>NC_054470.1:117246424-117968434 GCF_017639515.1 Carcharodon carcharias | reverse complement strand
CTTAGCGTCTCAGAGACTCGTGCTCAGAAACTCAGCGACTCAAGCTCAGCATCTCAGGGCCTCACTCTCAGCGCATCAGCGCCTTGCACTCAGCGCCTCGCACACAGCGTCTCAGCGCCTCGCATTCTGCGTCTCAGTGCCTCGCGCTCAGAGTCTCAGCACCTCGCACTCAGCGTCTCAGCAACTCGCATTCCACGTCTCAGTGCCTTGCTCTCAGAGTCTCAGAGACTCGAGCTCAGCATCTCAGGGTTTCACTCTCAGCGCCTCAGCACCTCGCGCTCAGCGTCTCAGCGCCTCGCACTCAGTTTCTCAGCGCTTCGCACTCAGTGTCTCACACTCACCGTCTCAGTGCCTCGCACTCAACACCTCGCACTCAGCGTCTCAGTGCCTCACACTCAGTGCCTCGCACACAGCGTCGCAGCGCCTCGCATTCCGCGTCTCAGTGCCTTGCGCTCAGATTCTCAGCGCCTCGCGTTCAGCGTCTCAGTGCCTCGCATTTCCAATCTCAGTGCCTTGCTCTCAGAATCTCAGCGACTCAAGCTCAGCGTCTCAGGGCCTCACTCTCAGCGCATCAGCGCCTCGCGCTCAGCACCTCGCACTCAGCGTCTCAGCTGCTCGCACTCAGTGCCTCGCACACAGCGTCTCAGCGCCTCGCATTCCGTGTCTCAGTGCCTCGCTCTCAGAGTCTGAGACTGGAGCTCAGCATCTCGGGGCCTCACTCTCAGCGCATCAGCGCCTCGTGCTCAGCGCCTCGCATTCCGCGTCTCAGTGCCTCGCACTCAGCATCTCAGCTGCTCGCACTCAGCTGCTCGCACACAGCGTCGCAGCGCCTCGCATTCCGCGTCTCAGTGCCTCGCGCTCAGCGTCTCAGCGCCTCGCACTCAGCATCTCACACTCACCGTCTCAGTGCCTCGCACTCAACACCTCTCACTCAACGTCTTAGCGCCACACACTGAGCGTCTCAGCGCCTACCTATCAGCATTTCAGCGCCTCGCGCTCAGCATCTCAGCGCCTCGTGTTCAGCGTCTCAGCGCCTCGCATTCCACGTCTCAGTACCTCGCTCTCAGAGTCTCAGCAACTTGAGCTCAGTGTCTCAGGGCCTCACTCTCAGCGCCTCAGCGCCTCGCGCTCAGTGTCTCAGCGCCTTGCCCTCACATCTCAGCGCCTCGCACTCAGCATCTCAGCGCCTCGCACTCAGCGTCTCACACTCACCGTCTCAGTGCCTCGCACTCAACACCTCGCACTCAGAGCCTCGCACTCAGCGTCTCAGCGCCTCGCACTCAGTTTCTCAGCGCCTACCTCTCAGCATTTCAGTGCCTCGCGCTCAGCGTCTCAGTGCCTCACACTCAACGTCTCAGCGCCTACCTCTCAGCATTTCAGCACCTCGCGATCAGCGTCTCAGTGCCTCACACTCAGCGTCTCGCACTCAGCGTCTCAGCGCCTCGCCCTCAGCATCTCAGCGACTCACCCTCAGCGTCTCAGTGCCTCGTGCTCAGCATCTCAGAGCCTCGTGCTCAGTGCCTCGCACACAGTGTCGCAGCGCCTCGCATTCCGCGTCTCAGTGCCTTGCGCTCAGAGTCTCAGCGCCTCGCGTTCAGCGTCTCAGGGCCTCACTCTCAGCGCATCAGCGCCTCGCGCTCAGCACCTCGCACTCAGCGTCTCAGCTGCTCGCACTCAGCGCCTCGCACACAGCGTCTCAGCGCCTCGCATTCCCCGTCTCAGTGCCTCGCACTCAGCATCTCAGCTGCTCGCACTCAGCTGCTCGCACACAGCGTCGCAGCGCCTCGCATTCCATGTCTCAGTGCCTCGCGCTCAGAGTCACAGTGACTCGGTATCAGCGTCTCAGGGCCTCACTCCCAGCGCATCAGCGCCTCGTGCTCAGCGCCTCACACTCAGCGTCTCAGTGCCTCGTTCCCAGAGTCTCAGCGACTCGAGCTCAGAGCCTCAGCGCCTCACGCTCAGCGTCTCAGTGCCTCGCACTCAGCGCCTCACACTCAGCATCTCAGCGCCTCGCATTCTGCGTCTCAGTGCCTCGCGCTCAGAGTCTCAGCGCCTCGCACTCAGCGTCTCAGCACCTCACATTCCACGTCTCAGTGCCTCGCTCTCAGAGTCTCAGAGACTCAAGCTCAGCATCTCAGGGTTTCACTCTCAGCGCCTCAGCACCTCGCGCTCAGTGTCTCAGCGCCTCGCACTCAGTTTCTCAGTGCCTCGCACTCAGTGTCTTACACTCACTGTCTCAGTGCCTCGCACTCAACACCTCGCACACAGCGCCTCACACTCAGCATTTCAGCGCCTCGCACTCAGCGTCTCAGCACCTCGCATTCAGCGTCTCGCACTCAGCGTCTCAGTGCCTTGCACTCAGCATCTCAGTGCCTCACACTCAGCGTCTCAGCGCCTCGCACTCAGCGTCTCAGTGCCTCGCACTCAGCAATTCACACTCACCGTCTCAGTGCCTCGCACTCAACACCTCGCACTCAGCATCTCTGTGCCTCGCACTCACCGTTTCAGTGCCTCACACTCAACACCTCGCACTCAGCATCTCAGCGCCTCGCACTCAGCGTCTCAGCGCCTCGCACTCAGTGCCTCGCACTCAACGTCTCAGCTCCATGCACTCAGCGTCTCGGCGCCTACCTCTCAGCATTTCAGCGCCTCGCGCTCAGCGTCTCAGTGCCTCGCCCTCAGCGTCTCAGACACTCACACTCAGCGTCTCAGCGCCTCGCACTCAGCGATTCACACTCACCGTCTCAGTGCCTCGCACTCAACACCTTGCACTCAGCATCTCAGTGCCTTGCACTCAGCGTCTCAGCGCCTCACCCTCAGGATCTCACACTCACCGTATCAGTGCCTCGCACTCAACACCTCGCACTCAACGTCTCAGCGCCTCGCACTCAGTTTCTCAGCGCCTACCTCTCAGCATTTCAGCGCCTCGCGCTCAGCATCTCAGTGCCTCACACTCAGCGTCTCGCACTCAACATCTCAGCGCCTCGCACTCAACGTCTCAGCGCCTCGTGTTCAGCGTCTCAGCGCCTCGCATTCCACGTCTCAGTGCCTCACGCTCAGAGTCTCAGCGACTCGAGCTCAGCGTCTCAGGGCCTCACTCTCAGCGTCTCAGCACATAGCACTCAGCGACTCGCACTCAGCGTCTCAGCGCCTCGCACTCAACATCTCAGCGCCTCGCACTCAGTTTCTCAGTGCCTACCTCTCAGCATTTCAGCGCCTCGCGCTCAGCATCTCAGTGCCTCACACTGAGCGTCTCGCACTCAACATCTCAGCGCCTCGTCCTCAGCGTCTCAGCGCCTCGTGTTCAGCGTCTCAGCGCCTCGCATTCCACGTCTCAGTACCTCGCTCTGAGAGTCTCAGCAACTCAAGCTCAGTGTCTCAGGGCCTCACTCTCAGCGCCTCGCGCTCAGCGTCTCAGCGCCTCGCACTCAGCGTCTCAGCGCCTCGCACTCAGCGTCTCGCATTCAGTGTCTCAGTGCCTCGCTCTCAGAGTCTCAGCGCCTCGCGTTCAGCGTCTCAGCGCCTCGCACTCAGCGTCTCAGCGCCTCGCACTCAGCGTCTCGCATTCAGCGTCTCAGTGCCTCGCCCTCAGCGTCTCAGTGCCTCGCGTTCAGCATCTCAGCGCTTCGCATTCCACGTCTCAGTGCCTCGCTCTCAGAGTCTCAGCGCCTCGCGTTCAGCATCTCAGCGCCTCGCACTCAGCATCTCAGCGCCTCGCACTCAGCGTCTCGCATTCAGCGTCTCAGTGCCTCGCCCTCAGCGTCTCAGTGCCTCGCACTCAGCGTCTCGCATTCAGTGTCTCAGTGCCTCGCCCTCAGCGTCTCAGTGCCTCGCGTTCAGCATCTCAGCGCTTCGCATTCCACGTCTCAGTGCCACTCTCTCAGAGTCTCAGCGCCTCGCGTTCAGCGTCTCAGCGCCTCGCACTCAGCGTCTCAGCGCCTCGCACTCAGCGTCTCGCATTCAGCGTCTCAGTGCCTCGCCCTCAGCGTCTCAGTGCCTCGCGTTCAGCATCTCAGCGCTTCGCATTCCACGTCTCAGTGCCTCGCTCTCAGAGTCTCAGCGACTCGAGCTCAGTGTCTCAGGGCCTCACTCTCAGCGTCTCAGCGCCTTGTGCTCAGCGTCTCACACTCAGCGTCTCAGCACATAGCACTCAGCACCTCGCGCTCAGCGTCTCAGGGCCTCGCACTCAGCGCCTCACGCTCAGAGCCTCAGCGCCTCACGCTCACCGTCTCAGTGCCTCGCACTCAGCGCCTCACACTCAGCGTCTCAGCGCCTCGCACTCAGCGCCTCGCACTCAACGTCTCAGCTCCATGCACTCAGCGTCTCAGCGCTTACATCTCAGCATTTCAGCGCCTCGCGCTCAGCGTCTCAGTGCCTCGCACTCAGCGTCTCAGCGCCTCGCCCTCAGCGTCTCAGCGCCTCACCCTCAGCGTCTCAGTGCCTCACCCTCAGCATCTCAGTGCCTCGCACTCAGCAATTCACACTCACCGTCTCAGTGCCTCACACTCAACACCTCGCACTCAGCATCTCAGCGCCTCGCACTCAGCATCTCACACTCACAGTCTCAGTGCCTCGCACTCAACACCTCGCACTCAACGTCTTAGCGCCACGTGTTCAGCGTCTCAGCGCCTCGCATTCCACGTCTCAGTACCTCGCTCTCAGAGTCTCAGCAACTCGAGCTCAGTGTCTCAGGGCCTCACTCTCAGCGCCTCAGCGCCTCGCGCTCAGCGCCTTGCGCTCAGTGTCTCAGCGCCTCGCCCTCACATCTCAGCGCCTCGCACTCAGCGTCTCAGCACCTCGCACTCAGCGTCTCACACTCACCGTCTCAGTGCCTCGCACTCAACACCTCGCACTCAGCGCCTCGCACTCAGCGTCTCAGCGCCTCGCCCTCAGTTTCTCAGTGCCTACCTCTCAGCATTTCAGTGCCTCGCGCTCAGCATCTCAGTGCCTCACACTCAACGTCTCAGCGCCTACCTCTCAGCATTTCAGCGCCTCGCGATCAGCGTCTCAGTGCCTCGCACTCAGCGTCTCGCACTCAGCGCCTCAGCGCCTCGCCCTCAGCATCTCAGCGACTCGCCCTCAGCGTCTCAGTGCCTCGTGCTCAGCATCTCAGTGCCTCGTGCTCAGTGCCTCGCACACAGCGTCTCAGCGCCTCGCATTCCACGTCTCAGTGCCTCGCGCTCAGAGTCACAGCGACTCGGGATCAGCGTCTCAGGGCCTCACTCTCAGCACATCAGCGCCTCGCGCTCAGCCCCTCACACTCAGCGTCTCAGTTCCTCGCTCTCAGAGTCTCAGCGACTCGAGCTCAGAGCCTCAGCGCCTCACGCTCAGCGTCTCAGTGCCTCGCACTCAGCGCCTCACGCTCAGCGTCTCAGTGCCTCGCACTCAGCGCCTCACACTCAGCATCTCAGCGCCTCGCACTCAGCGTCTCAGCGCCTCGCATTCAGCTTCTCGCACTCAGCGTCTCAGTGCCTTGCACTCAGCATCTCAGTGCCTCACACTCAGCGTCTCAGCGCCTCGCACTCAGCGTCTCAGTGCCTCGCACTCAGCGCCTCGCACTCAGCATCTCAGTGCCTTGCACTCAGCATCTCAGCGCCTCGCGCTTAGCGTCTCAGAGACTCGTGCTCAGAAACTCAGCGACTCAAGCTCAGCGTCTCAGGGCCTCACTCTCAGCGCATCAGTGCCTCGCACTCAGCGCCTCGCACACAGCGTCTCAGCGCCTCGCATTCTGCGTCTCAGTGCCTCACGCTCAGAGTCTCAGCGCCTCGCACTCAGCGTCTCAGCAACTCGCATTCCACGTCTCAGTGCCTTGCTCTCAGAGTCTCAGAGACTCGAGCTCAGCATCTCAGGGTTTCACTCTCAGAGCCTCAGCACCTCGCGCTCAGCGTCTCAGCGCCTCGCACTCAGTTTCTCAGCGCCTCGCACTCAGTGTCTCACACTCACCGTCTCAGTGCCTCGCACTCAACACCTCGCACTCAGCGTCTCAGCGCCTCACACTCAGTGCCTCACACACAGCGTCGCAGCGCCTCGCATTCCGCGTCTCAGTGCCTTGCGCTCAGATTCTCAGCGCCTCGCGTTCAGCGTCTCAGTGCCTCGCATTTCCAATCTCAGTGCCTTGCTCTCAGAATCTCAGCGACTCAAGCTCAGCATCTCAGGGCCTCACTCTCAGCGCATCAGCGCCTCGCGCTCAGCACCTCGCACTCAGCGTCTCAGCTGCTCGCACTCAGTGCCTCGCACACAGCGTCTCAGCGCCTCGCATTCCGTGTCTCAGTGCCTCGCTCTCAGAGTCTGAGACTGGAGCTCAGCATCTCGGGGCCTCACTCTCAGCGCATCAGCGCCTCGTGCTCAGCGCCTCGCATTCCGCGTCTCAGTGCCTCGCACTCAGCATCTCAGCTGCTCGCACTCAGCTGCTCGCACACAGCGTCGCAGCGCCTCGCATTCCGCGTCTCAGTGCCTCGCGCTCAGCGTCTCAGCGCCTCGCACTCAGCATCTCACACTCACCGTCTCAGTGCCTCGCACTCAACACCTCGCACTCAACGTCTTAGCGCCACACACTGAGCGTCTCAGCGCCTACCTATCAGCATTTCAGCGCCTCGCGCTCAGCATCTCAGCGCCTCGTGTTCAGCGTCTCAGCGCCTCACATTCCACGTCTCAGTACCTCGCTCTCAGAGTCTCAGCAACTTGAGCTCAGTGTCTCAGGGCCTCACTCTCAGCGCCTCAGCGCCTCGCGCTCAGTGCCTCGCGCTCAGTGTCTCAGCGCCTTGCCCTCACATCTCAGCGCCTCGCACTCAGCATCTCAGCGCCTCGCACTCAGCGTCTCACACTCACCGTCTCAGTGCCTCGCACTCAACACCTCGCACTCAGAGCCTCGCACTCAGCGTCTCAGCGCCTCGCACTCAGTTTCTCAGCGCCTACCTCTCAGCATTTCAGTGCCTCGCGCTCAGCGTCTCAGTGCCTCACACTCAACGTCTCAGCGCCTACCTCTCAGCATTTCAGCACCTCGCGATCAGCGTCTCAGTGCCTCACACTCAGCGTCTCGCACTCAGCGTCTCAGCGCCTCGCCCTCAGCATCTCAGCGACTCACCCTCAGCGTCTCAGTGCCTCGTGCTCAGCATCTCAGAGCCTCGTGCTCAGTGCCTCGCACACAGTGTCGCAGCGCCTCGCATTCCGCGTCTCAGTGCCTTGCGCTCAGAGTCTCAGCGCCTCGCGTTCAGCGTCTCAGGGCCTCACTCTCAGCGCATCAGCGCCTCGCGCTCAGCACCTCGCACTCAGCGTCTCAGCTGCTCGCACTCAGCGCCTCGCACACAGCGTCTCAGCGCCTCACATTCCCCGTCTCAGTGCCTCGCACTCAGCATCTCAGCTGCTCGCACTCAGCTGCTCGCACACAGCGTCGCAGCGCCTCGCATTCCGCGTCTCAGTGCCTTGCGCTCAGAGTCTCAGCGCCTCGCGTTCAGCGTCTCAGCGCCTCGCATTCCACGTCTCAGTGCCTCGCGCTCAGAGTCACAGTGACTCGGTATCAGCGTCTCAGGGCCTCACTCTCAGCGCATCAGCGCCTCGTGCTCTGCGCCTCACACTCAGCGTCTCAGTGCCTCGTTCCCAGAGTCTCAGCGACTCGAGCTCAGAGCCTCAGCACCTCACGCTCAGCGTCTCAGTGCCTCGCACTCAGCGCCTCACACACAGCATCTCAGCGCCTCGCATTCTGCGTCTCAGTGCCTCGCGCTCAGAGTCTCAGCGCCTCGCACTCAGCGTCTCAGCACCTCACATTCCACGTCTCAGTGCCTCGCTCTCAGAGTCTCAGAGACTCAAGCTCAGCATCTCAGGGTTTCACTCTCAGAGCCTCAGCACCTCGCGCTCAGTGTCTCAGCGCCTCGCACTCAGTTTCTCAGCGCCTCGCACTCAGTGTCTTACACTCACTGTCTCAGTGCCTCGCACTCAACACCTCGCACACAGCGCCTCACACTCAGCATTTCAGCGCCTCGCACTCAGCGTCTCAGCATCTCGCATTCAGCGTCTCGCACTCAGCGTCTCAGTGCCTTGCACTCAGCATCTCAGTGCCTCACACTCAGCGTCTCAGCGCCTCACACTCAGCGTCTCAGTGCCTCGCACTCAGTGCCTCGCACTCAGCATCTCAGTGCCTTGCACTCAGCGTCTCAGCGCCTCGCGCTTAGCGTCTCAGAGACTCGTGCTCAGAAACTCAGCGACTCAAGCTCAGCATCTCAGGGCCTCACTCTCAGCGCATCAGCGCCTTGCACTCAGCGCCTCGCACACAGCGTCTCAGCGCCTCGCATTCTGCGTCTCAGTGCCTCGCGCTCAGAGTCTCAGCACCTCGCACTCAGCGTCTCAGCAACTCGCATTCCACGTCTCAGTGCCTTGCTCTCAGAGTCTCAGAGACTCGAGCTCAGCATCTCAGGGATTCACTCTCAGCGCCTCAGCACCTCGCGCTCAGCGTCTCAGCGCCTCGCACTCAGTTTCTCAGCGCTTCGCACTCAGTGTCTCACACTCACCGTCTCAGTGCCTCGCACTCAACACCTCGCACTCAGCGTCTCAGTGCCTCACACTCAGTGCCTCGCACACAGCGTCGCAGCGCCTCGCATTCCGCGTCTCAGTGCCTTGCGCTCAGATTCTCAGCGCCTCGCGTTCAGCGTCTCAGTGCCTCGCATTTCCAATCTCAGTGCCTTGCTCTCAGAATCTCAGCGACTCAAGCTCAGCGTCTCAGGGCCTCACTCTCAGCGCATCAGCGCCTCGCGCTCAGCACCTCGCACTCAGCGTCTCAGCTGCTCGCACTCAGTGCCTCGCACACAGCGTCTCAGCGCCTCGCATTCCGTGTCTCAGTGCCTCGCTCTCAGAGTCTGAGTCTGGAGCTCAGCATCTCGGGGCCTCACTCTCAGCGCATCAGCGCCTCGTGCTCAGTGCCTCGCTCTCAGAGTCTCAAAGACTCGAGCTCAGCATCTCAGCACCTCATGCTCAGCGCCTCGCGCTCAGCATCTCAGCGCTCGCACTCAGTGTCTCACACTCACCGTCTCAGTGCCTCGCACTCAGCGTCTCACACTCACCGTCTCAGTGCCTCGCACTCAGCGCCTCGCACTCAATGTCTTAGTGCCACGCACTCAGCGTCTCAGCGCCTACCTCTCAGCATTTCAGCGCCTCGCGCTCAGCGTCTCAGTGCCTCCCACTCAGCGTCTCAGCGCCTCGCACTCAGTGTCTCAGCGCCTCGCACTCAGCGTCTCGCACTCAGTGTCTCAGCGCCTCGCCCTCAGCGCCAAAGCGCCTCACCCTCAGCGTCTCAGCGACTCGCCCTCAGCGTCTCAGCGACTTGCGCTCAGCGTCTCAGCGCCTCGCGTTCAGCGTCTCAGAGCCTCGTGCTCAGTGCCTCGCACACAGCGTCGCAGCGCCTCGCATTCCGCGTCTCAGTGCCTCGCACTCAGCGTCTCAGCGCCTCGCACTCAGTTTCTCAGCGCCTACCTCTCAGCATTTCAGTGCCTCGCGCTCAGCGTCTCAGTGCCTCACACTCAACGTCTCAGCGCCTACCTCTCAGCATTTCAGCACCTCGCGATCAGCGTCTCAGTGCCTCACACTCAGCGTCTCGCACTCAGCGTCTCAGCGCCTCGCCCTCAGCATCTCAGCGACTCACCCTCAGCGTCTCAGTGCCTCGTGCTCAGCATCTCAGAGCCTCGTGCTCAGTGCCTCGCACACAGTGTCGCAGCGCCTCGCATTCCGCGTCTCAGTGCCTTGCGCTCAGAGTCTCAGCGCCTCGCGTTCAGCGTCTCAGGGCCTCACTCTCAGCGCATCAGCGCCTCGCGCTCAGCACCTCGCACTCAGCGTCTCAGCTGGTCGCACTCAGCGCCTCGCACACAGCGTCTCAGTGCCTCGCATTCCCCGTCTCAGTGCCTCGCACTCAGCATCTCAGCTGCTCGCACTCAGCTGCTCGCACACAGCGTCGCAGCGCCTCGCATTCCGCGTCTCAGTGCCTTGCGCTCAGAGTCTCAGCGCCTCGCGTTCAGTGTCTCAGCGCCTCGCATTCCACGTCTCAGTGCCTCGCGCTCAGAGTCACAGTGACTCGGTATCAGCGTCTCAGGGCCTCACTCCCAGCGCATCAGCGCCTCGTGCTCAGCGCCTCACACTCAGCGTCTCAGTGCCTCGTTCCCAGAGTCTCAGCGACTCGAGCTCAGAGCCTCAGCGCCTCACGCTCAGCGTCTCAGTGCCTCGCACTCAGCGCCTCACACTCAGCATCTCAGCGCCTCGCATTCTGCGTCTCAGTGCCTCGCGCTCAGAGTCTCAGCGCCTCGCACTCAGTGTCTCAGCACCTCACATTCCACGTCTCAGTGCCTCGCTCTCAGAGTCTCAGAGACTCAAGCTCAGCATCTCAGGGTTTCACTCTCAGCGCCTCAGCACCTCGCGCTCAGTGTCTCAGCGCCTCGCACTCAGTTTCTCAGCGCCTCGCACTCAGTGTCTTACACTCACTGTCTCAGTGCCTCGCACTCAACACCTCGCACACAGCGCCTCACACTCAGCATTTCAGCGCCTCGCACTCAGCGTCTCAGCGCCTCGCATTCAGCGTCTCGCACTCAGCGTCTCAGTGCCTTGCACTCAGCATCTCAGTGCCTCACACTCAGCGTCTCAGCGCCTCACACTCAGCGTCTCAGTGCCTCGCACTCAGTGCCTCGCACTCAGCATCTCAGTGCCTTGCACTCAGCGTCTCAGCACCTCGCGCTTAGCGTCTCAGAGCCTCGTGCTCAGAAACTCAGCGACTCAAGCTCAGCATCTCAGGGCCTCACTCTCAGCGCATCAGCGCCTTGCACTCAGCGCCTCGCACACAGCGTCTCAGCGCCTCGCATTCTGCGTCTCAGTGCCTCGCGCTCAGAGTCTCAGCACCTCGCACTCAGCGTCTCAGCAACTCGCATTCCACGTCTCAGTGCCTTGCTCTCAGAGTCTCAGAGACCCGAGCTCAGCATCTCAGGGTTTCACTCTGAGCGCCTCAGCACCGCGCGCTCATCGTCTCAGCGCCTCGCACTCAGTTTCTCAGCGCCTCACACTCAGTGTCTCACACTCACCGTCTCAGTGCCTCGCACTCAACACCTCGCACTCAGCGTCTCAGCGCCTCACACTCAGCGCCTCGCACACAGCGTCGCAGCGCCTCGCATTCCGTGTCTCAGTGCCTTGCGCTCAGATTCTCAGCGCCTCGCGTTCAGCGTCTCAGGGCCTCACTCTCAGCGCATCAGCGCCTCGCGCTCAGCACCTCGCACTCAGCGTCTCAGCTGCTCGCACTCAGCGCCTCGCACACAGCGTCTCAGCGCCTCGCATTCCCCGTCTCAGTGCCTCGAACTCAGCATCTCAGCTGCTCGCACTCAGCTGCTCGCACACAGCGTCGCAGCGCCTCGCATTCCGCGTCTCAGTGCCTCGCGCTCAGCGTCTCAGCACCTCGCGTTCAGCGTCTCAGTGCCTCGCATTCCACGTCTCAGTGCCTCGCTCTCAGAGTCTCAAAGACTCGAGCTCAGCATCTCAGCACCTCATGCTCAGCGCCTCGCGCTCAGCATCTCAGCGCTCGCACTCAGTGTCTCACACTCACCGTCTCAGTGCCTCGCACTCAGCGTCTCACACTCACCGTCTCAGTGCCTCGCACTCAGCGCCTCGCACTCAATGTCTTAGTGCCACGCACTCAGCGTCTCAGCGCCTACCTCTCAGCATTTCAGCGCCTCGCGCTCAGCGTCTCAGTGCCTCCCACTCAGCGTCTCAGCGCCTCGCACTCAGTGTCTCAGCGCCTCGCACTCAGCGTCTCGCACTCAGTGTCTCAGCGCCTCGCCCTCAGCGCCAAAGCGCCTCACCCTCAGCGTCTCAGCGACTCGCCCTCAGCGTCTCAGCGACTTGCGCTCAGCGTCTCAGCGCCTCGCGCTCAGCGTCTCAGAGCCTCGTGCTCAGTGCCTCGCACACAGCGTCGCAGCGCCTCGCATTCCGCGTCTCAGTGCCTTGCGCTCAGAGTCTCAGCGCCTCGCACTCAGTTTCTCAGCGCCTACCTCTCAGCATTTCAGTGCCTCGCGCTCAGCGTCTCAGTGCCTCACACTCAACGTCTCAGCGCCTACCTCTCAGCATTTCAGCACCTCGCGATCAGCGTCTCAGTGCCTCACACTCAGCTTCTCGCACTCAGCGTCTCAGCGCCTCGCCCTCAGCATCTCAGCGACTCACCCTCAGCGTCTCAGTGCCTCGTGCTCAGCATCTCAGAGCCTCGTGCTCAGTGCCTCGCACACAGTGTCGCAGCGCCTCGCATTCCGCGTCTCAGTGCCTTGCGCTCAGAGTCTCAGCGCCTCGCGTTCAGCGTCTCAGGGCCTCACTCTCAGCGCATCAGCGCCTCGCGCTCAGCACCTCGCACTCAGCGTCTCAGCTGGTCGCACTCAGCGCCTCGCACACAGCGTCTCAGCGCCTCGCATTCCCCGTCTCAGTGCCTCGCACTCAGCATCTCAGCTGCTCGCACTCAGCTGCTCGCACACAGCGTCGCAGCGCCTCGCATTCCGCGTCTCAGTGCCTTGCGCTCAGAGTCTCAGCGCCTCGCGTTCAGCGTCTCAGCGCCTCGCATTCCACGTCTCAGTGCCTCGCGCTCAGAGTCACAGTGACTCGGTATCAGCGTCTCAGGGCCTCACTCCCAGCGCATCAGCGCCTCGTGCTCAGCGCCTCACACTCAGCGTCTCAGTGCCTCGTTCCCAGAGTCTCAGCGACTCGAGCTCAGAGCCTCAGCGCCTCACGCTCAGCGTCTCAGTGCCTCGCACTCAGCGCCTCACACTCAGCATCTCAGCGCCTCGCATTCTGCGTCTCAGTGCCTCGCGCTCAGAGTCTCAGCGCCTCGCACTCAGCGTCTCAGCACCTCACATTCCACGTCTCAGTGCCTCGCTCTCAGAGTCTCAGAGACTCAAGCTCAGCATCTCAGGGTTTCACTCTCAGCGCCTCAGCACCTCGCGCTCAGTGTCTCAGCGCCTCGCACTCAGTTTCTCAGCGCCTCGCACTCAGTGTCTTACACTCACTGTCTCAGTGCCTCGCACTCAACACCTCGCACACAGCGCCTCACACTCAGCATTTCAGCGCCTCGCACTCAGCGTCTCAGCGCCTCGCATTCAGCGTCTCGCACTCAGCGTCTCAGTGCCTTGCACTCAGCATCTCAGTGCCTCACACTCAGCGTCTCAGCGCCTCACACTCAGCGTCTCAGTGCCTCGCACTCAGTGCCTCGCACTCAGCATCTCAGTGCCTTGCACTCAGCGTCTCAGCACCTCGCGCTTAGCGTCTCAGAGCCTCGTGCTCAGAAACTCAGCGACTCAAGCTCAGCATCTCAGGGCCTCACTCTCAGCGCATCAGCGCCTTGCACTCAGCGCCTCGCACACAGCGTCTCAGCGCCTCGCATTCTGCGTCTCAGTGCCTCGCGCTCAGAGTCTCAGCACCTCGCACTCAGCGTCTCAGCAGCTCGCATTCCACGTCTCAGTGCCTTGCTCTCAGAGTCTCAGAGACCCGAGCTCAGCATCTCAGGGTTTCACTCTCAGCGCCTCAGCACCTCGCGCTCATCGTCTCAGCGCCTCACACTCAGTGTCTCACACTCACCGTCTCAGTGCCTCGCACTCAACACCTCGCACTCAGCGTCTCAGCGCCTCACACTCAGCGCCTCGCACACAGCGTCGCAGCGCCTCGCATTCCGTGTCTCAGTGCCTTGCGCTCAGATTCTCAGCGCCTCGCGTTCAGCGTCTCAGGGCCTCACTCTCAGCGCATCAGCGCCTCGCGCTCAGCACCTCGCACTCAGCGTCTCAGCTGCTCGCACTCAGCGCCTCGCACACAGCGTCTCAGCGCCTCGCATTCCCCGTCTCAGTGCCTCGCACTCAGCATCTCAGCTGCTCGCACTCAGCTGCTCGCACACAGCGTCGCAGCGCCTCGCATTCCGCGTCTCAGTGCCTCGCGCTCAGCGTCTCAGCACCTCGCGTTCAGCGTCTCAGTGCCTCGCATTCCACGTCTCAGTGCCTCGCTCTCAGAGTCTCAAAGACTCGAGCTCAGCATCTCAGCACCTCATGCTCAGCGCCTCGCGCTCAGCATCTCAGCGCTCGCACTCAGTGTCTCACACTCACCGTCTCAGTGCCTCGCACTCAGCGTCTCACACTCACCGTCTCAGTGCCTCGCACTCAGCGCCTCGCACTCAATGTCTTAGTGCCACGCACTCAGCGTCTCAGCGCCTACCTCTCAGCATTTCAGCGCCTCGCGCTCAGCGTCTCAGTGCCTCCCACTCAGCGTCTCAGCGCCTCGCACTCAGTGTCTCAGCGCCTCGCACTCAGCGTCTCGCACTCAGTGTCTCAGCGCCT
Organism: Carcharodon carcharias; assembly: GCF_017639515.1. Lineage (NCBI taxonomy): Eukaryota > Metazoa > Chordata > Chondrichthyes > Lamniformes > Lamnidae > Carcharodon > Carcharodon carcharias. The sequence goes on along the minus strand of NC_054470.1, from coordinate 117,954,110 downwards.
CGCCCTCAGCGCCAAAGCGCCTCACCCTCAGCGTCTCAGCGACTCGCCCTCAGCGTCTCAGCGACTTGCGCTCAGCGTCTCAGCGCCTCGCGCTCAGCATCTCAGAGCCTCGTGCTCAGTGCCTCGCACACAGCGTCGCAGCGCCTCGCATTCCGCGTCTCAGTGCCTTGCGCTCAGAGTCTCAGCGCCTCGTGTTCAGCGTCTCAGCGCCTCGCATTCCACGTCTCAGTGCCTCGCTCTCAGAATCTCAGCGCCTCAAGCTCAGCGTCTCAGGGCCTCATTCTCAGCGCATCAGCGCCTCGCATTCAGCACCTCGCACTCAGCATCTCAGCTGCTCGCACTCAGCGCCTCGCACACAGCGTCTCAGCGCCTCGCATTCCGCATCTCAGTGCCTCGCGCTCAGAGTCTCAGCGCCTCGCGTTCAGCATCTCAGCACCTCGCATTCCACGTCTCAGTGCCTCGCTCTCAGAGTCTCAGAGACTGGAGCCCAGCATCTCAGGGCCTCGCGCTCAGCGTCTCACGCTCAGGGCCTCGCGCTCAGCGTCTCAGCGCCTCACGCTACGTGCCTCATGCTCAGCATCTCAGTGCCTCGTCCTCAGCGTCTCATCGCCTCGCCCTCACGCCTCAGCGCCTCGCACTCAGCGTCTCAGCACCTCGCACTCAGCGTCTCACACTCACCGTCTCAGTGCCTCGCACTCAACACCTCGCGCTCAGTGTCTCAGCGCCTCGCCCTCAGTGTCTCAGCGGCTCGCCCTCACGTCTCAGCGCCTCGCACTCAGCGTCTCAGCGCCTCGCACTCAGCGTCTCACACTCACCGTCTCAGTGCCTCGCACTCAACACCTCGCGCTCAGTGTCTCAGCGCCTCACCCTCAGTGTCTCAGCGCCTCACCCTCACGTCTCAGCGCCTCGCACTCAGCGTCTCAGCGCCTCGCACTCAGCATCTCACACTCACCATCTCAGTGCCTCGCACTCAACACCTCGCACTCAGCGTCTCAGCGCCTCGCACTCAGCGTCTCAGCGCGTCACACTCAGCGCCTCGCACTCAACGTCTCTGCGCCTCGCACTCAGCATCTCAGCGCCTCACATTCAGCGTCTCGCACTCAGCATCTCAGCGCCTCGCACTCAGCATCTCAGCGCCTCGCATTCAGCGTCTCGCACTCAGCGTCTCAGCGCCTCGCACTCAGTGTTTCAATGCCTAGCACTCAGCACCTCGCACTCAGCGTCTCAGTGCCTCGCACTCAGCACCTCGCATTCAGCATCTCGCACTCAGCGTCTCAGTGCCTCGCACTCAGCACCTCGCACTCAGCATCTCAGCCTCTCGCACTCAGCGTCTCAGTGCCTTGCACTAAGCGTCTCAGTGCCTTGCGCTCAGCGTCTCAGCGCCTCGCTCTCAGCGTCTTAGCGACTCGCGCTTAGCTTCTCAGTGCCTCGCGCTCCGCGTCTCAGCATCTCGCACTCAGCCTTTCAGCGACTCGAGCTCAGCGTCTAAGTGCCTCGCGCTCAGTGCCTCGCGCTCAGAGTCTCAGTGGCTCTCACTCAGCATCTCAGAGCCTCGCACTCAGCATCTCGCACTCAGCGTCTCACTGCCTCGCCCTCAGCGTCTCAGCGACTCGCCCTCTGCGTCTCAGCAACTTGCGCTCAGTGTCTCAGAGCCTCGTGCTCAGTGCCTCGCACACAGCGTTGCAGCGCCTCGCATTCCGCGTCTCAGTGCCTCGCTCTCAGAGTCTGAGACTGGAGCTCAGCGTCTCAGCGCCTCGCACTCAGGGCCTCAGCACCTCGCGCTCAGCACCTCGCACTCAGTGTCTCAGCGCCTCGCCCTCAGCGTCTCAGCACCTCACCCTCAGCGTCTCAGCGCCTCGCCCTCAGCGTCTCAGCACCTCACCCTCAGCGTCTCAGCGCCTCGCCCTCAGCGTCTCAGCGCCTTGCACTCAGTGTCTCAGCGCCTTTTACTCAGCGTCTCACGCTCACCGTCTCAGTGCCTCGCACTCAACACCTCGCACTCAGCATCTCAGCGCCTCGCACTCAGCGTCTCAGTGCCTCGCACTCAGCACCTCGCACTCAACGTCTCAGCTCCATGCACTCAGCGTCTCAGCGCCTACCTCTCAGCATTTCAGCGCTTCGCGCTCAGCGTCTCAGTGCCTCGCACTCAGCGTCTCAGCGCCTCGCACTCAGCGTCTCACACTCACCGTCTCAGTGCCTCACACTCAACACCTCGCACTCAGCGTCTCAGCGTCTCAGCGCCTCGCACTCAGTGTCTCAGCGCGTCGCACTCAGCGCCTCGCATTCAACGTCTCAGCGCCTCGCATTCAGTTTCTCAGCGCCTACCTCTCAGCATTTCAGCGCCTCGCGCTCAGCGTCTCAGTGCCTCGCACTCAACGTCTCAGCGCCTACCTCTCAGCATTTCAGCGCCTCACGCTCAGCGTCTCAGTGCCTCACACTCAACGTCTCAGCGCCTACCTCTCAGCATTTCAGCGCCTCGCGCTCAACGTCTCAGCGCCTCGCACTCAGCGTCTCGCACTCAGCTTCTCAGTGCCTCGCCCTCAGCGTCTCAGTGCCTCGCACTCAGCACCTCACACTCAACGTCTCAGCTCCATGCACTCAGCGTCTCAGCGCCTACCTCTCAGCATTTCAGCGCTTCGCGCTCAGCATCTCAGTGCCTCGCACTCAGCGTCTCAGCGCCTCGCCCTCAGCGTCTCAGCACCTCGCCCTCAGCGTCTCAGCACCTCGCCCTCAGCGTCTCAGTGCCTCACCCTCAGCGTCTCAGTGCCTCGCACTCAGCAATTCACACTCACCGTCTCAGTGCCTCGCACTCAACACCTCGCACTCAGCATCTCAGCGCCTCGCACTCAGCGTCTCAGCGCCTCGCACTCAGCGTCTCACACTCACCGTCTCAGTGCCTCGCACTCAACACCTCGCACTCAGCGCCTCGCACTCAGCGCCTCGCACTCAGTTTCTCAGCGCCTACCTCTCAGCATTTCAGTGCCTCGCGCTCAGCGTCTCAGTGCCTCACACTCAACGTCTCAGCGCCTACCTCTCAGCATTTCAGCGCCTCGCGATCAGCGTCTCAGTGCCTCGCACTCAGCGTCTCGCACTCAGCGTCTCAGTGCCTCGCCCTCAGCGTCTCAGCGCCTCACCCTCAGTGCCTCAGCGCCTCACCCTCTGCATCTCAGCGACTCGCCCTCAGCGTCTCAGTGCCTCGTGCTCAGCATCTCAGAGCCTCGCGCTCAGTGCCTCGCACACAGCGTCGCAGCGCCTCGCATTCCGCGTCTCAGTACCTTGCGCTCAGAGTCTCAGCGCCTCGCGTTCAGCGTCTCAGCGCCTCGCATTCCACGTCTCAGTGCCTCGCGCTCAGAGTCTCAGCGACTCGAGCTCAGAGCCTCAGCGCCTCAAGCTCAGCGTCTCAGCGCCTCGCATTCAGCGTCTCACACTCAGCGTCTCAGTGCCTTGCACTCAGCATCTCAGTGCCTCACACTCAGCATCTCAGTGCCTCACACTCAGCATCTCAGTGCCTCGCACTCAGCGCCTCGCACTCAGCATCTCAGTGCCTTGCACTCAGCATCTCAGCGCCTCGCGCTTAGCGTCTCAGAGCCTCGTGCTCAGAAACTCAGCGACTCAAGCTCAGCGTCTCAGGGCCTCACTCTCAGCACATCAGCGCCTTGCACTCAGCGCCTCGCACACAGCGTCTCAGCGCCTCGCATTCTGCGTCTCAGTGCCTCGCGCTCAGAGTCTCAGCGCCTCGCACTCAGCGTCTCAGCACCTCACATTCCACGTCTCAGTGCCTCGCTCTCAGAGTCTCAGAGACTCGAGCTCAGCATCTCAGGGTTTCACTCTCAGCGCCTCAGCACCTCGCGCTCAGTGTCTCAGCGCCTCGCACTCAGTTTCTCAGCGCCTCGCACTCAGTGTCTCACACTCACCGTCTCAGTGCCTCGCACTCAACACCTCGCACTCAGCGTCTCAGCACCTCACCCTCAGCGTCTCAGCGCCTCGCCCTCAGCGTCTCAGCACCTCACCCTCAGCGTCTCAGCGCCTCGCCCTCAGCGTCTCAGCGCCTTGCACTCAGTGTCTCAGCGCCTTTTACTCAGCGTCTCACGCTCACCGTCTCAGTGCCTCGCACTCAACACCTCGCACTCAGCATCTCAGCGCCTCGCACTCAGCGTCTCAGTGCCTCGCACTCAGCACCTCGCACTCAACGTCTCAGCTCCATGCACTCAGCGTCTCAGCGCCTACCTCTCAGCATTTCAGCGCTTCGCGCTCAGCGTCTCAGTGCCTCGCACTCAGCGTCTCAGCGCCTCGCACTCAGCGTCTCACACTCACCGTCTCAGTGCCTCACACTCAACACCTCGCACTCAGCGTCTCAGCGTCTCAGCGCCTCGCACTCAGTGTCTCAGCGCGTCGCACTCAGCGCCTCGCATTCAACGTCTCAGCGCCTCGCATTCAGTTTCTCAGCGCCTACCTCTCAGCATTTCAGCGCCTCGCGCTCAGCGTCTCAGTGCCTCGCACTCAACGTCTCAGCGCCTACCTCTCAGCATTTCAGCGCCTCACGCTCAGCGTCTCAGTGCCTCACACTCAACGTCTCAGCGCCTACCTCTCAGCATTTCAGCGCCTCGCGCTCAACGTCTCAGCGACTCGCACTCAGCGTCTCGCACTCAGCTTCTCAGTGCCTCGCCCTCAGCGTCTCAGCGCCTCGCCCTCAGCGTCTCAGCGACTCGCGCTCAGCGTCTCAGTGCCTCGTGCTCAGCATCTCAGAGCCTCGCGCTCAGTGCCTCGCACACAGCGTCGCAGCGCCTCGCATTCCATGTCTCAGTGCCTTGCGCTCAGAGTCTCAGTGCCTCGCGTTCAGCGTCTCAGCGCCTCGCATTCCACGTCTCAGTGCCTCGCGCTCAGAGTCTCAGCGACTCGGGATCAGCGTCTCAGGGCCTCACTCTCAGCTCGTCAGCGCCTCGCGCTCAGCGCCTCACACTCAGCGTCTCAGCACCTCGCACTGAGCACATTGCGCTCAGCGTCTCAGCGCCTCGCACTCAGCACCTCGCGCTCAGCGTCTCAGTGCCTCGCACTCAGCGTCTCACACTCAGCATCTCAGCGCCTCGCACTCAGCGTCTCACACTCAGCGTCTCAGTGCCTTGCACTCAGCGTCTCACACTCAGCGTCTCAGTGCCTCGCACTCAGCGTCTCACACTCAGCGTCTCAGTGCCTCGCACTCAGCGTCTCACACTCAGCATCTCAGTGCCTTGCACTCAGCGTCTCAGTGCCTCGCACTCAGCGTCTCAGTGCCTCGCACTCAGCACCTCGCACTCAACGTCTCAGCTCCATGCACTCAGCGTCTCAGCGCCTACCTCTCAGCATTTCAGCGCTTCGCGCTCAGCGTCTCAGTGCCTCGCACTCAGCGTCTCAGCGCCTCACCCTCAGCATCTCAGCACCTCGCCCTCAGCATCTCAGTGCCTCACCCTCAGCGTCTCAGTGCCTTGCACTCAGCAATTCACACTCACCGTCTCAGTGCCTCGCACTCAACACCTCGCACTCAGCATCTCAGCGCCTTGCACTCAGCGTCTCAGCGCCTCGCACTCAGCGTCTCACACTCACCGTCTCAGTGCCTCGCACTCAACACCTCGCACTCAGCGCCTCGCACTCAGCGCCTCGCACTCAGTTTCTCAGCGCCTACCTCTCAGCATTTCAGTGCCTCGCGCTCAGCGTCTCAGTGCCTCACACTCAACGTCTCAGCGCCTACCTCTCAGCATTTCAGCGCCTCGCGATCAGCGTCTCAGTGCCTCGCACTCAGCGTCTCGCACTCAGCGTCTCAGTGCCTCGCCCTCAGCGTCTCAGCGCCTCACCCTCAGTGCCTCAGCGCCTCACCCTCTGCATCTCAGCGACTCGCCCTCAGCGTCTCAGTGCCTCGTGCTCAGCATCTCAGAGCCTCGCGCTCAGTGCCTCGCACACAGCGTCGCAGCGCCTCGCATTCCGCGTCTCAGTACCTTGCGCTCAGAGTCTCAGCGCCTCGCGTTCAGCGTCTCAGCGCCTCGCATTCCACGTCTCAGTGCCTCGCGCTCAGAGTCTCAGCGACTCGAGCTCAGAGCCTCAGCGCCTCACGCTCAGCGTCTCAGCGCCTCGCATTCAGCGTCTCGCACTCAGCGTCTCAGTGCCTTGCACTCAGCATCTCAGTGCCTCACACTCAGCATCTCAGCGCCTCACACTCAGCATCTCAGTGCCTCGCACTCAGCGCCTCGCACTCAGCATCTCAGTGCCTTGCACTCAGCATCTCAGCGCCTCGCGCTTAGCGTCTCAGAGCCTCGTGCTCAGAAACTCAGCGACTCAAGCTCAGCGTCTCAGGGCCTCACTCTCAGCGCATCAGCGCCTTGCACTCAGCGCCTCGCACACAGCGTCTCAGCGCCTCGCATTCTGCGTCTCAGTGCCTCGCGCTCAGAGTCTCAGCGCCTCGCACTCAGCGTCTCAGCACCTCACATTCCACGTCTCAGTGCCTCGCTCTCAGAGTCTCAGAGACTTGAGCTCAGCATCTCAGGGTTTCACTCTCAGCGCCTCAGCACCTCGCGCTCAGTGTCTCAGCGCCTCGCACTCAGTTTCTCAGCGCCTCGCACTCAGTGTCTCACACTCACCGTCTCAGTGCCTCGCACTCAACACCTCGCACTCAGCGTCTCAGCGCCTCGCCCTCAGCGTCTCAGCACCTCACCCTCAGCGTCTCAGCGCCTCGCCCTCAGCGTCTCAGCACCTCACCCTCAGCGTCTCAGCGCCTCGCCCTCAGCGTCTCAGCGCCTTGCACTCAGTGTCTCAGCGCCTTTTACTCAGCGTCTCACGCTCACCGTCTCAGTGCCTCGCACTCAACACCTCGCACTCAGCATCTCAGCGCCTCGCACTCAGCGTCTCAGTGCCTCGCACTCAGCACCTCGCAATCAACGTCTCAGCTCCATGCACTCAGCGTCTCAGCGCCTACCTCTCAGCATTTCAGCGCTTCGCGCTCAGCGTCTCAGTGCCTCGCACTCAGCGTCTCAGCGCCTCGCACTCAGCGTCTCACACTCACCGTCTCAGTGCCTCACACTCAACACCTCGCACTCAGCGTCTCAGCGTCTCAGCGCCTCGCACTCAGTGTCTCAGCGCGTCGCACTCAGCGCCTCGCATTCAACGTCTCAGCGCCTCGCATTCAGTTTCTCAGCGCCTACCTCTCAGCATTTCAGCGCCTCGCGCTCAGAGTCTCAGTGCCTCGCACTCAACGTCTCAGCGCCTACCTCTCAGCATTTCAGCGCCTCACGCTCAGCGTCTCAGCGACTCGCACTCAGCGTCTCGCACTCAGCTTCTCAGTGCCTCGCCCTCAGCGTCTCAGCGCCTCGCCCTCAGCGTCTCAGCGACTCGCGCTCAGCGTCTCAGTGCCTCGTGCTCAGCATCTCAGAGCCTCGCGCTCAGTGCCTCGCACACAGCGTCGCAGCGCCTCGCATTCCATGTCTCAGTGCCTTGCGCTCAGAGTCTCAGCGCCTCGCGTTCAGCGTCTCAGCGCCTCGCATTCCACGTCTCAGTGCCTCGCGCTCAGAGTCTCAGCGACTCGGGATCAGCGTCTCAGGGCCTCACTCTCAGCGCGTCAGCGCCTCGCGCTCAGCGCCTCACACTCAGCGTCTCAGCACCTCGCACTGAGCACCTTGCGCTCAGCGTCTCAGCGCCTCGCACTCAGCACCTCGCGCTCAGCGTCTCAGTGCCTCGCACTCAGCGTCTCACACTCAGCATCTCAGCGCCTCGCACTCAGCGTCTCACACTCAGCGTCTCAGTGCCTTGCACTCAGCGTCTCACACTCAGCGTCTCAGTGCCTCGCACTCAGCGTCTCACACTCAGCGTCTCAGTGCCTCGCACTCAGCGTCTCACACTCAGCGTCTCAGTGCCTTGCACTCAGCGTCTCAGTGCCTCGCACTCAGCGTCTCAGTGCCTCGCACTCAGCACCTCGCACTCAACGTCTCAGCTCCATGCACTCAGCGTCTCAGCGCCTACCTCTCAGCATTTCAGCGCTTCGCGCTCAGCGTCTCAGTGCCTCGCACTCAGCGTCTCAGCGCCTCGCCCTCAGCGTCTCAGCACCTCGCCCTCAGTGTCTCAGTGCCTCACCCTCAGCGTCTCAGTGCCTCGCACTCAGCAATTCACACTCACCGTCTCAGTGCCTCGCACTCAACACCTCGCACTCAGCATCTCAGCGCCTCGCACTCAGCGTCTCAGCGCCTCGCACTCAGCGTCTCACACTCACCGTCTCAGTGCCTCGCACTCAACACCTCGCACTCAGCGCCTCGCACTCAGCGCCTCGCACTCAGTTTCTCAGCGCCTACCTCTCAGCATTTCAGTGCCTCGCGCTCAGCGTCTCAGTGCCTCACACTCAACGTCTCAGCGCCTACCTCTCAGCATTTCAGCGCCTCGCGATCAGCGTCTCAGTGCCTCGCACTCAGCGTCTCGCACTCAGCGTCTCAGTGCCTCGCCCTCAGCGTCTCAGCGCCTCACCCTCAGTGCCTCAGCGCCTCACCCTCTGCATCTCAGCGACTCGCCCTCAGCGTCTCAGTGCCTCGTGCTCAGCATCTCAGAGCCTCGCGCTCAGTGCCTCGCACACAGCGTCGCAGCGCCTCGCATTCCGCGTCTCAGTACCTTGCGCTCAGAGTCTCAGCGCCTCGCGTTCAGCGTCTCAGCGCCTCGCATTCCACGTCTCAGTGCCTCGCGCTCAGAGTCTCAGCGACCCGAGCTCAGAGCCTCAGCGCCTCACGCTCAGCGTCTCAGCACCTCGCATTCAGCGTCTCGCACTCAGCGTCTCAGTGCCTTGCACTCAGCATCTCAGTGCCTCACACTCAGCATCTCAGCGCCTCACACTCAGCATCTCAGTGCCTCGCACTCAGCGCCTCGCACTCAGCATCTCAGTGCCTTGCACTCAGCATCTCAGTGCCTCGCGCTTAGCATCTCAGAGCCTCGTGCTCAGAAACTCAGCGACTCAAGCTCAGCGTCTCAGGGCCTCACTCTCAGCGCATCAGCGCCTTGCACTCAGCGCCTCGCACACAGCGTCTCAGCGCCTCGCATTCTGCGTCTCAGTGCCTCGCGCTCAGAGTCTCAGCGCCTCGCACTCAGCGTCTCAGCACCTCACATTCCACGTCTCAGTGCCTCGCTCTCAGAGTCTCAGAGACTCGAGCTCAGCATCTCAGGGTTTCACTCTCAGCGCCTCAGCACCTCGCGCTCAGTGTCTCAGCGCCTCGCACTCAGTTTCTCAGCGCCTCGCACTCAGTGTCTCACACTCACCGTCTCAGTGCCTCGCACTCAACACCTCGCACTCAGCGTCTCAGCGCCTCACACTCAGCGCCTCGCACACAGCGTCGCAGCGCCTCGCATTCCGCGTCTCAGTGCCTTGCGCTCAGATTCTCAGCGCCTCGCTTTCAGCGTCTCAGTGCCTCGCATTTCCAATCTCAGTGCCTTGCTCTCAGAATCTCAGCGACTCAAGCTCAGCGTCTCAGGGCCTCACTCTCACCGCATCAGCGCCTCGCGCTCAGCACCTCGCACTCAGCGTCTCAGCTGCTCGCACTCAGCGCCTCGCACACAGCGTCTCAGCGCCTCGCATTCCGCATCTCAGTGCCTCGCTCTCAGAGTCTGAGACTGGAGCTCAGCATCTCAGGGCCTCACTCTCAGCGCATCAGCGCCTCGTGCTCAGCGCCTCGCATTCCGCGTCTCAGTGCCTCGCACTCAGCATCTCAGCTGCTCGCACTCAGCTGCTCGCACACAGCGTCGCAGCGCCTCGCATTCCGCGTCTCAGTGCCTCGCGCTCAGCCTCTCAGCACCTCGCGTTCAGCGTCTCAGCGCCTCGCATTCCACGTCTCAGTACCTCGCTCTCAGAGTCTCAAAAATTCGAGCTCAGCATCTCAGGGCCTCACTCTCAGCGCCTCAGCACCTCACGCTTAGCGCCTCGTGCTCAGCGTCTCAGCGCTCGCACTCAGTGTCTCACACTCACCGTCTCAGTGCCTCGCACTCAGCGTCTCACAATCACCGTCTCAGTGCCTCGCACTCAGCGCCTCGCACTCAATGTCTTAGTGCCACGCACTCAGCGTCTCAGCGCCTACCTCTCAGCATTTCAGCACTTTGCGCTCAGCGTCTCAGTGCCTCCCACTCAGCGTCTCAGCGCCTCGCACTGTGTCTCAGCGCCTCGCACTCAGCGTCTCGCACTCAGTGTCTCAGCGCCTCGCCCTCAGCGCCAAAGCGCCTCACCCTCAGCGTCTCAGCGACTCGCCCTCAGCGTCTCAGCGACTTGCGCTCAGCGTCTCAGCGCCTCGCGCTCAGCGTCTCAGAGCCTCGTGCTCAGTGCCTCGCACACAGCGTCGCAGCGCCTCGCATTCCGCGTCTCAGTGCCTTGCGCTCAGAGTCTCAGCGCCTCGTGTTCAGCGTCTCAGCGCCTCGCATTCCACGTCTCAGTGCCTCGCTCTCAGAATCTCAGCGACTCAAGCTCAACGTCTCAGGGCCTCACTCTCAGCGCATCAGCACCTCGCACTCAGCACCTCGTACTCAGCATCTCAGCTGCTCGCACTCAGCGCCTCGCACACAGCGTCTCAGCGCCTCGCATTCCGCGTCTCAGCTGCTCGCACTCAGCGCCTCGCACACAGCGTCTCAGCGCCTCGCATTCCACGTCTCAGTGCATCGCGCTCAGAGTCTCAGCGCCTCGCGCTCAGCGTTTCAGCGCCTCGCGTTCAGCATCTCAGCACCTCGCATTCCACGTCTCAGTGCCTCGCTCTCAGAGTCTCAGAGACTGGAGCTCAGCATCTCAGGGCCTCGCGCTCAGCGTCTCACGCTCAGGGCCTCGTGCTCAGCGTCTCAGCGCCTCACGCTCAGCGCCTCACGCTCAGCATCTCAGTGCCTCGCCCTCAGCGTCTCAGCGCCTCGCCCTCACGTCTCAGCGCCTCGCACTCAGCGTCTCAGCACCTCGCACTCAGCGTCTCACACTCACCGTCTCAGTGCCTCGCACTCAACACCTCGCGCTCAGTGTCTCAGCGCCTCGCCCTCAGTGTCTCAGCGCCTCGCCCTCACGTCTCAGCGCCTCGCACTCAGCGTCTCAGCGCCTCGCACTCAGCGACTCACACTCACCGTCTCAGTGCCTCGCACTCAACACCTCGCACTCAGCGTCTCAGCGTCTCAGCGCCTCGCACTCAGCGTCTCAGCGCCTCGCAATCAGCGTCTCAGCGCCTCGCACTCAGCGTCTCAGCGCGTCGCACTCAGCGCCTCGCATTCAACGTCTCAGTGCCTCGCACTCAACACCTCGCGCTCAGTGTCTCAGCGCCTCGCCCTCAGTGTCTCAGCGCCTCGCCCTCACGTCTCAGCGCCTCGCACTCAGCGTCTCAGCGCCTCGCACTCAGCGTCTCACACTCACCGTCTCAGTGCCTCGCACTCAACACCTCGCACTCAGCGTCTCAGCGTCTCAGCGCCTCGCACTCAGCGTCTCAGCGCCTCGCAATCAGCGTCTCAGCGCCTCGCACTCAGCGTCTCAGCGCGTCGCACTCAGCGCCTCGCATTCAACATCTCAGCGCCTCGCACTCAGTTTCTCAGCGCCTACCTCTCAGCATTTCAGCGCCTCGCGCTCAGCGTCTCAGTGCCTCGCACTCAACGTCTCAGCGCCTACCTCTCAGCATTTCAGCGCCTCACGCTCAGCGTCTCAGTGCCTCACTCTCAACGTCTCAGCGCCTACCTCTCGGCATTTCAGCGCCTCGCTCTCAACGTCTCAGCGCCTCGCACTCAGCGTCTCGCACTCAGCTTCTCAGTGCCTCGCCCTCAGCGTCTCAGCGCCTCGCCCTCAGCGTCTCAGCGACTCGCGCTCAGCGTCTCAGTGCCTCGTGCTCAGCATCTCAGAGCCTCGCGCTCAGTGCCTCGCACACAACGTCGCAGCGCCTCGCATTCCATGTCTCAGTGCCTTGCGCTCAGAGTCTCAGCGCCTCGCGTTCAGCGTCTCAGCGCCTCGCATTCCACGTCTCAGTGCCTCGCGCTCAGAGTCTCAGCGACTCGGGATCAGCGTCTCAGGGCCTCACTCTCAGCGCATCAGCGCCTCGCGCTCAGCGCCTCACACTCAGCGTCTCAGCACCTCGCACTGAGCACCTTGCGCTCAGCGTCTCAGCGCCTCGCACTCAGCACCTCGCGCTCAGCGTCTCAGTGCCTCGCACTCAGCGTCTCACACTCAGCATCTCAGCGCCTCGCACTCAGCGTCTCACACTCAGCGTCTCAGTGCCTTGCACTCAGCGTCTCACACTCAGCGTCTCAGTGCCTCGCACTCAGCGTCTCACACTCAGCGTCTCAGTGCCTCGCACTCAGCGTCTCACACTCAGCGTCTCAGTGCCTCGCACTCAGCGTCTCAGTGCCTCACACTCAGCGCCTCGCACTCAGCGTCTCAGTGCCTTGCACTCAGCGTCTCAGCGTCTCAGCGCCTCGCGCTCAGCGTCTCAGAGCCTCGTGCTCAGTGCCTCGCACACAGCTTCGCAGTGCCTCGCATTCCACATCTCAGTGCCTTGCGCTCAGAGTCTCAGCGCCTCGCGTTCAGCGTCTCAGTGCCTCGCATTCCAAATCTCAGTGCCTTGCTCTCAGAATCTCAGCGACTCAAACTCAGCGTCTCAGGGCCTCACTCTCAGCGCATCAGCGCCTCGCACTCAGCGCCTCGCACACAGTGTCTCAGCGCCTCACATTCTGCGTCTCAGCACCTCGCACTCAGCGTCTCAGCGCCTCGCGTTCAACGTCTCAGCACCTCGCATTCCACGTCTCAGTGCCTCACACTCAGAGTCTCAGAGACTGGAGCTCAGCATCTCAGGTCCTCACTCTCAGCGCCTCAGCACCTCGCGCTCAGTGCCTCGTGCTCAGCGTCTCAGCGCCTTGCACTCAGTGTCTCACACTCACCGTCTCAGTGCCTCGCACTCAACACCTCACACTCAGAGTCTCAGAGCCTCGTGCTCAGTGCCTCGCACACAGCGTCGCAGCGCCTCACATTCCGCATCTCAGTGCCTTGCGCTCAGAGTCTCAGCGCCTCACGTTCAGTGTCTCAGTGCCTCGCATTCCGCGTCTCAGTGCCTCGCGCTCAGAGTCTCAGCGCCTCGCACTCAGCATCTCAGCGCCTCGCGTTCAGCGTCTCAGCGCCTCGCATTCCACGTCTCAGTGCCTCGCTCTCAGAGTCTCAGAGACTCAAGCTCAGCATCTCAGGGCCTCACTCTCAGCGCCTCGCACTCAGTGTCTCAGCGCTCGCACTCAGTGTCTCGCACTCAGCGTCTCAGCGCCTCGCACTCAGCGCCTCGCACTCAACGTCTTAGCGCCACGCACTCAGCGTCTCAGCACCTACCTCTCAGCATTTCAGCACCTCGCGCTCAGCGTCTCAGCGCCTCCCACTCAGCGTCTCAGTGCCTCGCACTCAGTGTCTCAGTGCCTCGCACTCAGCGTCTCGCACTCAGGGTCTCAGCGACTCGCGCTCAGCGTCTCAGCGCCTCGCGCTCAGCGTCTCAGCGCCTCGCGCTCAGCGTCTCAGCGCCTCGCATTCAGCGTCTCGCACTCAATGCTTCGCAGTCAGCATCTCAGAGCCTTGCTCTCAGCGTCTCAGCGCCTCGCATTCAGCGTCTCAGCGCCTCGCTCTCAGCATCTTAGCGACTCGCCCTCAGCATCTCAGCGCCTCGCACTCCGCGTCTCAGCGCCTCACACTCAGCATCTCAGCGCCTCGCCCTCAGCATCTCAGCACCTCGCACTCCGCGTCTCAGCGCCTCGCACTCAGCCTTTCAGAGAGTCGAGCTCAGTGTCTCAGCACCTCGCACTTCGCATCTTGGCGATTCGTGCTCAGCATCTCAGCGACTCACGCTCAGCCTCTCAGTGCCTCGCACTCAGCATCTCGCACTCAGCCTCTCAGTGCCTCGTACTCAGCGTCTCAGTGCCTCGCACTCAGCGTCTCAGCCCCTCACCCTCAGTGCCTTGCTCTCAGCGTCTCAGCGCCTTGCGCTCAGGGTCTCAGAGTCTCGTGCTCAGCGCCTCGCACTCAGCGCCTCACATTCAGTGTCTCAGCGCCTCACATTCAGCGTCTCAGCGCCTCGCGCTCAGTGTCTCAGTGCCTCGCGCTCAGCGTCTCAGCGACTCGCGCTCAGCGTCTCAGCACCTTGCGCTCAGCGTCTCAGCGCCTCGCATTCAGCGTCTCACACTCAGCGTCTCAGTGCCTCGCACTCAGCATCTCAGTGCCTCGCCCTCAGCATCTCAGAGCCTCGCCCTCAGCGTCTCAGCGCCTCGCTCTCAGCATCTCAGCGCCTCGCATTCAGCGTCTCGCACTCAGCGTCTCAGTGCCTCGCACTCAGCGTCTCAGTGCCTCGCTCTCAGCATCTTAGCGACTCGCCCTCAGCATCTCAGCACCTCGCACTCCGCGTCTCAGCGCCTCGCACTCAGCCTTTCAGAGAGTCGAGCTCAGTGTCTCAGCGCCTCGCACTCAGCCTTTCAGAGAGCCGCGCTCAGCGTCTCAGCACCTCGCACTTCGCATCTCGGCGACTCGCGCTCAGAGCCTCAGCGACTCGCGCTCAACGTCTCAGTGTCTCGCGCTCAACGTCTCAGCGCCTACCTCTCAGTGTTTCAGCGCCTCACGCTCAGCGTCTCAGTGCCTCGCACTCAGCGTCTCACACTCAGCGTCTCAGTGCCTCGCCCTCAGCGTCTCAGCGCCTCGCCCTCAGCATCTCAGTGCCTCGTGCTCAGCATCTCAGAGCCTCGCGCTCAGTGCCTCGCACACAGTGTCGCAGCGCCTCGCATTCCACGTCTCAGTGCCTTGCGCTCAGAGTCTCAGCGCCTCGCGTTCAGCGTCTCAGCGCCTCGCATTCCACATCTCAGTGCCTCGCGCTCAGAGTCTCAGCGACTCGGGATCAGCGTCTCAGGGCCTCACTCTCAGCGCATCAGCGCCTCGCGCTCAGCGCCTCACACTCAGTGTCTCAGCACCTCGCACTCAGCACCTCGCACTCAGCGTCTCAGCGCCTCGCACTCAGCGCCTCGCACTCAGAGCCTCAGCGCCTCACGCTCAGCGTCTCAGTGCCTCGCACTCAGCGTCTCACACTCAGCATCTCAGCGCCTCGCACTCAGCGTCTCAGCGCCACGCATTCAGCGTCTTGCACTCAGCGTCTCAGTGCCTTGCACTCAGCGTCTCAGTGCCTCGCACTCAGCGTCTCAGTGCCTCGCACTCAGCACCTTGCACTCAGCATCTCAGTGCCTTGCACTCAGCGTCTCAGCGTCTCAGCGCCTCGCACTCAGCGTCTCAGTGCCTCGCACTCAGCGTCTCAGCGCCTCGCTCTCAGCATCTCAGTGCCTCGCATTCAGCGTCTCGCACTCAGCGTCTCAGTGCCTCGCACTCAGCGTCTCAGTGCCTCTCTCTCAGCATCTTAGCGACTCGCCCTCAGCATCTCAGCACCTCGCACTCCGCGTCTCAGCGCCTCGCACTCAGCCTTTCAGAGAGTCGAGCTCAGTGTCTCAGCGCCTCGCGCTCAGCCTTTCAGAGAGTCGCGCTCAGTGTCTCAGCACCTCGCACTTCGCATCTCGGCGACTCGCGCTCAGAGCCTCAGCGACTCGCGCTCAATGTCTCAGTGTCTCGCGCTCAACGTCTCAGCGCCTACCTCTCAGTGTTTCAGCGCCTCATGCTCAGCGTCTCAGTGCCTCGCACTCAGCGTCTCACACTCAGCGTCCCAGTGCCTCGCCCTCAGCGTCTCAGCGCCTTGCCCTCAGCATCTCAGTGCCTCGTGCTCAGCATCTCAGAGCCTCGCGCTCAGTGCCTCGCACACAGTGTCGCAGCGCCTTGCATTCCACGTCTCAGTGCCTTGCGCTCAGAGTCTCAGCGCCTCGCGTTCAGCGTCTCAGCGCCTCGCATTCCACATCTCAGTGCCTCGCGCTCAGAGTCTCAGCGACTCGGGATCAGCGTCTCAGGGCCTCACTCTCAGCGCATCAGCGACTCGCGCTCAGCGCCTCACACTCAGTGTCTCAGCACCTCGCACTCAGCACCTTGCACTCAGCGTCTCAGCGCCTCGCACTCAGCGCCTCGCGCTCAGAGCTTCAGCGCCTCACGCTCAGCGTCTCAGTGCCTCGCACTCAGCGTCTCACACTCAGCATCTCAGCGCCTCGCACTCAGCGTCTCAGCGCCACGCATTCAGCGTCTTGCACTCAGCGTCTCAGTGCCTCACACTCAGCGTCTCAGCGCCTCGCACTCAGCGTCTCAGTGCCTCGCACTCAGCGCCTTGCACTCAGCATCTCAGTGCCTTGCACTCAGCGTCTCAGCGTCTCAGCGCCTCGCACTCAGCGTCTCAGAGCTTCGTGCTCAGTGCCTCACACACAGCTTCGCAGCGCCTCGCATTCCACGTCTCAGTGCCTTGCGCTCAGAGTCTCAGCGCCTCGCGTTCAGCGTCTCAGTGCCTCGCATTCCACGTCTCAGTGCCTCGCTCTCAGAATCTCAGTGACTCAAGCTCAGCGTCTCAGGGCCTCGCTCCCAGCGCTCAGCGCCTCGCACTCAGCGCCTCGCACACAGCGTCTCAGCGCCTCACATTCTGCGTCTCAGTGCCTCGCGCTCAGAGTCTCAGCGCCTCGCACTCAGCGTCTCAGCGCCTCGCGTTCAGCGTCTCAGCACCTCGCAGTCCACGTCTCAGTGCCTCGCTCTCAGAGTCTCAGAGACTGGAGCTCAGCATCTCAGGGCCTCACTCTCAGCGCCTCAGCACCTCGCGCTCAGTGCCTCGCGCTCAGCGTCTCAGCGCCTCGCACTCAGTGTCTCACACTCACCGTCTCAGTGCCTCGCACTCAACACCTTACACTCAGCGTCTCAGCGCCTCGCATTCAGCGTCTCGCACTCAGCGTCTCCGTGCCTCACCCTCAGCATCTCAGAGCCTCGCCCTCAGCATCTCAGCGCCTCGCTCTCAGCGTCTCAGCGCCTCGCATTCAGCGTCTTGCACTCAGTGTCTCAGTGCCTTACACTCAGTGTCTCAGCGCCTCGCTCTCAGCGTCTTAGCGACTCGCCCTCAGCATCTCAGCGCCTTGCACTCCGCGTCTCAGCGCCTCGCACTCAGCCTTTCAGAGAGTCGAGCTCAGTGTCTCAGCGCCTCGCACTTCGCATCTCGGCGACTCGCGCTCAGAGTCTCAGCTACTCGCGCTCAACGTCTCAGCGACTCGCGCTCAGCGTCTCAGCGATTTGCGCTCAGCGCCTCAGCGCCTCGCACTCGGCGTCTCAGCCCCTCGCCCTCAGCGCCTTGCTCTCAGCGTCTCAGCGCCTTGCTCTCAGCATCTCAGCGCCTTGCGCACAGTGTCTCAGATCATTGCGCTCAGGGTCTCAGAGTCTCATGCTCAGTGCCTCGCACTCAGCGCCTCACATTCAGTGTCTCAGCACCTCGCACTCAGCACCTCAGCCACTCGCACTCAGCGTCTCAGCGCCTTGCACTCAGCATCTCAGCGCCTCGCACTCAGCATCTCAGCGCCTCGCATTCTCCGTCTCAGTGCCTCGTGCTGAGAGTCTCAGTGCCTATCGTTCTGCGTCTCAGCGCCTCGCATTCCACGTCTCAGTGCCTCGCTCTCAGAGACTCAGCGACTCGAGCTCAGCGTCTCAGGGCTTCACTCTCAGCGCCTCAGCACCTTGCGCTCAGCACCTCGCACTCAGCGCCTCGCACTCAGAGCCTCAGCGCCTCACGCTCAGCGTCTCAGTGCCTCGCACTCTGCGCCTCACACTCAGCATCTCACCGCCTCGTACTAAGCGTCTCAGCACCTCGCATTCAGCGTCTCGCACTCAGCGTCTCAGCGCCTCGCACTCAGCATCTCAGCGCCTCGCGTTCAGCGTCTCAGCACCTTGCATTCCACGTCTCAGTGCCTCGCTCTCAGTCTCAGAAACTGGAGCTCAGCATCTCAGGGCCTCACTCTCAGCACCTCAGCACCTCGCGCTCAGTGCCTCGCGCTCAGCATCTCAGTGCCTCGCGCTCAGCGCCTCACGCTCAGTGTCTCAGCGCCTCGCCCTCAGTGTCTCAGCGCCTCGCATTCAGTTTCTCAGCGCCTCGCACTCAGTGTCTCACACTCACCGTCTCAGTGCCTCGCTCTCAACACCTCGCACTCAGCGTCTCAGCGCCTCGCACTCAGCGCCTCGCGCACAGCGTCGCAGCGCCTCGCATTCCGTGTTTCAGTGCCTTGTGCTCAGAGTCTCAGCGCCTCGCGTTCAGCGTCTCAGCGCCTCGCATTCCACGTCTCAGTGCCTCGCTCTCAGAGTCTCAGTGACTCAAGCTCAGCGTCTCAGGGCCTCACTCTCAGCGCATCAGCGCCTCGTGCTCAGCGCCTTGCACTCAGCGCCTCGCACACAGCGTCTCAGCGCCTCGCATTCCGCGTCTCAGTGCCTTGCGCTCAGATTCTCAGCGCCTCGCACTCAGCATCTCAGCGCCTCGCGTTCAGCGTCTCAGCGCCTCGCATTCCACGTCTCAGTGCCTCGCTCTCAGAGTCTCAGGGACTCGAGCTCAGCATCTCAGGGCCTCACTCTCAGCGCCTCAGCACCTCGCGCTCAGCGCCTCGCACTCAGTGTCTCAGCGCTCACACTCAGTGTCTCACACTCACCGTCTCAGTGCCTCGCAATAAACACCTCGCACTCAGCGTCTCAGCGCCTCGCACTCAGCGCCTCGCACTCAACGTCTTAGCGCCACGCACTCAGCGTCTCAGCGCCTACTTCTCAGCATTTCAGCGCCTCGCGCTCAGCGTCTCAGTGCCTCCCACTCAGCGTCTCAGCGCCTCGCACTCAGTGTCTCAGTGCCTCGCACTCAGCGTCTCGCACTCAGCGTCTCAGCGCCTCACCCTCAGTGCCTAAGCGCCTCACCCTCAGCGTCTCAGTGACTCGCCCTCAGCGTCTCAGCGACTCGCGCTCAGCGTCTCAGTGACTCGCCCTCAGCGTCTCAGTGACTTGCCCTCAGCGTCTCAGTGACTCGCCCTCAGTATCTCAGCGACTCGCGCTCAGCGTCTCAGTGACTCGCCCTCAGCGTCTCAGTGACTCGCCCTCAGCGTCTCAGCGACTCGCGCTCAGCGTCTCAGCGCCTCGCGCTCAGCGTCTCAGCGCCTCGCATTCAGCATCTCGCACTCAATGCTTCGCACTCAGCGTCTCAGCGCCTCGCACTCAGTGTCTCAGCGCCTCACGCTCAGCGTCTCAGCGACTCACGCTCAGCGTCTCGGCGCCTCGCGCTCAGCGTCTCAGCGCCTCGCGCTCAGCGTCTCAGCGCCTCGCATTCAGCGTCTCGTACTTAATGCTTCGCACTCAGCGTCTCAGCGTCTCGCACTCAGCGTCTCAGTGCCTTACCCTCAGCATCTCAGAGCCTCGCCCTCAGCGTCTCAAAGCCTTGCTCTCAGCGTCTCAGCGCCTCGCATTCAGCATCTCGCACTCAGTGTCTCAGTGCCTTACACTCAGTGTCTCAGCGCCTCGCATTCAGCGCCTCGCCCTCAGCGTCTCAGCGCCTCGCCCTCAGCATCTCAGCGCCTCGCTCTCAGCGTCTTAGCGACTCGCCCTCAGCATCTCAGCGTCTCGCACTCCGCGTCTCAGCGCCTCGCACTCAGCCTTTCAGAGAGTCGAGCTCAGTGTCTCAGCGCCTCGTGCTCAGCGACTCACGCTCAGCGTCTAAGTGCCTCGCGCTCAGCGACTTGCGCTCAGCGCGTCGCGCTCAACGTCTCAGCACCTCGCACTTCGCATCTCGGCGACTCGCGCTCAGAGTCTCAGCGACTCGCGCTCAGCATCTCAGCGACTCGCGCTCAGAGTCTCAGCGACTCACGCTCAACGTCTCAGCGACTCGCACTCAGCATCTCAGCGCCTCACATTCCGCGTCTCAGTGCCTCGCGCTCAGAGTCTCAGCGCCTATCGTTCTGCGTCTCAGCGCCTCGCATTCCATGTCTCAGTGCCTCGGTCTCAGAGTCTCAGCGGCTCAAGCTCAGCGTCTCAGGGCCTCACTCTCAGCGCATCAGCGCCTCATGCTCAGCGCCTTGCACTCAGCGCCTCGCACACAGCGTCTCAGCGCCTCGCATTCCGCATCTCAGTGCCTCGCGCTCAGAGTCTCAGCGCCTCGCACTCAGCATCTCAGCGCCTCGCATTCAGCGTCTCAGCGCCTCGCATTCCACGTCTCAGTGCCTCGCTCTCAGAGTCTCAGAGACTCGAGCTCAGCATCTCAGGGCCTCACTCTCAGCACCTCAGCACCTCGCGCTCAGCGCCTCGCACTCAGTGTCTCAGCGCTCACACTCAGTGTCTCACACTCACCGTCTCAGTGCCTCGCAATCAACACCTCGCACTCAGCGCCTCGCACTCAACGTCTTAGTGCCACGCACTCAGCATCTCAGCGCCTACCTCTCAGCATTTCAGCGCCTCGCGCTCAGCGTCTCAGTGCCTCCCACTCAGCGTCTCAGCGCCTCGCACTCAGTGTCTCAGTGCCTCGCACTCAGCGTCTCACACTCAGCGTCTCAGTGCCTCACCCTCAGCGCCTAAGCGCCTCACCCTCAGCGTCTCAGTGACTCGCCCTCAGCGTCTCAGCGACTCGCGCTCAGCGTCTCAGTGACTCGCCCTCAGCATCTCAGTGACTTGCCCTCAGCGTCTCAGTGACTCGCCCTCAGCGTCTCAGCGACTCGCGCTCAGCGTCTCAGCGACTCGCCCTCAGCGTCTCAGCGACTCGCCCTCAGCGTCTCAGCGACTCGCACTCAGCGTCTCAGTGCCTTACCCTCAGCATCTCAGAGCCTCGCCCTCAGCGTCTCAAAGCCTTGCTCTCAGCGTCTCAGCGCCTCGCATTCAGCGTCTCGCACTCAGTGTCTCAGTGCCTTACACTCAGCGTCTCAGCGCCTCGCATTCAGCGCCTCGCCCTCAGCGTCTCAGCGCCTCGCCCTCAGCATCTCAGCGCCTCGCTCTCAGCGTCTTAGCGACTCGTCCTCAGCATCTCAGCGTCTCGCACTCCGCGTCTCAGCGCCTCGCACTCAGCCTTTCAGAGAGTCGAGCTCAGTGTCTCAGCGCCTCGTGCTCAGCGACTCACGCTCAGCGTCTAAGTGCCTCGCGCTCAGCGACTTGCGCTCAGCGCGTCGCGCTCAACGTCTCAGCACCTCGCACTTCGCATCTCGGCGACTCGCGCTCAGAGTCTCAGCGACTCGCGCTCAGCATCTCAGCGACTCGCGCTCAGAGTCTCAGCGACTCACGCTCAACGTCTCAGCGACTCGCACTCAGCATCTCAGCGCCTCACATTCCGCGTCTCAGTGCCTCGCGCTCAGAGTCTCAGCGCCTATCGTTCTGCGTCTCAGCGCCTCGCATTCCATGTCTCAGTGCCTCGGTCTCAGAGTCTCAGCGGCTCAAGCTCAGCGTCTCAGGGCCTCACTCTCAGCGCATCAGCGCCTCGTGCTCAGCGCCTTGCACGCAGCGCCTCGCACACAGCGTCTCAGCGCCTCGCATTCCGCATCTCAGTGCCTCGCGCTCAGAGTCTCAGCGCCTCGCACTCAGCATCTCAGCGCCTCGCATTCAGCGTCTCAGCGCCTCGCATTCCACGTCTCAGTGCCTCGCTCTCAGAGTCTCAGAGACTCGAGCTCAGCATCTCAGGGCCTCACTCTCAGCACCTCAGCACCTCGCGCTCAGCGCCTCGCACTCAGTGTCTCAGCGCTCACACTCAGTGTCTCACACTCACCGTCTCAGTGCCTCGCAATCAACACCTCGCACTCAGCGCCTCGCACTCAACGTCTTAGTGCCACGCACTCAGCATCTCAGCGCCTACCTCTCAGCATTTCAGCGCCTCGCGCTCAGCGTCTCAGTGCCTCCCACTCAGCGTCTCAGCGCCTCGCACTCAGTGTCTCAGTGCCTCGCACTCAGCGTCTCGCACTCAGCGTCTCAGTGCCTCACCCTCAGCGCCTAAGCGCCTCACCCTCAGCGTCTCAGTGACTCGCCCTCAGCGTCTCAGCGACTCGCGCTCAGCGTCTCAGTGACTCGCCCTCAGCGTCTCAGTGACTTGCCCTCAGCGTCTCAGTGACTCGCCCTCAGCGTCTCAGCGACTCGCGCTCAGCGTCTCAGCGACTCGCCCTCAGCGTCTCAGCGACTCGCCCTCAGCGTCTCAGCGACTCGCACTCAGCGTCTCAGTGCCTTACCCTCAGCATCTCAGAGCCTCGCCCTCAGCGTCTCAAAGCCTTGCTCTCAGCGTCTCAGCGCCTCGCATTCAGCGTCTCGCACTCAGTGTCTCAGTGCCTTACACTCAGCGTCTCAGCGCCTCGCATTCAGCGCCTCGCCCTCAGCGTCTCAGCGCCTCGCCCTCAGCATCTCAGCGCCTCGCTCTCAGCGTCTTAGCGACTCGCCCTCAGCATCTCAGCGTCTCGCACTCAGCCTTTCAGAGAGTCGAGCTCAGTGTCTCAGCGCCTCGTGCTCAGCGACTCACGCTCAGCGTCTAAGTGCCTCGCGCTCAGCGACTTGCGCTCAGCGCGTCGCGCTGAACGTCTCAGCACCTCGCACTTCGCATCTCAGCGACTCGCGCTCAGCATCTCAGCGACTCGCGCTCAGAGTCTCAGCGACTCGCGCTCAACGTCTCAGCGACTCGCACTCAGCATCTCAGCGCCTCACATTCCGCTTCTCAGTGCCTCGCGCTCAGAGTCTCAGCGCCTATCGTTCTGCGTCTCAGCGCCTCGCATTCCACGTCTCAGTGCCTCGTTCTCAGAGTCTCAGCGACTCAAGCTCAGCGTCTCAGGGCCTCACTCTCAGCGCATCAGCGCCTCGTGCTCAGCGCCTTGCACTCAGCGCCTCGCACACAGCGTCTCAGCGCCTCGCATTCCGCATCTCAGTGCCTCGCGCTCAGAGTCTCAGCGCCTCGCACTCAGCATCTCAGCGCCTCGCGTTCAGCGTCTCAGCGCCTCGCATTCCACGTCTCAGTGCCTCACTCTCAGAGTCTCAGAGACTCGAGCTCAGCATCTCAGGGCCTCACTCTCAGCGCCTCAGCACCTCGCGCTCAGCGCCTCGCACTCAGTGTCTCAGCGCTCACACTCAGTGTCTCACACTCACCGTCTCAGTGCCTCACAATCAACACCTCGCACTCAGCGTCTCAGCGCCTCGCACTCAGCGTCTCGCACTCAACGTCTTAGTGCCACGCACTCAGCGTCTCAGCGCCTCGCACTCAGTGTCTCAGTGCCTCGTACTCAGCGTCTCGCACTCAGCGTCTCAGCGCCTCACCCTCAGCGCCTAAGCGCCTCACCCTCAGCGTCTCAGTGACTCGCCCTCAGCGTCTCAGCGACTCGCGCTCAGCGTCTCAGTGACTCGCCCTCAGCGTCTCAGTGACTCGCCCTCAGCGTCTCAGTGACTCGCCCTCAGCGTCTCAGCGACTCGCGCTCAGCGTCTCAGCGCCTCGCACTCAGCGTCTCGCACTCAACGTCTTAGTGCCACGCACTCAGCGTCTCAGCGCCTCGCACTCAGTGTCTCAGTGCCTCGTACTCAGCGTCTCGCACTCAGCGTCTCAGCGCCTCACCCTCAGCGCCTAAGCGCCTCACCCTCAGCGTCTCAGTGACTCGCCCTCAGCGTCTCAGCGACTCGCCCTCAGCGTCTCAGTGACTCGCCCTCAGCGTCTCAGTGACTCGCCCTCAGCGTCTCAGCGACTCGCGCTCAGCGTCTCAGCGCCTCGCGCTCAGCGTCTCAGCGCCTCGCATTCAGCGTCTCGCACTCAATGCTTCGCACTCAGCGTCTCAGCGCCTCGCACTCAGTGTCTCAGCGCCTCACGCTCAGCTTCTCAGCGACTCACGCTCAGCGTCTCGGCGCCTCGCGCTCAGCGTCTCAGCGCCTCGCATTCAGCGTCTCGCACTCAATGCTTCGCACTCAGCGTCTCAGCGTCTCGCACTCAGCGTCTCAGTGCCTTACCCTCAGCATCTCAGAGCCTCGCCCTCAGCGTCTCAGCGCCTCGCTCTCAGCGTCTCAGCGCCTCGCATTCAGCGTCTCGCACTCAGTGTCTCAGTGCCTTACACTCAGCGTCTCAGCGCCTCGCATTCAGCGCCTCGCCCTCAGCGTCTCAGCGCCTCGCCCTCAGCGTCTCAGCGCCTCGCTCTCAGCGTCTTAGCGACTCGCCCTCAGCATCTCAGCGTCTCGCACTCCGCGTCTCAGCGCCTCGCACTCAGCCTTTCAGAGAGTCGAGCTCAGTGTCTCAGCGCCTCGTGCTCAGCGACTCACGCTCAGCATCTAAGTGCCTCGCGCTCAGCGACTTGCGCTCAGCGCATCGCGCTCAACGTCTCAGCACCTCGCACTTCGCATCTCGGCGACTCGCGCTCAGAGTCTCAGCGACTCGCGCTCAGCATCTCAGCGACTCGCGCTCAGAGTCTCAGCGACTCGCGCTCAACGTCTCAGCGACTCGCACTCAGCATCTCAGCGCCTCACATTCAGCGTCTCAGTGCCTCGTGCTCAGAGTCTCAGCGCCTATCGTTCTGCGTCTCAGCGCCTCGCATTCCACGTCTCAGTGCCTCGCTCTCAGAGACTCAGCGACTCGAGCTCAGTGTCTCAGGGCCTCACTCTCAGCGCCACAGCACCTTGCGCTCAGCACCTCGCACTCAGCGCCTCGCGCTCAGAGCTTCAGCGCCTCACGCTCAGCGCCTCAGTGCCTCGCACTCTGCGCCTCACACTCAGCATCTCAGCGCCTCGTACTCAGCGTCTCAGCACCTCACATTCAGCGTCTCGCACTCAGCGTCTCCGTGCCTTGCACTCAGTGTCTCAGCGCCTCGCACTCAGCGTCTCAGCGCCTCGCACTCAGCGTCTCAGTGCCTCGCACTCAGCGCCTCGCACTCAGCGTCTCCGTGCCTTGCACTCAGCGTCTCAGCGCCTCGCACTCAGAGTCTCAGCGACTCGCGCTCAGAGTCTCAGCGCCACACGCTCAGCGCCTCAGTGCCTCGCAATCTGTGCCTCACACTCAGCATCTCAGCGCCTCGTACTCTGCGTCTCAGCACCTCACATTCAGCGTCTCGCACTCAGCGTCTCCGTGCCTTGCACTCAGCGTCTCAGCGCCTCGCACTCAGCGTCTCAGCGCCTCGCACTCAGCATCTCAGCGACTCGCACTCAGCATCTCAGCGCCTCACATTCCGCGTCTCAGTGCCTCGCGCTCAGAGTCTCAGCGCCTATCGTTCTGCGTCTCAGCGCCTCGCATTCCACGTCTCAGTGCCTCGCTCTCAGAGACTCAGCGACTCGAGCTCAGTGTCTCAGGGCATCACTCTCAGCGCCTCAGCACCTTGCGCTCAGCACCTCGCACTCAGCGCCTCGCGCTCAGAGCCTCAGCGCCTCACGCTCAGCGCCTCAGTGCCTCGCACTCTGCGCCTCACACTCAGCATCTCAGCGCCTCGTACTCAGCGTCTCAGCACCTCACATTCAGCGTCTCGCACTCAGTGTCTCCGTGCCTTGCACTCAGCGTCTCAGCGCCTCGCACTCAGCGTCTCAGCGCCTCGCACTCAGCGTCTCAGTGCCTCGCACTCAGCGCCTCGCACTCAGCGTCTCCGTGCCTTGCACTCAGCGTCTCAGCGCCTCGCACTCAGCGTCTCAGCGCCTCGCACTCAGCATCTCAGTGCCTCGCACTCAGCGTCTCGCACTCAGCGTCTCCGTGCCTTGCACTCAGCATCTCAGCGCCTCGCACTCAGCGTCTCAGCGCCTCGCACTCAGCGTCTCACTGCCTCGCACTCAGCGCCTCGCATTCAGCGTCTCAGAGCCTCGTGCTCAGTGCCTCGCACACAGCTTCGCAGCGCCTCGCATTCCACGTCTCAGTGCCTTGTGCTCAGAGTCTCAGCGCCTCGCGTTCAGCGCCTCAGTGCCTCGCATTCCAAATCTCAGTGCCTTGCTCTCAGAATCTCAGCGACTCAAGCTCAGCCTCTCAGGGCCTCACTCTCAGCGCATCAGCGCCTCGCGCTCAGCACCTCGCACTCAGCGTCTCAGCTGCTCGCACTCAGCGCCTCGCACACAGCGTCTCAGTGCCTCACATTCTGCGTCTCAGCGCCTCGCCCTCAGTGTCTCAGCGCCTCGCATTCAGTTTCTCAGCGCCTCGCACTCAGTGTCTCACACTCACCGTCTCAGTGCCTCGCACTCAACACCTCGCACTCAGCGTCTCAGCGCCTCGCACTCAGCGCCTCGCACTCAACATCTTAGCGCCACGCACTCAGCGTCTCAGTGCCTCCCACTCATCGTCTCGCACTCAGCGTCTCAGCGCCTCGCCCTCAGCGTCTAAGTGCCTCACCCTCAGCATCTCAGCACCTCGCGCTCAGCGTCTCAGAGCCTCGCATTCAGCGTCTCGCACTCAATGCTTCACACTCAGCATCTCAGCGCCTCGCACTCAGTTTCTCAGCGCCTACCTCTCAGCATTTCAGTGCCTCGCGCTCAGCGTCTCAGTGCCTCCCACTCAGCGTCTCGCACTCAGCGTCTCAGCGCCTCACCCTCAGCGTCTAAGTGCCTCACCCTCAGCATCTCAGCGACTCGCCCTCAGCGTCTCAGCGACTCGCGCTCAGCGTCTCAGCGCCTCGCGCTCAGCATCTCAGAGCCTCGCATTCAGCGTCTCGCACTCAATGCTTCGCACTCAGCATCTCAGCGCCTCGCACTCAGTGTCTCAGCGCCTCGCGCTCAGCGTCTCAGCGACTCGCGCTCAGCGTCTCAGCGCCACGCGCTCAGTGTCTCAGCGCCTCGCATTCAGCGTCTCGCATTCAATGCTTCACACTCAGCGTCTCAGCGCCTCACGCTCAGTGTCTCAGCGCCTCGCATTCAGC
The DNA here is from genome assembly GCF_017639515.1 of Carcharodon carcharias. NCBI lineage: Eukaryota > Metazoa > Chordata > Chondrichthyes > Lamniformes > Lamnidae > Carcharodon > Carcharodon carcharias. Next base: position 117,927,419 of record NC_054470.1, on the reverse strand, counting down.
GTCTCGCACTCAATGCTTCACACTCAGCGTCTCAGCGCCTCACGCTCAGTGTCTCAGCGCCTCGCATTCAGCGTCTCACACTCAATGCTTCACACTCAGCGTCTCAGCGCCTCGCACTCAGCGTCTAAGCGCCTCGCGCTCAGCGACTCACGCTCAGCGCGTCGCGCTCAGCGTCTCAGCGCCTCGCACTTCACATCTCGGTGACTTGCGCTCAGAGTCTCAGCGACTCGCGCTCAACATCTCAGCGACTCGCGCTCAGAGTCTCAGCGACTCACGCTCAACGTCTCAGCGACTCGCGGTCAGCCTCTCAGTGCCTCGCACTCAGCGCCTCGCACTCAGCATCTCAGCCCCTCGCCCTCAGCGCCTTGCTCTCAGCGTCTCAGCGCCTTGCGCTCAGTGTCTCAGAGTCACGTGCTCAGCGCCTCGCACTCAGCGCCTCGCATGCAGTGTCTCAGCGCATCGCACTCAGCACCTCAGCGCCTCACACTCAGCGTCTGAGCACCTTCCACTCAGCATCTCAGCACCTCGCACTCAGCATTTCAGCGCCTCGCATTCCGCGTCTCAGTGCCTTGCGCTCAGAGTCTCAGCGCCTATCATTCTGCGTCTCAGCGCCTCGCATTCCACGTCTCAGTGCCTTGCTCTCAGAGACTCAGCGACTCGAGCTCAGCGTCTCAGGGCATCACTCTCAGCGCCTCAGCACCTTGCGCTCAGCACCTCGCACTCAGCGCCTCGTGCTCAGAGCCTCAGCGCCTCACGCTCAGCATCTCAGTGCCTCGCACTCAGCGCCTCACACTCAGCATCTCAGCGCCTCGTACTCAGCGTCTCAGCACCTCGCTTTCAGCGTCTCGCACTCAGCGTCTCAGCGCCTCGCACTCAGCGTCTCAGCGCCTCGCACTCAGCGTCTCAGTGCCTCGCACTCAGTGCCTCGCACTCAGCGTCTCAGCACCTCGCTTTCAGCGCCTCGCACTCAGCGTCTCAGCGCCTCGCATTCCGCATCTCAGTGCCTCGCGCTCAGAGTCTCAGCGCCTATCGTTCGGCGTCTCAGCACCTCGCATTCCACGTCTCAGTGCCTCGCTCTCAGAGACTCAGCGACTCGAGCTCAGCGTCTCAGGGCATCACTCTCAGCGCCTCAGCACCTTGCACTCAGAATCTCGCAATCAGCACCTCAGAACCTCGCGCTCAGCGCCTCGCTCTCAGCGTCTCAGTGCCTCGCCCTCAGCATCTCACAATCACCGTCTCAGTGCCTCGCACTCAACACCTCGCACTCAGCATCTCAGCGCCTCGCCCTCAGCGTCTCAGCGCCTCGCTCTCAGCGTCTCAGTGCCTCGCACTCAGCGCCTTGCACTCAACGTCTCAGTGCCATGCACTCAGCGTCTCAGCGCCTACCTCTCAGCATTTCAGCGCCTCGCATTCAACGTCTCGCACTCAGTGCTTCACACTCAGCATCTCAGATCCTCGCATTCAGCGTCTCGCACTCAGTGCTTCGCACTCAGTGTCTCAGCACCTTGCACTCAGCGTCTCAGCGCCTCGCCCTGCCTCGCCCTCAGTGTCTCAGCGCCTCGCTCTCAGCGTCTTAGCGACTCGCGCTCAGCATCTCAGCGCCTCGCACTCCGCGTCTCAGCACCTCGCACTCAGCGTCTCAGCGACTCGAGCTCAGCGTCTCAGCACCTTGCGCTCAGCGCCTCTCGCTCAGCGTCTAAGCGCCTCGCGCTCCACATCTCAGTGCCTCGCACTTCGCATCTCAGCACCTCGCGCTCAGAGTCTCAGCGACTCGTGCTCTGAGTCTCAGCACCTCACGCTCAACGTCTCAGTCCCTCGCACTTCGCATCTCAGAACCTCGTGCTCAGAGTCTCAGCGATTCATGCTCTGAGTCTCAGCCCCTCGCACTCAGCGCCTCGCATTCAGCGTCTCAGTGCCTCGCACTCAGTGTCTCAGAGTCCCGTGCTCAGTGCCTCGCAATCAGCATCTCAGCGCCTCGCACTCAGCGTCTCAGCGCCTGGCGCTCAGCATCTCGAACTCAGCACCTCGCGCTCAGCGTCTCAGCGCCTGGCGCTCAGCGTCTCAGCCTCTCACGCTCAGAGTCTCAGTGCCTCGCGCTCAGCATCTCAGCACCTCACACTTCGCATCACAGCGACTCGCGCTCAGAGTTTCAGCGATTCGCGCTCAGAGTCTCAGCGACTCGCGCTCAGAGTCTCAGCGACTCGCGCTCAGAGTCTCAGTGACTCGCGCTCAGCATCTCAGCGACTCTCACTCAGTGTCTCAGTGCCTCGCGCTAAGCGTCGCAGTGCCTCGCACTCAGTGTCTCAATCTCAGCGCGTAGCTCTCTGCGTCTTAGCGACTCGCGCTCAGCGTCTCAGTGCCTCGCGCGCAGAGCCTCAGATTCTCGCAATCAGCGCCTCGCACTCAGTGTCTCGCACTCAGCGTTTCAGCGCCTCGCTCTCAGCATCTCAGCGACTCGCGCTCCGCGTCTCAGTGCCTTTCGCTCAGCGTCTCAGCGCCTCACACACAGCGTCTCAGCAACTCGCTCTCAGCGCCTCGCTCTCAGCATCTTAGCGACTCGCACTCAGCGTCTCTGCGCCTCGCGCTCAGAATCTCAGCGACTTGCGCTCAGAGTCTCAGCGACTCGCATTCAGAGTCTCAGTGACTCGCGCTCAGCGTCTCAGCGACTCAGACTCAGTGTCTCAGCGCCTCGCGATCAGCATCGCAGTTCCTCGCACTCAGTGTCTCAAACTCAGCGTCTCAGCGCCTTGCACTCAGGGTCTCAGAGTCTCGTGCTCAGCGCCTCACACTCAGCGCCTCGCATTCAGCGCCTCAGCGCCTCGTGCTCAGCGTCTCAGCGCCTTGCTCTCAGCGTCTCAGTGCCTTGCCCTCAGCGTCTCAGCGCCTCTCACTCAGGTTCTCAGCGCCTCGCCCTCAGTGCCTCAGCGCCTCGCCCTCAGCCTTTCAGGACCTTGCAGTCAGCGTCTCAGTGCCTCGCTTTCAGCAACTTAGCGACTTGCACTCAGCATCTCAGCACCTCGTACTCAGTGTCTCAGCGCCTTGTGCTCAGCGCCTCACTCTCAGCATCTTAGCGACTCACGCTCAGCATCTCAACGCCTTGCTCTCAGAGTCTCAGCGACTCGAGCTCAGTGCCTCGTGCTCAGCGCCTCGCTCTCAACGTCTTAGCAACTCGCGCTCAGCGTCTCAGTGCATCGCGCTCAGCGTCTTAGCGACTCGCACTCTGCGTCTCAGCGCCTCGTGCTCAGTGTCTCAGCGCGTAGCTCTCAGCTTCTTAGCGCGTCGCGCTCAGCGTCTTAGCGACTCGCACTCTGCGTCTCAGCGCCTCGTGCTCCGCGTCTCAGTGCCTTGCTCTCAGTATCTCAGTGACTCGCACTCAGCGCCTCGCCCTAAGCTTCTGAGCGACTTGCACTCAGCGTCTCAGCACCTTGCACTCAGCGCCTCAGAACCTCACCCTCAGCGTCTCGCACTCAGCATCTCAGCGTGTAGCTCTCTGCGTCTTAGCGACTCGCGCTCAGCATCTTAGAGCCTTGCGCACAGCGCCTCAGATTCTCGCACTCAGCGCCTCGCACTCAGTGTCTCACCCTCAGCGTCTCAGCGCCTCGCTCTCAGCATCTCAGCGACTCGCGCTCCACGTCTCAGCACCTTGCGCTCAGCGTCTCAGCGCCTCGCACACAGCGTCTCAGCACCTCGCTCTCAGCGCCTCGCTCTCAGCATCTTAGCGACTCGCACTCAGCGTCTCTGCGCCTCGCTCTCAGCGTCTCAGCACCTTGCACTCAGCGCCTCAGAACCTCACCCTCAGTGTCTCGCACTCAGCATCTCAACGCATAGCTCTCTGCGTCTTAGCGACTCGCGCTCAGCGTCTCAGCGCCTCGCTCTCAGCATCTCAGCGCCTCGGGCTCAGCGTCTCAGCCTCTCGCGCTCAGAGTCTCAGTGCCTTGCGCTCAGCATCTCAGCGCCTCGCACTTCGCATCTCAGCAACTCGCGCTCAGAGGCTCAGCGACTGGTGCTCTGAGTCTCAGCAGCTCGCGCTCAACATCTCAGCGACTTGCACTCAGCGTCTCAGCCCCTCGCCCTCAGCGTCTCAGCGCCTCTCACTCAGGTTCTCAGCGCCTCGCCCTCAGTGCCTCAGCGCCTTGTGCTCAGCGCCTCACTCTCAGCATCTTAGCGACTCACGCTCAGCATCTCAACGCCTTGCTCTCAGAGTCTCAGCGACTCGAGCTCAGTGCCTCGTGCTCAGCGCCTCGCTCTCAACGTCTTAGCAACTCGCGCTCAGCGTCTCAGTGCCTCGCACTCAGCGTCTCAGCAACTCGCACTCAGCGCCTAAGAACCTTGCCCTCAACGTCTCGCACTCAGCATCTCAGCGCGTAGCTCTCAGCGTCTTAGCGACTCGCGCTCAGCGTCTCAGCGTGTCGCGCTCAGCGTTTTAGCGACTCGCACTCTGTGTCTCAGCGCCTCGTGCTCAGTGTCTCAGCGCGTAGCTCTCAGCGTCTTAAAGACTCGCGCTCAGCGTCTCAGCGCGTCGCGCTCAGCGTCTTAGCGACTCGCACTCTGCGTCTCAGCGCCTCGTGCTCAGCGTCTCAGTGCCTCGCTCTCAGAGTCTCAGTGACTCGCACTCAGCGCCTCGCCCTAAGCTTCTGAGCGACTTGCACTCAGCGTCTCAGCACCTTGCACTCAGCGCCTCAGAACCTCACCCTCAGCGTCTCGCACTCAGCATCTCAGCGCGTAGCTCTCTGCGTCTTAGCGACTCGCGCTCAGCTTCTCAGAGCCTTGAGCGCAGCGCCTCAGATTCTCGCACTCAGCGCCTCGCACTCAGTGCCTCGCACTCAGCGTTTCATTGCCTTGCACTCAGCGTTTCAGCACCTTGCACTCAGTGCCTCACCCTCAGCGTCTCAGCGCCTCGCTCTCAGCATCTCAGCGACTCGCGCTCCGCGTCTCAGCACCTTGCGCTCAGCGTCTCAGCACCTCGCACACAGCGTCTCAGCACCTCGCTCTCAGCGCCTCGCCCTAAGCTTCTGAGTAACTTGCACTCAGCGTCTCAGCACCTTGCACTCAGCGCCTCAGAACCTCACCCTCAGCGTCTCGCACTCAGCATCTCAACGCATAGCTCTCTGCGTCTTAGCGACTCGCGCTCAGCGTCTCAGAGCCTCGCGCGCAGAGCCTCAGATTCTCGCACTCAGCGCCTCGCACTCAGTGTCTCGCACTCAGCTTAACAGTGCCTCGCTCTCAGCATCTCAGCGACTCGCGCTCCGCGTCTCAGCGTCTTGCGCTCAGCGTCTCAGCGCCCCGCACACAGCGTCTCAGCACCTCGCTCTCAGCGCCTCGCTCTCAGCATCTTAGCGACTCGCACTCAGCGTCTCTGCTCCTCGCGCTCAGAATCACAGCGACTTACGCTCAGCGTCTCAATGCCTCGCACTTCGCATCTCAGCGACTTGCGTTCTGAGTCTCAGCGCCTCGCTCTCAGCGTCTCGAACTCAGCGCCTCGCGCTCAGCGTCTCAGCGCCTCGCTCTCAGCGTCTCGAACACAGCGCCTCGCGCTCAGCTTCTCAGCGCCTCGCGCTCAGCTTCTCAGCGCCTCGCTCTCAGCTTCTCAGCGCCTCGCGCTCAGGTTCTCAGCACCTCGCTCTCAGCGTCTCAGCGCCTCGCACTTCGCATCTCAGCGACTCAGCGCTCAGAGGCTCAGCGACTGGTGCTCTGAGTCTCAGCAGCTCGCGCTCAACATCTCAGCGACTCGCACTCAGCGTCTCAGCCCCTCGCCCTCAGCGTCTCAGCGCCTCTCACTCAGGTTCTCAGCGCCTCGCCCTCAGTGCCTCAGCGCCTTGTGCTCAGCGCCTCACTCTCAGCATCTTAGCGACTCACGCTCAGCATCTCAACGCCTTGCTCTCAGAGTCTCAGCGACTCGAGCTCAGTGCCTCATGCTCAGCGCCTCGCTCTCAACGTCTTAGCAACTCGCGCTCAGCATCTCAGTGCCTCGCAGTCAGCGTCTCAGCAACCTGCACTCAAAGCCTAAGAACCTCGCCCTCAGCGTCTCGCACTCAGCATCTCAGCGCGTAGCTCTCAGCGTCTTAGCGACTCGCGCTCAGCGTCTCAGCGCGTCGCGCTCAGCGTTTTAGCGACTCGCACTCTGCGTCTCAGCGCCTCGTGCTCAGTGTCTCAGCGCGTAGCTCTCAGCGTCTTAGCGACTCGCGCTCAGCGTCTCAGCGCGTCACGCTCAGCGTCTTAGCGACTCGCACTCTGCGTCTCAGCGCCTCGTGCTCAACGTCTCAGTGCCTCGCTCTCAGTGTCTCAGTGACTCGCACTCAGCGCCTCGCCCTAAGCTTCTGAGCGACTTGCACTCAGCGTCTCAGCACCTTGCACTCAGCGCCTCAGAACCTCACCCTCAGCGTCTCGCACTCAGCATCTCAGCGCGTAGCTCTCTGTGTCTTAGCGACTCGCGCTCAGCGTCTCAGAGCCTTGCGCGCAGCGCCTCACATTCTCGCACTCAGCGCCTCGCACTCAGTGCCTCGCACTCAGCGTTTCAGTGCCTTGCACTCAGCGTCTCAGCGCCTCGCTCTCAGCATCTCAGCGCCTCCTCTCAGCGTCTCGAACTCAGCACCTCGCGCTCAGCTTCTCAGCGCCTCACTCTCAGCTTCTCAGCGCCTCGCACTCAGCTTCTCAGCGCCATGCAGTCAGCGTCTCACCGGCTCGCTCTCAGCATCTCAGCACCTTGCACTCAGCACCTCGCCCTCATCGCCTCGCACTCAGCGCCTCGTACTCAGCACCTTGCTCTCAGCGCCTCGCATTCTGCTTCTGAGCGACTCACACTCAGCATCTCTGCACCTCGCACTCAGCGTCTCAGCCCCTCGCACTCAGCGCCTCAGAGCCTCGCATTCAGCATCGCAGCACCTCGCCCTCAGCACCTCGCCCTCAGCACCTCGCCCACAGCATCTCAGTGCCTCACGCTCAGCATGTCGCACTCAGCGCCTCGCACTCAGCGCCTCGCACTCAGCGCCTCGCACTCAGCACATCGCACTCAGCGTCTCGCCATCAGCATCCTGCGCCTCGCACTCAGCATCTCAGCGCCTCGAACTCAGCGCCTCGCCCTCAGCGTCTCAGCGCCTCGCACTCAGCATCTCAGTGCCTCGAACTCAGCGCCTCGCCCTCAACGTCTCAGCCCCTCACGGTCAGCGTCTCAGCGCCTCGTGCTCAGCGCCTCTCGCTCAGCGTCTAAGCGCCTCGCGCTCCACGTCTCAGTGCCTCGCACTTTGCATCTCAGCACCTCGCGCTCAGAGTCTCAGCGACTCACGCTCAGCCTCTCAGCGCCTCGCACTCAGCGCCTCAGCGCCTCGTGCTCAGCATCTCAGAGCCTCGCCCTCAGCGTCTCAGCGCCTCGCAGTCAGTGTCGCAGCACCTTGCTCTCAGCGCCTCACACTCAGCGCCTCGTACTCAGCGCCTTGCTCTCAGCGGCTCGCATTCTGCTTCTGAGCGACTCGCACTCAGCGTCTCAGCGCGTCAAACTCAGCATCTCAGCGCCTCGCACTCAACGCCTCAGAGCCTCACATTCAACCTCGCAGCACCTCGCCCTCAGCACCTCGCCCTCAGCACCTCGCCCACTGCATCTCAGCGCCTCACGCTCAGCGTCTCACACTCAGCGCCTCGCCCTCAGCATCTCAGCATCTCCCCCTCAGCATCTCAGTGCCTCGGGCTCAGCGTCTCAGCCTCTCGCTCTCAGCCTCTCAGCGCCTCGCACTCAGCGTCTCAGCCCCTCGTCCTCAGCGCCTTGCAGTCAGCATCTCAGCACCTCGCGCTCAGTGCCTCTCGCTCAGCGTCTAAGCGCCTCGCGCTCCACGTCTCAGTGCCTCGCACTTCGCATCTCAGCACCTCGCGCTCAGAGTCTCAGTGACTCGTGCTCTGAGTCTCAGCACCTCGCGCTCAACGTCTCAGCACCTCGCGCTCAGCGCCTCTCGCTCAGCGTCTAAGCGCCTCGCGCTCCACGTCTCAGTGCCTCGCATTTCGCATCTCAGCACCTCGTGCTCAGAGTCTCAGCGACTCGTGCTCTGAGTCTCAGCCCCTCGCCCTCAGCGCCTTGCAGTCAGCATCTCAGCGCCTTGCGCTCAGTGTCTCAGAGTCTCGTGCTCAGTGCCTCGCATTCAGCATCTCAGCGCGTCGCACTCAGCGTCTCAGCGCCTGGCGCTCAGCATCTCGAACTCAGCACCTCGCGCTCAGCGTCTCAGCGCCTGGCGCTCAGCGTCTCAGCCACTCACGCTCAGAGTCTCAGTGCCTCGCGCTCAGCATCTCAGCGCCTCTCACTTCGCATCACAGTGACTCGCGCTCAGAGTTTCAGCGACTCGCGCTCAGAGTTTCAGCGACTCGCGCTCAGCATCTCAGCGCCTCACACTTCGCATCACAGCAACTCACGTAAGAGTCTCAGTGACTCGCGCTCAGCGTCTCAGCGACTCGCACTCAGTGTCTCAGCGCCTCGCGCTAAGCGTCGCAGTGCCTCGCACTCAGTGTCTCACACTCAGCGTCTCAGCGCCTTGCGCTCAGTGTCTCAGAGTCTCGTGCTCAGTGCCTCGCATTCAGCGTCTCAGCGCCTCGCACTCAGTGTCTCAGCGCCTGGCGCTCAGCATTTTGAACTCAGCGCCTCGCACTCAGCGTCTCAGCGCCTGGCGCTCAGCGTCTCAGCCTCTCACGCTCAGAGTCTCAGTGCCTCGTGCTCAGCATCTCAGCGCCTCGCACTTCGCATCACAGCGACTCGCGCTCAGAGTTTCAGCGACTCGCGCTCAGAGTCTCAGCGACTCGCGCTCAGAGTCTCAGTGTCTCGCGCTCAGCATCTCAGCGCCTCATACTTCGCATCACAGCAACTCACGCTCAGCGCCTCTCGCTCAGCGTCTAAGCGCCTCGCGCTCCACGTCTCAGTGCCTCGCACTTCGCATCTCAGCACCTCGTGCTCAGAGTCTCAGCGACTCGTGCTCTGAGTCTCAGCCCCTCGCCCTCAGTGCCTTGCAGTCAGCATCTCAGCGCCTTGCGCTCAGTGTCTCAGAGTCTCGTGCTCAGTGCCTCGCGCTCAGCATCTCAGCGCCTCTCACTTCGCATCACAGCGACTCGCGCTCAGAGTTTCAGCGACTCGCGCTCAGAGTTTCAGCGACTCGCGCTCAGCATCTCAGCGCCTCACACTTCGCATCACAGCAACTCACGCTCAGAGTCTCAGTGACTCGTGCTCAGCGTCTCAGCGACTCGCACTCAGTGTCTCAGCGCCTCGCGCTAAGTGTCGCAGTGCCTCGCACTCAGTGTCTCAAACTCAGCGTCTCAGCACCTTGCGCTCAGTGTCTCAGAGTCTCGTGCTCTGTGCCTCGCATTCAGCGTCTCAGCGCCTCGCACTCAGCGTCTCAGCGCCTGGCGCTCAGCATCTTGAACTCAGCGCCTCGCGCTCAGCGTCTCAGCGCCTGGTGCTCAGCTTCTCAGCCTCTCACGCTCAGAGTCTCAGTGCCTCGCGCTCAGCATCTCAGCGCCTCACACTTCGCATCACAGCGACTCGCGCTCAGAGTTTCAGCGACTCGCGCTCAGAGTTTCAGCGACTCGCGCTCAGAGTCTCAGTGTCTCGCGCTCAGCATCACAGCGCCTCACATTTCCCATCACAGCAACTCACGCTCAGAGTTTCAGCGATTCGCGCTCAGAGTCTCAGCGACTCGCGTTCAGAGTCTCAGCGACTCGCGCTCAGAGTCTCAGTGACTCGCGCTCAGCGTCTCAGCGACTCGCACTCAGTGTCTCAGTGTCTCGCGCTAAGTGTCGCAGTGCCTCGCACTCAGTGTCTCACACTCAGCATCTCAGCGCCTTGCGCTCAGGGTCTCAGAGTCTCGTGCTCAGCGCCTCGCTCTCAGCGCCTCGTATTCAGCGCCTCAGCGCCTTGTGCTCAGCGTCTCAGCGCCTTGCTCTCAGCGTCTCAGCGCCTCTCACTCAGGTTCTCAGCGCCTCGCCCTCAGTGCCTCAGCGCCTCACCCTCAGCCTTTCAGGACCTTGCACTCAGCGTCTCAGCGCCTCACTCTCAGCAACTTAGCGACTCACGCTCAGCATCTCAACTCCTTGCTCTCAGAGTCTCAGCGACTCGAGCTCAGTGCCTCGTGCTCAGCGCCTCGCTCTCAACGTCTTAGCAACTCGCGCTCAGCGTCTCAGTGCCTCGCACTCAGTGTCTCAGCAACTTGCACTCAGCGCCTAAGAACCTCGCCCTCAGCGTCTCGCACTCAGCATTTCAGCGCGTAGCTCTCAGCATCTTAGCGACTTGCGCTCAGCGTCTCAGCGCGTCGCGCTCAGCGTTTTAGCGACTCGCACTCTGCGTCTCAGCGCCTCGTGCTCAGCGACTCAGTGCCTCGCTCTCAGTGTCTCAGTGACTCGCACTCAGCGCCTCGCCCTAAGCTTCTGAGCGACTTGCACTCAGCGTCTCAGCACCTTGCACTCAGCACCTCAGAACCTCACCCTCAGCGTCTCGCACTCAGCATCTCAGCGCGTAGCTCTCTGTGTCTTAGCGACTCGCGCTCAGCGTCTCAGAGCCTTGCGTGCAGCGCCTCAGATTCTCGCACTCAGTGCCTCGCACTCAGTGCCTCACCCTCAGCGTCTCAGCGCCTCGCTCTCAGGATCTCAGCGACTCGCGCTCCGCGTCTCAGCACCTTGCGCTCAGCGTCTCAGCGCCTCGCACACAGCGTCTCAGCACCTCGCTCTCAGCGCCTCGCTCTCAGCATCTTAGCGACTCGCATTCAGCGTCTCTGCGCCTCGCGCTCAGAATCTCAGCGACTCGCACTCTGAGTCTCAGCGCCTGGCGCTCAGCATCTTGAACTCGGTGCCTCGTGCTCAGCGTCTCAGCGCCTCGCTCTCAGCATCTCAGCACCTTGCACTCAGCGCCTCAGAACCTCACCCTCAGCGTCTCGCACTCAGCATCTCAATGCATAGCTCTCTGCGTCTAAGCGACTCGCGCTCAGCGTCTCAGAGCCTCACGCGCAGAGCCTCAGATTCTCGCACTCAGCGCCTCGCACTCAGTGTCTCGCACTCAGCGTTTCAGCGCCTCATTCTCAGCATCTCAGCGACTCGCGCTCCGCGTCTCAGCACCTTGCGCTCAGCGTCTCAGCACCTCGCACACAGCGTCTCAGCACCTCGCTCTCAGCGCCTCGCCCTAAGCTTCTGAGTAACTTGCACTCAGCGTCTCAGCACCTTGCACTCAGCGCCTCAGAACCTCACCCTCAGCGTCTCGCACTCAGCATCTCAACGCATAGCTCTCTGCGTCTTAGCGACTCGCGCTCAGCGTCTCAGAGCCTCGCGCGCAGAGCCTCAGATTCTCGCACTCAGCGCCTCGCACTCAGTGTCTCGCACTCAGCTTAACAGTGCCTCGCTCTCAGCATCTCAGCGACTCGCGCTCCGCGTCTCAGCGTCTTGCGCTCAGCGTTTCAGCGCCTCGCTCTCAGCATCTCAGCGACTCGCGCTCCGCGTCTCGCTCTCAGCATCTTAGCGACTCGCACTCAGCGTCTCTGCGCCTTGCGCTCAGAATCTCAGCGACTTGCGCTCAGCGTCACAACGCCTCGCACTTCGCATCTCAGCGACTTGCGCTCAGAGTCTCAGCGCCTCGCTCTCAGCGTCTCGAACTCAGCGCCTCGTGCTCAGCGTCTCAGCGCCTCGCGCTCAGCGTCTCGAACTCAGCGCCTCGCGCTCAGCTTCTCAGCGCCTCGCTCTCAGCGTCTCAGCGCCTCGCGCTCAGCTTCTCAGCGCCTCGCGCTCAGGTTCTCAGCACCTCGCTCTCAGCGTCTCAGCGCCTCGCACTTCGCATCTCAGCGACTCAGCGCTCAGAGGCTCAGCGACTGGTGCTCTGAGTCTCAGCAGCTCGCGCTCAACATCTCAGCGACTCGCACTCAGCGTCTCAGCCCCTCGCCCTCAGCGTCTCAGCGCCTCTCACTCAGGTTCTCAGCGCCTCGCCCTCAGTGCCTCAGCGCCTTGTGCTCAGCGCCTCACTCTCAGCATCTTAGCGACTCACGCTCAGCATCTCAACGCCTTGCTCTCAGAGTCTCAGCGACTCGAGCTCAGTGCCTCATGCTCAGCGCCTCGCTCTCAACGTCTTAGCAACTCGCGCTCAGCATCTCAGTGCCTCGCAGTCAGCGTCTCAGCAACCTGCACTCAAAGCCTAAGAACCTCGCCCTCAGCGTCTCGCACTCAGCATCTCAGCGCGTAGCTCTCAGCGTCTTAGCGACTCGCGCTCAGCGTCTCAGCGCGTCGCGCTCAGCGTTTTAGCGACTCGCACTCTGCGTCTCAGCGCCTCGTGCTCAGTGTCTCAGCGCGTAGCTCTCAGCGTCTTAGCGACTCGCGCTCAGCGTCTCAGCGCGTCACGCTCAGCGTCTTAGCGACTCGCACTCTGCGTCTCAGCGCCTCGTGCTCAACGTCTCAGTGCCTCGCTCTCAGTGTCTCAGTGACTCGCACTCAGCGCCTCGCCCTAAGCTTCTGAGCGACTTGCACTCAGCGTCTCAGCACCTTGCACTCAGCGCCTCAGAACCTCACCCTCAGCGTCTCGCACTCAGCATCTCAGCGCGTAGCTCTCTGTGTCTTAGCGACTCGCGCTCAGCGTCTCAGAGCCTTGCGCGCAGCGCCTCACATTCTCGCACTCAGCGCCTCGCACTCAGTGCCTCGCACTCAGCGTTTCAGTGCCTTGCACTCAGCGTCTCAGCGCCTCGCTCTCAGCATCTCAGCGCCTCCTCTCAGCGTCTCGAACTCAGCACCTCGCGCTCAGCTTCTCAGCGCCTCACTCTCAGCTTCTCAGCGCCTCGCACTCAGCTTCTCAGCGCCATGCAGTCAGCGTCTCACCGGCTCGCTCTCAGCATCTCAGCACCTTGCACTCAGCACCTCGCCCTCATCGCCTCGCACTCAGCGCCTCGTACTCAGCACCTTGCTCTCAGCGCCTCGCATTCTGCTTCTGAGCGACTCACACTCAGCATCTCTGCACCTCGCACTCAGCGTCTCAGCCCCTCGCACTCAGCGCCTCAGAGCCTCGCATTCAGCATCGCAGCACCTCGCCCTCAGCACCTCGCCCTCAGCACCTCGCCCACAGCATCTCAGTGCCTCACGCTCAGCATGTCGCACTCAGCGCCTCGCACTCAGCGCCTCGCACTCAGCGCCTCGCACTCAGCACATCGCACTCAGCGTCTCGCCATCAGCATCCTGCGCCTCGCACTCAGCATCTCAGCGCCTCGAACTCAGCGCCTCGCCCTCAGCGTCTCAGCGCCTCGCACTCAGCATCTCAGTGCCTCGAACTCAGCGCCTCGCCCTCAACGTCTCAGCCCCTCACGGTCAGCGTCTCAGCGCCTCGTGCTCAGCGCCTCTCGCTCAGCGTCTAAGCGCCTCGCGCTCCACGTCTCAGTGCCTCGCACTTTGCATCTCAGCACCTCGCGCTCAGAGTCTCAGCGACTCACGCTCAGCCTCTCAGCGCCTCGCACTCAGCGCCTCAGCGCCTCGTGCTCAGCATCTCAGAGCCTCGCCCTCAGCGTCTCAGCGCCTCGCAGTCAGTGTCGCAGCACCTTGCTCTCAGCGCCTCACACTCAGCGCCTCGTACTCAGCGCCTTGCTCTCAGCGGCTCGCATTCTGCTTCTGAGCGACTCGCACTCAGCGTCTCAGCGCGTCAAACTCAGCATCTCAGCGCCTCGCACTCAACGCCTCAGAGCCTCACATTCAACCTCGCAGCACCTCGCCCTCAGCACCTCGCCCTCAGCACCTCGCCCACTGCATCTCAGCGCCTCACGCTCAGCGTCTCACACTCAGCGCCTCGCCCTCAGCATCTCAGCATCTCCCCCTCAGCATCTCAGTGCCTCGGGCTCAGCGTCTCAGCCTCTCGCTCTCAGCCTCTCAGCGCCTCGCACTCAGCGTCTCAGCCCCTCGTCCTCAGCGCCTTGCAGTCAGCATCTCAGCACCTCGCGCTCAGTGCCTCTCGCTCAGCGTCTAAGCGCCTCGCGCTCCACGTCTCAGTGCCTCGCACTTCGCATCTCAGCACCTCGCGCTCAGAGTCTCAGTGACTCGTGCTCTGAGTCTCAGCACCTCGCGCTCAACGTCTCAGCACCTCGCGCTCAGCGCCTCTCGCTCAGCGTCTAAGCGCCTCGCGCTCCACGTCTCAGTGCCTCGCATTTCGCATCTCAGCACCTCGTGCTCAGAGTCTCAGCGACTCGTGCTCTGAGTCTCAGCCCCTCGCCCTCAGCGCCTTGCAGTCAGCATCTCAGCGCCTTGCGCTCAGTGTCTCAGAGTCTCGTGCTCAGTGCCTCGCATTCAGCATCTCAGCGCGTCGCACTCAGCGTCTCAGCGCCTGGCGCTCAGCATCTCGAACTCAGCACCTCGCGCTCAGCGTCTCAGCGCCTGGCGCTCAGCGTCTCAGCCACTCACGCTCAGAGTCTCAGTGCCTCGCGCTCAGCATCTCAGCGCCTCTCACTTCGCATCACAGTGACTCGCGCTCAGAGTTTCAGCGACTCGCGCTCAGAGTTTCAGCGACTCGCGCTCAGCATCTCAGCGCCTCACACTTCGCATCACAGCAACTCACGTAAGAGTCTCAGTGACTCGCGCTCAGCGTCTCAGCGACTCGCACTCAGTGTCTCAGCGCCTCGCGCTAAGCGTCGCAGTGCCTCGCACTCAGTGTCTCACACTCAGCGTCTCAGCGCCTTGCGCTCAGTGTCTCAGAGTCTCGTGCTCAGTGCCTCGCATTCAGCGTCTCAGCGCCTCGCACTCAGTGTCTCAGCGCCTGGCGCTCAGCATTTTGAACTCAGCGCCTCGCACTCAGCGTCTCAGCGCCTGGCGCTCAGCGTCTCAGCCTCTCACGCTCAGAGTCTCAGTGCCTCGTGCTCAGCATCTCAGCGCCTCGCACTTCGCATCACAGCGACTCGCGCTCAGAGTTTCAGCGACTCGCGCTCAGAGTCTCAGCGACTCGCGCTCAGAGTCTCAGTGTCTCGCGCTCAGCATCTCAGCGCCTCATACTTCGCATCACAGCAACTCACGCTCAGCGCCTCTCGCTCAGCGTCTAAGCGCCTCGCGCTCCACGTCTCAGTGCCTCGCACTTCGCATCTCAGCACCTCGTGCTCAGAGTCTCAGCGACTCGTGCTCTGAGTCTCAGCCCCTCGCCCTCAGTGCCTTGCAGTCAGCATCTCAGCGCCTTGCGCTCAGTGTCTCAGAGTCTCGTGCTCAGTGCCTCGCGCTCAGCATCTCAGCGCCTCTCACTTCGCATCACAGCGACTCGCGCTCAGAGTTTCAGCGACTCGCGCTCAGAGTTTCAGCGACTCGCGCTCAGCATCTCAGCGCCTCACACTTCGCATCACAGCAACTCACGCTCAGAGTCTCAGTGACTCGTGCTCAGCGTCTCAGCGACTCGCACTCAGTGTCTCAGCGCCTCGCGCTAAGTGTCGCAGTGCCTCGCACTCAGTGTCTCAAACTCAGCGTCTCAGCACCTTGCGCTCAGTGTCTCAGAGTCTCGTGCTCTGTGCCTCGCATTCAGCGTCTCAGCGCCTCGCACTCAGCGTCTCAGCGCCTGGCGCTCAGCATCTTGAACTCAGCGCCTCGCGCTCAGCGTCTCAGCGCCTGGTGCTCAGCTTCTCAGCCTCTCACGCTCAGAGTCTCAGTGCCTCGCGCTCAGCATCTCAGCGCCTCACACTTCGCATCACAGCGACTCGCGCTCAGAGTTTCAGCGACTCGCGCTCAGAGTTTCAGCGACTCGCGCTCAGAGTCTCAGTGTCTCGCGCTCAGCATCACAGCGCCTCACATTTCCCATCACAGCAACTCACGCTCAGAGTTTCAGCGATTCGCGCTCAGAGTCTCAGCGACTCGCGTTCAGAGTCTCAGCGACTCGCGCTCAGAGTCTCAGTGACTCGCGCTCAGCGTCTCAGCGACTCGCACTCAGTGTCTCAGTGTCTCGCGCTAAGTGTCGCAGTGCCTCGCACTCAGTGTCTCACACTCAGCATCTCAGCGCCTTGCGCTCAGGGTCTCAGAGTCTCGTGCTCAGCGCCTCGCTCTCAGCGCCTCGTATTCAGCGCCTCAGCGCCTTGTGCTCAGCGTCTCAGCGCCTTGCTCTCAGCGTCTCAGCGCCTCTCACTCAGGTTCTCAGCGCCTCGCCCTCAGTGCCTCAGCGCCTCACCCTCAGCCTTTCAGGACCTTGCACTCAGCGTCTCAGCGCCTCACTCTCAGCAACTTAGCGACTCACGCTCAGCATCTCAACTCCTTGCTCTCAGAGTCTCAGCGACTCGAGCTCAGTGCCTCGTGCTCAGCGCCTCGCTCTCAACGTCTTAGCAACTCGCGCTCAGCGTCTCAGTGCCTCGCACTCAGTGTCTCAGCAACTTGCACTCAGCGCCTAAGAACCTCGCCCTCAGCGTCTCGCACTCAGCATTTCAGCGCGTAGCTCTCAGCATCTTAGCGACTTGCGCTCAGCGTCTCAGCGCGTCGCGCTCAGCGTTTTAGCGACTCGCACTCTGCGTCTCAGCGCCTCGTGCTCAGCGACTCAGTGCCTCGCTCTCAGTGTCTCAGTGACTCGCACTCAGCGCCTCGCCCTAAGCTTCTGAGCGACTTGCACTCAGCGTCTCAGCACCTTGCACTCAGCACCTCAGAACCTCACCCTCAGCGTCTCGCACTCAGCATCTCAGCGCGTAGCTCTCTGTGTCTTAGCGACTCGCGCTCAGCGTCTCAGAGCCTTGCGTGCAGCGCCTCAGATTCTCGCACTCAGTGCCTCGCACTCAGTGCCTCACCCTCAGCGTCTCAGCGCCTCGCTCTCAGGATCTCAGCGACTCGCCCTCCGCGTCTCAGCACCTTGCGCTCAGCGTCTCAGCGCCTCGCACACAGCGTCTCAGCACCTCGCTCTCAGCGCCTCGCTCTCAGCATCTTAGCGACTCGCACTCAGCGTCTCTGCGTCTCGCCCTCAGAATCTCAGCGACTCGCACTCTGAGTCTCAGCGCCTGGCGCTCAGCATCTTGAACTCGGTGCCTCGTGCTCAGCGTCTCAGCGCCTCGCTCTCAGCATCTCAGCACCTTGCACTCAGCGCCTCAGAACCTCACCCTCAGCGTCTCGCACTCAGCATCTCAATGCATAGCTCTCTGCGTCTAAGCGACTCGCGCTCAGCGTCTCAGAGCCTCACGCGCAGAGCCTCAGATTCTCGCACTCAGCGCCTCGCACTCAGTGTCTCGCACTCAGCGTTTCAGCGCCTCATTCTCAGCATCTCAGCGACTCGCGCTCCGCGTCTCAGTGCCTTGCGCTCAGCATCTCAGCGCCTCGCACACAGCGTCTCAGCACCTCGCTCTCAGCGCCTCGCTTTCAGCATCTTAGCGACTCGCACTCAGCGTCTCTGCGCCTCGCGCTCATAATCTCAGCGACTCGCACTCTGAGTCTCAGCGCCTGGCGCTCAGCATCTTGAACTCGGCGCCTCATGCTCAGCGTCTCAGCGCCTCACTCTCAGCATCTCAGCACCTTGCACTCAGCGCCTCAGAACCTCACCCTCAGCATCTCGCACTCAGCATCTCAACGCAGAGCTCTCTGCGTCTTAGCGACTTGCGCTTAGCGTCTCAGAGCCTCACTCGCAGAGCCTCAGATTCTCGCACTCAGCGCCTCGCACTCAGTGTCTCGCACTCAGCGTTTCAGCGCCTCGTTCTCAGCATCTCAGCGACTCGCGCTCTGCGTCTCAGTGCCTTGCGCTCAGCGTCTCAGCACCTCGCACACAGCGTCTCAGCACCTCGCTCTCACCGCCTCGCTCTCAGCATCTTAGCGACTCGCACTCAGCGTCTCTGCGCCTCGCGCTCAGAATCTCAGCGACTTGCGCTCAGCGTCTCAGTGCCTCGCTCTCAGCGTCTCGAACTCAGCGCCTTGCGATCAGCATCTCAAAGCCTCGCTCTCAGCGTCTCGGGCTCAGCGTCTCAGCCTCTCACGCTCAGAGTCTCAGTGCCTCGCGCTCAGCATCTCAGCGCCTCGCACTTCGCATCTCAGCGACTTGCGCTCACAGTTTCAGCAATTCGCACTCAGTCTCAGCGACTCGCGCTCAGAGTCTCAGCGACTCGCGCTCAGAGTCTCAGTGACTCGTGCTCAGCGTCTCAGCGACTCGCACTCAGTGTCTCAGCGCCTCGCGCTCAGCGTCGCAGTGCCTCGCACTCAGTGTCTCACACTCAGCGTCTCAGCGCCTCGTGCTCAGCGTCTCAGCGCCTTGCTCTCAGCGTCTCAGTGCCTTGCCCTCAGCGTCTCAGCGCCTCTCACTCAGGTTCTCAGCGCCTCGCCCTCAGTGCCTCAGCGACTCGCCCTCAGCCTTTCAGGACCTTGCACTCAGCGTCTCAGTGCCTCGCTTTCAGCAACTTAGCAACTTGCACTCAGCATCTCAGCACCTCGTACTCAGTGTCTCAGCGCCTTGTGCTCAGCGCCTCAGTCTCAGCATCTTAGCGACTCATGCTCAGCATCTCAACGCCTTGCTCTCAGAGTCTCAGTGACTCGAGCTCAGTGCCTCATGCTCAGCGCCTCGCTCTCAACGTCTTAGCAACTCGCGCTCAGCGTCACAGTGCCTCGCACTCAGCATCTCAGCAACTTGCACTCAGCGCCTAAGAACCTCGCCCTCAGCGTCTCGCACTCAGCATCTCAGCGCGTAGCTCTCAGCATCTTAGCGACTCATGCTCAGCGTCTCAGCGTGTCGCGCTCAACGTTTTAGCGACTCGCACTCTGCGTCTCAGCGCCTCGTGCTCAGCGACTCAGTGCCTCGGTCTCAGTGTCTCAGTGACTCGCACTCAGCGCCTCACCCTAAGCTTCTGAGCGACTTGCACTCAGCGTCTCAGCACCTTGCACTCAGCGCCTCAGAACCTCACCCTCAGCGTCTCGCACTCAGCATCTCAGCGCGTAGCTCTCTGCGTCTTAGCGACTCACGCTCAGCGTCTCAGAGCCTTGCGTGCAGCGCCTCAGCACCTCGCTCTCAGCGCCTCGCTCTCAGCTTCTTAGCGACTCGCACTCAGCGTCTCTGCGCCTCGCGCTCATAATCTCCGCGACTCGCACTCTGAGTCTCAGCGCCTGGCGCTCAGCATCTTGAACTCGGCGCCTCGTGTTCAGCGTCTCAGCACCTTGCACTCAGCGCCTCAGAACCTCACCCTCAGCGTCTCGCACTCAGCATCTCAACGCATAGCTCTCTGCGTCTTAGCGACTCGCGCTCAGCGTCTCAGAGCCTCACGCGCAGAGCCTCAGATTCTCGCACTCAGCGCCTCGAACTCAGTGTCTCGCACTCAGCGTTTCAGCGCCTTGTTCTCAGCATCTCAGCGACTCGCGCTCCGCGTCTCAGTGCCTTGCGCTCAGCGTCTCAGCGCCTCGCACACAGCGTCTCAGCACCTCGCTCTCAGCACCTCGCTCTCAGCATCTTAGCGACTCGCACTCAGCGTCTCTGCGCCTCGTGCTCAGAATCTCAGCAACTTGCGCTCAGCGTCTCAGTGCCTCGCTCTCAGCGTCTCGAACTCAGCGCCTTGCGCTCAGCGTCTCAAAGCCTCGCTCTCAGCGTCTCAGCACCTCGGGCTCAGCGTCTCAGCCTCTCACGCTCAGAGTCTCAGTGCCTCGCGCTCAGCATCTCAGCACCTCGCACTTCGCATCTCAGCGACTCGCGCTCACAGTTTCAGCGATTCGCGCTCAGTCTCAGCGACTCGCACTCAGCGTCGCAGTGCCTCGCACACAGTGTCTCACACTCAGCGTCTCAGCGCCTCGTGTTCAGCGTCTCAGTGCCTTGCTCTCAGCGTCTCAGTGCCTTGCCCTCAGCGTCTCAGCGCCTCTCACTCAGGTTGTCAGTGCCTCGCCCTCAGTGCCTCAGCGCCTCGCCCTCAGCCTTTCAGGACCTTGCTCAGCGCCTCGCCCTCAGAGTCTCAATGACTCTCAGTCAGCGTTTCAGCGCCTCGCACTCAGTGCCACAGTGCCTCTCGCTCAGCGTCTCTGCGCCTCGCGCTCAGAGTCTCAGCGACTAGCGCTCAGTGTCTCAGCACCTTGCCCTCAGAGTCTCAGAGCCTCGCATTCAGCATTTCAGCGCCTCGCACTCAGTGCCTCAGTGCCTCTCGCTCAGCGTCTCAGCGCCTCACACTCAGCGTCTCAGCGCCTCACACTCAGTGCCTCAGTGCCTCTCGCTCAGCGTCTCAGCACCTCGCACTCAGCGCCTCGCACTCAGCGTCTCAGCGCTTCGCACTCTGCGTCTCAGAACCTCGCGCTCAGCGCCTCACGCTCAGCGTCTCAGCACCTCACACTCAGCGTCTCAGAGCCTCGCTCTCAGCATCTTAGCGACTCGCGCTCAGCGTCTCAGCGCCTCGTACTCCGCGTCTCAGCCCCTTGCCCTCAGCGCCTTGCTCTCAGAGTCTCAGCGACTCGAGCTCAGCGCCTCGCTCTCAACGTCTTAGCGACTCACGCTCAGCGTCTCAGCCCCTCGCACTCTGCTTCTCAGAGCTTCGCTCTCAGCGTCTCAGCGACTCGCGCTCAGCGCCTCACACTCAGCTCTGAGCGACTCGCACTCAGCGTCTCAGCGCCTCGTCCTGAGCGTCTCAGCGCCTCACCCTCAGAGTCTCAGTGTCTCGCACTCAGCGTTTCAGCGCCTTGCACTCAGCACCTCAGTGCCTCTCGCTCAGCGTCTCAGTGCCTCACACTCAGCTTCTCAGCGCCTCGTGCTCAGAGTCTCAGCGACTAGAGCTCAGCATCTCAGCACCTCGCCCTCAGAGTCTCAGTGCCTCGCACTCAGTGCCTCAGTGCCTCTCGCTCAGTGTCTCAGTGCCTCACACTCAGCGTCTCAGCACCTCGCACACAGTGTCTCAGCGCCTCGCCCTCAAAGTCTCAGTGCCTTGCACTCAGCGCCTCACCCTCAGAGTCTCAGTGCCTTGCACTCAGCGTCTCAGTGCCTCGCACTCAGCGTCTCAGCGCCTCACCCTCAGAGTCTCAGTGCCTTGCACTCAGCGTTTCAGCGCCTTGCCCTCAGCGTCTCAGCGCCTCGAGCTCAGCTTCTCAGCGCCTCGTGCTCAGGGTCTCAGCGGCTCGCGGTCAGGGTCTCAGCGACTCGCGCTCAGCGTCACAGCGCCTTGCGCTCAGCGCCTCACTCTCAGCATCTCAGCGCCTCGTACTCCACGTCTCAGCGCCTCGCACTCCGCGTCTCAGCGCCTCGCAGTCAGCG
This sequence comes from Carcharodon carcharias, assembly GCF_017639515.1. NCBI lineage: Eukaryota > Metazoa > Chordata > Chondrichthyes > Lamniformes > Lamnidae > Carcharodon > Carcharodon carcharias. The sequence continues at coordinate 117,906,301 of NC_054470.1, read as the reverse complement.
TCTCAGCGCCTCGCGCTCAACGTCTCAGAGTCTCGCGCTCAGCATCTCAGCGCCTCGCCCTCAGAGTCTCAGTGCCTCGCACTCAGCGCATCGCCCTCAGAGTCTCAATGACTCGCACTCAGCATTTCAGCGCCTCGCACTCAGCACCACAGTGCCTCTCGCTCAGCGTCTCAGCCCCTCACGCTCAGAGTCTCAGCGACTAGCGCTCAGCGTCTCAGCACCTTGCCCTCAGCATCTCAGCGCCTTGCCCTCAGCGCCTCGCACTCAGCATCTCAGTGCCTCGCACTCAGCGTCACAGCGTCTCGCAGTCAGCGTCACAGTGCCTCGCTCCCAGCATCTCAGCGCCTCGCACTCAGCGTCACAGCACCTCGCACTCAGCGTCACAGCACCTCGCTCTCAGCGTCTCAGTGCCTCGCCCTCAGCGTCTCAGCGCCTCGAGCTCAGCTTCTCAGCGCCTCGCGCTCAGTGTCTCAGCAGCTCGCGGTCAGGGTCTCAGCGACTCGCGCTCAGCGTCACAGCGCCTCACTCTCAGCATCTTAGCGACTCGCGCTCAGTGTCTCAGCGCCTCGTACTCCACGTCTCAGCGCCTCGCACTCCGTGTCTCAGCGCCTCGCCCTCAGTGTCTCAACGCCTCGCAGTCAGCATCTAAGCGCCTCACGGTCAGCGTCTCAGTGCCTCGCGCTCAGCGTCTCAGCGCCTCGCACTCAGCGTCACAGCACCTCGCACTCAGCGTCACAGCACCTCGCACTCAGCATCACAGCGCCTCGCACTCTGCGTCACAGCGCCTCGCTCCCAGCATCTCAGCGCCTCGCACTCAGCGTCACAGCACCTCGCACTCAGCGTCACAGCACCTCGCACTCAGCGTCTCAGCGCCTCGAGCTCAGCATCTCAGCGCCTCGAGCTCAGCTTCTCAGCGCCTCGCACTCAGGGTCTCAGCAGCTCGCGGTCAGGGTCTCAGCGACTCGCGCTCAGCGTCACAGCGCCTCACTCTCAGCATCTTAACGACTCGCGCTCAGCGTCTCAGCGCCTCGTACTCCACGTCTCAGCGCCTCACACTCCGCGTCTCAGCGCCTCGCCCTCAGCGTCTCAGCGCCTCGCAGTCAGCGTCTAAGCGCCTCGCGGTCAGCGTCTCAGCGCCTCGCGCTCAGCATCTCAGTGCCTCGCACTCAGTGCCTCACACTCAGCGTCTCAGCGCCTAGCACTCAGCGTCTCAGAGTCTCATGCTCAGCATCTCAGCGCCTCTCCCTCAGAGTCTCAGTGCCTCGCACTCAGCATTTCAGCGCCTCGCACTCAGCGCCACAGTGCCTCTCGCTCAGAGTCTCAGCGACTAGTGCTCAGTGTCTCAGCGCCTCGCTCCCAGCATCTCAGCGCCTCGCCCTCAGCGACTCAGCGCCTCGCAGTCAGCGTCTAAGCGCCTCGCGGTCAGCGTCTCAGTGCCTCACGCTCAGCTTCTCAGCGCCTCGCTCTCAGCTTCTCAGCGCCTCGCACTCAGGTTCTCAGCACCTCGCTCTCAGCGTCTCAGCGCCTCGCACTTCGCATCTCAGCGACTCAGCGCTCAGAGGCTCAGCGACTGGTGCTCTGAGTCTCAGCAGCTCGCGCTCAACATCTCAGCGACTCGCACTCAGCGTCTCAGCCCCTCGCCCTCAGCGTCTCAGCGCCTCTCACTCAGGTTCTCAGCGCCTCGCCCTCAGTGCCTCAGCGCCTTGTGCTCAGCGCCTCACTCTCAGCATCTTAGCGACTCACGCTCAGCATCTCAACGCCTTGCTCTCAGAGTCTCAGCGACTCGAGCTCAGTGCCTCATGCTCAGCGCCTCGCTCTCAACGTCTTAGCAACTCGCGCTCAGCATCTCAGTGCCTCGCAGTCAGCGTCTCAGCAACCTGCACTCAAAGCCTAAGAACCTCGCCCTCAGCGTCTCGCACTCAGCATCTCAGCGCGTAGCTCTCAGCGTCTTAGCGACTCGCGCTCAGCGTCTCAGCGCGTCGCGCTCAGCGTTTTAGCGACTCGCACTCTGCGTCTCAGCGCCTCGTGCTCAGTGTCTCAGCGCGTAGCTCTCAGCGTCTTAGCGACTCGCGCTCAGCGTCTCAGCGCGTCACGCTCAGCGTCTTAGCGACTCGCACTCTGCGTCTCAGCGCCTCGTGCTCAACGTCTCAGTGCCTCGCTCTCAGTGTCTCAGTGACTCGCACTCAGCGCCTCGCCCTAAGCTTCTGAGCGACTTGCACTCAGCGTCTCAGCACCTTGCACTCAGCGCCTCAGAACCTCACCCTCAGCGTCTCGCACTCAGCATCTCAGCGCGTAGCTCTCTGTGTCTTAGCGACTCGCGCTCAGCGTCTCAGAGCCTTGCGCGCAGCGCCTCACATTCTCGCACTCAGCGCCTCGCACTCAGTGCCTCGCACTCAGCGTTTCAGTGCCTTGCACTCAGCGTCTCAGCGCCTCGCTCTCAGCATCTCAGCGCCTCCTCTCAGCGTCTCGAACTCAGCACCTCGCGCTCAGCTTCTCAGCGCCTCACTCTCAGCTTCTCAGCGCCTCGCACTCAGCTTCTCAGCGCCATGCAGTCAGCGTCTCACCGGCTCGCTCTCAGCATCTCAGCACCTTGCACTCAGCACCTCGCCCTCATCGCCTCGCACTCAGCGCCTCGTACTCAGCACCTTGCTCTCAGCGCCTCGCATTCTGCTTCTGAGCGACTCACACTCAGCATCTCTGCACCTCGCACTCAGCGTCTCAGCCCCTCGCACTCAGCGCCTCAGAGCCTCGCATTCAGCATCGCAGCACCTCGCCCTCAGCACCTCGCCCTCAGCACCTCGCCCACAGCATCTCAGTGCCTCACGCTCAGCATGTCGCACTCAGCGCCTCGCACTCAGCGCCTCGCACTCAGCGCCTCGCACTCAGCACATCGCACTCAGCGTCTCGCCATCAGCATCCTGCGCCTCGCACTCAGCATCTCAGCGCCTCGAACTCAGCGCCTCGCCCTCAGCGTCTCAGCGCCTCGCACTCAGCATCTCAGTGCCTCGAACTCAGCGCCTCGCCCTCAACGTCTCAGCCCCTCACGGTCAGCGTCTCAGCGCCTCGTGCTCAGCGCCTCTCGCTCAGCGTCTAAGCGCCTCACGCTCCACGTCTCAGTGCCTCGCACTTTGCATCTCAGCACCTCGCGCTCAGAGTCTCAGCGACTCACGCTCAGCCTCTCAGCGCCTCGCACTCAGCGCCTCAGCGCCTCGTGCTCAGCATCTCAGAGCCTCGCCCTCAGCGTCTCAGCGCCTCGCAGTCAGTGTCGCAGCACCTTGCTCTCAGCGCCTCACACTCAGCGCCTCGTACTCAGCGCCTTGCTCTCAGCGGCTCGCATTCTGCTTCTGAGCGACTCGCACTCAGCGTCTCAGCGCGTCAAACTCAGCATCTCAGCGCCTCGCACTCAACGCCTCAGAGCCTCACATTCAACCTCGCAGCACCTCGCCCTCAGCACCTCGCCCTCAGCACCTCGCCCACTGCATCTCAGCGCCTCACGCTCAGCGTCTCACACTCAGCGCCTCGCCCTCAGCATCTCAGCATCTCCCCCTCAGCATCTCAGTGCCTCGGGCTCAGCGTCTCAGCCTCTCGCTCTCAGCCTCTCAGCGCCTCGCACTCAGCGTCTCAGCCCCTCGTCCTCAGCGCCTTGCAGTCAGCATCTCAGCACCTCGCGCTCAGTGCCTCTCGCTCAGCGTCTAAGCGCCTCGCGCTCCACGTCTCAGTGCCTCGCACTTCGCATCTCAGCACCTCGCGCTCAGAGTCTCAGTGACTCGTGCTCTGAGTCTCAGCACCTCGCGCTCAACGTCTCAGCACCTCGCGCTCAGCGCCTCTCGCTCAGCGTCTAAGCGCCTCGCGCTCCACGTCTCAGTGCCTCGCATTTCGCATCTCAGCACCTCGTGCTCAGAGTCTCAGCGACTCGTGCTCTGAGTCTCAGCCCCTCGCCCTCAGCGCCTTGCAGTCAGCATCTCAGCGCCTTGCGCTCAGTGTCTCAGAGTCTCGTGCTCAGTGCCTCGCATTCAGCATCTCAGCGCGTCGCACTCAGCGTCTCAGCGCCTGGCGCTCAGCATCTCGAACTCAGCACCTCGCGCTCAGCGTCTCAGCGCCTGGCGCTCAGCGTCTCAGCCACTCACGCTCAGAGTCTCAGTGCCTCGCGCTCAGCATCTCAGCGCCTCTCACTTCGCATCACAGTGACTCGCGCTCAGAGTTTCAGCGACTCGCGCTCAGAGTTTCAGCGACTCGCGCTCAGCATCTCAGCGCCTCACACTTCGCATCACAGCAACTCACGTAAGAGTCTCAGTGACTCGCGCTCAGCGTCTCAGCGACTCGCACTCAGTGTCTCAGCGCCTCGCGCTAAGCGTCGCAGTGCCTCGCACTCAGTGTCTCACACTCAGCGTCTCAGCGCCTTGCGCTCAGTGTCTCAGAGTCTCGTGCTCAGTGCCTCGCATTCAGCGTCTCAGCGCCTCGCACTCAGTGTCTCAGCGCCTGGCGCTCAGCATTTTGAACTCAGCGCCTCGCACTCAGCGTCTCAGCGCCTGGCGCTCAGCGTCTCAGCCTCTCACGCTCAGAGTCTCAGTGCCTCGTGCTCAGCATCTCAGCGCCTCGCACTTCGCATCACAGCGACTCGCGCTCAGAGTTTCAGCGACTCGCGCTCAGAGTCTCAGCGACTCGCGCTCAGAGTCTCAGTGTCTCGCGCTCAGCATCTCAGCGCCTCATACTTCGCATCACAGCAACTCACGCTCAGCGCCTCTCGCTCAGCGTCTAAGCGCCTCGCGCTCCACGTCTCAGTGCCTCGCACTTCGCATCTCAGCACCTCGTGCTCAGAGTCTCAGCGACTCGTGCTCTGAGTCTCAGCCCCTCGCCCTCAGTGCCTTGCAGTCAGCATCTCAGCGCCTTGCGCTCAGTGTCTCAGAGTCTCGTGCTCAGTGCCTCGCGCTCAGCATCTCAGCGCCTCTCACTTCGCATCACAGCGACTCGCGCTCAGAGTTTCAGCGACTCGCGCTCAGAGTTTCAGCGACTCGCGCTCAGCATCTCAGCGCCTCACACTTCGCATCACAGCAACTCACGCTCAGAGTCTCAGTGACTCGTGCTCAGCGTCTCAGCGACTCGCACTCAGTGTCTCAGCGCCTCGCGCTAAGTGTCGCAGTGCCTCGCACTCAGTGTCTCAAACTCAGCGTCTCAGCACCTTGCGCTCAGTGTCTCAGAGTCTCGTGCTCTGTGCCTCGCATTCAGCGTCTCAGCGCCTCGCACTCAGCGTCTCAGCGCCTGGCGCTCAGCATCTTGAACTCAGCGCCTCGCGCTCAGCGTCTCAGCGCCTGGTGCTCAGCTTCTCAGCCTCTCACGCTCAGAGTCTCAGTGCCTCGCGCTCAGCATCTCAGCGCCTCACACTTCGCATCACAGCGACTCGCGCTCAGAGTTTCAGCGACTCGCGCTCAGAGTTTCAGCGACTCGCGCTCAGAGTCTCAGTGTCTCGCGCTCAGCATCACAGCGCCTCACATTTCCCATCACAGCAACTCACGCTCAGAGTTTCAGCGATTCGCGCTCAGAGTCTCAGCGACTCGCGTTCAGAGTCTCAGCGACTCGCGCTCAGAGTCTCAGTGACTCGCGCTCAGCGTCTCAGCGACTCGCACTCAGTGTCTCAGTGTCTCGCGCTAAGTGTCGCAGTGCCTCGCACTCAGTGTCTCACACTCAGCATCTCAGCGCCTTGCGCTCAGGGTCTCAGAGTCTCGTGCTCAGCGCCTCGCTCTCAGCGCCTCGTATTCAGCGCCTCAGCGCCTTGTGCTCAGCGTCTCAGCGCCTTGCTCTCAGCGTCTCAGCGCCTCTCACTCAGGTTCTCAGCGCCTCGCCCTCAGTGCCTCAGCGCCTCACCCTCAGCCTTTCAGGACCTTGCACTCAGCGTCTCAGCGCCTCACTCTCAGCAACTTAGCGACTCACGCTCAGCATCTCAACTCCTTGCTCTCAGAGTCTCAGCGACTCGAGCTCAGTGCCTCGTGCTCAGCGCCTCGCTCTCAACGTCTTAGCAACTCGCGCTCAGCGTCTCAGTGCCTCGCACTCAGTGTCTCAGCAACTTGCACTCAGCGCCTAAGAACCTCGCCCTCAGCGTCTCGCACTCAGCATTTCAGCGCGTAGCTCTCAGCATCTTAGCGACTTGCGCTCAGCGTCTCAGCGCGTCGCGCTCAGCGTTTTAGCGACTCGCACTCTGCGTCTCAGCGCCTCGTGCTCAGCGACTCAGTGCCTCGCTCTCAGTGTCTCAGTGACTCGCACTCAGCGCCTCGCCCTAAGCTTCTGAGCGACTTGCACTCAGCGTCTCAGCACCTTGCACTCAGCACCTCAGAACCTCACCCTCAGCGTCTCGCACTCAGCATCTCAGCGCGTAGCTCTCTGTGTCTTAGCGACTCGCGCTCAGCGTCTCAGAGCCTTGCGTGCAGCGCCTCAGATTCTCGCACTCAGTGCCTCGCACTCAGTGCCTCACCCTCAGCGTCTCAGCGCCTCGCTCTCAGGATCTCAGCGACTCGCCCTCCGCGTCTCAGCACCTTGCGCTCAGCGTCTCAGCGCCTCGCACACAGCGTCTCAGCACCTCGCTCTCAGCGCCTCGCTCTCAGCATCTTAGCGACTCGCACTCAGCGTCTCTGCGTCTCGCCCTCAGAATCTCAGCGACTCGCACTCTGAGTCTCAGCGCCTGGCGCTCAGCATCTTGAACTCGGTGCCTCGTGCTCAGCGTCTCAGCGCCTCGCTCTCAGCATCTCAGCACCTTGCACTCAGCGCCTCAGAACCTCACCCTCAGCATCTCGCACTCAGCATCTCAATGCATAGCTCTCTGCGTCTAAGCGACTCGCGCTCAGCGTCTCAGAGCCTCACGCGCAGAGCCTCAGATTCTCGCACTCAGCGCCTCGCACTCAGTGTCTCGCACTCAGCGTTTCAGCGCCTCATTCTCAGCATCTCAGCGACTCGCGCTCCGCGTCTCAGTGCCTTGCGCTCAGCATCTCAGCGCCTCGCACACAGCGTCTCAGCACCTCGCTCTCAGCGCCTCGCTTTCAGCATCTTAGCGACTCGCACTCAGCGTCTCTGCGCCTCGCGCTCATAATCTCAGCGACTCGCACTCTGAGTCTCAGCGCCTGGCGCTCAGCATCTTGAACTCGGCGCCTCATGCTCAGCGTCTCAGCGCCTCACTCTCAGCATCTCAGCACCTTGCACTCAGCGCCTCAGAACCTCACCCTCAGCATCTCGCACTCAGCATCTCAACGCAGAGCTCTCTGCGTCTTAGCGACTTGCGCTTAGCGTCTCAGAGCCTCACTCGCAGAGCCTCAGATTCTCGCACTCAGCGCCTCGCACTCAGTGTCTCGCACTCAGCGTTTCAGCGCCTCGTTCTCAGCATCTCAGCGACTCGCGCTCTGCGTCTCAGTGCCTTGCGCTCAGCGTCTCAGCACCTCGCACACAGCGTCTCAGCACCTCGCTCTCACCGCCTCGCTCTCAGCATCTTAGCGACTCGCACTCAGCGTCTCTGCGCCTCGCGCTCAGAATCTCAGCGACTTGCGCTCAGCGTCTCAGTGCCTCGCTCTCAGCGTCTCGAACTCAGCGCCTTGCGATCAGCATCTCAAAGCCTCGCTCTCAGCGTCTCGGGCTCAGCGTCTCAGCCTCTCACGCTCAGAGTCTCAGTGCCTCGCGCTCAGCATCTCAGCGCCTCGCACTTCGCATCTCAGCGACTTGCGCTCACAGTTTCAGCAATTCGCACTCAGTCTCAGCGACTCGCGCTCAGAGTCTCAGCGACTCGCGCTCAGAGTCTCAGTGACTCGTGCTCAGCGTCTCAGCGACTCGCACTCAGTGTCTCAGCGCCTCGCGCTCAGCGTCGCAGTGCCTCGCACTCAGTGTCTCACACTCAGCGTCTCAGCGCCTCGTGCTCAGCGTCTCAGCGCCTTGCTCTCAGCGTCTCAGTGCCTTGCCCTCAGCGTCTCAGCGCCTCTCACTCAGGTTCTCAGCGCCTCGCCCTCAGTGCCTCAGCGACTCGCCCTCAGCCTTTCAGGACCTTGCACTCAGCGTCTCAGTGCCTCGCTTTCAGCAACTTAGCAACTTGCACTCAGCATCTCAGCACCTCGTACTCAGTGTCTCAGCGCCTTGTGCTCAGCGCCTCAGTCTCAGCATCTTAGCGACTCATGCTCAGCATCTCAACGCCTTGCTCTCAGAGTCTCAGTGACTCGAGCTCAGTGCCTCATGCTCAGCGCCTCGCTCTCAACGTCTTAGCAACTCGCGCTCAGCGTCACAGTGCCTCGCACTCAGCATCTCAGCAACTTGCACTCAGCGCCTAAGAACCTCGCCCTCAGCGTCTCGCACTCAGCATCTCAGCGCGTAGCTCTCAGCATCTTAGCGACTCATGCTCAGCGTCTCAGCGTGTCGCGCTCAACGTTTTAGCGACTCGCACTCTGCGTCTCAGCGCCTCGTGCTCAGCGACTCAGTGCCTCGGTCTCAGTGTCTCAGTGACTCGCACTCAGCGCCTCACCCTAAGCTTCTGAGCGACTTGCACTCAGCGTCTCAGCACCTTGCACTCAGCGCCTCAGAACCTCACCCTCAGCGTCTCGCACTCAGCATCTCAGCGCGTAGCTCTCTGCGTCTTAGCGACTCACGCTCAGCGTCTCAGAGCCTTGCGTGCAGCGCCTCAGCACCTCGCTCTCAGCGCCTCGCTCTCAGCTTCTTAGCGACTCGCACTCAGCGTCTCTGCGCCTCGCGCTCATAATCTCCGCGACTCGCACTCTGAGTCTCAGCGCCTGGCGCTCAGCATCTTGAACTCGGCGCCTCGTGTTCAGCGTCTCAGCACCTTGCACTCAGCGCCTCAGAACCTCACCCTCAGCGTCTCGCACTCAGCATCTCAACGCATAGCTCTCTGCGTCTTAGCGACTCGCGCTCAGCGTCTCAGAGCCTCACGCGCAGAGCCTCAGATTCTCGCACTCAGCGCCTCGAACTCAGTGTCTCGCACTCAGCGTTTCAGCGCCTTGTTCTCAGCATCTCAGCGACTCGCGCTCCGCGTCTCAGTGCCTTGCGCTCAGCGTCTCAGCGCCTCGCACACAGCGTCTCAGCACCTCGCTCTCAGCACCTCGCTCTCAGCATCTTAGCGACTCGCACTCAGCGTCTCTGCGCCTCGTGCTCAGAATCTCAGCAACTTGCGCTCAGCGTCTCAGTGCCTCGCTCTCAGCGTCTCGAACTCAGCGCCTTGCGCTCAGCGTCTCAAAGCCTCGCTCTCAGCGTCTCAGCACCTCGGGCTCAGCGTCTCAGCCTCTCACGCTCAGAGTCTCAGTGCCTCGCGCTCAGCATCTCAGCACCTCGCACTTCGCATCTCAGCGACTCGCGCTCACAGTTTCAGCGATTCGCGCTCAGTCTCAGCGACTCGCACTCAGCGTCGCAGTGCCTCGCACACAGTGTCTCACACTCAGCGTCTCAGCGCCTCGTGTTCAGCGTCTCAGTGCCTTGCTCTCAGCGTCTCAGTGCCTTGCCCTCAGCGTCTCAGCGCCTCTCACTCAGGTTGTCAGTGCCTCGCCCTCAGTGCCTCAGCGCCTCGCCCTCAGCCTTTCAGGACCTTGCTCAGCGCCTCGCCCTCAGAGTCTCAATGACTCTCAGTCAGCGTTTCAGCGCCTCGCACTCAGTGCCACAGTGCCTCTCGCTCAGCGTCTCTGCGCCTCGCGCTCAGAGTCTCAGCGACTAGCGCTCAGTGTCTCAGCACCTTGCCCTCAGAGTCTCAGAGCCTCGCATTCAGCATTTCAGCGCCTCGCACTCAGTGCCTCAGTGCCTCTCGCTCAGCGTCTCAGCGCCTCACACTCAGCGTCTCAGCGCCTCACACTCAGTGCCTCAGTGCCTCTCGCTCAGCGTCTCAGCACCTCGCACTCAGCGCCTCGCACTCAGCGTCTCAGCGCTTCGCACTCTGCGTCTCAGAACCTCGCGCTCAGCGCCTCACGCTCAGCGTCTCAGCACCTCACACTCAGCGTCTCAGAGCCTCGCTCTCAGCATCTTAGCGACTCGCGCTCAGCGTCTCAGCGCCTCGTACTCCGCGTCTCAGCCCCTTGCCCTCAGCGCCTTGCTCTCAGAGTCTCAGCGACTCGAGCTCAGCGCCTCGCTCTCAACGTCTTAGCGACTCACGCTCAGCGTCTCAGCCCCTCGCACTCTGCTTCTCAGAGCTTCGCTCTCAGCGTCTCAGCGACTCGCGCTCAGCGCCTCACACTCAGCTCTGAGCGACTCGCACTCAGCGTCTCAGCGCCTCGTCCTGAGCGTCTCAGCGCCTCACCCTCAGAGTCTCAGTGTCTCGCACTCAGCGTTTCAGCGCCTTGCACTCAGCACCTCAGTGCCTCTCGCTCAGCGTCTCAGTGCCTCACACTCAGCTTCTCAGCGCCTCGTGCTCAGAGTCTCAGCGACTAGAGCTCAGCATCTCAGCACCTCGCCCTCAGAGTCTCAGTGCCTCGCACTCAGTGCCTCAGTGCCTCTCGCTCAGTGTCTCAGTGCCTCACACTCAGCGTCTCAGCACCTCGCACACAGTGTCTCAGCGCCTCGCCCTCAAAGTCTCAGTGCCTTGCACTCAGCGCCTCACCCTCAGAGTCTCAGTGCCTTGCACTCAGCGTCTCAGTGCCTCGCACTCAGCGTCTCAGCGCCTCACCCTCAGAGTCTCAGTGCCTTGCACTCAGCGTTTCAGCGCCTTGCCCTCAGCGTCTCAGCGCCTCGAGCTCAGCTTCTCAGCGCCTCGTGCTCAGGGTCTCAGCGGCTCGCGGTCAGGGTCTCAGCGACTCGCGCTCAGCGTCACAGCGCCTTGCGCTCAGCGCCTCACTCTCAGCATCTCAGCGCCTCGTACTCCACGTCTCAGCGCCTCGCACTCCGCGTCTCAGCGCCTCGCAGTCAGCGTCTCAGCGCCTCGCGCTCAACGTCTCAGAGTCTCGCGCTCAGCATCTCAGCGCCTCGCCCTCAGAGTCTCAGTGCCTCGCACTCAGCGCATCGCCCTCAGAGTCTCAATGACTCGCACTCAGCATTTCAGCGCCTCGCACTCAGCACCACAGTGCCTCTCGCTCAGCGTCTCAGCCCCTCACGCTCAGAGTCTCAGCGACTAGCGCTCAGCGTCTCAGCACCTTGCCCTCAGCATCTCAGCGCCTTGCCCTCAGCGCCTCGCACTCAGCATCTCAGTGCCTCGCACTCAGCGTCACAGCGTCTCGCACTCAGCGTCACAGCGCCTCGCTCCCAGCATCTCAGCGCCTCGCACTCAGCGTCACAGCACCTCGCACTCAGCGTCACAGCACCTCGCTCTCAGCGTCTCAGTGCCTCGCCCTCAGCGTCTCAGCGCCTCGAGCTCAGCTTCTCAGCGCCTCGCGCTCAGTGTCTCAGCAGCTCGCGGTCAGGGTCTCAGCGACTCGCGCTCAGCGTCACAGCGCCTCACTCTCAGCATCTTAGCGACTCGCGCTCAGTGTCTCAGCGCCTCGTACTCCACGTCTCAGCGCCTCGCACTCCGTGTCTCAGCGCCTCGCCCTCAGTGTCTCAACGCCTCGCAGTCAGCATCTAAGCGCCTCACGGTCAGCGTCTCAGTGCCTCGCGCTCAGCGTCTCAGCGCCTCGCACTCAGCGTCACAGCACCTCGCACTCAGCGTCACAGCACCTCGCACTCAGCATCACAGCGCCTCGCACTCTGCGTCACAGCGCCTCGCTCCCAGCATCTCAGCGCCTCGCACTCAGCGTCACAGCACCTCGCACTCAGCGTCACAGCACCTCGCACTCAGCGTCTCAGCGCCTCGAGCTCAGCATCTCAGCGCCTCGAGCTCAGCTTCTCAGCGCCTCGCACTCAGGGTCTCAGCAGCTCGCGGTCAGGGTCTCAGCGACTCGCGCTCAGCGTCACAGCGCCTCACTCTCAGCATCTTAACGACTCGCGCTCAGCGTCTCAGCGCCTCGTACTCCACGTCTCAGCGCCTCACACTCCGCGTCTCAGCGCCTCGCCCTCAGCGTCTCAGCGCCTCGCAGTCAGCGTCTAAGCGCCTCGCGGTCAGCGTCTCAGCGCCTCGCGCTCAGCATCTCAGTGCCTCGCACTCAGTGCCTCACACTCAGCGTCTCAGCGCCTAGCACTCAGCGTCTCAGAGTCTCATGCTCAGCATCTCAGCGCCTCTCCCTCAGAGTCTCAGTGCCTCGCACTCAGCATTTCAGCGCCTCGCACTCAGCGCCACAGTGCCTCTCGCTCAGAGTCTCAGCGACTAGTGCTCAGTGTCTCAGCGCCTCGCTCCCAGCATCTCAGCGCCTCGCCCTCAGCGACTCAGCGCCTCGCAGTCAGCGTCTAAGCGCCTCGCGGTCAGCGTCTCAGTGCCTCACGCTCAGCATCTCAGCGCCTCGCACTCAGCGTCACAGCACCTCGCACTCAGCGTCACAGCACCTCACACTCAGCGTCACAGCGCCTTGCACTCAGCGTCACAGCGCCTCGCTCCCAGCATCTCAGCGCCTCGCACTCAGCGTCACAGCACCTCGCACTCAGCATCACAGCACCTCGCACTCAGCGTCACAGCACCTCGCACTCAGCGTCACAGCACCTCGCACTCAGTGTCTCAGTGCCTCGCCCTCAGCGTCTCAGCGCCTCGAGCTCAGCTTCTCAGCGCCTCGCGCTCAGGGTCTCAGCAGCTCGCGGTCAGGGTCTCAGCGACTCGCGCTCAGCGTCACAGCGCCTCACTCTCAGCATCTTAGCGACTCGCGCTCACTGTCTCAGCGCCTCGTACTCCACGTCTCAGCGCCTCGCACTCCGCGTCTCAGCGCCTCGCCCTCAGCGTCTCAGCGCCTCGCAGTCAGCGTCTAAGCACCTCGCGGTCAGCGTCTCAGCGCCTCGCGCTCAGCGTCTCAGCGTCTCGCGCTCAGCATCTCAGCGCCTCTCCCTCAGAGTCTCAGTGCCTCGCACTCAGCGCATCACCCTCAGAGTCTCAATGGCTCGCACTCAGCATTTCAGCACCTCGCACTCAGCGCCACAGTGCCTCTCGCTCAGAGTCTCAGCGACTAGTGCTCAGTGTCTCAGCACCTCGCACTCAGCTTCTCGCGCCTCGCACTCAGTGTCACAGTGCCTCACTCCCAGCATCTCAGCGCCTTGCCCTCAGTGCCTCGCACTCAGCATCTCAGCGCCTCGCACTCTGCGTCACAGCACCTCGCACTCAGTGTCTCAGCACCTCGCACTCAGCGTCACAGCGCCTCGCTCCCAGCATCTCAGCGCCTCGCACTCAGCGTCTCAGTGCCTTGCACTCAGCGCCTCGCACTCAGCGTCTCAGCGCCTTGCCCTCAGTGCCTCACACTTAGCATCTCAGTGCCTCGCTCCAAGATCTCAGTGCCTCGCACTCAGCGTCTCAGCGCCTTGCCCTCAGCGCCTCGCACTCAGCGTCTCACCACCTCGCCCACAGCACCTCGCACTTAACGTCTCAGCGCCTCGCGCTCAGCGTCTCGAACTCAGTGGCTCGCACTCAGTGCCAGAGCACCTCGCGCTCAGCATCTCAGAGCCTCGCCCTCAGTGTCTCAGCGCCACGCAGTCAGCGTCTCACCGGCTCGCTCTCAGCATCTCAGCACCTCACCCTCAGCACCTTGCGCTCAGCACCTCGCCATTAGCGCCTCGCACTCAGCACCTCGTACTCAGCACCTCGTACTCAGCACCTTGCCCTCAGCGCCTCGCCCTCAGCGCCTCGCACTCAGCGCCTCGTACTCAGCACCTTGCTCTCAGCGCCTCGCATTCTGCTTCTGAGCGACTCGCCTCAGCGTCTCTGCACCTCGCACTCAGCATCTCAGTGCCTCGCACTCAGCGCCTCAGAGCCTCGCATTCAGCATTGCAGCACCTCGCCCTCAGCACCTCGCCCTCAGCACCTCGCCCACAGCATCTCAGTGCCTCACGCTCAGCGTCTCGCACTCAGCACCTCGCACTCAGCGCCTCGCACTCAGCGCCTCACACTCAGCATCTCGCCCTCAGCATCTCAGCGCCTCGCACTCAGCATTTCTGCGTCTCGCCCTCAGCGTCTCAGTGCCTCACGCTCAGCGCCTCGCATTCAGTGCCTCGCATTCAACGCCTCGCACTCAGCGTCACAGCACCTCGCCCTCAGCATCTCAGCACCTTGCCCTCAGTGACCCAGCGCCTCGCACTCAGCGCCTCGCACTCAGCTCCTCGCGCTCAGTGCCTCGCCCTCAGCATCTCAGCGCCTCGCGGTCAGCGTCTCAGCGCCTCGCGCTCAGTGCCTCAGCGCCTCACGCTCAGCATCTCAGCACCTCGCAGTCAGTGTCGCAGCACCTTGCCCTCAGCACATCGCACTCAGCACCTCACCCTCAGCGTCTCGCACTCAGCGCCTCGTACTCAGCACCTTGCTCTCAGCGTCTCGCATTCAGCTTCTGAGCGACTCGCACTCAGCATCTTAGCGCCTCGCACTCAACACCTCAGAGCCTCGCATTCAGCATTGCAGCACCTCGCCCTCAGCACCTCGCTCTCAGCACCTCGCCCTCAGCGCCTCGCACTCAGCGCCTCGTACTCAGCACCTTGCTCTCAGCGCCTCGCATTCTGCTTCTGAGCGACTCGCACTCAGCGTCTCAGTGCCTTGCACTCAGCATCTCAGCGCCTTGCACTCAACGCCTCAGAGCCTCGCATTCAGCATCGCAGCACCTCGCCCTCAGCACCTCGCCCTCAGCACCTCGCCCACAGCATCTCAGTGCCTCACGTTCAGCATCTCGCACTCAGCGCCTCGCACTCAGCGCCTCGCACTCAGCGTCTCAGCGTCTCGCCCTCAGCATCTCAGCATCTCGCCCTCAGCATCTCAGCATCTCGCCCTCAGCATCTCAGCGCCTCGCACTCAGCGTCTCAGTGCCTCGCGCTCAGCGCCTCGCACTCAGCGCCTCGCATTCAGCGCCTCGCACTCAGCGCCTCGCACTCAGCGTCTCAGCGCCTTCCTCTCAGCATCTCAGCGCCGTGCCCTTAGCATCTCAGCGCCTCGCACTCAGCGCCTCGCCCTCAGCGTCTCAGCACCTCGCCCTCAGCATCTCAGCGCCTCGCACTCAGTGCCACAGTGCCTCTTGCTCAGCGTCTCAGCGCCTCGCGCTCAGAGTCTCAACGCCTCGCACTCAGTGCCTCAGTGCCTCTCGCTCAGCATCTCAGCGCCTCACACTCAGCGTTTCAGCGCCTCGCACTCAGCGTCTCAGAGCCTCGTGCTCAGTGCCTCGCACTCAGCATCTCAGCGCCTCACACTCAGCATCTCAGTGCCTCGCACTCAGCGTCTCAGAGCCTCGTGCTCAGCGCCTCGTGCTCAGCGTCTCAGTGCCTTGCACTCAGCGCCTCGCACTCAGCGTCTCAGCGCCTTGCCCTCAGTGCCTCACACTTAGCATCTCAGTGCCTCGCTCCAAGATCTCAGCACCTCGCACTTAACGTCTCAGCGCTTCGCGCTCAGCGTCTCGAACTCAGTGGCTCGCACTCAGCGCCAGAGCACCTCGCGCTCAGCATCTCAGAGCCTCGCACTCAGCGTCTCAGCGCCTCACGCTCAGCATCTCAGAGCCTCGCCCTCAGTGTCTCAGCGCCACGCTGTCAGCGTCTCACCGGCTCGCTCTCAGCATCTCAGCACCTCACCCTCAGCACCTTGCGCTCAGCACCTCACCCTCAGCACCTCACACTCAGCGCCTCGTACTCAGCACCTTGCCCTCAGCACCTTGCACTCAGCGCCTCACCCTCAGCGCCTCGCACTCAGCGCCTCGTACTCAGCACCTTGCTCTCAGCGCCTCGCATTCTGCTTCTGAGCGACTCGCCCTCAGCGTCTCTGCACCTCGCACTCAGCATCTCAGTGCCTCGCACTCAGCGCCTCAGAGCCTCGCATTCAGCATCGCAGCACCTCACCCTCAGCACCTCGCCCTCAGCACCTCGCCCACAGCATCTCAGCGCCTCACGCTCAGCGTCTCGCACTCAGCACCTCGCACTCAGCTCCTCGCACTCAGCGCCTCACACTCAGCATCTCGCCCTCAGCATCTCAGCGCCTCGCACTCAGCATTTCTGCGTCTCGCCCTCAGCGTCTCAGTGCCTCACGCTCAGCGCCTCGCATTCAGCGCCTCGCATTCAGCGCCTCGCACTCAGCGTCTCAGCGCCTCGCCTCAGCATCTCAGCACCTTGCCCTCAGTGACCCAGCGCCTCGCACTCAGCGCCTCGCACTCAGCTCCTCGCACTCAATGCCTCGCCCTCAGTGTCTCAGCGCCTCGCGGTCAGCGTCTCAGCGCCTCGCGCTCAGTGCCTCGCACTCAGCATCTCAGCGTCTCGCCCTCAGCATCTCAGCATCTCGCCCTCAGCATCTCAGCATCTCGCCCTCAGCATCTCAGCGCCTCGCACTCAGCGTCTCAGTGCCTCGCGCTCAGCGCCTCGCACTCAGCGCCTCGCATTCAGCGCCTCGCACTCAGCGCCTCGCACTCAGCGTCTCAGCGCCTTCCTCTCAGCATCACAGCGCCGTGCCCTTAGCATCTCAGCGCCTCGCACTCAGTGCCTCGCCCTCAGCGTCTCAGCACCTCGCCCACAGCATCTCAGCGCCTCGCACTCAGTGCCACAGTGCCTCTTGCTCAGCGTCTCAGCGCCTCGCGCTCAGAGTCTCAACGCCTCGCACTCAGTGCCTCAGTGCCTCTCGCTCAGCATCTCAGCGCCTCACACTCAGCGTTTCAGTGCCTCGCACTCAGCGTCTCAGAGCCTCGTGCTCAGTGCCTCGCACTCAGCATCTCAGCGCCTCACACTCAGCATCTCAGTGCCTCGCACTCAGCGTCTCAGAGCCTCGTGCTCAGCGCCTCGTGCTCAGCGTCTCAGTGCCTTGCACTCAGCGCCTCGCACTCAGCGTCTCAGCGCCTTGCCCTCAGTGCCTCACACTTAGCATCTCAGTGCCTCGCTCCAAGATCTCAGCACCTCGCACTTAACGTCTCAGCGCTTCGCGCTCAGCGTCTCGAACTCAGTGGCTCGCACTCAGCGCCAGAGCACCTCGCGCTCAGCATCTCAGAGCCTCGCACTCAGCGTCTCAGCGCCTCACGCTCAGCATCTCAGAGCCTCGCCCTCAGTGTCTCAGCGCCACGCTGTCAGCGTCTCACCGGCTCGCTCTCAGCATCTCAGCACCTCACCCTCAGCACCTTGCGCTCAGCACCTCACCCTCAGCACCTCACACTCAGCGCCTCGTACTCAGCACCTTGCCCTCAGCACCTTGCACTCAGCGCCTCACCCTCAGCGCCTCGCACTCAGCGCCTCGTACTCAGCACCTTGCTCTCAGCGCCTCGCATTCTGCTTCTGAGCGACTCGCCCTCAGCGTCTCTGCACCTCGCACTCAGCATCTCAGTGCCTCGCACTCAGCGCCTCAGAGCCTCGCATTCAGCATCGCAGCACCTCACCCTCAGCACCTCGCCCACAGCACCTCGCCCACAGCATCTCAGCGCCTCACGCTCAGCGTCTCGCACTCAGCACCTCGCACTCAGCTCCTCGCACTCAGCGCCTCACACTCAGCATCTCGCCCTCAGCATCTCAGCGCCTCGCACTCAGCATTTCTGCGTCTCGCCCTCAGCGTCTCAGTGCCTCACGCTCAGCGCCTCGCATTCAGCGCCTCGCATTCAGCGCCTCGCACTCAGCGTCTCAGCGCCTCGCCTCAGCATCTCAGCACCTTGCCCTCAGTGACCCAGCGCCTCGCACTCAGCGCCTCGCACTCAGCTCCTCGCACTCAATGCCTCGCCCTCAGTGTCTCAGCGCCTCGCGGTCAGCGTCTCAGCGCCTCGCGCTCAGTGCCTCAGCGCCTCACGCTCAGCATCTCAGCGCCTCGCAGTCAGTGTCGCAGCACCTTGCCCTCAGCACATCGCACTCAGCACCTCACCCTCAGCGCCTTGCACTCAGCGCCTCATACTCAGCACCTTGCTCTCAGCGTCTCGCATTCAGCTTCTGAGCGACTCGCACTCAGCATCTCAGCGCCTCGCACTCAACACCTCAGAGCCTCGCATTCAGCATTGCAGCACCTCGCCCTCAGCACCTCGCCCTCAGCACCTCGCCCTCAGCGCCTCGCACTCAGCGCCTCGTACTCAGCACCTTGCTCTCAGCGCTTCGCATTCTGCTTCTGAGTGACTCGCACTCAGCGTCTCAGAGCCTCGCATTCAACATCGCAGCACCTTGCCCTCAGCACCTCGCCCTCAGCGCCTCGCCCACAGCATCTCAGTGCCTCACGCTCAGCATCTCGCACTCAGCGCCTCGCACTCAGCGTCTCGCACTCAGCGTCTCAGCGTCTTGCCCTCAGCATCTCAGCATCTCGCCCTCAGCATCTCAGCGCCTCGCACTCAGCGTCTCAGTGCCTCGCGCTCAGCGCCTCGCACTCAGCGCCTCGCATTCAGCGCCTCGCACTCAGCATCTCAGCGCCTCCCCCTCAGCATCTCAGCGCCGCGCCCTTAGCATCTCAGCGCCTCGCACTCAGCGCCTCGCCCTCAGCGTCTCAGCACCTCGCCCTCAGCATCTCAGCGCCTCGTGCTCAGCATCTCAGCGCCTCGCACTCAGTGCCACAGTGCCTCTCGCTCAGCGTCTCGGCGCCTCGCACTCAGAGTCTCAGCGACTAGCGCTCAGCGTCTCAGTGCCTCGCACTCAGTGCCTCAGTGCCTCTCGCTCAGCGTCTCAGCGCCTCGCACTCAGCGTCTCAGTGCCTCGCACTCAGTGCCTCAGTGCCTCTCGCTCAGCGTCTCAGCGCCTCGCACTCAGCGTCTCAGCGCCTCACACTCAGCGTCTCAGAGCCTCGTGCTCAGTGCCTCGCACTCAGCATCTCAGCGCCTCACACTCAGCATCTCAGCGCCTCGCACTCAGCGTCTCAGAGCCTTGTGCTCAGCGCCTCACGCTCAGCGTCTCAGCGCCTCGCTCTCAGCATCTTAGCGACTCGCGCTCAGCGTCTCAGCGCCTCGTACTCCGCGTCTCAGCGCCTCACACTCTGCGTCTCAATGCCTTGCCCTCAGCGCCTTGCTCTCAGAGTCTCAGTGACTCGAGCTCACCGCCTCGCTCTCAACGTCTTAGCGACTCGCGCTCAGCGCCTCGCACTCAGCTCTGAGCGACTCGCACTCAGCATCTCAGCGCCTCGCCCTGAGTGTCTCAGCCCCTCACCCTCAGAGTCTCAGTGCCTCGCACTCAGCATTTCAGCGCCTCGCACTCAGCGCCTCAGTGCCTCTCACTCAGTGTCACAGCGCCTTGCTCCCAGCATCTCAGCGTCTCGCTCCCAGCATCTCAGCACCTCGCACTCAGCGTCTCAGCACCTCGCACACAGTGTCTCAGTGCCTCGCCCTCAGAGTCTCAGCACCTCGCCCTCAGAGTCTCAGCACCTCGCCCTCAGCATCTCAGCGCCTCGCACTCAGCATCTCAGCGCCTTGCCCTCAGCGCCTCGCACTCAGTATCTCAGCGCCTCGCACTCAGCGTCACAGCGCCTCGCACTCAGTGTCTCAGTGCCTTGCCCTCAGCGTCTTGCACTCAGCGTCTCAGCACCTCGCCCTCAGCGCCTCGCACTTAACATCTCAGCGCCTCACGCTCAGCGTCTCGAACACAGTGCCTCGCACTCAGCACCTCAGCACCTCGCGCTCACCATCTCAGAGCCTCACACTCAGCGCCTCAGTGCCTCTTGCTCAGCGTCTCAGTGCCTCGCGCTCAGGGTTTCAGCGCCTCGCACTCAGTGTCTCAGCGCCTCGCACTCAGCGTCACAGCGCCTTGCTCCCAGCATCTCAGCGTCTCGCTCCCAGCATCTCAGCACCTCGCACTCAGCGTCTCAGTGCCTTGCCCTCAGCGCCTCACAGTTAGCGTCTCAGCGCCTCGCTCCAAGATCTCAGCGCCTCGCACTTAACATCTCAGCGCCTCACGCTCAGCGTCTCGAACACAGTGCCTCGCACTCAGCGCCTCAGCACCTCGCGCTCACTATCTCAGAGCCTCACACTCAGCACCTCAGTGTCTCTTGCTCAGCGCCTCAGTGCCTCGCGCTCAGGGTTTCAGCGCCTCGCACTCAGCGCCTCAGTGCCTCTTGCTCAGCGTCTCAGTGCCTCGCACTGAGTGCCTTGCGGTCAGCATCTCAGCGCCTCGCGCTCTGCGTCTCAGAGCCTCGCCCTCAGCGTCTCAGCGCCACGCAGTCAGCATCGCACCGGCTCGCTCTCAGCATCTCAGAGCCTCGCCCTCAGCGTCTCAGCGCCACGCAGTCAGTGTCTCACCGGCTCGCTCTCAGCATCTCAGCGCCTCGCACTCAGCATCTCAGCGCCTCGCACTCAGCATCGCAGCACCTCACCCTCAGCACCTTACACTCAGCACCTCGCACTCAGCGCCTCACACTCAGCACCTCGCACTCAGCGCCTCGCACTCAGCGCCTCACACTCAGCACCTCGCACTCAGCGCCTCGCACTCAGCGCCTTGTACTCAGCACCTTGCTCTCAGCGCCTCGCATTCTGCTTCTGAGCGACTCGCATTCAGCATTGCAGCACCTCGCCCTCAGCACCTCGCCCTCAGCACCTCGCCCACAGCATCTCAGCGCCTCACGCTCAGCGTCTCGCACTCAGCACCTCGCACTCAGCGCCTTGCACTCAGCGTTTCAGCGTCTTGCCCTCAGCATCTCAGCGTCTCGCCCTCAGCATCTCAGCGCCTCGCACTCAGCGTCTCAGTGCCTCACGCTCAGCGCCTCGCATTCAGCGCCTCGCATTCAGCGCCTCGCCCTCAGCGTCTCAGCGCCTCGCGCTCAGGGCCTCAGCGCCTCGTTCTCAGCTCTGAGCGACTTGTACTCAGCGTCTCAGCACCTCGCGCTCAGAGTCTCAGTGCCTCGCGCTCAGCGCCTCACACTCAGCTCTGAGCGACTCGCACTCAGCGTCTCAGCACCTCAGTGCCTCACACTCAGTGTCTCAGCGCCTCGCTCTCAGCATCTTACCGACTCGCGCTCAGAGTCTCAGCGCCTCGCACTCAGCATCTCAGCGCCTCGCACTCAGCATCTCAGCGCCTCGCACTCAGCGTCACAGCGCCTTGCACTCAGCACCTCGCACTCAGTGTCTCAGTGCCTCACACTCAGCGTCACAGCACCTTGCTCCCAGCATCTCAGCGTCTCGCTCCCAGCATCTCAGCACCTCGCACTCAGCGTCTCAGTGCCTCACACTCAGCGTCACAGCGCCTTGCTCCCAGCATCTCAGCGTCTCGCTCCCAGCATCTCAGCACCTCGCACTCAGCGTCTCAGTGCCTTGCCCTCAGCGCCTCACACTTAGCGTCTCAGCGCCTCGCTCCAAGATCTCAGCGCCTTGCACTCAGCGTCTCAGTGCCTTGCCCTCAGCGCCTCACACTTAGCGTCTCAGCGCCTCGCTCCAAGATCTCAGCGCCTCGCACTCAGCGTCTCAGTGCCTTGCACTCAGCACCTCGCACTCAGCATCTCAGCAACTCGCGCTCAGCGTCTCAGAGCCTTACGTTCAGCGTCTCATCGCCTCGCACTCAGCACCTCAGCGCTTCGCGCTCAGCGTCTCAGCGCCTCGCACTCAGTGCCTCGTACTCAGCGTCTCAGTGCCTCGTGCTCAGCGTCTCAGAGCCTTGCGCTCAGCGTCTCAGAGTCTCGCGCTCAGCGCCTCGCTCTCAGCATCTCGGCGCCTGGTGGTCAGAGTCTCAGGGCCTGGCACTCAGCGTCTCAGCGCCTCACGCTCAGCGTCTCGAACTCAGTGCCTCATGCTCAGCGCCTCCCGCTCAGATTCTCAGCGCCTCGCGCTCAGCATCTCAGTGCCTCGCACTCAGTGTCTCAGCACCTTGCACTCAGCGCCTCAGAACATCGCCCTCAGTGTCTCGCACTCAGCATCTCAGCGCGTAGCTCTCAGCATCTTAGCGACTCGCACTCAGTGTCTCAGCACCTCGCGCTCAGCGTCTCAGCGACTCGCGCTCAGCACCTCGCACTCAGCGCTTCAGCGCCTCGCACTCTGAGTCTCAACGCCTCGCATTCAGCCACTCAGCGCCGTGCACTCAGCGTCTCAGCGCCTCGCACTGAGCGTCTCAGCACCTTGCGCTCAGCACCTCAGAACCTCACTGTCAGCGTCTCACACTCAGCCTCTCAGTGCCTCGTGCTCAGCGTCTCAGCGTCTCGTGCTCAGCATCTCAGGGCCTCACACTGAGTGTCTCAGCGCCTCGCACTCAGCGTCTCAGAACCTCGCCCTCAGCATCTTGCACACAGCATCTCAGCACGTAGCCCTCAGCATCTTAGCCACTCGCACTCAGCGTCTCATCGCCTCGTGCTCAGCGTCTCAGTGCTTCACTCTCAGCGTCTCAGCAACTTGCGCTCAGCGTCTCAGTGCCTTGCACTCAACATCTCAGCGCCTCGCACTCAGCGTCTCAGCACCTTGCACTCAGCATCTCAGCGCCTCGCACTCCGCGTCTCAGCGCCTCGCACTCAGCGTCTCAGCGCCTTGCACTCAGCGTCTCAGCGCCTCGCACTCAGCGTCTCAGCACCTTGCACTCAGCACCTCAGAACATCGCTCTCAGCGTCTTGCACTCAGCGTCTCACACTCAGCGTCTCAGCGCCTCGCGCTCAGCATGTCAGCGCCTCGCGCTCAGCATCTCAGCACCTCACGCTCAGCGTCTCAGCGCCTCGCCCTTAGCTTCTCAGCGCCTCGCACTCAGTGCCTCACACTCAGCGTCTCAGCGCCTCGTACTCCACATCTCACGCTCAGCGTCTCAGCACCTTGCTCTCAGATTCTCAGCGACTCGAGCTCAGCACATCGCACTCAGTGTCTCAGCAACTTGCACTCAGCGCCTCAGAACCTCGCCCTCAGCGTCTCGCACTCAGCATCTCAGTGCGTAGCTCTCAGCGTCTTAGCGACTCGCGCTCAGCGTCTCAGCGCCTCGCACTCAGCGTCTCAGAGCCTCACACTCAGCGTCTCAGCACCTCGCTCTCAGCCTGTCAGCGACTTGCGCTCAGTGCCTCGCCCTCAGCTTCTAAGGGACTTGCAGTCAGCGTCTCAGAACCTCACCCTCAGCGTCTCGCACACAGCATCTCAGCGCGTAGCCCTCAGCGTCTTAGTGACTCGCGCTCAGCTTCTCATCGCCTCGCACTCAGCGTGTCAGTGCCTCGCTCTCAGCGTCTCAGTGACTCGCACTCAGCGTCTCAGCACCTCGCACTCAGCGTCTCAGCACATTGCACTCAGCACCTCAGAACCTCACTCTCAGCGTCTGGCACTCAGCGTCTCAGCATGTAGCTCTCAGCGTCTCAGCACCTCGCACTCAGCGTCTCAGCACCTTGCACTCAGAACCTCGCACTCAGCGTCTCGCACTCAGAGTCTCAGCGCCTCGCGCTCAGCATGTCAGCGCCTCGCGCTCAGCGTCTCAGCACCTCGCGCTCAGCGTCTCAGCGCTTGGCCCTCATCATCTCAGTGCCTCGCACTCAGTACCTCGCACTCAGCGTCTCAGCACCTCATACTCTGCGTCTCACGCTCAGTGTCTCAGTGCCTTGCTCTCAGAGTCTCAGCGACTCGAGCTCAGCACATCGTGCTCAGCGCCTCACTCTCAACGTCTTAGCGACTCGCACTCAGCGCCTCAGCGCCTCACTCTCAGCGTCTCAGCGACTCGCGCTCAGCGCCTCGCCCTCAGCTTCTGAGTGACTTGCACTCAGCGTCTCAGCACCTTGCACTCAGCACCTCAGAACCTTGCCCTCAGCTTCTCGCACTCAGCATCTCAGCGCGTAGCTCTCAGCGTCTTAGCAACTCGCGCTCAGCATCTCAGCGCCTCGCGCTCAGCATCTCAGCGCCTCGCTCTCAGCGACTCGCGCTCAGCGCCTCGCACTCAGCTTCTGAGCGACTCGCACTCAACGACTCAGCGCCTCGCACTCAGCGTCTCAGCGCCTTGCACTCAGCACTTCAGAACCTCGCTCTCAGCGTCTCGCGCTCAGCGTCTCAGCACCTCATGCTCAGAGTCTCAGCGCATCGCGCCCAGTGTCTCAGCGCCTCGCGCTCAGAGTCTCAGTGCCTCACGCTCAGTTTCTCAGTGCCTCGCCCTCAGCATCTCAGCGTCTCAGCATCTCAGCATCTCAGCGCCTCGCCTTCAGCGTCTCAGTGCCTCGCACTCAGCGCCTCGCACTCAGCTCTGAGCGACTCACACCCGGTGTCTCAGCGCCTCTCGCTCAGCGTCTCAGCGCCTCGCACTCAGAGTCTCAGCGACTAGCGCTCAGTGTCTCAGCGCCTCGCCCTCAGAGTCTCAGTGCCTCGCACTCAGAGTCTCAGCGACTAGCACTCAGTGTCTCAGCGCCTCGCACTCAGAGTCTTAGCGACTAGCGCTCAGTGTCTCAGCGCCTCGCCCTCAGAGTCTCAGTGCCTCACACTCAGCGGTTCAGCGCCTCGCCCTCAGAGTCTCAGTGCCTCGAACTCAGTGCCTCGCCCTCAGAGTCTCAGAGCCTCTCACTCAGAGTTTCAGCGCCTCGCACTCAGCGCCTCAGTGCCTCTCGCTCAGCGTCTCAGCACCTTGCCCTCAGCATCTCAGCGTCTCGCCCTCAGCGTCTCAGCGCCTCGCGCTCAGCGTCTCAGCACCTCGCGCTCAGCATCTCAGTGCCTCGCGCTCAGAGTCTCAGTGACTCGCGCTTAGCGTCTCAGCACCTCGCCCTCAGCGTCTCAGCGCCTCGACCTCAGCTTCTCAGCACCTCGCCCCCAGCGTCTCAGCACCTCGCACTCAGTGCCTCACACACAGCATATCAGTACCTCGCACTCAGCATCTCAGCAACTCGCGCTCAGCGTCTCAGAGCCTCTCACTCAGCGTCTCAGCGCCTCGCCCTCAGAGTCTCAGTGCCTCGAACTCAGTGCCTCGCCCTCAGAGTCTCAGCCTCGCACTCAGCGTTTCAGCGCCTCGCACTCAGCGCCTCATTGCCTCTCGCTCAGCGTCTCAGCGCCTCGCCCTCAGCGTCTCAGCGCCTCACGCTCAGCGTCTCAGCACCTCGCGCTCAGGGTCTCAGCGCCTCGCACTCAGCATCTCAGCAACTCGCGCTCAGCGTCTCAGAGCCTCTCGCTCAGCGTCTCAGCGCCTCGCCCTCAGAGTCTCAGTGCCTCGCACTCAGCATTTCAGCGCCTCGCACTCAGCGCCTCATTGCCTCTCGCTCAGCGTCTCAGCACCTCGCCCTCAGCGTCTCAGCGCCTCACGCTCAGCGTCTCAGCACCTCGCGCTCAGGGTCTCAGCGCCTCGCGCTCAGCATCTCAGTGCCTCGCGCTCAGACTCTCAGCGACTCATGCTTAGCGTCTCAGCATCTCGCCCTCAGCATCTTAGCGCCTCGACCTCAGCTTCTCAGCGCCTCACAGTCAGCGTCTCAGCACCTCGCACTCAGTGCCTCACACGCAGCATATCAGCGCCTCACACTCAGCAACTCAGCAACTCGCGCTCAGCGTCTTAGAGCCTCACGTTCAGCGTCTCATCGCCTCGCACTCAGCACCTCAGCGCCTCGCGCTCAGCGTCTCAGCGCCTCGCACTCAGTGCCTCGTACTCAGCGTCTCAGTGCCTCGTGCTCAGCGTCTCAGAGCCTTGCGCTCAGCGTCTCAGAGTCTCGCGCTCAGCGCCTCACGCTCAGCGTCTCGAACTCAGTGCCTCATGCTCAGCGCCTCCCGCTCAGATTCTCAGCGCCTCGCGCTCAGCATCTCAGTGCCTCGCACTCAGTGTCTCAGCACCTTGCACTCAGCACCTCAGAACCTCGCCCTCAGTGTCCCGCACTCAGCATCTCAGCGCGTAGCTCTCAGCATCTTAGCGACTTGCACTCAGCGCTTCAGCGCCTCGCACTCTGAGTCTCAGCGCCTCGCATTCAGCCACTCAGCACCGTGCACTCAGTGTCTCAGTGCCTCGCACTCAGCGTCTCAGCACCTTGCGCTCAGCACCTCAGAACCTCACTGTCAGCGTCTCACACTCAGCGTCTCAGCACCTCGCTCTCAGCCTGTCAGCGACTTGCGCTCAGTGCCTCGCCCTCAGCTTCTAAGGGACTTGCAGTCAGCGTCTCAGAACCTCACCCTCAGCGTCTCGCACACAGCATCTCAGCGCGTAGCCCTCAGCGTCTTAGTGACTCGCGCTCAGCTTCTCATCGCCTCGCGCTCAGCGTCTCAGTGCCTCGCTCTCAGCGTCTCAGTGACTCGCACTCAGCGTCTCAGCACCTCGCACTCAGCGTCTCAGCACATTGCACTCAGCACCTCAGAACCTCACTCTCAGCGTCTGGCACTCAGCGTCTCAGCATGTAGCTCTCAGCGTCTCAGCACCTCGCACTCAGCGTCTCAGCACCTTGCACTCAGAACCTCGCACTCAGCGTCTCGCACTCAGAGTCTCAGCGCCTCGCGCTCAGCATGTCAGCGCCTCGCGCTCAGCGTCTCAGCACCTCGCGCTCAGCGTCTCAGCGCTTGGCCCTCATCATCTCAGTGCCTCGCACTCAGTACCTCGCACTCAGCGTCTCAGCACCTCATACTCTGCGTCTCACGCTCAGTGTCTCAGTGCCTTGCTCTCAGAGTCTCAGCGACTCGAGCTCAGCACATCGTGCTCAGCGCCTCACTCTCAACGTCTTAGCGACTCGCACTCAGCGCCTCAGCGCCTCACTCTCAGCGTCTCAGCGACTCGCGCTCAGCGCCTCGCCCTCAGCTTCTGAGTGACTTGCACTCAGCGTCTCAGCACCTTGCACTCAGCACCTCAGAACCTTGCCCTCAGCTTCTCGCACTCAGCATCTCAGCGCGTAGCTCTCAGCGTCTTAGCAACTCGCGCTCAGCATCTCAGCGCCTCGCGCTCAGCATCTCAGCGCCTCGCTCTCAGCGACTCGCGCTCAGCGCCTCGCACTCAGCTTCTGAGCGACTCGCACTCAACGACTCAGCGCCTCGCACTCAGCGTCTCAGCGCCTTGCACTCAGCACTTCAGAACCTCGCTCTCAGCGTCTCGCGCTCAGCGTCTCAGCACCTCATGCTCAGAGTCTCAGCGCATCGCGCCCAGTGTCTCAGCGCCTCGCGCTCAGAGTCTCAGTGCCTCACGCTCAGTTTCTCAGTGCCTCGCCCTCAGCATCTCAGCGTCTCAGCATCTCAGCATCTCAGCGCCTCGCCTTCAGCGTCTCAGTGCCTCGCACTCAGCGCCTCGCACTCAGCTCTGAGCGACTCACACCCGGTGTCTCAGCGCCTCTCGCTCAGCGTCTCAGCGCCTCGCACTCAGAGTCTCAGCGACTAGCGCTCAGTGTCTCAGCGCCTCGCCCTCAGAGTCTCAGTGCCTCGCACTCAGAGTCTCAGCGACTAGCACTCAGTGTCTCAGCGCCTCGCACTCAGAGTCTTAGCGACTAGCGCTCAGTGTCTCAGCGCCTCGCCCTCAGAGTCTCAGTGCCTCACACTCAGCGGTTCAGCGCCTCGCCCTCAGAGTCTCAGTGCCTCGAACTCAGTGCCTCGCCCTCAGAGTCTCAGAGCCTCTCACTCAGAGTTTCAGCGCCTCGCACTCAGCGCCTCAGTGCCTCTCGCTCAGCGTCTCAGCACCTTGCCCTCAGCATCTCAGCGTCTCGCCCTCAGTGTCTCAGCGCCTCGCGCTCAGCGTCTCAGCACCTCGCGCTCAGCATCTCAGTGCCTCGCGCTCAGAGTCTCAGTGACTCGCGCTTAGCGTCTCAGCACCTCGCCCTCAGCGTCTCAGCGCCTCGACCTCAGCTTCTCAGCACCTCGCCCCCAGCGTCTCAGCACCTCGCACTCAGTGCCTCACACACAGCATATCAGTACCTCGCACTCAGCATCTCAGCAACTCGCGCTCAGCGTCTCAGAGCCTCTCACTCAGCGTCTCAGCGCCTCGCCCTCAGAGTCTCAGTGCCTCGAACTCAGTGCCTCGCCCTCAGAGTCTCAGCCTCGCACTCAGCATTTCAGCGCCTCGCACTCAGCGCCTCATTGCCTCTCGCTCAGCGTCTCAGCGCCTCGCCCTCAGCGTCTCAGCGCCTCACGCTCAGCGTCTCAGCACCTCGCGCTCAGGGTCTCAGCGCCTCGCACTCAGCATCTCAGCAACTCGCGCTCAGCGTCTCAGAGCCTCTCGCTCAGCGTCTCAGCGCCTCGCCCTCAGAGTCTCAGTGCCTCGCACTCAGCATTTCAGCGCCTCGCACTCAGCGCCTCATTGCCTCTCGCTCAGCGTCTCAGCACCTCGCCCTCAGCGTCTCAGCGCCTCACGCTCAGCGTCTCAGCACCTCGCGCTCAGGGTCTCAGCGCCTCGCGCTCAGCATCTCAGTGCCTCGCGCTCAGACTCTCAGCGACTCATGCTTAGCGTCTCAGCATCTCGCCCTCAGCATCTTAGCGCCTCGACCTCAGCTTCTCAGCGCCTCACAGTCAGCGTCTCAGCACCTCGCACTCAGTGCCTCACACGCAGCATATCAGCGCCTCACACTCAGCAACTCAGCAACTCGCGCTCAGCGTCTTAGAGCCTCACGTTCAGCGTCTCAGCGCCTCGCACTCAGTGCCTCGTACTCAGCGTCTCAGTGCCTCGTGCTCAGCGTCTCAGAGCCTTGCGCTCAGCGTCTCAGAGTCTCGCGCTCAGCGCCTCACGCTCAGCGTCTCGAACTCAGTGCCTCATGCTCAGCGCCTCCCGCTCAGATTCTCAGCGCCTCGCGCTCAGCATCTCAGTGCCTCGCACTCAGTGTCTCAGCACCTTGCACTCAGCACCTCAGAACCTCGCCCTCAGTGTCCCGCACTCAGCATCTCAGCGCGTAGCTCTCAGCATCTTAGCGACTTGCACTCAGCGCTTCAGCGCCTCGCACTCTGAGTCTCAGCGCCTCGCATTCAGCCACTCAGCGCCGTGCACTCAGTGTCTCAGTGCCTCGCACTCAGCGTCTCAGCACCTTGCGCTCAGCACCTCAGAACCTCACTGTCAGCGTCTCACACTCAGCGTCTCAGCACCTCGTGCTCAGTGTCTCAGCGCCTCGTGCTCAGCATCTCAGGGCCTCGCACTCAGTGTCTCAGCGCCTCGCATTCAGCGTCTCAGCGCCTCGCACTCAGCGTCTCAGCGCCTCACTCTCAGCCTCTCAGTGACTCGCGCTCAGTGCCTCACCCTCAGCTTCTAAGCGACTTGCAGTCAGCGTCTCAGCGCCTCGCACTCAGCATCTCAGTGCCTCGCGCTCAGAGTCTCAGTGACTCGCGCTTAGCATCTCAGCACCTCGCCCTCAGCGTCTCAGCGCCTCGACCTCAGCTTCTCAGCACCTCGCCCCCAGCGTCTCAGCACCTCGCACTCAGTGCCTCACACACAGCATATCAGTGCCTCGCACTCAGCATCTCAGCAACTCGCGCTCAGCGTCTCAGAGCCTCTCACTCAGTGTCTCAGCGCCTCGCCCTCAGAGTCTCAGTGCCTCGAACTCAGTGCCTCGCCCTCAGAGTCTCAGTGCCTCGCACTCAGCGTTTCAGCGCCTCACACTCAGCGCCTCATTGCCTCTCGCTCAGCGTCTCAGCGCCTCGCCCTCAGCGTCTCAGCGCCTCATGCTCAGCGTCTCAGCACCTCGCGCTCAGGGTCTCAGCGCCTCGCACTCAGCATCTCAGCAACTCGCGCTCAGCGTATCAGAGCCTCTCGCTCAGCGTCTCAGCGCCTCGCCCTCAGAGTCTCAGTGCCTCGAACTCAGTGCCTCACCCTCAGAGTCTCAGTGCCTCGCACTCAGCGTTTCAGCACCTCACACTCAGCGCCTCATTGCCTCTCGCTCAGCGTCTCAGCACCTCGCCCTCAGCGTCTCAGCGCCTCACGCTCAGCATCTCAGCACCTCGCGCTCAGGGTCTCAGCGCCTCGCGCTCAGCATCTCAGTGCCTCGTGCTCAGACTCTCAGCGACTCACGCTTAGCGTCTCAGCATCTCGCCCTCAGCGTCTTAGCGCCTCGACCTCAGCTTCTCAGCGCCTCACAGTCAGCGTCTCAGCACCTCGCACTCAGTGCCTCACACGCTGCATATCAGCGCCTCGCACTCAGCATCTCAGCAACTCGCGCTCAGCGTCTTAGAGCCTCACGTTCAGCGTCTCATCGCCTCGCACTCAGCACCTCAGCGCCTCGCGCTCAGCGTCTCAGCGCCTCGCACTCAGTGCCTCGTACTCAGCGTCTCAGTGCCTCGTGCTCAGCGTCTCAGAGCCTTGCGCTCAGCGTCTCAGAGTCTCGCACTCAGCGCCTCACGCTCAGCGTCTCGAACTCAGTGCCTCATGCTCAGCGCCTCCCGCTCAGATTCTCAGCGCCTCGCGCTCAGCATCTCAGTGTCTCGCACTCAGTGTCTCAGCACCTTGCAGTCAGCGCCTCAGAACCTCGCCCTCAGTGTCTCGCACTCAGCATCTCAGCGCGTAGCTCTCAGCATCTTAGCGACTCGCACTCAGCGCTTCAGCGCCTCACACTCTGAGTCTCAGCGCCTCGCATTCAGCCACTCAGCGCCGTGCACTAAGTGTCTCAGTGCCTCGCACTCAGCGTCTCAGCACCTTGCGCTCAGCACCTCAGAACCTCACTGTCAGCATTTCACACTCAGCGTCTCAGCGCCTCGTGCTCAGTGTCTCAGCGCCTCGTGCTCAGCATCTCAGGGCCTCGCACTCAGTGTCTCAGCGCCTCGCATTCAGCGTCTCAGCGCCTCGCGCTCAGCGTCTCAGAGCCTCTCGCTCAGCGTCTCAGCGCCTCGCCCTCAGAGTCTCAGTGCCTCGAACTCAGTGCCTCGCCCTCAGAGTCTCAGTGCCTCGCACTCAGCGTTTCAGCGCCTCGCACTCAGCGCCTCATTGCCTCTCGCTCAGCGTCTCAGCACCTCGCCCTCAGCGTCTCAGCGCCTCACGCTCAGCGTCTCAGCACCTCGCGCTCAGGGTCTCAGCGCCTCGCGCTCAGCATCTCAGTGCCTCGTGCTCAGACTCTCAGCGACTCACGCTTAGCGTCTCAGCATCTCGCCCTCAGCGTCTTAGTGCCTCGACCTCAGCTTCTCAGCGCCTCACAGTCAGCGTCTCAGCACCTCGCACTCAGTGCCTCACACGCAGCATATCAGCGCCTCGCACTCAGCATCTCAGCAACTCGCGCTCAGCGTCTTAGAGCCTCACGTTCAGCGTCTCATCGCCTCGCACTCAGCACCTCAGCGCCTCGCGCTCAGCGTCTCAGCGCCTCGCACTCAGTGCCTCGTACTCAGCGTCTCAGTGCCTCGTGCTCAGCGTCTCAGAGCCTTGCGCTCAGCGTCTCAGAGTCTCGCGCTCAGCGCCTCACGCTCAGCGTCTCGAACTCAGTGCCTCATGCTCAGCGCCTCCTGCTCAGATTCTCAGCGCCTCGCGCTCAGCATCTCAGTGCCTCGCACTCAGTGTCTCAGCACCTTGCACTCAGCACCTCAGAACCTCACCCTCAGTGTCTCGCACTCAGCATCTCAGCGCGTAGCTCTCAGCATCTTAGCGACTTGCACTCAGCGCTTCAGCGCCTCACACTCTGAGTCTCAGCGCCTCGCATTCAGCCACTCAGCGCCGTGCACTAAGTGTCTCAGTGCCTCGCACTCAGCGTCTCAGCACCTTGCGCTCAGCACCTCAGAACCTCACTGTCAGCGTCTCACACTCAGCGTCTCAGCGCCTCGCACTCAGCGTCTCAGCACCTTGCACTCAGCGTCTCAGGGCCTCGCACTCCGCATCTCAGCGCCTCGCACTCCGCGTCTCAGCGTCTCGCACTCAGCGTCTCAGCGCCTTGCACGCAGCGTCTCAGCGCCTCGCACTCAGCGTCTCAGCGCCTCGCACTCAGCGTCTCAGCACCTTGCACTCAGCACCTCAGAACCTCGCTCTCAGCGTCTCGCACTCAGCGTCTCGCACTCAGCGTCTCAGCGCCTCGCGCTCAGCACGTCAGCGCCTTGCGCTCAGCGTCTCAGCACCTCGCGCTCAGCGTCTCAGCGCCTCGCGCTCAGCATGTCAGTGCCTTGCGCTCAGCGTCTCAGCACCTCGCGCTCAGCGTCTCAGCGCCTCGCCCTCAGCGTCTCAGCACCTCGCACTCAGCGTCTCAGCACCTCGTACTCCGCGTCTCACGCTCAGTGTCTCAGCGCCTTGCTCTCAGAGTCTCAGCGACTCGAGCTCAGCACATCGTGCTCAGCGCCTCGCTCTCAATGTCTTAGCGACTCGCACTCAGTGCCTCAGCGCCTCACTCTCAGCATCTCAGCGACTCGCGCTCAGCGCCTCACCCTCAGCTTCTGAGTGACTTGCACTCAGCGTCTCAGCACCTTGCACTCAGCACCTCAGAACCTTGCCCTCAGCTTCTCGCACTCAGCATCTCAGCTTGTAGCTCTCAGCATCTTAGCGACTCGCGCTCAGCATCTCAGCGCCTCACGCTCAGCATCTCAGCGCCTCGCTCTCAGCGACTCGCGCTCAGCGCCTCGCACTCAGCTTCTGAGCGACTCGCACTCAACGTCTCAGCGCCTCGCACTCAGCGTCTCAGCGCCTTACACTCAGCGCTTCAGAACCTCGCTCTCAGCATCTCGCACTCAGCGTCTCAGCGCCTCGCGCTCAGCGTCTCACCGCCTCAAGCTCAGAGTCTCAGCGCATCGCGCCCAGTGTCTCAGTGCCTCGCACTCAGCGCCTCAGTGCCTTGCACTCAGCGCCTCACACTCAGCTCTGAGCGACTCGCACTCAGCGTCTCAGCGCCTCGCGCTCAGAGTCTCAGTGCCTCGCGCTCAGTTTCTCAGTGCCTCGCCCTCAGCATCTCAGCGTCTCAGCATCTCAGCATCTCAGCGCCTCGCCTTCAGCGTCTCAGTGCCTCGCACTCAGCGCCTCGCACTCAGCTCTGAGCGACTCGCACCCGGCGTCTCAGCGCCTTGCGCTCAGAGTCTCAGAGTCTCACGCTCAGTGTCTCAGCGCCTCGCCCTCAGAGTCCCAGTGCCTCGCACTCAGCGCCTGGCCCTCAGAGTCTCAGTGCCTTGCACTCTGCATTTCAGCGCCTCGCACTCAGTGCCTCAGTGCCTCACGCTCAGCATCTCAGTGCCTCGTGCTCAGCGTCTCAGCGCCTCGCGCTCAGAGTCTCAGCGACTAGCGCTCAGCGTCTCAGTGCCTCATGCTCAGCATCTCAGTACCTCGCCCTCAGAGTCTCAGTGCCTCGCACTCAGCGTTTCAGCGCCTCGCACTCAGCGCCTCTCGCTCAGCATCTCAGCGCCTTGCTCTCAGTGCCTCGCCCTCAGAGTCTCAGTGCCTCACACTCAGCGTTTCAGCGACTCGCACTCAGCACCTCAGTGCCTCTCACTCAGCGTCTTAGCGCCTTGCACTCAGCATCTCAGCGCCTCGCACTCAGATTCTCAGTCACTAGCGCTCAGCGTCTCAGCGCCTCGCCCTCAGGGTCTCAGTGCCTCACTCTCAGCGTTTCAGTGCCTCTCGCTCAGCGTCTCAGTGCCTCGCACTCAGTGTCTCAGCATCTCACCCTTAGGGTCTCAGCGCCTCGCGCTCAGGGTCTCAGCGCCTCGCGCTCAGAGTCTCAGCGACTCACACTCAGCGTCTCAGCACCTCGCACTCAGCATCTCAGCGCCTCGCGCTCAGGGTCTCAGCGCCTCGCGCTCAGAGTCTCAGCGACTCGCGCTCAGCGTCTCAGCGTCTCGCACTCCACGTCTCAGCGCCTTGCTCTCAGAGTCTCAGCGACTTGAGCTCAGCGCCTTGCTCTCAACGTCTTAGCGACTCATGCTCAGCGTCTCAGCCCCTCGCACTCTGCGTCTCAGACCCTCGCTCTCAGCGTCTCAGCGACTCGCACTCAGCGCCTCGCACTCAGCTCTAAGCGACTCGCACTCAGCGTCTCAGCGCCTTGCACTCAGCGTCTCAGCGCCTCGCCCTAAGCATCTCAGCGCCTCACGGACAGTGTCTCAGTGCCTCGCGCTCAGCGTCTCAGCGCCTCGTGCTCAGCATCTCAGCGCCTCGCCCTCAGCGTCTCAGTGCCTCACAGTCAGCATCTCAGCGCCTCCCACTCAGTGCGTCACATGGAGCATATCAGCGCCTCGCCCTCAGTGTCTCAGCGCCTCACGGACAGCGTCTCAGTGCCTCACGCTCAGCGTCTCAGCGCCTCGCGCTCAGCATCTCAGTGCCTTGCCCTCAGCATCTCAGTGCCTCACAGTCAGCGTCTCAGCGCCTCGCACTCAGTGCCTCACCCTCAGCATCTCAGCGCCTGGCGCTCAGAGTCTCAGCGCCTGGCACTCAGCGTCTCGAACTCAGCACCTCATGGTCAGCGCCTCCCGCTCAGATTCTCTGCACCTGGCGCTCAGCGTCTCAGCGCCTCACCCTCAGCGCCTCACCCTCAGCGCCTCAGCACCACACCCTCAATGTCTCAGCACCTCAGCGCCTCACACTCAGCGTCTCAGCACCTCGCCCTCAGCAACTTACCGACTCGCGCTCAGTGTCTCAGCGCCTCGTACTCCGCATCTCACGCTCAGCGTCTCAGCGCTCTGCTCTCAGAGTCTCAGCGACTCGGGCTCAGTACCTCACACTCAGCACCTCGCTCTCAGCATCTCAGTGACTCACTCTCAGCGTCTCAGCGACTCGCGCTCAGCGTCTCAGCGTCTTAGCGACTCGCGCTCAGCATCTCAGCGCTTTGCGCTCAGCGTCTCAGCGCCTAGCACTCAGCGTCTCAGTGACTCGCGCTCAGCACCTCCCACTCAGCTTCTGAGCGACTCGCACTCAGCGTCTCAGCACCTTGCACTTAGCACCTCAGAACCTCGCTCTCAGCGTCTCACACTCAGCGTCTCAGCGCCTCCTGCTCAGCGTCTCAGCGCCTTGTGCTCAGCGTCTCAGTGACTCACGCTCAGCACTTCCCAGTCAGCTTCTGAGTGAGTCGCACTCAGCGTCTCAGCACCTTGCACTTAGCGCTGCAGAACCTCGCTCTCAGCGTCTCGCACTCAGCGTCTCAGTGCCTTGCCCTCAGCGTCTCAGCGCCTCGTGCTCAGCATCTCAGTGCCTTGCCCTCAGCGTCTCAGCGCCTCACACTCAGCGTCTCAGCACCTCGCTCTCAGCCTCTCAACGACTCGCGCTCAGCGCCTCGTCCTCAGCTTCTAAGCGATTTGCACTCAGCGTCTCAGAACCTCGCTCTCAGCGTCTCAGCACCTTGCACTCAGTGCCTCAGAACCTCGCCCTCAGCATCTCGCACTCAGCATCTCAGCGCGTAGCGCTCAGCGTCTCAGCTCCTCGCACTCAGCGTCTCAGCACCTCGCTCTCAGCATCTCAGCGCCTCGCCCTCAGCTTCTGAGCGTCTTGCACTCCGCGTGTCAGCACCTTGCACTCAGCCCCTCAGCGACTCACGCTCAGCGCCTCGGACCCTCGCCCTCAGCATCTTGCACTCAGCATCTCAGCGTCTCACACTCAGCGTCTCAGCGCGTAGCTCTCAGAGTCTCAGCGACTCGCGCTCAGCATTTCAGTGCCTCACACTCAGTGCCTCAGTGCCTCCCGCTCAGCGTCTCAGCACCTCGCACTCAGTGCCTCGCACTCAGCATCTCAGCGCATTGCTCTCAGCGTCTCAGCGCCTCCCGCTCAGATTCTTAGTGCCTCATGCTCAGCATCTCAGCGCCTTGCCCTCAGCGCCTCACCCTCAGCGTCTCAGCGCCTCAGTGCCTCGCCCTCAGCATCTCAGCGCCTCGCACTCAGCATCTCAGCGCCTCGCTCTCAGCCTCTCAATGACTCGCGCTCAGTGCCTCGCCCTCAGCTTCTAAGCACCTTGCACTCAGCGCCTCAGAACCTCGCTCTCAGCATCTCGCACTCAGCATCTCAGCGCGTAGCTCTCAGCGTCTCAGCGAATCGAGCTCAGCGTCTCAGCAACTCACCCTCAGCGCCTCACCCTCAGCGACTAGCACTCAGCGTCGCAGTGCCTTGAGCTCAGCATCTCAGCGCCTCGCACTCAGCGCCTCGCACTCAGCGTCAAAGCACCTCACGCTCAGCATTGCGGCGCCTCGCACTTAGCGCCTCAGCGCCTCGCACTCAGCACCTCAGCGCCTCGTGCTCAGCGTATCAGCGCCTCGCACTCAGCCTCTCAGCACCTTGCACTCAGCGCCTCAGAACCTCGCTCTCAGCGTCTCGCACTCAGCATCTCAGTGCGTAGCTCTCAGTGTCTTAGTGACTCGTGCTCAGCATGTCAGCGCCTCGCGCTCAGCATCTCAGCGCCTCACCCTCACCATCTCAGCACCTCGCACTCTGAGTCTCAGCGCCTCGCACTCAGCGTCTCGGCGCCTCGTACTCAGCATCTCAGCGCTTTGCAATCAGAGTCTCATCGCCTCACACTCAGTGTTTCAGAGCCTCGCGCTCAGAGTCTCAGCGACTTGAGCTCACCATCTCAGCAACTCACCCTCAATGCCTCGCCCTCAGCGACTCGCACTCAACGTTGCAGTGCCTCGCGCTCAGCGTCTCAGTGCCTCACATTCAGCACCTCGCACTCAACGCCTCACACTCAGCGTCAAAGCGCCTCACGCTCAGCATCGCAACGCCTCGCACTCAGCGCCTCAGCGCCTCGCGCTCAGCGTCACAGCAACTCACACTCAGCGCCTCAGCGCCTTGCCCTCAGCACCTCGCACTCAGCGTCTCAGTGCCTCGCTCTCAGCCTCTCAGAGCCTCACGCTCAGTACCTCGTAATCAGTGCCTCGCACACAGTGCTTCGTGCTCAGCGTCTCAGCTCCTCACGATCAGCGTCTCAGCGCCTCGCGCTCAGCGTCGCAGCACCTCGTGTTCAGCATCTTAGCGACTCGCGCTCAGCGTCTCAGCGCCTTGCTCTCAGAGTCTTAGCGACTCGTGCTCAGTGCCTCGCACTCAGCGTCTTGAACTCAGTGTCTCAGGACCTCAGCGCCTAGCACTCAGTGCCTCAGTGCCTCACACTCAGCGCCTCAGTGCCTCGCTCTCAGCGCCCCACACTCAGAGTCTCAGCGCCTCACGCTCAGCATCTCAGAGCCTTGCCCTCAGAGTCTCAGCGCCTCGCACTCAGCATCGCAGCACCTCACCCTCAGCACCTCGCACTCAGCACCTCGCCCTCAGTGAGTCGCACTCAGCGCCTCGTACTCAGCGCCTTGCACTCAGCGCCTCGCATTCTGCTTCTGAGCGACTCGCACTCAGCATCTCAGCACCTCACACTCAGCGCCTCAGCGCCTTTTATTCAGCATCGCAGCACCTCGCCCTCAGCACCTCACCCTCAGCACCTCGCCCACAGCATCTCAGCGCCTCGCACTCAGAGTCTCGCCCTCAGCATCTCAGCGTTTTTCCCTCAGCATCTCAGCGCCTTGCACTCAGCGCCTCACACTCAGCGCCTCAGCACCTCGCCCTCAGCATCTCAGCGCCTTGCCCTCAGCGTCTCAGCGCCTCGCACTCAGCACCTCGCACTCAGCGCCTCGCACTCAGCTCCTCGTGCTCAGTGCCTCACCCTCAGCATCTCAGCGCCTTGCCGTCAGTGCCTCAGCGCCTCGCACTCAGCATCTCAGCACCTCGCACTCAGTGCCTCACTCTCAGCGTATCAGCGCCTCGCACTCAGCATCTCAGCGACTCACGCTCAGCATCTCAGCGCCTCGCCCTCAGAATCTCAGCGCCTCGCACTCAGCATTTCACCGTCTCGCTCTCAGCCTCTCAGCGACTCGCACTCAGTGCCTCGCCCTCGGCTTCTAAGCGACTTGTACTCAGCGTCTCAGCGCCTCGCACTCAGCATCTCAGCACCTTGCACTCAGCGCCTCAGAACCTCGCTCTCAGCGTCTCGCACACAGCATCTCAGCGCATAGCTCTCAGTGTCTTAGCGACTCGCGCTCAGTGTCTCAGTGCCTCGCACTCAGTGCCTCGCCCTCAGCGCCTCAGCGACTTGCGCTCAGTGTCTCAGTGCCTCGCACTCAGTGCCTCGCCCTCAGCGCCTCAGCGCCTCGTGCTCAGCGTCTCAGCGCTTCGCACTCAGTGCCTTGCACTCAGCGTCTCAGCGACTTGCGCTCAGTGTCTCAGTGCCTCGCACTCAGTGCCTCGCACTCAGTGCCTCACACTCAGCGTATCAGCGCCTCGCACTCAGCGTCTCAGCGCCTCACCCTCAGCATCTCAGCGCCTCGCACTCAGCATTTCACCGCCTCGCTCTCAGCTTCTCAGCATCTCGGCGCTTTGCACTCAGCGTCTCAGCGCCTCGCACTCACCATCTCAGCACCTCGCACTCTGAGTTTCAGCGCCTCACACTCAGCGTTTCAGCGCTTTGCAATCAGAGTCTCAGTGCCTCGCACTCAGCATTTCAGCACCTCGTGCTCAGAGTCTTAGCGACTCGATCTAAGCATCTCAGCAACTCACCCTCAGCGCCTCGCCCTCAGCGACTCACACTCAGCGTCACAGTGCCTCGCCCTCAGCATCTCAGCGCCTCGCATTCAGCACCTCGCACTCAGCGCCTCGCACTCAGTGTCAAAGCGCCTCACGATCAGCGTCGCAGCGCCTTGCACTTAGCGCCTCAGCGCCTCGCACTCAGCGCTTCAGCGCCTCGTGCTCAGAGTCTCAGCGAATCGAGCTCAGCGTCTCAGCAACTCACCCTCAGCGCCTCGCCCTCAGTGACTAGCACTCAGCGTCGCAGTGCCTCGAGCTCAACATCTCAGTGCCTCGCATTCAGCGTCAAAGCACCTCACGCTCAGCGTCACGGCACCTCGCACTTAGCGCCTCAGCGCCTCGCACTCAGCACCTCAGCGCCTCGTGCTCAGCGTATCAGCGCCTCGCACTCAGCGTCTCAGCACGTTGCACTCAGCGCCTCAGAAACTCACTCTCAGCGTCTCGCACTCAGCATCTCAGCACGTAGCTCTCAGCAACTCGCGCTCAGCGTCTCAGCGACTCGCGCTCAGCACGTAGCTCTCAGCGACTCGCGCTCAGCATCTCAGCAACTCGCGCTCAGCGCCTCGCACTCAGCTTCTGAGCGACTCGCACTCAGTGTCTCAGCACATTGCACTCAGCGCCTCAGAACCTCGCTCTCAGCATCTTGCGCTCAGTGTCTCAGTGCCTCGCACTCAGCGTCTCAGCACCTCGTACTCCGCGTCTCACGCTCAGCGTCTCAGCGCCTCGCACTCAGCGTCTCAGCACCTTGCACTCAGCGCCTCAGAACCTCGCTCTCAG
The DNA here is from genome assembly GCF_017639515.1 of Carcharodon carcharias. Classification (NCBI taxonomy): domain Eukaryota; kingdom Metazoa; phylum Chordata; class Chondrichthyes; order Lamniformes; family Lamnidae; genus Carcharodon; species Carcharodon carcharias. The sequence goes on along the minus strand of NC_054470.1, from coordinate 117,867,370 downwards.
CGTCCCGCTCTCGGCATCTCAGCGCGTAGCTCTCAGCATCTTAGCGACTCGTGCTCAGCATCTCAGCGCCTCGCGCTCAGCATCTCAGCGCCTCGCGCTCAGCGTCTTGACAACTCGCGCTCAGCACCTCACACTCAGCTTCTGAGCGACTCGCACTCAGCGTCTCAGCACATTGCACTCAGCGCCTCAGAACCTCGCTCTCAGTGTCTCGCGCTCAGTGTCTCAGTGCCTCGCACTCAGCGTCTCAGCGCTTCGTACTCCGCATCTCACGCTCAGCGTCTCAGCGCCTCGCACTCAGCGTCTCAGCGCCTCGCACTCAGCGCCTCGCACTCAGCGTCTCAGCGCCTCATGTTCAGAGTCTCAGCGACTCGCGCTCAGCATCTCAGAGCCTCACGCTCAGCACCTCGCACTCAGTGCCTCGTACACAGTGCTTCGTGCTCAGCGTCTCAGCGCCTCACGATCAGCGTCTCAACGCCTCGCTCTCAGCGTCGCAGCGCCGCGTGCTCAGCGCCTCGCTCTCAGCATCTTAGCGACTTGCGCTCAGCGTCTCAGCACCTTGCTCTCAGAGTCTTAGTGACTCGTGCTCAGTGCCTCGCACTCAGCGTCTTGAACTCAGCGTCTCAGGACCTCAGCGCCTCGCACTCAGCGCCTCGCACTCAGTGCCTCAGCGCCTCGCACTCAGCGTCTCAGCGCCTCGCACTCAGTGCCTCAGCGACTCGCACTCAGTGCCTCAGCGACTCGCACTCAGCGTCTCAGCGCCTCGCACTCAGCGCCTCAGCGCCTCACACTCTGAGTCTCAGCGCCTCGCACTGAGTCTCAGAGCCTCGCATTCAGCGTCTCAGCGCCTCGCACTCTGAGTCTCAGCGCCTCGCCCTCACCATCTCAGCACCTCGCACTCTGAGTCTCAGTGCCTCGCACTCAGCGTCTTGACTCTTTGCACTCAGCGTCTCGGCGCCTCACACTCAGCGTCTCGGCTACTCGCACTCAGCGTCTCAGTGCTTTGCACTCAGCGTTTCGGCGCTTTGCAATCAGAGTCTCAGCGACTCGCGCTCAGCGCCTCAGCGCCTTGCCCTCAGCACCTCGCACTCAGCTTCTAAAGGACTTGCACTCAGCGCCTCAGAACCTCGCTCTCAGTGTCTTGCACTCAGCATCTCAGCGCGTAGCTCTCAGCGTCTTAGTGACTCGCACTCAGCGTCTCAGCGCCTCGCACTCAGGGTCTCAGCGCCTCGCCCTCACCATCTCAGCACCTCGCACTCTGAGTCTCAGCGCCTCGCATTCAGCGTCTCAGCGCCTCGCACTCAACGTCTCGGCGCTTTGCAATCAGAGTCTCAGTGCCTCGCACTCAGCTTTTCAGAGCCTCGCGCTCAGAGTCTCAGCGACTCGATCTCAGCGTCTCAGCAACTCACCCTCAGCGCCTCGCCCTCAGCGACTCGCACTCAACGTCGCAGTGCCTCGTGCTCAGCGTCTCAGCGCCTCGCATTCAGTGCCTCACACTCAGTGCCTCGTACTCAGTGTCTCAGCGCCTCACACTCAGCGTCTCAGCGCCTCGCCCTCAGCGCCTCGCACTTAGCGTCTCAGCGCCTCGCACTCAGCGTCTCAGCGCCTCACCCTCAGAGTCTCAGTTCCTCATGCTCAGGTTTCAGCGCCTCGCACTCAGTGCCTTGCACTCAGCGTCTCAGGGCCTCGCGCTCAGGGTTTCAGTGCCTCGCTCTCAGCATCTCAGCGCCTCGCGCGCAGAGTCTCAGCGCCTCGCACTCAGCATCTCAGAGCCTCGCCCTCAGCGTCTCAGCGCCTCGCACTCAGTGTCTCACCGGCTCGCTCTCAGCATCTCAGCACCTTGCACTCAGCATCGCAGCACCTCACCCTCAGCACCACGCACTCAGCGCCTCGCCTTCAGCGCCTCGCATTCAGCACCTGGTACTCAGCGCCTTGCTCTCAGTGCCTCGCATTCTGCTTCTGAACGACTCGCACTCAGCGTCTCAGCGCCTCGCATTCAGCATCGCAGCACCTCGCCCTTAGCACCTCACCATCAGCACCTCACCCACAGCATCTCAGCGCCTCACGCTCAGCGTCTCGCACTCAGTGCCTCGCACTCAGCGCCTCGCACTCAGCATCTCAGCGCCTCGCCCTCAGCGTCTCAGCGCCTCGCACTCAGTGCCTCGCACTCAGCTCCTCGCGCTCATTGCCGTGCCCTCAGTGCCTCAGCACCTCGCACTCAGTGCCTCACACTCAGCGTATCAGCACCTCGCACTCAGCATCTCAGCGACTCACGCTAAGCGCCTCAGCGCCTCGCCCTCAGCGCCTCGCGCTCAGCATCTCAGCATCTCGCGCTCAGCGTCTCAGCGCCTCACACTCAGCACCTCGCACTCAGTGCCTCAGCGCCTCACCCTCAGCGCCTCAGCGCCTCGCGCTCAGCGTCTCAGCGTCTCGCGCTCAGCGTCTCAGCGCTTCACACTCAGCGCCTCGCACTCAGTGCCTCAGCGCCTCGCCCTCAGTGCCTCAGCGCCTCGCACTCAGCGTCTCAGCATCTCGCGCTCAGCGTCTCAGCGCCTCACACTCAGCGCCTCGCACTCAGCTCCTCGCGCTCAGCGCCTCGCCCACAGCGCCTCAGCGCCTCGTGCTCAGCGTCTCAGCACCTCACACTCAGTGCCTCACACTCAGCGTATCAGCGCCTCGCACTCAGCATCTCAGCGACTCACGCTAAGCGCCTCAGAGCCTCGCGCTCAGAGCCTCAGCGTCTTGCGCTCAGTGTCTCAGTGCCTCGCACTCAGCGTCTCGGTGCCTCGCACTCTGCGTCTCAGTGCCTCGCACTCAGTGTCTCAGTGCCTCGCACTCAGCGTTTCAGCGCCTCGCTCTCAGCATCTCAGCGTCTTGCGCTCAGCATCTCAGAGCCTCGCCCTCAGTCTCTCAGCGCCACGCAGTCAGTGTCTCACCGGCTCGCTCTCAGCATCTCAGCACCTCGCACTCAGCATCGCAGCACCTCACCCTCAGCGCCTCGCACTCAGCACCTCGCCTTCAGCGCCTCGCACTCAGCACCTGGTACTCAGCACCTTGCTCTCAGCGCCTCGCATTCTGCTTCTGAGCGAGTCGCACTCAGCGTCTCAGCGCATCGCATTCAGCATCGCAGCACCTCGCCCTTAGCACCTCACCCTCAGCACCTCGCCCACAGCCTCTCAACGCCTCACGCTCAGAGTCTCGCACTCAGCACCTTGCACTCAGCGCCTCGCACTCAGCGTCTCACCCACAGCATCTCAGCGCCTCACGCTCAGCGCCTCGCACTCAGTGCCTCACACTCAGCGCCTCGCACTCAGCGCCTCGCACTCAGCGCCTCGCACTCAGTGCCTTGCACTCAGCGTCTCAGCATTTCAGCATCTTGCCCTCAGCATCTCAGTGCCTCGCATTCAGCGTCTCAGCGTCTTGCCTTCAGCATCTCAGCGCCTCGCACTCAGCGCCTCGCACTCAGCGCCTCGCACTCAGCATCTCAGCACCTCGCCCTCAGCGTCTCAGTGCCTCGCACTCAGCGCCTCGCACTCAGCTCCTCGCGCTCATTGCCTCGCCCTCAGCGTCTCAGCGCCTCGCCCTCAGTGCCTCAGCGCCTCGCGCTCAGCGTCTCAGTGCCTCGCACTCAGTGCCTCACACTCAGTGTATCAGCGCCTCGCACTCAGCATCTCAGCGACTCACGCTAAGCGCCTCAGAGCCTCGCGCTCAGCGCCTCAGCACCTCGCGCTCACCGCCTCGCTCTCAACATCTTAGTGACTTGCGCTCAGCGTCTCAGCACCTCGCTCTCAGCATCTCAGCGCCTCGCGCTCAGCGCCTCGCTGTCAACGTCTTAGCGACTCATGCTCAGTGCCTCGCACTCAGCTCCTTGAACTCAGTGTCTCAGGAACTCAGCGCCTAGCACTCAGTGCCTTGCAATCAGCGCCTCAGTGCATCGCACTCAGCGCCTCGCACTCAGCGTCTCAGCGCCTCTCACTCAGCGTCTCAGAGACTCGCACTCAGCATCTCGGCGTCTTGCACTCAGCGTCTCGGCATCTTGCACTCAGCATCTCTGCGCTTTGCAATCAGAGTCTCAGTGCCTCGCACTCAGCGTTTCAGCGCCTCGTGCTCAGAGTCTCAGCGACTCGATCTCAGCGTCGCAGCAACTCGCCCTCAACGACTCGCACTCAGCGTCTCGGCACTTTGCACTCAGCGTCTCGGCTCTTTCCACTCAGCGTCTCAGCGCTTTGCAGTCAGCATCTCAGCACCTCGCACTCAGGGTCTCAGCGCTTTGCAAGCAGAATCTCAGTGCCTCGCACTCAGCGTTTCAGCGCCTCGCGCTCAGAGTATAAGCGACTCGAGCTCAGCGTCTCAGCAACTCGCCCTCAGCACCTTGCCCTCAGCGCCTCACCCTCAGCGACTCGCACTCAGCGTCTCGGCGACTCGCGCTCAGCGTTTCAGCACCTCGCACTCAGCGTTTCAGTGCCTCGCACTCAGAGTCTCAGCGACTCGAGCTCAGCGTCTCAGCAACTCGCCCTCAGCACCTTGCACTCAGCGCCTCGCACTCAGCGCCTCGCACTCAGCGCCTCGCACTCAGCGTCGCAGTGCCTCGCGCTCAGCGTCTCAGCGCTTCATGCTCAGCGTCTCAGCGCCTTGCACTCAGTGTCTCAGCACTTTGCACTCAGCATCTCGGCACCTAGCAATCAGTGCCTCAGCGCCTCGCACTCAGCATCTCAGCGCCTCGCACTCAGCATCTCAGCGCTTTGCAGTCAGCATCTCAGCCCCTCGCACTCAGGGTCTCAGCGCCTCGCCCTCAGCGTCTCGGCACCTCGCCATCAGCGTCTCGGCACTTTGCACTCAGCATCTCGGCGCCTCGCACTCAGCGTCTCAGCGCCTCATACTCAGTGCCTCGCACTCAGCGCCTCAGCACCTCGCGCTCAGAATCTCAGCGACTCGAGCTCAGCGTCTCGGCGCGTTGCGGTCAGCGTCTCGGCGCCTCGCACTCTGAATCTCGTCGACTCACACTCTGCATCTCGGCGCCTCGCACTCAGCGTCTCGGCGACTCGCACTCAGCGTCTCGGCGACTTGCACTCAGCGTCTCGGCGACTCGCACTCAGCGTTTCAGCACCTCGCACTCAGAGTCTCAGCGACTCGAGCTCAGCGTCTCAGCAACTCGCCCTCAGCACCTTGCCCTCAGCGCCTCACCCTCAGTGTCTCAGCATCTCGCACTCAGCGCCTCGCAATCAGTGTCTCAGCACTTTGCACACAGCATCTCGGCGCCTCGCAATCAGTGCCTCAGCGCCTCGCACTCATCGCATCAGCGCCTCGCAATCAGCGCCTCAGCGCCTCGCACTCAGCCGCTCAGCGCCTCGCACTCAGCATCTCAGCGCCTCGCAATCAGCGTCTCAGCACCTCACGTTCAGTGCCTCGCACTCAGAATCTCAGTGACTCGAGCTCAGCGTCTCGGCGCCTTGCGGTGAGCGTCTCGGCGCCTCGCACTCTGAGTCTCGGCGCCTCACACTCTGCATCTCGGCGCCTCGCACTCAGCGTCTCGACGACTCGCACTCAGCATCTCGGCGCCTCACACTCACCGTTTCAGCGACTGGACCTCAGCGTCTCAGCAACTCGAACTCAGCACCTTGCCCTCAGTGCCTCAGCGCCTCGCACTCAGCGCCTTAGCGCCTCGCACTCAACGCTTAAGCGCCTCGCACTCAGCGTCTCAGCACCTCGCAATCAGCGCCTCGCACTAAGTGACTCAGCTCCTCGCACTCAGCGCCTCAGCACCTCGTACTCTGAGTCTCAGCGCCTCGCATTCAGCCTCTCAGCTCCTCGCACTCAGCATCTCAGCGCCTCGCACTCAGCACCTCAGCGCCTCGCACTGAGTCTCAGCGCCTCGCATTCAGCCTCTTAGCACCTCGCACTCAGCATCTCAGCACCTCGCACTCAGCGTCTCAGTGCCTCACACAGAACGTCTCAGCGCCTCGCACTCAGCTTCTGAGCGACTCGCACTAAGCGTCTCAGCGCCTCGCAATCAGTGTCTCAGCGCCTCGCACTCAGCGCCTCAGAACCTCGCTCTCAGCGTCTCGCGCTCAGCGTCTCAGCGCGTAGTTCTCAGTGTCTTAGCGACTCACGGTCAGCGTCTCAGCACCTCACACTCAGCGTCTCAGCGCCTCGCCCTCAGCATCTCACTGCCTTGCACTCAGCGCCTCGCATTCAGCGTCTCAGCGCCTCGCGCTCAAAGTCTCAGTGCCTCGCCCTCAGCGTCTCAGTGCATCGCCCTCAGCGCCTCGCATTCAGCGTCTCAGCGCCTCGCGCTCAAAGTCTCAGCGCCTCGCCCTCAGCGTCTCAGTGCCTCGCACTCAGCGACTCGCACTCAGCGTCTCAGCGCCTCGCGCTCAGAGTCTCAGCGACTCGCGCTCAGCATCTCAGAGCCTCAGCGTCTCAGAGCCTCACACTCAGCATCTCAGCGACTCGCGCTCAGCGCCTCAGTGCTTCGCACTCAGGGCCTCGCACTCAGCTTCTGAGCGACTCGAACTCAGCGTCTCAGAGCCTCGCACTCAGTGCCTCAGCGACTCGCGCTCAGCATCTCAGAGCCTCAGCGTCTCAGAGCCTCACACTCAGCGTCTCAGCGCATTGCCCTCAGCGTCTCAGTGCTTCGCACTCAGCGCCTCGCACTCAGCGTCTCAGTGCCTCGCACTCAGCATCTCAGAGCCTCGCACTCAGTGCCTCAGCGACTCGCACTCAGCACCTCACACTCAGTGCCTCAGCGCCTCGCACTGAGTCTCAGCGCCTCGCATTCAGCCTCTCAGCGCCTCGCACTCAGCGTCTCAGCGCCTCACACAGAACGTCTCAGCGACTCGCACTCAGCGTCTCGCACTCAGCTTCTGAGTGACTCGCACTCAGCGTCTCAGCACCTTGCACTCAGTGCCTCAGAACCTCGCTCTCAGCATCTCGCACTCAGCGCCTCGTGCTCAACATCTCAGCGACTCGCACTCAGCGCCTCTGCGCCTCACACTCAGCACCTCAGTGCCTCGCACTGAGTCTCAGCGCCTCGCATTCAACCGCTTAGCGCCTTGCACTCAGCGTCTCAGCGCCTCACACTCAGCTTCTCAGCGACTCGCGCTCAGCGCCTCGCACTCAGCTTCTGAGCGACTTGCACTTAGCGTCTCAGCGCCTCGCACTCAGCGTCTCAGCGCCTTGCCCTCAGCGTCTCAGCGCCTCGCACTCAGCGTCTTAGCGCCTCATTCTCAGCATCTTAGCGACTCATGCTCAGCGTCTCAGCACCTCGCTCTCAGCGTCTCAGCGCCTCGCGCTCAGAGTCTCAGCGAGTCACGCTTAGCATCTCAGAGCCTTGCATTCAGTGCCTCGCGCTCAGCGTCTCAAAGTCTCAGCGCCTCGCACTCAGTGTCACAGCGCCTCGTGCTCAGCGCCTCGCTCTCAGCGTCTTAGCACCTCGTTCTCAGCATCTTAGCGACTCGCACTCAGCGTCTCAGCACCTGCTCTCTGAGTCTCAGCGACTCGTGCTCAGTGCCTCGCACTCAGCGCCTTGAACTCAGTGCCTCAGGGCCTCAGCGCCTTGCACTCAGCGCCTCAGTGCCTCGCACTCAGCGCCTCGCAATCAGCATCTCAGGGCCTCGCACTCAGCGTCTCAGAGCCTCGCACTCAGCGTCTTGGTGTCTCGCACTCAGCATTTCGGCTCCTCGCACTCAGCATCTCAGCGCTTTGCACTCAGCGTTTCAGCACCTCGTGCTCAGAGTCTCAGCAACTTGATCTCAGAGTCTCAGCGACTCGATCTCAGCGTCTCAGCAACTCGCCCTCAACGACTTGCACTCAGCGTCTCAGCACTTTCCACTCAGCGTCTCAGCACCTTGCACTCAGGGTCTCAGCGCTTTGCTTTCAACGTCTCAGCGCCTCTCCCTCAGTGTCTCGGCGCCTCGCAATCAGCGTCTCGGCGCTTTGCACTCAGCGTCTTGGCGCCTCGCACTCATCGTCTCAGCGCCTCATGCTCAGAATCTCAGCGACTCGAGCTCAGCGTCTCGGCGCCTTGCGGTCAGCGACTCGGCGCCTCGCACTCTGAGTCTCAGCGCCTCAAACTCTGCATCTCGGCGCCTCGCACTCAGCGTCTCAGCAACTCGCACTCAGCGTCTCGGCGACTCGCACTCAGCGTCTCGGCGACTCGCACTCAGCGTTTCAGTGCCTCGCGCTCAGAGTCTCAGCGACTCGAGCTCAGCGTCTCAGCAACTCGCCCTCAGCACCTTGCCCTCAGGGCCTCGCACTCAGCGTCTCAGTGCTTTGCACTAAGCGTCTCAGTGCCTCGCCCTCAGCGCCTCGCAATCAGTGCCTCAGTGCCTCGCACTCAGCGCCTCAGCGCCTCGCAATCAGCGCCTCAGCGCCTCGCACTCAGCATCTCAGCACCTCGCACTCAGGGTCTCAGCGCTTTGCATTCAGCATCTCAGCGCCTCGCCCTCAGCATCTCGGCACCTCACACTCAGCATCTCAGCACCTCACATTCAGTGCCTCGCACTCAGCATCTCAGCGCCTCACGCTCAGAATCTCAGCGACTCGAGCTCAGCGTCTCGTCGCCTCGCACTCTGAGTCTCAGCGCCTCGCACTCTGAGACTCAGCGCCTCGCACTCTGCGTCTCGGCGCCTCGCACTCAGCGTCTCGGCGACTCGCACTCAGCATCTCGGCGACTCGCACTCAGCGTCTCAGAGACTCGCGCTCAGTGTCTCAGCACTTTGCACTCAGCATCTTGGCGCTTTGCACTCAGCGTCTCGGCGCTTTGCAATCAGAGTCTCAGTGCCTCGCACTCAGCGTTTCAGCGCCTCGTGCTCAGAGTCTCAGCGACTCGATCTCAGCGTCTCAGCAACTTGCCCTCAACGACTTGCACTCAGCGTCTCGGCACTTTGCACTCAGCGTCTCGGCTCTTTCCACTCAGCATCTCAGCGCTTTGCAGTCAGAATCTCAGTGCCTCACACTCAGCGCCTCGCAATCAGCATCTCGGTGCTTTGCACTCAGCGTCTCGGCGCCTCGCACTCAGCGTCTCAGTGCCTCACGCTCAGTGCCTCACACTCAGTGTCTCAGCACCTCGCAATCAGCCTCTTAGCGCCTCGCACTCAGCGTCTCAGTGCCTCGCACTCAGCGTCTCAGCGCCTCACACTCAGCGTCTCAGCGACTCGAGCTCAGCGTCTCAGTGCCTCACACTCAGTGCCTCGCACTCAGCGTCTCAGCGCCTCACATTCAGCCTCTTAGCGCCTCGCGCTCAGCGTCTCAGCGCCTCGCGCTCAGCATCTCAGCACCTCGCGCTCAGCATCTCAGCACCTTGCACTCAGCGCCTCAGAACCTCACCCTCAGCATCTCACATTCAGCATCTCAGCGCGTAGCTCTCAGCGTCTTAGCGACTCGCACTCAGCGTCTCAGCGCCTCGCACTCAGTGCCTCGCACTCAGCATCTCAGCGCCTCGCGCTCAGAGTCTCAGCGACTTGCGCTCAGCATCTCAGAGCCTTGCAATCAGTGCCTCGCACTCAGCATCTGAGCGCCTTGCTCTCAGAGTCTCAGCGACTCGTGCTCAGTGCCTTGCACTCAGCGCCTTGAACTCAGTGTCTCAGGACCTCAGCGCCTAGCACTCAGCGCCTCGCAATCAGCGCCTCAGTGCATCGCACTCAGCGCCTCACACTCAGCGTCTCAGCGCCTCGCACTCAGCGTCTCAGCGCCTCGCACTCAGTGTCTCAACGTTTTGCATTCAGCGTCTCAGCGCCTCGCCCTTAGCGTCTCGGCGCCTCGCACTCAGTGTCTCAGTGCCTCACACTCAGTGCCTCGCAATCAGCATCTCGGTGCTTTGCACTCAGCGTCTCGGCGCCTCGCACTCAGCGTCTCAGTGCCTCACACTCAGTGCCCCACACTCAGTGTCTCAGCGCCTCGCATTCAGCCTCTTAGCGCCTCGCACTCAGCGTCTCAGTGCCTCGCACTCAGCGTCTCAGCGCCTCACACTCAGCGTCTCAGTGACTCGCGCTCAGTGCCTCGCGCTCAGTGTCTCAGTGCCTCACACACAGTGCCTCGCACTCAGCGTCTCAGCGCCTCACATTCAGCCTCTCAGCACCTCGCGCTCAGCATCTCAGCACCTCGCGCTCAGCTTCTCAGCACCTCGCACTCAGCATCTCAGCACCTTGCACTCAGTGCCTCAGAACCTCACCCTCAGCATCTCACATTCAGCATCTCAGCGCGTAGCTCTCAGCGTCTTAGCGACTCGCACTCAGCGTCTCAGCGCCTCGCACTCAGTGCCTCGCACTCAGCATCTCAGCACCTCGCGCTCAGAGTCTCAGCGACTTGCGCTCAGCATCTCAGAGCCTTGCATTCCGTGCCTCGCACTCAGCATCTCAGCGCCTTGCTCTCAGAGTCTCAGTGACTCATGCTCAGTGCCTCGCACTCAGCGCCTTGAACTCAGTGTCTCAGGACCTCAGCGCCTAGCACTCAGCGCCTCGCAATCAGCGCCTCAGTGCATCGCACTCAGCGCCTCGCACTCAGCATCTCAGCGCCTCGCACTCAGCGTCTCAGAGACTCGCACTCAGCGCCTCAGCGCCTCGAACTCAGCGTCTCGGCGTCTCGCACTCAGCGTCTCGGCGCTTTGCACTCAGTGTCTCGGCGCTTTGCACTCAGCATCTCGCACTCAGCGTCTCGGCGCTTTGCACTCAGTGTCTCGGCGCTTTGCAATCAGAGTCTCAGTGCCTCGCACTCAGCATTTCAGCGCCTCATGCTCAGAGTCTCAGCGACTCGATCTCAGCATCGCAGCAACTCGCCCTCAACGACTCGCACTCAGCGTCTCGGCACTTTGCACTCAGCGTCTCGGCGTTTTCCACTCAGCGTCTCAGCGCTTTATAGTCAGCATCTCAGCACCTCGCACTCAGGGTCTCAGCGCTTTGCAATCAGAATCTCAGTGCCTCGCACTCAGCGTTTCAGCGCCTCGCACTCAGAGTCTCAGCGCTTCATGCTCAGCGTCTCAGCGCCTCGCACTCAGTGTCTCAGCACTTTGCACTCAGCATCTCGGTGCCTCGCAATCAGTGCCTCAGCGCCTCGCACTCAGCATCTCAGTGCCTCGCACTCAGCAACTCAGCCCCTCACACTCAGCATCTCAGCGCCTCGCCCTCAGTGTCTCGGCGCCTCGCCATCAGCGTCTCGGCACTTTGCACTCAGCATCTCGGCGCCTCGCACTCAGCGTCTCAGCGCCTCACACTCAGTGCCTCGCACTCAGCGCCTCAGCGCCTCGCGCTCAGAATCTCAGCGACTCGAGCTCAGCGTCTCGGAGCGTTGCGGTCAGCGTCTCGGAGCCTCGCACTCTGAATCTCGGCGCCTCACACTCTGCATTTCGGCGCCTCGCACTCAGCGTCTCGGCACCTCGCACTCAGCATCTCAGCACCTCACACTCAGTGCCTCGCACTCAGCGTCTCAGCGCCTCACACTCAGAATCTCAGCGACTCGAGCTCAGCATCTCGGCACCTCGCACTCTGAGTCTCAGCGCCTCGCACTCTGAGTCTCAGCGCCTCGCACTCTGCATCTCGGCGCCTCGCACTCAGCGTCTCGGCGACTCGCACTCAGCGTCTTGGCGACTCGCACTCAGCGTCTTGGCGACTCGCACTCAGCGTCTCAGCACTTCGTGCTCAGCGTCTCAGCGCCTCGCGCTCAGTGTCTCAGCACTTTGCACTCAGCATCTTGGCGCTTTGCACTCAGAGTCTCGGCGCTTTGCAATCAGAGTCTCAGTGCCTCGCACTCAGCGTTTCAGCGCCTCGTGCTCAGAGTCTCAGCGACTCGATCTCAGCGTCTCAGCAACTTGCCCTCAACGACTCGCACTCAGCATCTCGGCACTTTGCACTCAGCGTCTCGGCTCTTTCCACTCAGCATCTCAGCGCTTTGCAGTCAGAATCTCAGTGCCTCGCACTCAGCGTTTCAGCGCCTCGCGCTCAGAGTCTCAGCGACTCGAGCTCAGCGTCTCAGCGCTTTGCACTAAGCGTCTCAGCGCCTCGCCCTAAGCGCCTCGCAATCAGTGCCTCAGTGCCTCGCACTCAGTGCCTCAGTGCGTCGCAATCAATGCCTCAGCGCCTCGCACTCAGCCGCTCAGCGCCTCGCACTCAGCATCTCAGAGCCTCGCACTCAGCCTCTCAGTGCCTCGCAATCAGCATCTCAGAGACTTGCACTCAGCATCTCAGCGTCTCAGCGTTTTGCATTCAGCGTCTCAGCGCCTCGCCCTTAGCGTCTTGGCGCCTCGCACTCAGTGTGTCAGTGCCTCACACTCAGTGCCTCGCAATCAGCATCTCGGTGCTTTGCACTCAGCGTCTCGGCGCCTCGCACTCAGCGTCTCAGTGCCTCACACTCAGTGCCTCACACTCAGTGTCTCAGCGCCTCACATTCAGCCTCTTAGCGCCTCGCACTCAGCGTCTCAGTGCCTCGCACTCAGCGTCTCAGGGCCTCATACTCAGCGTTTCAGCGACTCATGCTCAGCGCCTCGCGCTCAGCGTCTCAGTGCCTCTAACTCAGCGCCTCGCACTCAGCGTCTCAGAGACTCGCACTCAGCGCCTCAGCGCCTCGCACTCAGCGTCTCGGCGTCTCACACTCAGCGTCTCGGCGCTTTGCACTCAGTGTCTCGGCGCTTTGCACTCAGCATCTCGCACTCAGCGTCTCGGCGCTTTGCACTCAGTGTCTCGGCGCTTTGCAATCAGAGTCTCAGTGCCTCGCACTCAGCATTTCAGCGCCTCGTGCTCAGAGTCTCAGCGACTCGATCTCAGCATCGCAGCAACTCGCCCTCAACGACTCGCACTCAGCGTCTCGGCACTTTGCACTCAGCGTCTCGGCGCTTTCCACTCAGGGTCTCAGCGCTTTGCAGTCAGCATCTCAGCACCTCGCACTCAGGGTCTCAGCGCTTTGCAATCAGAATCTCAGTGCCTCGCACTCAGCGTTTCAGCGCCTCGCACTCAGAGTCTCAGCGCTTCATGCTCAGCGTCTCAGCGCCTCGCACTCAGTGTCTCAGCACTTTGCACTCAGCATCTCGGTGCCTCGCAATCAGTGCCTCAGCGCCTCGCACTCAGCATCTCAGTGCCTCGCACTCAGCATCTCAGCCCCTCGCACTCAGCATCTCAGCACCTCGCCCTCAGTGTCTCGGCGCCTCGCCATCAGCGTCTCGGCACTTTGCACTCAGCATCTCGGCGCCTCGCACTCAGCGTCTCAGCGCCTCACACTCAGCGTCTCAGCACCTCATACTTAGCGTCTCAGTGCCTCGCGCTCAGAGTCTCAGCGCCTCGCCCTCAACGTCTCAGTGCCTCGCACTCAGCGCCTCGCACTCAGTGTCTCAGCGCCTCGCGCTCAGAGTCTCAGCGACTCGAGCTCAGCATCTCAGAGCCTCAGCATCTCAGAGCCTCACACTCAGCGTCTCAGCGACTCGCGCTCAGCGTCTCAGCGCCTTGCCCTCAGTGTCTCAGTGCTTCGCACTCAGCGCCTCGCATTCAGCTTCTCAGTGTCTCGCACTCAGCGTCTCAGCGCCTCACACTCAGCGCCTCAGCTACTCACGCTCAGTGCCTCGCACTCAGCTTCTGAGCGATTTGCACTCAGCGTCTCAGCGCCTCGCACTCAGCATCTTAGCGCCTCATTCTCAGCATCTTAGCGACTCGTGCTCAGCTTCTCAGCGCCTCATGCTCAGTGCCTCGCACTCAGCGTCTCAGCGCTTCGCGCTCAGAGTCTCAGCGACTCGCGCTCAGCATCTCAGAGCCTTGCATTCAGTGCCTCGCGCTCAGCATCTCAGCGCCTTGCACTCAGTGTCACAGCGCCTCGTGCTCAGCGCCTCGCTCTCAGCGTCTTAGCGCCTCGTTCTCAGCATCTTAGCGACTCGCACTCAGCGTCTCAGCACCTTGCTCTCTGAGTCTCAGCGACTCGTGCTCAGTGCCTCGCACTCAGCGCCTTGAACTCAGTGCCTCAGGGCCTCAGCGCCTGGCACTCAGCGCCTCAGCGCCTCGCACTCAGCGCCTCAGTGCCTCGCACTCAGCGCCTCGCAATCAGCATCTCAGCGCCTCACACTTAGCGTCTCAGAGCCTCGCACTCAGCGTCTCGGTGTCTCGCACTCAGCGTTTCGGCTCCTCGCACTCAGCATCTCAGCGCTTTGCACTCAGCGTTTCGGCGCTTTGCAATCAGAGTCGCAGCGTCTCGCACTCAGCGTTTCAGCGCCTCGTGCTCAGAGTCACAGCGACTCGATCTCAGAGTCTCAGCGACTCGATCTCAGCGTCTCAGCAACTCGCCCTCAACGACTCGCACTCAGGGTCTCAGCGCTTTGCCATTCAACGTCTCAGCGCCTCTCCCTCAGCGTCTCGGCGCCTCGCAATCAGCGTCTCGGCGCTTTGCACTCAGCGTCTCGGTGCCTCGCACTCAGCGTCTCAGCGCCTCATACTCAGTGCCTCGCACTCATCGTCTCAGCGCCTCGCGCTCAGAATCTCAGCGACTCGAGCTCAGCGTCTCGGCGCCTTGCGGTCAGCGACTCGGCGCCTCGCACTCTGAGTCTCAGCGCCTCACACTCTGCATCTCGGCGCCTCGCACTCAGCGTCTCGGCGACTCGCACTCAGCATCTCGGCGACTCGCACTCAACGTTTCAGCGCCTCGCGCTCAGAGTCTCAGTGACTCGATCTCAGCGTCTCAGCAACTCGCCCTCAACGACTCGCACTCAGCGGCTCAGCACTTTCCACTCAGCGTCTCAGCGCTTTGCAGTCAGCAACTCAGCACCTTGCGCTCAGGGTCTCAGCGCTTTGCATTCAACGTCTCAGCGCCTCTCCCTCAGCATCTCGGTGCCTCGCAATCAGTGTCTCGGCGCTTTGCACTCAGCATCTCGGCGCCTCACACTCAGCGTCTCAGCGCCTCATACTCAGTGCCTCGCACTCATCGTCTCAGTGCCTCGCGCTCAGAATCTCAGCGACTCGAGCTCAGTGTCTCGGCGCCTTGCGGTCAGCGACTCAGCGCCTCGCACTCTGAGTCTCAGCGCCTCACACTCTGCATCTCGGCGCCTCGCACTCAGCGTCTCGGCGACTCGCACTCAGCGTCTCAGCGACTCGAGCTCAGCATCTCAGCGCCTCGCCCTCAGCGCCTCGCACTCAGTGTCTCAGCGCTTTGCACTAAGCGTCTCAACACCTCGCCCTCAGCGCCTCGCAATCAGTGCCTCAGCGCCTCGCACTCAGCGCCTCAGCGCCTCGCAATCAGCGCCTCAGCGCCTCGCACTCAGCATCTCAGCACCTCGCACTCAGCGTCTCAGCGCTTTGCAATCAGCATCTCAGCGCCTCTCCCTCAGCGTCTCGGCGACTCGCACTCAGCGTCTCGGCGACTCGCACTCAGCGTCTCGGCGACTCGCACTCAGCGTCTCGGCGACTCGCACTAAGCATCTCAGCGCCTCGCACTCAGTGTCTCAGCGCCTCGTGCTCAGAGTCTCAGCGACTCGATCTCAGCGTCTCAGCAACTTGCCCTCAACGACTCGCACTCAGCGTCTCGGCACTTTGCACTCAGCATCTCGGCTCTTTCCACTCAGCGTCTCAGCGCTTTGCAGTCAGAATCTCAGTGCCTCGCACTCAGCGTTTCAGCGCCTCGCGCTCAGAGTCTCAGCGACTCGAGCTCAGCACCTTGCCCTCAGCGCCTCGCACTCAGCGTCTCAGCGCTTTGCACTAAGCGTCTCAGCGCCTCGCCCTCAGCGCCTCGCAATCAGTGCCTCAGCGCCTCGCACTCAGCGCCTCAGTGCCTCGCAATCAATGCCTCAGCGCCTCACACTAAGCCGCTCAGCGCCTCGCACTCAGCATCTCAGAGCCTCGCACTCAGCCTCTCAGTGCCTCGCACTCAGCGTCTCAGCGCGTCGCACTCAGCATCTCAGCACCTCGCACTCAGTGTCTCAGCGTTTTGCATTCAGCATCTCAGCGCCTCGCCCTTAGCGTCTCGGTGCCTCGCACTCAGCATCTCAGTGCCTCACACTCAGTGCCTCGCAATCAGCGTCTCGGTGCTTTGCACTCAGCGTCTCGGCGCCTCGCACTCAGCGTCTCAGTGCCTCACACTCAGTGCCTCACACTCAGCGTCTCAGCGCCTCGTATTCAGCCTCTTAGCGCCTCGCACTCAGCGTCTCAGTGCCTCGCACTCAGCGTCTCAGCACCTCACACTCAGCGTCTCAGCGACTCGCGCTCAGCGCCTTGCGCTCAGCGTCTCAGTGCCTCACACTCAGTGCCTCGCACTGAGCGTCTCAGCGCCTCACATTCAGCCTCTTAGTGCCTCGCACTCAGCGTCTCAGCGCCTCGCACTCAGCGTCTCAGCGCCTCACACTCAGCGTCTCAGCGCCTCACGCTCAGCGTCTCAGCGCCTCGCGCTCAGCGTCTCAGCACCTTGCACTCAGCGCCTCAGAACCTCACCCTCAGCATCTCACATTCAGCATCTCAGCGCGTAGCTCTCAGCGTCTTAGCGACTCGCGCTCAGCGTCTCAGCGCCTCGCACTCAGTGCCTCACACTCAGCATCTCAAGGCTCGCGCTCAGAGTCTCAGCGACTTGCGCTCAGCATCTCAGAGCCTTGCATTCAGCGCCTCACACTCAGCGTCTCGGCGTCTCGCACTCAGCGTCTCAGAGACTCGCACTCAGCGTCTCGGCGTATCGCACTCAGCGTCTCGGTGCTTTGCACTCAGCGTCTCGGCGCTTTGCAATCAGAGTCTCAGTGCCTCGCACTCAGCGTTTCAGCGCCTCGTGCCCAGAGTCTCAGCGACGCGATCTCAGCGTCGCAGCAACTCGCCCTGAACGACTCGCACTCAGCGTCTCGGCACTTTGCACTCAGCGTCTCAGCGCTTTGCAGTCAGCATCTCAGCACCTCGCACTCAGGGTCTCAGCGCTTTGCAATCAGAATCTCAGTGCCTCGCACTCAGCGTTTCAGCGCCTCGCACTCAGAGTCTCAGCGACTCGAGCTCAGCGTCTCAGCAACTCGCCCTCAGCACCTTGCCCTCAGTGCCTCATCCTCAGCGACTCACACTCAGCGCCTCGCACTCAGCGTCGCAGCGCCTGGCGCTCAGCGCCTCAGCGTTTCATGCTCAGCGTCTCAGCGCCTCGCACTCAGTGTCTCAGCACTTTGCACCCAGCATCTCGGCGCCTCGCAATCAGTGCCTCAGCGCCTCGCACTCAGCATCTCAGTGCCTCGCACTCAGCATCTCAGCGCCTTGCCCTCAGCGTCTCGGCGCCTCGCCATCAGCGCCTCGGCACTTTGCACTCAGCATCTCGGCGCCTCGCACTCAGCACCTCAGCGCCTCGCACTCAGAATCTCAGCGACTCGAGATCAGCGTCTCGGCGCCTTGCGGTCAGCGTCTCGGCGCCTCGCACTCTGAATCTCGGCACCTCACACTCTGCATTTCGGCACCTCGTACTCAGCGTCTCGGCGACTCGCACTCAGCGTCTCGGCGACTCGCACTCAGCGTTTCAGCGCCTCGCACTCAGAGTCTCAGCGACTCGAGCTCAGCGTCTCAGCAACTCGCCCTCAGCACCTTGCCCTCAGCGCCTCGCACTCAGCGTCTCAACGCTTTGCACTAAGCGTCTCAGCGCCTCACCGTCAGCGTCTCAGCATCTCGCACTCAGCGCCTCGCAATCAGTGCCTCAGCGCCTCGCACTCAGTGTCTCAGCACTTTGCACACAGCATCTCGGCGCCTCGCAATCAGTGCCTTAACGACTCACGGTCAGCGTCTCAGCACCTCACACTCAGCGCCTCAGCGCCTCGCCCTCAGCGTCTCACTGCCTCGCACTCAGCGCCTCGCATTCAGCGTCTCACTGCCTCGCACTCAGCGCCTCGCATTCAGCGTCTCACTGCCTCGCACTCAGCGCCTCGCATTCAGCGTCTCAGCGCCTCGCGCTCAGAGTCTCAGCGCCTCGCCCTCAGCATCGCAGCGCCTCGCACTCAGCGCCTCAGTGTCTCGCACTTAGCGCCTCACACTCAGCGTCTCAGCACCTCGCACTCAGCGTCTCAGAGCCTCGCACTCAGCAACTCAGCACCACGCACTCAGGGTCTCAGCGCTTTGCATTCAACGTCTCAGCGCCTCTCCCTCAGCGTCTCGGCACCTCGCAATCAGCGTCTCGGCGCTTTGCACTCAGCGTCTCGGCGCCTCGCACTCAGCGTCTCAGCGCCTCATACTCAGTGCCTCGTACTCATCGTCTCAGCGCCTCGGACTCATCGTCTCAGCACCTCGCGCTCAGAATCTCAGCGACTCGAGCTCAGCGTCTCGGCGCCTTGCGGTCAGCGACTCGGCGCCTCGCACTCTGAGTCTCAGCGCCTCACACTCTGCATCTCGGCGCCTCGCACTCAGCGTCTCGGCGACTCGCACTCAGTGTCTCGGCGACTCACACTCAACGTTTCAGCGCCTCGCGCTCAGAGTCTCAGCGACTCGAGCTCAGCGTCTCAGCAACTCACCTTCAGCACCTTGCCCTCAGGGCCTCGCACTCAGCGTCTCAGTGCTTTGCACTAAGCGTCTCAGCGCCTCGCCCTCAGCGCCTCGCAATCAGTGCCTCAGCGCCTCGCACTCAGCGCCTCAGCGCCTCGCAATCAGCGCCTCAGCGCCTCGCACTCAGCGTCTCGGCACCTCGCACTCAGAATCCCAGCGACTCGAGCTCAGCGTCTCGGCGCCTCGCACTCTGAGTCTCAGCGCCTCGCCCTCAGCGCCTCGCAATCAGTGCCTCAGCTCCTCGCACTCAGCGCCTCAGCGCCTCGCAATCAGCGCCTCAGCGCCTCGCACTCAGCATCTCAGCACCTCGCACTCAGCGTCTCAGCGCTTTGCAATCAGCGTCTCAGAGCCTCGCCCTCATCGTCTCAGCGCCTCGCACTCAGAATCTCAGCGACTCGAGCTCAGCGTCTCAGCAACTCGCCCTCAGCACCTTGCCCTCAGCGCCTCATCCTCAGCGACTCACACTCAGCGCCTCGCACTCAGCGTCGCAGCACCTGGCGCTCAGCGCCTCAGCGTTTCATGCTCAGCGTCTCAGCGCCTCGCACTCAGTGTCTCAGCACTTTGCACCCAGCATCTTGGCGCCTCGCAATCAGTGCCTCAGCGCCTCGCACTCAGCATCTCAGTGCATCGCACTCAGCATCTCAGCGCCTTGCCCTCAGCGTCTCGGTGCCTCGCCATCAGCGCCTCGGCACTTTGCACTCAGCATCTCGGCGCCTCGCACTCAGAATCTCAGCGACTCGAGATCAGCGTCTCGGCGCCTTGCGGTCAGCGTCTCGGCGCCTCGCACTCTGAATCTCGGCACCTCACACTCTGCATTTCAGCACTTCGTACTCAGCGTCTCGGCGACTCGCACTCAGCGTCTCGGCGACTCGCACTCAGCGTTTCAGCGCCTCGCACTCAGAGTCTCAGCGACTCGAGCTCAGCGTCTCAGCAACTCGCCCTCAGCACCTTGCCCTCAGCGCCTCGCACTCAGCGTCTCAACGCTTTGCACTAATCGTCTCAGCGCCTCACCGTCAGCGTCTCAGCATCTCGCACTCAGCGCCTCGCAATCAGTGCCTCAGCGCCTCGCACTCAGTGTCTCAGCACTTTGCACACAGCATCTCGGCGCCTCGCAATCAGTGCCTTAACGACTCACGGTCAGCGTCTCAGCACCTCACACTCAGCGCCTCAGCGCCTCGCCCTCAGCGTCTCACTGCCTCGCACTCAGCGCCTCGCATTCAGCGTCTCACTGCCTCGCACTCAGCGCCTCGCATTCAGCGTCTCACTGCCTCGCACTCAGCGCCTCGCATTCAGCGTCTCAGCGCCTCGCGCTCAGAGTCTCAGCGCCTCGCCCTCAGCGTCGCAGCGCCTCGCACTCAGCGCCTCAGTGTCTCGCACTTAGCGCCTCACACTCAGCGTCTCAGCACCTCGCACTCAGCGTCTCAGAGCCTCGCACTCAGCAACTCAGCACCTCGCACTCAGGGTCTCAGCGCTTTGCATTCAACATCTCAGCGCCTCTCCCTCAGCGTCTCGGCACCTCGCAATCAGCGTCTCGGCGCTTTGCACTCAGCGTCTCGGCGCCTCGCACTCAGCGTCTCAGCGCCTCATACTCAGTGCCTCGCACTCATCGTCTCAGCGCCTCGGACTCATCGTCTCAGCACCTCGCGCTCAGAATCTCAGCGACTCGAGCTCAGCGTCTCGGCGCCTTGCGGTCAGCGACTCGGCGCCTCGCACTCTGAGTCTCAGCGCCTCACACTCTGCATCTCGGCGCCTCGCACTCAGCGTCTCGGCGACTCGCACTCAGTGTCTCGGCGACTCACACTCAACGTTTCAGCGCCTCGCGCTCAGAGTCTCAGCGACTCGAGCTCAGCGTCTCAGCAACTCACCTTCAGCACCTTGCCCTCAGGGCCTCGCACTCAGCGTCTCAGCGCTTTGCACTAAGCGTCTCAGCGCCTCGCCCTCAGCGCCTCGCAATCAGTGCCTCAGCGCCTCGCACTCAGCGCCTCAGCGCCTCGCAATCAGCGCCTCAGCGCCTCGCACTCAGCGTCTCGGCACCTCGCACTCAGAATCCCAGCGACTCGAGCTCAGCGTCTCGGCGCCTCGCACTCTGAGTCTCAGCGCCTCGCCCTCAGCGCCTCGCAATCAGTGCCTCAGCTCCTCGCACTCAGCGCCTCAGCGCCTCGCAATCAGCGCCTCAGCGCCTCGCACTCAGCATCTCAGCACCTCGCACTCAGCGTCTCAGCGCTTTGCAATCAGCGTCTCAGAGCCTCGCCCTCATCGTCTCAGCGCCTCGCGCTCAGAATCTCAGCGACTCGAGCTCAGCGTCTCGGCGCCTTGCGGTCAGCGACTCGGCTTCTCGCACTCTGAGTCTCAGCGCCTCACACTCTGCATCTCGGCGCCTCGCACTCAGCGTCTCAGCGACTCGCACTCAGCGTCTCGGCGACTCGCTCTCAACGTTTCAGCGCCTCGCGCTCAGAGTCTCAGCGACCCGAGCTCAGCATCTCAGCAACTCACCCTCAGCACCTTGCCCTCAGCGCCTCGCACTCAGCGTCTCAGCGCCTCGCCCTCAGCGCCTCGCAATCAGTGCCTCAGCTCCTCGCACTCAGCGCCTCAGCGCCTCGCAATCAGCGTCTCAGCGCCTCGCACTCAGCATCTCAGCACCTCGCACTCAGCGTCTCAGCTCCTCGCACTCAGCACCTCAGCGCCTCGCAATCAGCGCCTCAGCGCCTCGCACTCAGCTTCTCAGCACCTCGCACTCAGCGTCTCAGCGCTTTGCAATCAGCGTTTCAGCGCCTCGCCCTCAGCGTCTCGGCACCTCGCACTCAGCATCTCAGCACCTCACACTCAGTGCCTCGCACTCAGCGTCTCAGCGCCTCGCGCTCAGAATCTCAGCGACTCGAGCTCAGCACCTTGCCCTCAGCGCCTCGCACTCAGCGTCTCAGCGCTTTGCACTAAGCGTCTCAGCGCCTCGCCCTCAGCGCCTCGCAATCAGTGCCTCAGCGCCTCGCACTCAGCGCCTCAGTGCCTCGCAATCAATGCCTCAGCGCCTCGCACTAAGCCGCTCAGCGCCTCGCACTCAGCATCTCAGAGCCTCACATTCAGCCTCTTAGCGCCTCGCACTCAGCGTCTCAGCACCTCGCACTCAGCGTCTCAGCGCCTCACACTCAGCGTCTCAGCGCCTCGCGCTCAGCGTCTCGCGCTCCGCGTCTCAGCACCTCGCGCTCAGCGTCTCAGCGCCTCGCGCTCAGCGTCTCAGCACCTTGCACTCAGCGCCTCAGAACCTCACCCTCAGCATCTCACATTCAGCATCTCAGCGCGTAGCTCTCAGCGTCTTAGCGACTCACGCTCAGCGTCTCAGCGCCTCGCACTCAGTGCCTCACACTCAGCATCTCAAGGCTCGCGCTCAGAGTCTCAGCGACTTGCGCTCAGCATCTCAGAGCCTTGCATTCAGTGCCTCGCACTCAGCATCTCAGTGCCTCACACTCAGCGCCTCAGAGACTTGCACTCAGCGCCTCAGCGCCTCGCACTCAGCGTCTCGGCGTCTCGCACTCAGCGTCTCAGAGACTCGCACTCAGCGTCTCGGCGTCTCGCACTCAGCGTCTCGGCGCTTTGCACTCAGCGTCTCGGCGCTTTGCAATCAGAGTCTCAGTGCCTCGCACTCAGCGTTTCAGCGCCTCGTGCTCAGAGTCTCAGCGACTCGATCTCAGCGTCGCAGCAACTCGCCCTCAATGACTCGCACTCAGCATCTCGGCACTTTGCACTCAGCGTCTCAGCGCTTTGCAGTCAGCATCTCAGCACCTCGCACTCAGGGTCTCAGCGCTTTGCAATCAGAATCTCAGTGCCTCGCACTCAGCGTTTCAGCGCCTCGCACTCAGAGTCTCAGCGACTCGAGCTCAGCGTCTCAGCAACTCGCCCTCAGCACCTTGCCCTCAGCGCCTCACCCTCAGCGACTCACACTCAGCGCCTCGCACTCAGCATCGCAGCGCCTGGCGCTCAGCGCCTCAGCATTTCATGCTCAGCGTCTCAGCGCCTCGCACTCAGTGTCTCAGCACTTTGCACCCAGCATCTCGGCGCCTCGCAATCAGTGCCTCAGCGCCTCGCACTCAGCATCTCAGTGCCTCGCACTCAGCATCTCAGTGCCTCGCACTCAGCATCTCAGCGCCTCGCCCTCAGTGTCTCGGCGCCTCGCCATCAGCGTCTCGGCACTTTGCACTCAGCATCTCGGCGCCTCGCACTCAGCGCCTCAGCGCCTCGCACTCAGAATCTCAGCGACTCGAGATCAGCGTCTCGGCGCCTTGCGGTCAGCGTCTCGGCGCCTCGCACTCTGAATCTCGGCGCCTCACACTCTGCATTTCGGCGCCTCGTACTCAGCGTCTCGGCGACTCGCACTCAGCGTCTCGGCGACTCGGACTCAGCGTTTCAGCGCCTCGCACTCAGAGTCTCAGCGACTCGAGCTCAGCGTCTCAGCAACTCGCCCTCAGCACCTTGCCCTCAGCGCCTCGCACTCAGCATCTCAGCGCTTTGCACTAAGCGTCTCAGCGCCTCACCGTCAGCGTCTCAGCATCTCGCACTCAGCGCCTCGCAATCAGTGCCTCAGCGCCTCGCACTCAGTGTCTCAGCACTTTGCACACAGCATCTCGGCGCCTCGCAATCAGTGCCTTAACGACTCACGGTCAGCGTCTCAGCACCTCACACTCAGCGCCTCAGCACCTCGCCCTCAGCGTCTCACTGCCTCGCACTCAGCGCCTCGCATTCAGCGTCTCACTGCCTCGCACTCAGCGCCTCGCATTCAGCGTCTCAGCGCCTCGCGCTCAGAGTCTCAGCGCCTCGCCCTCAGCGTCGCAGCGCCTCGCACTCAGCGCCTCAGTGTCTCGCACTCAGCGCCTCACACTCAGCACCTCAGCGCCTCAGCGCCTCGCACTCAGCATCTCAGCGCCTCGCCCTCAGTGTCTCGGCGCCTCGCCATCAGCGTCTCGGCACTTTGCATTCAGCATCTCGGCGCCTCGCACTCAGCGTCTCAGCGCCTCGCACTCAGAATCTCAGCGACTCGAGATCAGCGTCTCGGCGCCTTGCGGTCAGCGTCTCGGAGCCTCGCACTCTGAATCTCGGCGCCTCACACTCTGCATTTCGGCGCCTCGTACTCAGCGTCTCGGCGACTCGCACTCAGCGTCTCGGCGACTCGGACTCAGCGTTTCAGCGCCTCGCACTCAGAGTCTCAGCGACTCGAGCTCAGCGTCTCAGCAACTCGCCCTCAGCCACTTGCCCTCAGCGCCTCGCACTCAGCGTCTCAGCGCTTTGCACTAAGCGTCTCAGCGCCTCACCGTCAGCGTCTCAGCATCTCGCACTCAGCGCCTCGCAATCAGTGCCTCAGCGCCTCGCACTCAGTGTCTCAGCACTTTGTACACAGCATCTCGGCGCCTCGCAATCAGTGCCTTAACGACTCACGGTCAGCGTCTCAGCACATCAGCGCCTCAGCGCCTCGCCCTCAGCGTCTCACTGCCTCGCACTCAGCGCCTCGCATTCAGCGTCTCACTGCCTCGCACTCAGTGCCTCGCATTCAGCGTCTCAGCGCCTCGCGCTCAGAGTCTCAGCGCCTCGCCCTCAGCGTCGCAGCGCCTCGCACTCAGCACCTCAGTGTCTCGCACTCAGCGCCTCACACTCAGCACCTCAGCGCCTCAGCGCCTCGCACTCAGCATCTCAGCACCTCACACTCAGTGCCTCGCACTGATTCTCAGCGCCTCGCATTCAGCCTCTCAGAGCCTCGCAGTCAGCGTCTCAGCGCCTCGCTCTCAGTGTCTCAGCGCGTAGCTCTCAGCGTCTTAGTGACTCACACTCAGGGTCTCAGCGCCTCGCCCTCAGCGTCTCATTGCCTCGCACTCAGCGCCTCGCACTCAGCGCCTCGCACTCAGCGTCTCGGCGACTCGCACTCAGCGTCTCGGCGTCTCGCACTCAGCGCCTCAGCGACTCGCACTCACCGCCTCGCACTCTGAGTCTCATTGCCTCGCACTGAGTCTCAGCGCCTCGCATTCAGACTCTCAGCGCCTCGCACTCAGCGCCTCAGCGCCTTGCACTCAGCACCTCAGCGCCTCGCACTCAGTATCTCAGCACCTTGCAATCAGCGCCTCAGCACCTCGCACTCAGCGACTCAGCGCCTCGCACTCAGTGCCTCAGCACCTCGTGCTCTGAGTCTCAGTGCCTCGCACTGATTCTCAGCGCCTCGCATTCAGCCTCTCAGCGCCATGCACTCAGTGTCTCAGAGCCTCGCACTCAACGTCTCAGTGCCTCGCACTCAGCGCCTCAGCGCGTCGCACTCAGCGCCTCAGCACCTCGCACTGATTCTCAGCGCCTCGCATTCAGCCTCTCAGCGCCACGCACTCAGTGTCTCAGAGCCTCGCACTCAACGTCTCAGCGCCTCACACAGAACGTCTCAACGATTCGCGCTCAGCGCCTCGCACTCAGCTTCTGAGCGACTCGCACTCAGTGTCTCAGCACCTCGCATTCAGCACCTCAGAACCTCGCTCTCAGCGCCTCACACTCAGTGCCTCGCACTCAGCGTCTCAGAGCCTCGCACTCAGTGCCTCAGCGACTCGCACTCAGCGTCTCAGCGACTCGCGCTCAGAGTCTCAGCGCCTCGCTCTCAGCGTCTTAGCGCCTCGTTCTCAGCATCTCAGCGACTCGCGCTCAGCATCTCAGCGCCTCGTGCTCAGTGCCTCGCACTCAGCGCCTCAGTATCTCGCACTCAGCGCCTCAGAGCCTCGCACTCAGCGTATCGGCTCCTCGCACTCAGCGTCTCAGCGCCTCGCGCTCAGAGTCTCAGCGACTCGAGCTCAGCGTCTCGGCGCCTTGCGGTCACCGTCTCGGTGCCTCGCACTCTGAGTCTCAGCGCCTCACACTCTGCGTCTCGGCACCTCGCACTCAGCGTCTCGGCGACTCGCACTCAGCGTCTCAGCGACTCGCACTCAGCGTCTCGGTGACTCGCACTCAGCGTCTCAGCGCCTCGCACTCAGCGTCTCAGTGCCTCGCACTCAGCGTCTCAGAGCCTCGCACTCAGTGACTCAGCGACTCGCACTCAGCGCCTCGCATTCAGCCTCTCAGCGCCTCGCACTCAGCGCCTCAGCGCCTCGCACTCAGCTTCTGAGTGAATCGCACTAAGTGTCTCAGCGACTCGCACTCAGCATCTCAGCACCTTGCACTCAGCACCTCAGAACCTCGCTCTCAGCGTCTCGCGCTCAGCGTCTTAGCGCCTCGTGCTCAGAGTCTCAGAGCCTCAGCGTCTCAGCGCCTCACACTCAGCGTCTCAGCGACTCGCGCTCAGCGCCTCGCACTCAGCTTCTGAGTGACTCGCACTCAGCGTCTCAGTGCTTCGCACTCAGCGCCTCACACTCAGCGTCTCAGTGCCTCACACTCAGCTTCTGAGTGACTCGCACTCAGCGTCTCAGCGCCTCGCACTCAGCTTCTGAGCGACTCGCACTCAGTGCCTCAGCGACTTGCACTCAGCACGTCACACTCAGCGCCTCAGCGCCTCGCACTGAGTCTCAGCGCCACGCATTCAGCCTCTCAGTGCCTCGCACTCAGTGCCTCGCATTCAGCGTCTCAGCACCTCGCGCTCAGAGTCTCAGCGACTCGCGCTCAACATCTCAGAGCCTTGCATTCAGTGCCTCGTGCTCAGCATCTCAGCACCTCGCACTGATTCTCAGCGCCTCGCATTCAGCCTCTCAGCGCCACGCACTCAGTGTCTCAGAGCTTCGCACTCAACATCTCAGCGCCTCACACAGAACGTCTCAGCGATTCGCGCTCAGCGCCTCGCACTCAGCTTCTGAGCGATTCGCACTCAGCGTCTCAGCACCTCGCACTCAGCGCCTCAGAACCTCGCTCTCAGCGTCTCGCGCTCAGCGTCTCAGCGCATAGCTCTCAGCGTCTTAGCGACTCACGGTCAGCGTCTCAGCACCTCACACTCAGGGTCTCAGCGCCTCGCCCGCAGCGTCTCATTGCCTCGCACTCAGCGCCTCGCACTCAGCACCTCGCACTCAGCATCTCAGTGCCTCGCGCTCAGAGTCTCAGCGACTCGCGCTCAGCATCTCAGAGCCTCAGCGTCTCAGCGCCTCACACTCAGCGTCTCAGCGCCTCGCACTCAGCGTCTCAGCACCTCAGAACCTCGCCCTCAGCATCTCGCGCTCAGAGTCTCGCACTCAGCACCTCAGCACCTCACACAGAATGTCTCAGCGACTCGCACTCAGCATCTCGCACTCAGCTTCTGAGTGAGTCGCACTCAGCGTCTCAGCGCCTTGCACTCAGCGTCTCAGCACCTTGCACTCAGCGCCTCAGAACCTCGCACTCAGCGTCTCGCATTCAGCGCCTCGCGCTCAACGTCTCAGCGACTCGCAATCAGCGCCTCAGCGCCTCACACTCAGCGCCTCAGTGCCTCGCACTGAATCTCAGTGCCTCGCATTCAGCCTCTTAGCGCCTCGCACTCAGCATCTCATCGCCTCGCACTCAGCGTCTCAGCTCCTCACACTCAGCGTCTCAGCATCTCGCAATCAGCGCCTCAGCGCCTCGCACTCAGCGACTCAGCGCCTCGCACTCAGCGCCTCAGCACCTCGTACTCTGAGTCTCAGCGCCTTGCACTGATTCTCAGCGCCTCACATTCAGCCTCTCAGTGTGTCGCACTCAGCGTCTCAGCGCCTCGCACTCAGCGCCTCAGTGCCTCACACTCAGCGCCTCAGCGCGTCACACTCAGCACTTCAGTGCCTCACACTCAGCACCTCAGTGCCTCGCACTCAGTGCCTCAGCGCCTCGCACTGATTCTCAGCACCTTGCATTCAGCCTCTTAGCACATCGCACTCAGCATCTCAGTGCCTCAAACTCAGTGCCTCGCACTCAGCGTCTCAGTGCCTCGCGCTCAGAATCTCAGCGACTCGAGCTCAGCGTCTCGGCGCCTCGCACTCAGCGTCTCAGCGCCGCACACTCAGTGCCTCGCACTCAGCGTCTCAGCGCCTCGCACTCAGAATCTCAGCGACTCGAGCTCAGCGTCTCGGTGCCTTGCGGTCAGCGTCTCGGCGCCTCACACTCTGAGTCTCGGCGCCTCGCACTCTGCGTTTCAGTGCCTCGCGCTCAGAATCTCAGCGACTCGAGCTCAGTGTCTCGGCGCCTTGCGGTCAGCGTCTCGGCGCCTCGCACTCTGAGTCTCAGCGCCTCGCACTCTGCGTCTCGGCGCCTCGCACTCAGCGTCTCGGCAACTCGCACTCAGCGTCTCGGTGACTCGCACTCAGCGCCTCAGCGACTCGCACTCACCGCCTCGCACTCTGAGTCTCAGCGCCTCGCACTGATTCTCAGCTCCTCGCACTCAGCGCCTCAGCAACTCGCACTCAGCACTTCAGCGCCTCGCACTGTGTCTCAGCACCTCGCATTCAGCCTCTCAGCGCCTCAGCACCTCGTGCTCTGAGTCTCAGTGCCTCACACTGATTTTCAGCGCCTCGCACTCAGCGCCTCAGTGCCTCACACTCAGCGCCTCAGCGCGTCACACTCAGCGCCTCAGTGCCTCGCACTCAGCACCTCAGTGCCTCGCACTCAGCGCCTCAGCGCCTCGCACTCAGCGCCTCAGCGCCTCGCACTGATTCTCAGCACCTTGCATTCAGCCTCTTAGCACCTCGCACTCAGCATCTCAGCGCCTCACACTCAGTGCCTCGCACTCAGCGTCTCAGTGCCTCGCGCTCAGAATCTCAGCGACTCGAGCTCAGCGTCTCGGCGCCTCGCACTCAGCGTCTCAGCGCCTCGCACTCAGTGCCTCGCACTCAGCGTCTCAGCGCCTCGTGCTCAGAATCTCAGCGACTCGAGCTCAGCGTCTCGGCGCCTCGCCCTCAGCATCTCAGTGCCTCGCGCTCAGTGCCTCGCACTCAGCGTCTCAGCGCCTCGCGCTCAGAATCTCAGCGACTCGAGCTCAGCGTCTCGGCGCCTTGCGGTCAGCGTCTCGGCGCCTCGCACTCTGAGTCTCGGCGCCTCGCACTCTGCGTCTCGGCGCCTCGCACTCTGCGTCTCGGCGCCTCGCACTCTGCGTCTCGGCAACTCGCACTCAGCGTCTCGGTGACTCGCACTCAGCGCCTCAGCGACTCGCACTCACCGCCTCGCACTCTGAGTCTCAGCGCCTCGCACTGAGTCTCAGCGCCTCGCATTCAGCCTCTCAGCTCCTCGCACTCAGCGCCTCAGCAACTCGCACTCAGCACTTCAGTGCCTCGCACTGTGTCTCAGCGCCTCGCATTCAGCCTCTCAGCGCCTCAGTACCTCGTGCTCTGAGTCTCAGTGCCTCACACTGATTTTCAGTGCCTCGCACTCAGCGTCTCAGTGCCTTGCACTCAGCGGCTCAGCGCCTCGCACTCAGCACCTCAGCGCCTCGCACTGTGTCTCAGCGCCTTGCATTCACTTCTTAGCACCTCGCACTCAGCATCTCAGCGCCTTGCACTCAGCGTCTCAGCACCTCACACAGAACGTCTCAGCGACTCGCGCTCAGCGTCTCAGCGACTCGCGCTCAGCGCCTCGCACTCAGCGTCTCAGTGACTCGCGCTCAGCGTCTCAGCGACTCGCGCTCAGCGCCTCGCACTCAGCGTCTCAGCGCCTCGCACTCAGCGCCTCGCACTCAGCTTCTGAGCGACTCGCACTAGGTGTCTCAGCGCCTCGCACTCAGTGCCTCGCACTCAGCTTCTGAGCGACTCGCAATAAGTGTCTCAGCGCCTCGCACTCAGCGCCTCAGAAGCTCACTCTCAGCGTCTCACGCTCATCGTCTCAGCGCGTAGCTCTCAGCGTCTTAGCGACTCGCGGTCAGTGTCTCAGTGTCTCAGCACCTCACGCTCAGCGTCTCAGCGCTTCGCGCTCAGCGTCTCAGTGTCTCGCACTCAGCGCCTCGCACTCAGCATCTCAGCGACTCGCGCTCAGCATCTCAGAGCCTCAGCGTCTCAGCACCTCACACTCAGCGTCTCAGCGACTCGCGCTCAGCGTCTCAGCGACTCGTGCTCAGCGCCTCGCACTCAGCTTCTGAGCGACTCGCACTCAGCGTCTCAGCACCTTGCACTCAGCGTCTCAGAACCTCGCGCTCAGAGTCTCAGCGACTCGCGCTCAGCATCTCAGAGCCTTGCATTCAGTGCCTCGCGCTCAGCGTCTCAGAGCCTCGCACTCAGTGCCTCGCACTCGGCGTCTCAGGGCCTCGCACTCGGCGCCTTGAACTCAGCGTCTCAGGACCTCAGCACCTAGCACTCAGCGTCTCAGCGACTCGCCCTCAGCGTCTCAGCGACTCGTGCTCAGTGCCTCACGCTCAGCGTCTCAGCGTCTCAGCATCTCAGAGCCTTGCATTCAGTGCCTCGTGCTCAGCGCCTCGCTCTCAGCGTCTTAGCGCCTCGTTCTCAGCATCTTAGCGACTCGTGCTCAGCGTCTCAGCGCCTTGCTCTCAGAGTCTCAGCGACTCGTGCTCAGTGCCTCGCACTCAGCGCCTTGAACTCAGTGTCTCAGGACCTCAGCGCCTAGCACTCAGTGACTCGCACTCAGCACCTCAGCGTCTCGCACTCAGCGTCTCAGCACATCGCACTCAGCGTCTCAGAGCCTCGCACTCAGCGTCTGGGCTCCTCGCACTCAGCATCTCAGCGCTTTGCACTCAGCGTTTCGGTGCTTCGTGCTCAGAGTCTCAGCAACTCGATCTCAGCGTCTCAGCAACTCGCCCTCAACGACTCGCACTCAGCTTCTTGGCACTTTGCAGTCAGCGTCTCAGCGCTTTCCATTCAGCGTCTCAGCGCTTTGCAGTCAGCATCTCAGCACCTCGCACTCAGGGTCTCAGCGCTTTGCATTCAGCGTCTCAGCGTCTCTCCCTCAGCGTCTCGGCGCCTCGCAATCAGTGTCTCGGCGCTTTGCACTCAGCGTCTCGGCGCCTCGCACTCAGCGTCTCAGCGCCTCACACTCAGTGCCTCGCACTCATCGTCTCAGCGCCTTGCCCTCAGCGTCTCAGTGCCTCTCCCTCAGCGTCTCGGCGCCTCGCAATCAGCGTCACGGCGCTTTGCACTCAGCGTCTCGGCGCCTCGCACTCAGCGTCTCAGCGCCTCACACTCAGTGTCTCGCACTCAGCGTCTCAGAGCCTCGCACTCAGAGCCTCAGCGACTCGCACTCAGCACCTCACACTCAGCGCCTCAGCGCCTCGCACTGAGTCTCAGCGCCTCGCATTCAGCCTCTCAGTGCCTCGCACTCAGCGTCTCAGTGCCTCGCGCTCAGAGTCTCAGCGACTCGCGCTCAGCATCTCAGAGCCTTGCATTCAGTGCCTCACGCTCAGCGTCTCAGCGCCTCGCACTCAGCGGCACAGCGCCTCGTGCTCAGCGCCTCGTTCTCAGCGTCTTAGCGCCTCGTTCTCAGCATCTTAGCGACTCGTGCTCATCGTCTCAGCGCCTTGCTCTCAGAGTCTCAGCGACTCGTGCTCAGTGCCTCGCACTCAGCGCCTTGAACTCAGTGTCTCAGGACCTCAGCGCCTCGCACTCAGCGCCTCAGTGTCTCGCACTCAGCGCCTCACACTCAGCGTCTCAGCACCTCGCACTCAGCGTCTCAGAGACTCGCACTCAGCGTCTCAGAGCCTCGCACTCAGCATCTCAGCACCTCGCACTCAGGGTCTCAGCGCTTTGCATTCAGCGTCTCAGCGTCTCTCCCTCAGCGTCTCGGCGCCTTGCAATCAGCGTCTCGGCGCTTTGCACTCAGCGTCTCGGCGCCTCGCACTCAGCGTCTCAGCGCCTCACACTCAGTGCCTCGCACTCATCGTCTCAGCGCCTTGCCCTCAGCGTCTCAGTGCTTCGCACTCAGCGCCTCGCACTCAGCGTCTCGGCGCCTCGCATTCAGCGTCTCAGTGCCTCTCCCTCAGTGTCTCAGCGCCTCGCACTCAGCGTCTCGGCGCTTTGCACTCAGCGTCTCGGCGCCTCGCATTCAGCGTCTCAGTGCCTCTCCCTCAGTGCCTCGCACTCAGCGTCTCAGAACCTCGCACTCAGTGCCTCAGCGACTCGCACTCAGCACCTCACACTCAGCGCCTCAGCGCCTCGCACTGAGTCTCAGCGCCTCACATTCAGCCTCTCAGTGCCTCGCACTCAGCATCTCAGAGCCTTGCATTCAGTGCCTCGTGCTCAGCGCCTCGCTCTCAGCGTCTTAGCGCCTCGCTCTCAGCATCTTAGCGACTCGCGCTCAGCGTCTCAGAGCCTCGCACTCAGCGTCTCAGCGCCTTGAACTCAGTGCCTCAGGGCCTCAGCGCCTCGCACTCAGTGCCTCAGAGCCTCGCACTCAGCGTCTCAGCGCCTCGCGCTCAGAGTCTCAGTGACTCGAGCTCAGCATCTCGGCGCCTCGCACTCAGCTTCTCGGCGACTCGCACTCAGCGTCTCAGCGACTCGCACTCAGCGTCTTGGTGACTCGCAATCAGCGTCACAGCGCCTCGCACTCAGCATCTCAGTGCCTCGCACTCAGCGTCTCAGAGCCTCGCACTCAGTGCCTCAGCAACTCGCACTCAGCGCCTCGCATTCAGCCTCTCAGCGCCTCGCACTCAGCGCCTCAGCGCCTCGCACTCAGCGTCTCAGTGCCTCGCACTCAGCGTCTCAGCACCTTGCACTCAGCACCTCAGAACCTCGCCCTCAGCGTCTCGCACTCAGCGTCTCGCACTCAGCACCTCAGCGCCTCACACAGAATGTCTCAGCGACTCGCACTCAGCGCCTCGCACTCAGCTTCTGAGTGAGTCGCACTCAGCGTCTCAGAGCCTCGCACTCAGTGCCTCAGCGACTCGCACTCAGCACCTCACACTCAGCGCCCCAGCGCCTCGCACTGAGTCTCAGCGCCTCGCATTCAGCCTCTCAGTGCCTCACGCTCAGAGTCTCAGCATCTCAGAGCCTTGCATTCAGTGCCTCACGCTCAGCGTCTCAGCGCCTTGCACTTAGCGGCACAGCGCCTCGTGCTCAGCGCCTCGCACTCAGTGTCACAGCGCCTCGTGCTCAGCGCCTCACTCTCAGCGCCTTAGCGACTCGTGCTCAGCGTCTCAGCGCCTCGCACTCAGCGTCTCAGCACCTCGCGCTCAGAATCTCAGCGCCTCGCTCTCAGCGTCTTAGCGCCTCGTTCTCAGCATCTTAGCGACTCTCGCTCAGCGTCTCAGTGCCTCGTGCTCAGTGCCTCGCACTCAGCGCCTTGAACTCAGTGCCTCAGGGCCTCAGCGCCTCGCACTCAGCACCTCGCACTCAGCGCCTCAGTGTCTCGCACTCAGCGCCTCAGAGCCTCGCACTCAGCGTCTCGGCTCCTCGCACTCAGCGTCTCGGCTCCTTGCACTCAGCGTCTCAGCGCCTCGCGCTCAGAGTCTCAGTGCCTCACACTCTGCGTCTCGGCGCCTCGCACTCAGCTTCTCGGCGACTCGCACTCAGCGTCTCAGCGACTCACACTCAGCGTCTCGGTGACTCGCACTCAGCGTCTCAGCGCCTCGCACTCAGCGTCTCAGTGCCTCGCACTCAGCGTCTCAGAGCTTCGCACTCAGTGCCTCAGCGACTCGCACTCAGCGCCTCGCATTCAGCCTCTCAGCGCCTTGCACTCAGCGCCTCAGCGCCTCTCACTCAGCGTCTCAGTGCCTCGCACTCAGCGTCTCAGTGCTTCGCACTCAGCGCCTCACACTCAGCGTCTCAGCGCCTCGCACTCAGCTTCTGAGCGACTCGCACTCAGCGTCTCAGCGCCTCGCACTCAGAGTCTCAGCGACTTGTGCTCAGTGCCTCGCACTCAGCGCCTTGAACTCAGTGTTTCAGGACCTCAGCGCCTAGCACTCAGCGCCTCGCACTCAGCGCCTCAGTGTCTCGCACTCAGTGCCTCGCACTCAGCGTCTCAGCACCTCGCACTCAGCGTCTCAGAGCCTCGCACTCAGCATCTCAGCACCTCGCACTCAGGGTCTCAGCGCTTTGCATTCAGCGTCTCAGCGTCTCTCCCTCAGCGTCTCGGTGCCTCGCAATCAGCGTCTCGGCGCTTTGCACTCAGCGTCTCGGCGCCTCGCACTCAGCGTCTCAGCGCCTCATACTCAGTGCCTCGCTCTCATCGTCTCAGCGCCTTGCCCTCAGCGTCTCATTGCTTCGCATTCAGCGCCTCTCACTCAGCGTCTCAGCGCCTCACACTCAGTGCCTCGCACTCAGCGTCTCAGAGCCTCGCACTCAGTGCCTCAGCGACTCGCACTCAGCACCTCACACTCAGCGCCTCAGCACCTCGCACTGAGTCTCAGCGCCTCGCATTCAGCCTCTCAGTGCCTCGCACTCAGCGTCTCAGCGCCTCGCGCTCAGAGTCTCAGCGACTCGCGCTCAGCATCTCAGAGCCTTGCATTCAGTGCCTCGCGCTCAGCATCTCAGCGTCTCAGCGCCTCGCACTCAGCGTCTCAGCGCCTCGTGCTCAGCGCCTCGCACTCAGCGTCCCAGCGCCTCACACTCAGTGCCTCGCACTCATCGTCTCAGCACCTTGCCCTCAGAGTCTCAGTGCTTCGCACTCAGCGCCTCGCACTCAGCGTCTCAGTGCCTCGCACTCAGTGCCTCAGCGACTCGCACTCAGTGCCTCACACTCAGTGCCTCAGTGCCTCGCACTGAGTCTCAGCGCCTCGCATTCGGCCTCTCAGTGCCTCGCACTCAGCGCCTCAGCGCCTCGCACTCAGCGGCACAGCGTCTCGTGCTCAGCGCCTCGTTCTCAGCGTCTTAGCGCCTCACACTCAGTGCCTCGCACTCATCGTCTCGCGCTCAGAGTCTCAGCGACTCGCGCTCAGCATCTCAGAGCCTTGCACTCAGTGCCTCGTGCTCAGCGCCTCGCTCTCAGCATCTTAGCGCCTCGCTCTCAGCATCTTAGCGACTCGTGCTCAGCGTCTCAGCGCCTTGCTCTCAGAGTCTCAGCGACTCGTGCTCAGTGCCTCGCACTCAGCGCCTTGAACTCAGTGTCTCAGGACCTCAGCGCCTCGCACTCAGCGCCTCAGTGTCTCGCACTCAGCGCCTCACACTCAGCGTCTCAGCACCTCGCACTCATCGTCTCAGCGGCTTGCCCTCAGCGTCTCAGTGCTTCGCACTCAGCGCCTCGCACTCAGCGTCTTGGTGCCTCGCATTCAACGTCTCAGTGCCTCTCCCTCAGCGTCTCGGCGCCTCGCAATCAGCGTCTCGGCGCTTTGCACTCAGCGTCTCGGTGCCTCGCACTCAGCGTCTCAGCGCCTCACACTCAGTGCCTCGCACTCAGCGTCTCAGCGCCTCACACTCAGTGCCTCGCACTCAGCGTCTCAGAGCCTCGCACTCAGTGCCTCAGCGACTCGCACTCAGCGCCTCACACTCAGCGCCTCAGCGCCTCGCACTGAGTCTCAGCGCCTTGCATTCAGCCTTTCAGTGCCTCGCAATCAGCGTCTCAGCGCCTCGCGCTCAGAGTCTCAGCGACTCGCGCTCAGCATCTCAGAGCCTTGCATTCAGTGCCTCGCGCTCAGCGTCTCAGCGTCTCAGCGCCTCGCACTCAGCGGCACAGCGCCTCGTGCTCAGCGCCTCGCTCTCAGCGTCTTAGCGTCTCGTTCTCAGCGCCTCGTTCTCAGCATCTTAGCGACTCATGCTCAGCATCTCAGCACCTTGCTCTCTGAGTCTCAGCGACTCGTGCTCAGTGCCTCGCACTCAGCGTCTCAGCACCTCGCATTCAGTGCCTCGCGCTCAGCGTCTCAGCGTCTCAGCGCCTCGCACTCAGCGTCTCAGCGCCTCGCACTCAGTGTCACAGCGCCTCGTGCTCAGCGCCTCGGTCTCAGAGTCTTAGCGACTCGTGCTCAGTGTCTCGCACTCAGCGCCTTGAACTCAGTGTCTCAGGACCTCAGTGCCTCGCACTCAGCGCCTCGCACTCAGCATCTCAGCACCTCGCACTCAGCGTCTCAGAGCCTCGCACTCAGCGTCTCGGCTCCTCGCACTCAGCGTCTCAGCGCCTCGCGCTCAGAGTCTCAGCGACTCGAGCTCAGCATCTCGGCGCCTTGCGGTCACCGTCTCGGCGCCTCGCACTCGGAGTCTCAGCGCCTCACACTCTGCGTCTTAGCGCCTCGCACTCAGCTTCTCGGCGACTCGCACTCAGCGTCTCAGCGACTCGCACTCAGCGTCTCGGCGACTTGCACTCAGCGTCTCGGCGACTCGCACTCAGCGTCTCGGCGACTCGCACTCAGCGTCTCAGCGCCTCGCACTCAGCGTCTCAGCGTCTCAGCGCCTCGCACTCAGCGTCTCAGCACTTTGCACTCAGCACCTCAGAACCTCGCACTCAGCATCTCAGCACTTTGCACTCAGCACCTCAGAACCTCGCTCTCAGCGTCTCGTGCTCAGCGTCTCAGCGCGTAGCTCTCAGCGTCTTAGTGACTCGCACTCAGCATCTCAGCGCCTCGCCCTCAGCGTCTCAGTGCCTCGCACTCATCACCTCGCACTCAGCGTCTCAGTGCCTCGCGCTCAGAGTCTCAGTGACTCGTGCTCAGCATCTCAGAGCCTCAGCGTCTCAGCGCCTCACACTCAGCGTCTCAGTGACTCGCGCTCAGCGCCTCGCACTCAGCGTCTCAGCGACTCGCGCTCAGCGCCTCGCACTCAGCTTCTGAGCGACTCGCACTCAGTGTCTCAGCGCCTCGCACTCAGCGTCTCAGCGCCTTGCCCTCAGCATCTCAGTGCTTCGCACTCAGCGACTCGCACTCAGCATCTCAGTGCCTCGCACTCAGCGTCTCAGAGCCTCGCACTCAGTGCCTCAGCGACTAAACTCAGCACCTCACACTCAGCGCCTCAGCGCCTCGCACTGAGTCTCAGCGCCTCGCATTCAGCCTCTCAGCGCCTCGCACTCAGTGCCTCGCACTCAGCGTCTCAGCGACTCGCGCTCAGCATCTCAGAGTCTTGCATTCAGTGCCTCGCACTCAGCGGCACAGCGCCTCGTGCTCAGCGCCTCGCTCTCAGCGTCTTAGCGCCTCGTTTTCAGCATCTTAGCGACTCGAGCTCAGCGTCTCAGCGCCTCGCACTCCGCGCCTCGCACTCAGCGCTTCAGCGCCTCGCATTCTGCGTCTCAGCGCCTCGCATTCAGTCTCTCAGTGCCTCGCACTCAGCGTCGCAGCGCCTCGCACTCAGCGCCTCACACTCAGCGTCTCAGCTCCTCGCACTCAGCGCTTCAGCGCCTCGCACTCTGAGTCTCAGCGCCTCGCACTCAGCGTCTCAGCGCCTCGCACTCAGCGCCTCGCACTGTGTCTCAGCGCCTCGCATTCAGCCTCTTAGCACCTCGCACTCAGCGTCTCAGCGCCTCGCACTCAGCGTCTCAGCGCCTCACGCTCAGCGCCTCGCACTCAGCTTCTGAGCGACTCGCACTCAGCGTCTCAGCGCCTCACGCTCAGCGCCTCGCACTCAGCTTCTGAGCGACTCGCACTCAGCGTCTCAGCGCCTCGCACTCAGCGTCTCAGCGCCTCACGCTCAGCGTCTCAGCGACTCGCGCTCAGCGAATCGCACTCAGCGTCTCAGCGACTCGCGCTCAGCGCCTCGCACTCTGCTTCTGAGCGACTCGCACTCAGCGTCTCAGCGCCTCGCACTCAGCGTCTCAGCGCCTTGCCCTCAGCATCTCAGTGCCTCGCACTCAGCGTCTCAGAGCCTCGCACTCAGTGCCTCAGCGACTCGCACTCAGCACCTCACACTCAGCGCCTCAGCGCCTCGCACTGAGTCTCAGCGCCTCGCATTCAGCCTCTCAGCGCCTCGCACTCAGCGTCTCAGCGACTCGCGCTCAGCATCTCAGAGCCTTGCATTCAGTGCCTCGCACTCAGCGGCACAGCGCCTCGTGCTCAGCGCCTCGCTCTCAGCGTCTTAGCGCCTCGTTTTCAGCATCTTAGCGACTCGAGCTCAGCGTCTCAGCGCCTCGCACTCCGCGCCTCGCACTCAGCGCTTCAGCGCCTCGCATTCTGCGTCTCAGCGCCTCGCATTCAGTCTCTCAGTGCCTCGCACTCAGCGTCGCAGCGCCTCGCACTCAGCGCCTCGCACTCTGAGTCTCAGCGCCTCGCACTCAGCGTCTCAGCGCCTCGCACTCAGCGCCTCGCACTGTGTCTCAGCGCCTCGCATTCAGCCTCTTAGCATCTCGCACTCAGCGTCTCAGCGCCTCGCACTCAGCGTCTCAGCGCCTCACGCTCAGCGTCTCAGCGACTCGCGCTCAGTGCCTCGCACTCAGCGTCTCAGCGCCTCGCACTCAGCGCCTCGCACTCAGCTTCTGAGCGACTCGCACTGTGTCTCAGCGCCTCGCATTCAGCCTCTCCGTGCCTCACACTCAGCGCCTCAGCAACTCGCACTCAGCGCCTCAGCGCCTCGCACTCAACGCTTAAGCGCCTCGCTCTCAGCATCTCAGCACCTCGCAATCAGCGCCTCAACGCCTCGCACTCAGCGACTCAGCGCCTCGCACTCAGCGCCTCAGCACCTCGTGCTCTGAGTCTCAGCGCCTCACACTGATTCTCAGCGCCTCGCATTCAGCCTCTCAGTGCCTCACACCCAGCGTCTCAGTACCTCGCACTCAGCACCTCAGCGCCTCGCACTCAGCGCCTCAGCACCTTGCACTGTGTCTCAGAGCCTCGCATTCAGCCTCTTAGCACCTCGCACTCAGCATCTCAGCGCCTCGCACTCAGCGTTTCAGCGCCTCACACAGAACGACTCAGCGACTCGCACTCAGCATCTCAGCGACTCGCGCTCAGCACCTCGCACTCAGCATCTCAGCACCTCGCACTCAGCGCCTCAGAACCTCGCACGCAGCGTCTCACGCTCAGCGTCTCAGCGCGTAGCTCTCAGCGTCTTAGCGACTCACGCTCAGAGTCTCAGCGACTCGCGCTCAGCATCTCAGAGTCTCAGCGACTCGCACTCAGCACCTCAGTGTCTCGCCCTCAGTGCCTCGCACTCAGCATCTCAGCACCTTGCCCTCAACGTCTCAGTGCTTCGCACTCAGCGCCTCGCACTCAGCGTCTCAGTGCCTCGCATTCAGCGTCTCAGAGCTTCGTACTCAGTGCCTCAGCGACGCGCACTCAGCACCTCACACTCAGCGCCTCAGCGCCTCGCACTGAGTCTCAGCGCCTCGCATTCAGCCTCTCAGCGCCTCGCACTCAGCGCCTCAGCGCCTCGCACTCAGCGTCTCAGCACCTCGCACTCAGCGTCTCAGTGCCTCACGCAGAACATCTCAGCGACTTGCGCTCAACGCCTCGCACTCAGCTTCTGAGTGAATCGCACTAAGTGTCTCAGCGCCTCGCACTCAGCGTCTCAGCACCTTGCACTCAGCACCTCAGAACCTCGCTCTCAGCGTCTCGCGCTCAGCGTCTCAGCGCGTAGCTCTCAGCGTCTTAGTGACTCGCACTCAGCATCTCAGCGCCTCGCCCTCAGCGTCTCAGTGCCTCGTACTCAGCGCCTCGCACTCAGCGTCTCAGCGCCTCGTGCTCAGAGTCTCAGCGACTCACGCTCAGCATCTCAGAGCCTCAGCGTCTCAGCGCCTCACACTCAGCGTCTCAGTGCCTCACACTCAGCGTCTCAGCGCCTCGCACTCAGCGTCTCAGCGCCTCGCACTCAGCTTCTGAGCGACTCGCACTCAGCGTCTCAGCACCTTGCCCTCAGTGTCTCAGTGCTTCGCACTCAGCGCCTCGCACTCAGCGTCTCAGTGCCTCGCACTCAGCTTCTCAGAGCCTCGCACTCAGTGCCTCAGCGACTCGCACTCAGCACCTCACACTCAGCGCCTCAGCACCTCGCACTGAGTCTCAGCGCCATGCATTCAGCCTCTCAGCGCCTCGCACTCAGTGCCTCGCACTCAGCATCTCAGCACCTCGCGCTCAGAGTCTCAGCGACTCGCGCTCAGCATCTCAGAGCCTTGCATTCAGTGCCTCGCACTCAGCATCTTAGCGCCTCGTTCTCAGCATCTTAGCGACTTGCACTCAGTGTCACAGTGCCTCGTGCTCAGCGCCTCGCTCTCAGCGTCTTAGCGACTCGTGCTCAGCGTCTCAGCACCTCGCACTCAGTGCCTCGCACTCAGCGTCTCAGCGCCTCACGCTCAGAGTCTCAGCGACTCGCGCTCAGCATCTGAGAGCCTTGCATTCAGCGCCTCACACTCCGCGCCTCGCACTCAGCGTTTCAGCGCCTCGCATTCTGCGTCTCAGCGCCTCGCATTCAGTCTCTCAGTGCCTCGCACTCAGCGTCGCAGCGCCTCGCACTCAGCGCCTCGCACTCAGCGTCTCAGCTCCTCGCACTCAGCGCTTCAGCGCCTCGCACTCTGAGTCTCAGCGCCTCGCACTCAGCGTCTCAGCGCCTCGCACTCAGCGCCTCGCACTGTGTCTCAGCGCCTCGCATTCAGCCTCTTAGCACGTCGCACTCAGCGTCTCAGCACCTCGCACTCAGCGTCTCAGCGCCTCACGCTCAGCGTCTCAGCGACTCGTGCTCAGTGCCTCGCACTCAGCGTCTCAGCGCCTCGAACTCTGCACCTCACACTCAGCGCCTCAGCGCCTCGCACTGAGTCTCAGCGCCTCGCATTCAGCCTCTCAGCGCCTCGCACTCAGTGCCTCGCACTCAGCGTCTCAGCGACTCGCGCTCAGCATCTCAGAGCCTTGCATTCAGTGCCTCGCACTCAGCGGCACAGCGCCTCGTGCTCAGCGCCTCGCTCTCAGCGTCTTAGCGCCTCGTTTTCAGCATCTTAGCGACTCGAGCTCAGCGTCTCAGCGCCTCGCACTCCGCGCCTCGCACTCAGCGCTTCAGCGCCTCGCATTCTGCGTCTCAGCGCCTCGCATTCAGTCTCTCAGTGCCTCGCACTCAGCGTCGCAGCGCCTCGCACTCAGCGCCTCGCACTCAGCGTCTCAGCTCCTCGCACTCAGCGCTTCGGCGCCTCGCACTCTGAGTCTCAGTGCCTCGCACTCAGCGTCTCAGCGCCTCGCACTCAGCGCCTCGCACTGTGTCTCAGCGCCTCGCATTCAGCCTCTTAGCACCTCGCACTCAGCGTCTCAGCGCCTCGCACTCAGCATCTCAGCGCCTCAGGCTCAGCGTCTCAGCGACTCGTGCTCAGTGCCTCGCACTCAGCGTCTCAGCGCCTCGCACTCAGCGCCTCGCACTCAGCTTCTGAGCGACTCGCACTAAGTGTCTCAGCGCCTCGCATTCAGCCTCTCAGTGCCTCACACTCAGCGCCTCAGCAACCCGCACTCAGCGCCTCAGCGCCTCGCACTCAACGCTTAAGCGCCTCGCTCTCAGCATCTCAGCACCTCGCAATCAGCGCCTCAACGCCTCGCACTCAGCGACTCAGCGCCTCGCACTCAGCGCCTCAGCACCTCGTGCTCTGAGTCTCAGCGCCTCACACTGATTCTCAGCGCCTCGCATTCAGCCTCTCAGTGCCTCGCACCCAGCGTCTCAGTGCCTCGCACTCAGCGCCTCAGTGCCTCGCACTCAGCGCCTCAGCACCTTGCACTGTGTCTCAGAGCCTCGCATTCAGCCTCTTAGCACCTCGCACTCAGCATCTCAGCGCCTCGCACTCAGCGTCTCAGCGCCTCACACAGAACGACTCAGCGACTCGCGCTCAGCGTCTCAGCGACTCGCGCTCAGCACCTCGCACTCAGCTTCTGAGCAACTCACACTAAGCGTCTCAGCGCCTCGCACTTAGCATCTCAGCACCTCACACTCAGCGCCTCAGAACCTCGCACGCAGCGTCTCACGCTCAGCGTCTCAGCGCGTAGCTCTCAGCGTCTTAGCGACTCACGCTCAGAGTCTCAGCGACTCGCGCTCAGCATCTCAGAGTCTCAGCGACTCGCACTCAGAGCACCTCAGTGTCTCGCCCTCAGTGCCTCGCACTCAGCGTCTCAGCACCTTGCCCTCAGCGTCTCAGTGCTTCGCACTCAGCGCCTCGCACTCAGCGTCTCAGTGCCTCGCACTCAGCGTCTCAGAGCCTCGCACTCAGTGCCTCAGCGACGCGCACTCAGCACCTCACACTCAGCGCCTCAGCGCCTCGCACTGAGTCTCAGCGCCTCGCAATAAGCCTCTCAGCGCCTCGCACTCAGCGCCTCAGCGCCTCGCACTCAGCGTCTCAGCGCCTCGCACTCAGCGTCTCAGCGCCTCACACAGAACATCTCAGCGACTCGCGCTCAACGCCTCGCACTCAGCTTCTGAGTGAATCGCACTAAGTGTCTCAGCACCTTGCACTCAGCGTCTCAGCACCTTGCACTCAGCACCTCAGAACCTCGCTCTCAGCGTCTCGCGCTCAGCGTCTCAGCGCGTAGCTCTCAGCGTCTTAGTGACTCGCACTCAGCATCTCAGCGCCTCGCCCTCAGCGTCTCAGTGCCTCGCACTCAGCGCCTCGCACTCAGCGTCTCAGCGCCTCGTGCTCAGAGTCTCAGCGACTCACGCTCAGCATCTCAGAGCCTCAGCGTCTCAGCGACTCGCACTCAGCGTCTCAGCGCCTCGCACTCAGCGTCTCAGCGCCTTGCCCTCAGTGTCTCAGTGCTTCGCACTCAGCGCCTCGCACTCAGCGTCTCAGTGCCTCGCACTCAGCTTCTCAGAGCCTCGCACTCAGTGCCTCAGCGACTCGCACTCAGCACCTCACACTCAGCGCCTCAGCGCCTCGCACTGAGTCTCAGCGCCATGCATTCAGCCTCTCAGCGCCTCGCACTCAGTGCCTCGCACTCAGCATCTCAGCACCTCGCGCTCAGAGTCTCAGCGACTCGCGCTCAGCATCTCAGAGCCTTGCATTCAGTGCCTCGCTCTCAGCGTCTTAGCGCCTCGTTCTCAGCATCTTAGCGACTCGCACTCAGTGTCACAGTGCCTCGTGCTCAGTGCCTCGCTCTCAGCATCTTAGCGACTCGCACTCAGTGTCACAGTGCCTCGTGCTCAGTGCCTCGCTCTCAGCGTCTTAGCGACTCGTGCTCAGCGTCTCAGCACCTCGCACTCAGTGCTTCGCACTCAGCGTCTCAGCGCCTCACGCTCAGAGTCTCAGCGACTCGCGCTCAGCATCTGAGAGCCTTGCATTCAGCGCCTCATGCTCAGCGCCTCGCTCTCAGCGTCTCAGCATCTCAGTGTCTCAGTGCCTCGAGCTCAGCGTCTCAGCGCCTCGCACTCAGTGTCTCAGCGCTTTGCACTCAGAGTCTCAGCGACTCGAGCTCAGCGTCTCAGCGCCTCACACTCAGTGCCTTGCACTCATCGTCTCAGCGCCTTGCCCTCAGCGTCTCAGTGCTTCGCACTCAGCGCCTCGCAATCAGCGTCTCAGTGCCTTGCACTCAGCGTCTCAGAGTCTCGCACTCAGTGCCTCAGCGACTCGCACTCAGTGCCTCACACTCAGCGCCGCAGCGCCTCGCACTGAGTCTCAGTGCCTCGCATTCAGCCTCTCAGCGCCTCGCACTCAGCGTCTCAGCGCCTTGCGCTCAGCATCTCGCACTCAGCGTCTCAGCGCTTCGCACTCAGCGTCTCAGCGCCTCGCATTCAGCCTCCCAGCGCCTCGCACTCAGCGTCTCAGCGCCTCGCACACAGCGTCTCAGCGCCTCGCACTCAGTGTCTCAGCGCTTTGCACTCAGAGTCTCAGCGCCTCGCACTCAGCGTCTCAGCGCCTCGCACACAGCGTCTCAGCGCCTTGCACTCATCGACTCAGCGCCTTGCCCTCAGCGTCTCAGTGCTTCGCACTCAGCGCCTCGCACTCAGCGTCTCAGTGCCTTGCACTCAGCGTCTCAGAGTCTCGC
This sequence comes from Carcharodon carcharias, assembly GCF_017639515.1. NCBI lineage: Eukaryota > Metazoa > Chordata > Chondrichthyes > Lamniformes > Lamnidae > Carcharodon > Carcharodon carcharias. Next base: position 117,824,263 of record NC_054470.1, on the reverse strand, counting down.
ACTCAGTGCCTCAGCGACTCGCACTCAGTGCCTCACACTCAGCGCCTCAGCGCCTCGCACTGAGTCTCAGCGCCTCGCATTCAGCCTCTCAGCGCCTCGCACTCAGCGCCTCGCACTCAGCGTCTCAGCACCTCGCGCTCAGAGTCTCAGCGACTCGCGCTCAGCATCTCAGAGACTTGCATTCAGTGCCTCGCACTCAGCGTCTCAGCGCCTCAGCGCCTCGCACTCAGCGTCTCAGTGCCTCGCACTCAGTGCCTCGCACTCAGCGTCTCAGCACCTCGCGCTCAGAGTCTCAGTGACTCGTGCTCAGCATCTCAGAGCCTTGCATTCAGTGCCTCGCGCTCAGCGTCTCAGCGCCTCAGCGCCTCGCACTCACCGGCACAGCGCCTCGTGCTCAGCGCCTCGCTCTCAGCGTCTTAGCGCCTCGTTCTCAGCATCTTAGCGACTCGCACTCAGCGTCTAAGCGCCTCGCACTCAGTGTCTCAGCTCCTCGCACTCAGCATCTCAGCGCCTCTCACTCAGTGTCTCAGCGCCTCGCACTCAGCGTCTCAGCGTCTCAGCGTCTCGCACTCAGCGTCTCAGCGCCTCGCACTCAGCGTCGCAGCGCCTTGCACTCAGCCTCTCAGCGCCTCGCACTCAGCGTCTCGGCGCCTCGCACTCAGCGCCTCTACTCAGCATCTCGGTGCCTCGCACTCAGAGTCTCAGCGCCTCGCACTCAGCTTCTGAGCGACTCGCACTCCGCTCCTCGCACTCAGCGCTTCAGCGCCTCGCACTCAGCGCATCATGCCTCGCACTCAGCGTCTCAGCACCTTGCACTCCATGCCTTGCACTCAGCGCTTCAGCGCCTTTCACTCAGCGTCTCAGCGCCTCGCACTCAGCGTCTCAGCGCCTCGCACTCAGCGTCTCAGCGCCTCGTACTCAGAACTTTGCACTCAGCGTCTCAGCGCCGCGCACTCAGCGTCTCAGCGCCTCGCACTCAGCGCCTCGCACTCAGCGTCTCGGCGGCTCGCACTCAGCGTCTCAGCGCTTGGCAATCAGAGCCTCAGCGTCTCTCACTCAGCTTCTGAGCGACTTGCACTGAGCGCCTCACACTCACCGCCCCGCACTCTGAGTCTCAGCGCCTAGCACTCAGCGTCTCAGCGCCTCGCACTCAGCGTCTCAGCGCCTTGCGCTCAGCATCTCGCACTCAGCGTCTCAGCGCTTCGCACTCAGCGTCTCAGTGCCTCGCACTCAGCGTCTCGCACTCAGCGTCTCAGCGCCTCGCATTCAGCCTCTCAGCGCCTCGCACTCAGCGTCTCAGCGCCTCGCACTCAGCGTCTCAGCGCCTCGCACACAGCGTCTCAGCGCCTCGCACACAGCGTCTCAGCGCCTCGCACTCAGCGTCTCAGTGCCTCGCACACAGCGTCTCAGCGCCTCGCACACAGTGTCTCAGCGCCTCGCACTCAGCGTCTCAGTGCCTCGTACTCAGCGCTTTGCACTCAGCGTCTCAGCGCCTCGCACTCAGTGTCTCAGCGCTTTGCACTCAGAGTCTCAGCGACTCGAGCTCAGCATCTCAGCGCCTCACACTCAGTGCCTCGCACTCAGCGTCTCAGTGCCTTGCACTCAGCGTCTCAGAGTCTCGCACTCAGTGCCTCAGCGACTCGCACTCAGTGCCTCACACTCAGCGCCTCAGCGCCTCGCACTGAGTCTCAGCGCCTCGCATTCAGCCTCTCAGCGCCTCGCACTCAGCGCCTCGCACTCAGCGTCTCAGCACCTCGCGCTCAGAGTCTCAGCGACTCGCGCTCAGCTTCTCAGAGACTTGCATTCAGTGCCTCGCACTCAGCGTCTCAGCGCCTCAGCGCCTCGCACTCAGCGTCTCAGTGCCTCGCACTCAGTGCCTCGCACTCAGCGTCTTAGCACCTCGCGCTCAGAGTCTCAGCGACTCGTGCTCAGCATCTCAGAGCCTTGCATTCAGTGCCTCGCGCTCAGCATCTCAGCGCCTCAGCGCCTCGCACTCAGCGGCACAGCGCCTCGTGCTCAGCGCCTCGCTCTCAGCGTCTTAGCGCCTCGTTCTCAGCATCTTAGCGACTCGCACTCAGCGTCTCAGCGCCTCGCACTCAGCGTCTCAGCTCCTCAAACTCAGCGTCTCAGCACCTCTCACTCAGTGTCTCAGCGCCTCGCACTCAGCGTCTCAGCGTCTCAGCGTCTCGCACTCAGCGTCTCAGCGCCTCACACTCAGCGTCGCAGCGCCTTGCACTCAGCGTCTCAGCGCCGCGCTCTCAGCTTCTCAGCGCCTCGCACTCAGCGTCTCAGCGCCTCACACTCAGCGTCTCAGCGCCTCGCACTCAGCGTCTCAGCTACCCGCACTCAGCGTCTCAGCGCCTCACCCTCAGCATCTCGCACTCAGCGTCTCAGCGCTTCGCACTCAGCGTCTCAGTGCCTCGCACTCAGCATCTCAGTGCTTCGCACTCAGCGTCTCGCACTCAGCGTCTCAGCGCCTCGCATTCAGCCTCTCAGCGCCTCGCACTCAGCTTCTCAGCGCCTCGCACTCAGCGCCTCACACTCACCGCCTCTCACTCTGAGTCTCAGTGCCTTGCATTCTGCGTCTCGGTGCCTCGCATTCAGCATCTCATCACCTTGCACTCAGCGTCTCAGCGCCTCGCACTCAGCGTCTCAGTGCCTCGCACACAGCGTCTCAGCGCCTCGCACTCAGCGTCTCAGCGCCTCATACTCAGCGCTTTGCACTCAGCGTCTCAGCGCCGCGCACTCAGCGTCTCAGCGCCTCGTACTCAGCGCTTTGCACTCAGCGTCTCAGCGCCGCGCACTCAGCGTCTCAGCGCCTCGCACTCAGCGCCTCGCACTCAGCGTCTCGGCGGCTCGCACTCAGCGTCTCGGCGCTTGGCAATCAGAGTCTCAGCATCTCGCACTCAGCTTCTGAGCGACTTGCACTCAGCGCCTCACACTCACCGCCCCCGCACTCTGAGTCTCAGTGCCTAGCACTCAGCGTCTCAGCGCCTCGCACTCAGCGTCTCAGCGCTTTGCGCTCAGCATCTCTCACTCAGCGTCTCAGCACTTCGCACTCAGCGTCTCAGTGCCTCGCACTGAGCGTCTCGCACTCAGCGTCTCAGCGCCTCGCATTCAGCCTCTCAGCGCCTCGCACTCAGCGTCTCTGCGCCTCGCACTCAGCGTCTCAGCGCCTCGCACTCAGCGTCTCAGTGCCTCGTACTCAGCGCTTTGCACTCAGCGTCTCAGCGCCTCGCACTCAGTGTCTCAGCGCTTTGCACTCAGAGTCTCAGTGACTCGAGCTCAGCGTCTCAGCGCCTCACACTCAGTGCCTCGCACTCATCGTCTCAGCGCCTTGCCCTCAGCGTCTCAGTGCTTCGCACTCAGCGTCTCGCACTCAGCGTCTCAGTGCCTCACACTCAGCGTCTCAGCGCCTCGCACTCAGCGTCTCAGCTACCCGCACTCAGCGTCTCAGCGCCTCACCCTCAGCATCTCGCACTCAGTGTCTCAGCGCTTCGCACTCAGCGTCTCAGTGCCTCGCACTCAGCATCTCAGTGCTTCGCACTCAGCGTCTCGCACTCAGCGTCTCAGTGCCTCGCACTCAGCATCTCAGTGCTTCGCACTCAGCGTCTCGCACTCAGCGTCTCAGCGCCTCGCATTCAGCCTCTCAGCGCCTCGCACTCAGCTTCTCAGCGCCTCGCACTCAGCGCCTCACACTCACCGCCTCTCACTCTGAGTCTCAGTGCCTTGCATTCTGCGTCTCGGTGCCTCGCATTCAGCATCTCATCACCTTGCACTCAGCGTCTCAGCGCCTCGCACTCAGCGTCTCAGTGCCTCGCACACAGCGTCTCAGTGCCTCGCACTCAGCGTCTCAGCGCCTCGTACTCAGCGCTTTGCACTCAGCGTCTCAGCGCCGCGCACTCAGCGTCTCAGCGCCTCGCACTCAGAGCCTCGCACTCAGCGTCTCGGCGGCTCGCACTCAGCGTCTCGGCGCTTGGCAATCAGAGTCTCAGCATCTCGCACTCAGCTTCTGAGCGACTTGCACTCAGCGCCTCACACTCACCGCCCCGCACTCTGAGTCTCAGTGCCTAGCACTCAGCGTCTCAGCGCCTCGCACTCAGCGTCTCAGCGCCTTGCGCTCAGCATCTCTCACTCAGCGTCTCAGCACTTCGCACTCAGCGTCTCAGTGCCTCGCACTGAGCGTCTCGCACTCAGCGTCTCAGCGCCTCGCATTCAGCCTCTCAGCGCCTCGCACTCAGCGTCTCTGCGCCTCGCACTCAGCGTCTCAGCGCCTCGCACTCAGCGTCTCAGTGCCTCGTACTCAGCGCTTTGCACTCAGCGTCTCAGCGCCTCGCACTCAGTGTCTCAGCGCTTTGCACTCAGAGTCTCAGTGACTCGAGCTCAGCGTCTCAGCGCCTCACACTCAGTGCCTCGCACTCATCGTCTCAGCGCCTTGCCCTCAGCGTCTCAGTGCTTCGCACTCAGCGTCTCGCACTCAGCGTCTCAGCGCCTCGCATTCAGCCTCTCAGCGCCTCGCACTCAGCTTCTCAGCGCCTCGCACTCAGCGCCTCACACTCACCGCCTCTCACTCTGAGTCTCAGTGCCTTGCATTCTGCGTCTCGGTGCCTCGCATTCAGCATCTCATCACCTTGCACTCAGCGTCTCAGCGCCTCGCACTCAGCATCTCAGTGCCTCGCACACAGCGTCTCAGCGCCGCGCACTCAGCGTCTCAGCACCTCGTACTCAGTGCTTTGCACTCAGCGTCTCAGCGCCGCGCACTCAGCGTCTCAGCGCCTCGCACTCAGCGCCTCGCACTCAGCGACTCGGCGGCTCGCACTCAGCGTCTCGGCGCTTGGCAATCAGAGCCTCAGCGTCTCTCACTCAGCTTCTGAGCGACTTGCACTCAGCGCCTCACACTCACCGCCCCGCACTCTGAGTCTCAGCGCCTAGCACTCAGCATCTCAGCGCCTCGCACTCAGTGTCTCAGCGCCTTGCGCTCAGCATCTCGCACTCAGCGTCTCAGCGCTTCGCACTCAGCGTCTCAGTGCCTCGCACTCAGCGTCTCGCACTCAGCGTCTCAGCGCCTCGCATTCAGCCTCTCAGCGCCTCGCACTCAGCGTCTCAGCGCCTCGCACTCAGCGTCTCAGCGCCTCGCACACAGCGTCTCAGCGCCTCGCACACAGCGTCTCAGCGCCTCGCACTCAGCGTCTCAGTGCCTCGTACTCAGCGCTTTGCACTCAGCGTCTCAGCGCCTCGCACTCAGTGTCTCAGCGCTTTGCACTCAGAGTCTCAGCGACTCGAGCTCAGCGTCTCAGCGCCTCACACTCAGTGCCTCGCACTCATCGTCTCAGCACCTTGCCCTCAGTGTCTCAGTGCTTTGCACTCAGCGCCTCGCACTCAGCGTCTCAGTGCCTTGCACTCAGCGTCTCAGAGTCTCGCACTCAGTGCCTCAGCGACTCGCACTCAGTGCCTCACACTCAGCGCCTCAGCGCCTCGCACTGAGTCTCAGCGCCTCGCATTCAGCCTCTCAGCGCCTCGCACTCAGCGCCTCGCACTCAGCGTCTCAGCTCCTCGCGCTCAGAGTCTCAGCGACTCGCGCTTAGCATCTCAGAGACTTGCATTCAGTGCCTCGCACTCAGCGTCTCAGCGCCTCAGCGCCTCGCACTCAGCGTCTCAGTGCCTCGCACTCAGTGCCTCGCACTCAGCGTCTCAGCACCTCGCGCTCAGAGTCTCAGCGACTCGTGCTCAGCATCTCAGAGCCTTGCATTCAGTGCCTCGCGCTCAGCATCTCAGCGCCTCAGCGCCTCGCACTCAGCGGCACAGCGCCTCATGCTCAGCGCCTCGCTCTCAGCGTCTTAGCGCCTCGTTCTCAGCATCTTAGCGACTCGCACTCAGCGTCTCAGCGCCTCGCACTCAGCGTCTCAGCTCCTCACACTCAGCGTCTCAGCGCCTCTCACTCAGTGTCTCAGCGCCTCGCACTCAGCGTCTCAGCGTCTCAGCGTCTCGCACTCAGCGTCTCAGCGCCTCGCACTCAGCGTCGCAGCGCCTTGCACTCAGCGTCTCAGCGCCGCGCTCTCAGCTTCTCAGCGCCTCGCACTCAGCGTCTCAGCGCCTCACACTCAGCGTCTCAGCGCCTCGCACTCAGCGTCTCAGCTACCCGCACTCAGCGTCTCAGCGCCTCACCCTCAGCATCTCGCACTCAACGTCTCAGCGCTTCGCACTCAGCATCTCAGTGCCTCGCACTCAGCATCTCAGTGCTTCGCACTCAGCGTCTCGCACTCAGCGTCTCAGCGCCTCGCATTCAGCCTCTCAGTGCCTCGCACTCAGCTTCTCAGCGCCTCGCACTCAGCGCCTCACACTCACCGCCTCTCACTCTGAGTCTCAGTGCCTTGCATTCTGCGTCTCGGTGCCTCGCATTCAGCATCTCATCACCTTGCACTCAGCGTCTCAGCGCCTCGCACTCAGCGTCTCAGTGCCTCGCACACAGCGTCTCAGCGCCTCGCACTCAGCGTCTCAGCGCCTCATACTCAGCGCTTTGCACTCAGCGTCTCAGCGCCGCGCACTCAGCGTCTCAGCGCCTCGTACTCAGCGCTTTGCACTCAGCGTCTCAGCGCCGCGCACTCAGCGTCTCAGTGCCTCGCACTGAGCGTCTCGCACTCAGCGTCTCAGCGCCTCGCACTCAGCGTCTCAGTGCCTCGTACTCAGCGCTTTGCACTCAGCGTCTCAGCGCCTCGCACTCAGCGCCTCAGCGCTTTGCACTCAGAGTCTCAGTGACTCGAGCTCAGCGTCTCAGCGCCTCACACACAGCGTCTCAGCGCCGCGCACTCAGCGTCTCAGCGCCTCGTACTCAGTGCTTTGCACTCAGCGTCTCAGCGCCGCGCACTCAGCGTCTCAGTGCCTCGCACTCAGCGCCTCGCACTCAGCGACTCGGCGGCTCGCACTCAGCGTCTCGGCGCTTGGCAATCAGAGCCTCAGCGTCTCTCACTCAGCTTCTGAGCGACTTGCACTCAGAGCCTCACACTCACCGCCCCGCACTCTGAGTCTCAGCGCCTAGCACTCAGCATCTCAGCGCCTCGCACTCAGTGTCTCAGCGCCTTGCGCTCAGCATCTCGCACTCAGCGTCTCAGCGCTTCGCACTCAGCGTCTCAGTGCCTCGCACTCAGCGTCTCGCACTCAGCGTCTCAGCGCCTCGCATTCAGCCTCTCAGCGCCTCGCACTCAGCGTCTCAGCGCCTCGCACTCAGCGTCTCAGCGCCTCGCACACAGCGTCTCAGCGCCTCGCACACAGCGTCTCAGCGCCTCGCACTCAGCGTCTCAGTGCCTCGTACTCAGCGCTTTGCACTCAGCGTCTCAGCGCCTCGCACTCAGTGTCTCAGCGCTTTGCACTCAGAGTCTCAGCGACTCGAGCTCAGCGTCTCAGTGCCTCACACTCAGTGCCTCGCACTCATCGTCTCAGCGCCTTGCCCTCAGTGTCTCAGTGCTTCGCACTCAGCGCCTCGCACTCAGCGTCTCAGTGCCTTGCACTCAGCGTCTCAGAGTCTCGCACTCAGTGCCTCAGCGACTCGCACTCAGTGCCTCACACTCAGCGCCTCAGCGCCTCGCACTGAGTCTCAGCGCCTCGCATTCAGCCTCTCAGCGCCTCGCACTCAGCGCCTCGCACTCAGCGTCTCAGCTCCTCGCGCTCAGAGTCTCAGCGACTCGCGCTTAGCATCTCAGAGACTTGCATTCAGTGCCTCGCACTCAGCGTCTCAGCGCCTCAGCGCCTCGCACTCAGCGTCTCAGTGCCTCGCACACAGCGTCTCAGCGCCTCGCACTCAGTGTCTCAGCGCTTTGCACTCAGAGTCTCAGCGCCTCGCACTCAGCGTCTCAGCGCCTCGCACACAGCGTCTCAGCGCCTCGCACTCATCGACTCAGCGCCTTGCCCTCAGCGTCTCAGTGCTTCGCACTCAGCGCCTCGCACTCAGCGTCTCAGTGCCTTGCACTCAGCGTCTCAGAGTCTCGCACTCAGTGCCTCAGCGACTCGCACTCAGTGCCTCACACTCAGCGCCTCAGCGCCTCGCACTGAGTCTCAGCGCCTCGCATTCAGCCTCTCAGCGCCTCGCACTCAGCGCCTCGCACTCAGCGTCTCAGCACCTCGCGCTCAGAGTCTCAGCGACTCGCGCTCAGCATCTCAGAGACTTGCATTCAGTGCCTCGCACTCAGCGTCTCAGCGCCTCAGCGCCTCGCACTCAGCGTCTCAGTGCCTCGCACTCAGTGCCTCGCACTCAGCGTCTCAGCACCTCGCGCTCAGAGTCTCAGTGACTCGTGCTCAGCATCTCAGAGCCTTGCATTCAGTGCCTCGCGCTCAGCGTCTCAGCGCCTCAGCGCCTCGCACTCACCGGCACAGCGCCTCGTGCTCAGCGCCTCGCTCTCAGCGTCTTAGCGCCTCGTTCTCAGCATCTGAGCGACTCGCACTCAGCGTCTAAGCGCCTCGCACTCAGTGTCTCAGCTCCTCGCACTCAGCATCTCAGCGCCTCTCACTCAGTGTCTCAGCGCCTCGCACTCAGCGTCTCAGCGTCTCAGCGTCTCGCACTCAGCGTCTCAGCGCCTCGCACTCAGCGTCGCAGCGCCTTGCACTCAGCCTCTCAGCGCCTCGCACTCAGCGTCTCGGCGCCTCGCACTCAGCGCCTCTACTCAGCATCTCGGTGCCTCGCACTCAGAGTCTCAGCGCCTCGCACTCAGCTTCTGAGCGACTCGCACTCCGCTCCTCGCACTCAGCGCTTCAGCGCCTCGCACTCAGCGCATCATGCCTCGCACTCAGCGTCTCAGCACCTTGCACTCCATGCCTTGCACTCAGCGCTTCAGCGCCTTTCATTCAGCGTCTCAGCGCCTCGCACTCAGCGTCTCAGCGCCGCGCACTCAGCGTCTCAGCGCCTCGTACTCAGAACTTTGCACTCAGCGTCTCAGCGCCGCGCACTCAGCGTCTCAGCGCCTCGCACTCAGCGCCTCGCACTCAGCGTCTCGGCGGCTCGCACTCAGCGTCTCAGCGCTTGGCAATCAGAGCCTCAGCGTCTCTCACTCAGCTTCTGAGCGACTTGCACTGAGCGCCTCACACTCACCGCCCCGCACTCTGAGTCTCAGCGCCTAGCACTCAGCGTCTCAGCGCCTCGCACTCAGCGTCTCAGCGCCTTGCGCTCAGCATCTCGCACTCAGCGTCTCAGCGCTTCGCACTCAGCGTCTCAGTGCCTCGCACTCAGCGTCTCGCACTCAGCGTCTCAGCGCCTCGCATTCAGCCTCTCAGCGCCTCGCACTCAGCGTCTCAGCGCCTCGCACTCAGCGTCTCAGCGCCTCGCACACAGCGTCTCAGCGCCTCGCACACAGCGTCTCAGCGCCTCGCACTCAGCGTCTCAGTGCCTCGCACACAGCGTCTCAGCGCCTCGCACACAGTGTCTCAGCGCCTCGCACTCAGCGTCTCAGTGCCTCGTACTCAGCGCTTTGCACTCAGCGTCTCAGCGCCTCGCACTCAGTGTCTCAGCGCTTTGCACTCAGAGTCTCAGCGACTCGAGCTCAGCATCTCAGCGCCTCACACTCAGTGCCTCGCACTCAGCGTCTCAGTGCCTTGCACTCAGCGTCTCAGAGTCTCGCACTCAGTGCCTCAGCGACTCGCACTCAGTGCCTCACACTCAGCGCCTCAGCGCCTCGCACTGAGTCTCAGCGCCTCGCATTCAGCCTCTCAGCGCCTCGCACTCAGCGCCTCGCACTCAGCGTCTCAGCACCTCGCGCTCAGAGTCTCAGCGACTCGCGCTCAGCTTCTCAGAGACTTGCATTCAGTGCCTCGCACTCAGCGTCTCAGCGCCTCAGCGCCTCGCACTCAGCGTCTCAGTGCCTCGCACTCAGTGCCTCGCACTCAGCGTCTTAGCACCTCGCGCTCAGAGTCTCAGCGACTCGTGCTCAGCATCTCAGAGCCTTGCATTCAGTGCCTCGCGCTCAGCATCTCAGCGCCTCAGCGCCTCGCACTCAGCGGCACAGCGCCTCGTGCTCAGCGCCTCGCTCTCAGCGTCTTAGCGCCTCGTTCTCAGCATCTTAGCGACTCGCACTCAGCGTCTCAGCGCCTCGCACTCAGCGTCTCAGCTCCTCAAACTCAGCGTCTCAGCACCTCTCACTCAGTGTCTCAGCGCCTCGCACTCAGCGTCTCAGCGTCTCAGCGTCTCGCACTCAGCGTCTCAGCGCCTCACACTCAGCGTCGCAGCGCCTTGCACTCAGCGTCTCAGCGCCGCGCTCTCAGCTTCTCAGCGCCTCGCACTCAGCGTCTCAGCGCCTCACACTCAGCGTCTCAGCGCCTCGCACTCAGCGTCTCAGCTACCCGCACTCAGCGTCTCAGCGCCTCACCCTCAGCATCTCGCACTCAGCGTCTCAGCGCTTCGCACTCAGCGTCTCAGTGCCTCGCACTCAGCATCTCAGTGCTTCGCACTCAGCGTCTCGCACTCAGCGTCTCAGCGCCTCGCATTCAGCCTCTCAGCGCCTCGCACTCAGCTTCTCAGCGCCTCGCACTCAGCGCCTCACACTCACCGCCTCTCACTCTGAGTCTCAGTGCCTTGCATTCTGCGTCTCGGTGCCTCGCATTCAGCATCTCATCACCTTGCACTCAGCGTCTCAGCGCCTCGCACTCAGCGTCTCAGTGCCTCGCACACAGCGTCTCAGCGCCTCGCACTCAGCGTCTCAGCGCCTCATACTCAGCGCTTTGCACTCAGCGTCTCAGCGCCGCGCACTCAGCGTCTCAGCGCCTCGTACTCAGCGCTTTGCACTCAGCGTCTCAGCGCCGCGCACTCAGCGTCTCAGCGCCTCGCACTCAGCGCCTCGCACTCAGCGTCTCGGCGGCTCGCACTCAGCGTCTCGGCGCTTGGCAATCAGAGTCTCAGCATCTCGCACTCAGCTTCTGAGCGACTTGCACTCAGCGCCTCACACTCACCGCCCCGCACTCTGAGTCTCAGTGCCTAGCACTCAGCGTCTCAGCGCCTCGCACTCAGCGTCTCAGCGCTTTGCGCTCAGCATCTCTCACTCAGCGTCTCAGCACTTCGCACTCAGCGTCTCAGTGCCTCGCACTGAGCGTCTCGCACTCAGCGTCTCAGCGCCTCGCATTCAGCCTCTCAGCGCCTCGCACTCAGCGTCTCTGCGCCTCGCACTCAGCGTCTCAGCGCCTCGCACTCAGCGTCTCAGTGCCTCGTACTCAGCGCTTTGCACTCAGCGTCTCAGCGCCTCGCACTCAGTGTCTCAGCGCTTTGCACTCAGAGTCTCAGTGACTCGAGCTCAGCGTCTCAGCGCCTCACACTCAGTGCCTCGCACTCATCGTCTCAGCGCCTTGCCCTCAGCGTCTCAGTGCTTCGCACTCAGCGTCTCGCACTCAGCGTCTCAGTGCCTCACACTCAGCGTCTCAGCGCCTCGCACTCAGCGTCTCAGCTACCCGCACTCAGCGTCTCAGCGCCTCACCCTCAGCATCTCGCACTCAGTGTCTCAGCGCTTCGCACTCAGCGTCTCAGTGCCTCGCACTCAGCATCTCAGTGCTTCGCACTCAGCGTCTCGCACTCAGCGTCTCAGTGCCTCGCACTCAGCATCTCAGTGCTTCGCACTCAGCGTCTCGCACTCAGCGTCTCAGCGCCTCGCATTCAGCCTCTCAGCGCCTCGCACTCAGCTTCTCAGCGCCTCGCACTCAGCGCCTCACACTCACCGCCTCTCACTCTGAGTCTCAGTGCCTTGCATTCTGCGTCTCGGTGCCTCGCATTCAGCATCTCATCACCTTGCACTCAGCGTCTCAGCGCCTCGCACTCAGCGTCTCAGTGCCTCGCACACAGCGTCTCAGTGCCTCGCACTCAGCGTCTCAGCGCCTCGTACTCAGCGCTTTGCACTCAGCGTCTCAGCGCCGCGCACTCAGCGTCTCAGCGCCTCGCACTCAGAGCCTCGCACTCAGCGTCTCGGCGGCTCGCACTCAGCGTCTCGGCGCTTGGCAATCAGAGTCTCAGCATCTCGCACTCAGCTTCTGAGCGACTTGCACTCAGCGCCTCCCACTCACCGCCCCGCACTCTGAGTCTCAGTGCCTAGCACTCAGCGTCTCAGCGCCTCGCACTCAGCGTCTCAGCGCCTTGCGCTCAGCATCTCTCACTCAGCGTCTCAGCACTTCGCACTCAGCGTCTCAGTGCCTCGCACTGAGCGTCTCGCACTCAGCGTCTCAGCGCCTCGCATTCAGCCTCTCAGCGCCTCGCACTCAGCGTCTCTGCGCCTCGCACTCAGCGTCTCAGCGCCTCGCACTCAGCGTCTCAGTGCCTCGTACTCAGCGCTTTGCACTCAGCGTCTCAGCGCCTCGCACTCAGTGTCTCAGCGCTTTGCACTCAGAGTCTCAGTGACTCGAGCTCAGCGTCTCAGCGCCTCACACTCAGTGCCTCGCACTCATCGTCTCAGCGCCTTGCCCTCAGCGTCTCAGTGCTTCGCACTCAGCGTCTCGCACTCAGCATCTCAGCGCCTCGCATTCAGCCTCTCAGCGCCTCGCACTCAGCTTCTCAGCGCCTCGCACTCAGCGCCTCACACTCACCGCCTCTCACTCTGAGTCTCAGTGCCTTGCATTCTGCGTCTCGGTGCCTCGCATTCAGCATCTCATCACCTTGCACTCAGCGTCTCAGCGCCTCGCACTCAGCGTCTCAGTGCCTCGCACACAGCGTCTCAGCGCCGCGCACTCAGCGTCTCAGCACCTCGTACTCAGTGCTTTGCACTCAGCGTCTCAGCGCCGCGCACTCAGCGTCTCAGCGCCTCGCACTCAGCGCCTCGCACTCAGCGACTCGGCGGCTCGCACTCAGCGTCTCGGCGCTTGGCAATCAGAGCCTCAGCGTCTCTCACTCAGCTTCTGAGCGACTTGCACTCAGCGCCTCACACTCACCGCCCCGCACTCTGAGTCTCAGCGCCTAGCACTCAGCATCTCAGCGCCTCGCACTCAGTGTCTCAGCGCCTTGCGCTCAGCATCTCGCACTCAGCGTCTCAGCGCTTCGCACTCAGCGTCTCAGTGCCTCGCACTCAGCGTCTCGCACTCAGCGTCTCAGCGCCTCGCATTCAGCCTCTCAGCGCCTCGCACTCAGCGTCTCAGCGCCTCGCACTCAGCGTCTCAGCGCCTCGCACACAGCGTCTCAGCGCCTCGCACACAGCGTCTCAGCGCCTCGCACTCAGCGTCTCAGTGCCTCGTACTCAGCGCTTTGCACTCAGCGTCTCAGCGCCTCGCACTCAGTGTCTCAGCGCTTTGCACTCAGAGTCTCAGCGACTCGAGCTCAGCGTCTCAGCGCCTCACACTCAGTGCCTCGCACTCATCGTCTCAGCACCTTGCCCTCAGTGTCTCAGTGCTTTGCACTCAGCGCCTCGCACTCAGCGTCTCAGTGCCTTGCACTCAGCGTCTCAGAGTCTCGCACTCAGTGCCTCAGCGACTCGCACTCAGTGCCTCACACTCAGCGCCTCAGCGCCTCGCACTGAGTCTCAGCGCCTCGCATTCAGCCTCTCAGCGCCTCGCACTCAGCGCCTCGCACTCAGCGTCTCAGCTCCTCGCGCTCAGAGTCTCAGCGACTCGCGCTTAGCATCTCAGAGACTTGCATTCAGTGCCTCGCACTCAGCGTCTCAGCGCCTCAGCGCCTCGCACTCAGCGTCTCAGTGCCTCGCACTCAGTGCCTCGCACTCAGCGTCTCAGCACCTCGCGCTCAGAGTCTCAGCGACTCGTGCTCAGCATCTCAGAGCCTTGCATTCAGTGCCTCGCGCTCAGCATCTCAGCGCCTCAGCGCCTCGCACTCAGCGGCACAGCGCCTCATGCTCAGCGCCTCGCTCTCAGCGTCTTAGCGCCTCGTTCTCAGCATCTTAGCGACTCGCACTCAGCGTCTCAGCGCCTCGCACTCAGCGTCTCAGCTCCTCACACTCAGCGTCTCAGCGCCTCTCACTCAGTGTCTCAGCGCCTCGCACTCAGCGTCTCAGCGTCTCAGCGTCTCGCACTCAGCGTCTCAGCGCCTCGCACTCAGCGTCGCAGCGCCTTGCACTCAGCGTCTCAGCGCCGCGCTCTCAGCTTCTCAGCGCCTCGCACTCAGCGTCTCAGCGCCTCACACTCAGCGTCTCAGCGCCTCGCACTCAGCGTCTCAGCTACCCGCACTCAGCGTCTCAGCGCCTCACCCTCAGCATCTCGCACTCAACGTCTCAGCGCTTCGCACTCAGCATCTCAGTGCCTCGCACTCAGCATCTCAGTGCTTCGCACTCAGCGTCTCGCACTCAGCGTCTCAGCGCCTCGCATTCAGCCTCTCAGTGCCTCGCACTCAGCTTCTCAGCGCCTCGCACTCAGCGCCTCACACTCACCGCCTCTCACTCTGAGTCTCAGTGCCTTGCATTCTGCGTCTCGGTGCCTCGCATTCAGCATCTCATCACCTTGCACTCAGCGTCTCAGCGCCTCGCACTCAGCGTCTCAGTGCCTCGCACACAGCGTCTCAGCGCCTCGCACTCAGCGTCTCAGCGCCTCATACTCAGCGCTTTGCACTCAGCGTCTCAGCGCCGCGCACTCAGCGTCTCAGCGCCTCGTACTCAGCGCTTTGCACTCAGCGTCTCAGCGCCGCGCACTCAGCGTCTCAGTGCCTCGCACTGAGCGTCTCGCACTCAGCGTCTCAGCGCCTCGCACTCAGCGTCTCAGTGCCTCGTACTCAGCGCTTTGCACTCAGCGTCTCAGCGCCTCGCACTCAGCGCCTCAGCGCTTTGCACTCAGAGTCTCAGTGACTCGAGCTCAGCGTCTCAGCGCCTCACACACAGCGTCTCAGCGCCGCGCACTCAGCGTCTCAGCGCCTCGTACTCAGTGCTTTGCACTCAGCGTCTCAGCGCCGCGCACTCAGCGTCTCAGTGCCTCGCACTCAGCGCCTCGCACTCAGCGACTCGGCGGCTCGCACTCAGCGTCTCGGCGCTTGGCAATCAGAGCCTCAGCGTCTCTCACTCAGCTTCTGAGCGACTTGCACTCAGAGCCTCACACTCACCGCCCCGCACTCTGAGTCTCAGCGCCTAGCACTCAGCATCTCAGCGCCTCGCACTCAGTGTCTCAGCGCCTTGCGCTCAGCATCTCGCACTCAGCGTCTCAGCGCTTCGCACTCAGCGTCTCAGTGCCTCGCACTCAGCGTCTCGCACTCAGCGTCTCAGCGCCTCGCATTCAGCCTCTCAGCGCCTCGCACTCAGCGTCTCAGCGCCTCGCACTCAGCGTCTCAGCGCCTCGCACACAGCGTCTCAGCGCCTCGCACACAGCGTCTCAGCGCCTCGCACTCAGCGTCTCAGTGCCTCGTACTCAGCGCTTTGCACTCAGCGTCTCAGCGCCTCGCACTCAGTGTCTCAGCGCTTTGCACTCAGAGTCTCAGCGACTCGAGCTCAGCGTCTCAGTGCCTCACACTCAGTGCCTCGCACTCATCGTCTCAGCGCCTTGCCCTCAGTGTCTCAGTGCTTCGCACTCAGCGCCTCGCACTCAGCGTCTCAGTGCCTTGCACTCAGCGTCTCAGAGTCTCGCACTCAGTGCCTCAGCGACTCGCACTCAGTGCCTCACACTCAGCGCCTCAGCGCCTCGCACTGAGTCTCAGCGCCTCGCATTCAGCCTCTCAGCGCCTCGCACTCAGCGCCTCGCACTCAGCGTCTCAGCTCCTCGCGCTCAGAGTCTCAGCGACTCGCGCTTAGCATCTCAGAGACTTGCATTCAGTGCCTCGCACTCAGCGTCTCAGCGCCTCAGCGCCTCGCACTCAGCGTCTCAGTGCCTCGCACTCAGTGCCTCGCACTCAGCGTCTCAGCACCTCGCGCTCAGAGTCTCAGCGACTCGTGCTCAGCATCTCAGAGCCTTGCATTCAGTGCCTCGCGCTCAGCATCTCAGCGCCTCAGCGCCTCGCACTCAGCGGCACAGCGCCTCGTGCTCAGCGCCTCGCTCTCAGCATCTTAGCGCCTCGTTCTCAGCATCTTAGCGACTCGCACTCAGCGTCTCAGCGCCTCGCACTCAGCGTCTCAGCTCCTCACACTCAGCGTCTCAGCGCCTCTCACTCAGTGTCTCAGTGCCTCGCGCTCAGCATCTCAGCGCCTCAGCGCCTCGCACTCAGCGGCACAGCGCCTCGTGCTCAGCGCCTCGCTCTCAGCGTCTTAGCGCCTCGTTCTCAGCATCTTAGCGACTCGCACTCAGCGTCTCAGCGCCTCGCACTCAGCGTCTCAGCTCCTCACACTCAGCGTCTCAGCGCCTCTCACTCAGTGTCTCAGCGCCTCGCACTCAGCGTCTCAGCGTCTCAGCGTCTCGCACTCAGCGTCTCAGCGCCTCGCACTCAGCGTCGCAGCGCCTTGCACTCAGCGTCTCAGCGCCGCGCTCTCAGCTTCTCAGCGCCTCGCACTCAGCGTCTCAGCGCCTCACACTCAGCGTCTCAGCGCCTCGCACTCAGCGTCTCAGCTACCCGCACTCAGCGTCTCAGCGCCTCACCCTCAGCATCTCGCACTCAACGTCTCAGCGCTTCGCACTCAGCATCTCAGTGCCTCGCACTCAGCATCTCAGTGCTTCGCACTCAGCGTCTCGCACTCAGCGTCTCAGCGCCTCGCATTCAGCCTCTCAGCGCCTCGCACTCAGCTTCTCAGCGCCTCGCACTCAGCGCCTCACACTCACCGCCTCTCACTCTGAGTCTCAGTGCCTTGCATTCTGCGTCTCGGTGCCTCGCATTCAGCATCTCATCACCTTGCACTCAGCGTCTCAGCGCCTCGCACTCAGCGTCTCAGTGCCTCGCACACAGCGTCTCAGCGCCTCGCACTCAGCGTCTCAGCGCCTCATACTCAGCGCTTTGCACTCAGCGTCTCAGCGCCGCGCACTCAGCGTCTCAGCGCCTCGTACTCAGCGCTTTGCACTCAGCGTCTCAGCGCCGCGCACTCAGCGTCTCAGTGCCTCGCACTGAGCGTCTCGCACTCAGCGTCTCAGCGCCTCGCATTCAGCCTCTCAGCGCCTCGCATTCAGCGTCTCAGCGCCTCGCACTCAGCGTCTCAGTGCCTCGTACTCAGCGCTTTGCACTCAGCGTCTCAGCGCCTCGCACTCAGTGTCTCAGCGCTTTGCACTCAGAGTCTCAGTGACTCGCGCTCAGCATCTCAGAGACTTGCATTCAGTGCCTCGCACTCAGCGTCTCAGCGCCTCAGCGCCTCGCACTCAGCGTCTCAGTGCCTCGCACTCAGTGCCTCGCACTCAGCGTCTCAGCACCTCGCGCTCAGAGTCTCAGCGACTCGTGCTCAGCATCTCAGAGCCTTGCATTCAGTGCCTCGCGCTCAGCGCCTCAGCGCCTCGCACTCAGCGGCACAGCGCCTCGTGCTCAGCGCCTCGCTCTCAGCGTCTTAGCGCCTCGTTCTCAGCATCTTAGCGACTCGCAATCAGCGTCTCAGCGCCTCGCACTCAGCGTCTCAGCTCCTCGCACTCAGCGTCTCAGCGTCTCTCACTCAGTGTCTCAGCGCCTCGCACTCAGCGTCTCAGCGTCTCAGCGCCTCGTACTCAGTGCTTTGCACTCAGCGTCTCAGCGCCGCGCACTCAGCGTCTCAGCGCCTCGCACTCAGCGCCTCGCACTCAGCGTCTCGGCGGCTCGCACTCAGCGTCTCGGCGCTTGGCAATCAGAGTCTCAGCGTCTCTCACTCAGCTTCTGAGCGACTTGCACTCAGCGCCTCACACTCACCGCCCCGCACTCTGAGTCTCAGCGCCTAGCACTCAGCGTCTCAGCGCCTCGCACTCAGCGTCTCAGCGCCTTGCGCTCAGCATCTCGCACTCAGCGTCTCAGCGCTTCGCACTCAGCGTCTCAGTGCCTCGCACTGAGCGTCTCGCACTCAGCGTCTCAGCGCCTCGCACTCAGCGTCTCAGCGCCTCGCACACAGCATCTCAGCGCCTCGCACACAGCGTCTCAGCGCCTCACACTCAGTGTCTCAGTGCCTCGTACTCAGCGCTTTGCACTCAGCGTCTCAGCGCCTCGCACTCAGTGTCTCAGCGCTTTGCGCTCAGAGTCTCAGCGACTCGAGCTCAGCGTCTCAGCGCCTCACACTCAGTGCCTCGCACTCATCGTCTCAGCGCCTTGCCCTCAGCGTCTCAGTGTCTCGCACTCAGTGCCTCAGCGACTCGCACTCAGTGCCTCACACTCAGCGCCTCAGCGCCTCGCACTGAGTCTCAGCGCCTCGCATTCAGCCTCTCAGCGCCTCGCACTCAGCGCCTCGCACTCAGCGTCTCAGCACCTCGCGCTCAGAGTCTCAGCGACTCGCGCTCAGCATCTCAGAGCCTTGCATTCAGTGCCTCGCACTCAGCGTCTCATCTCCTCGAACTCAGCGTCTCAGCGCCTCGCACTCAGCGTCTCAGCGCCTCGCACTGAGCGTCTCAGCACCTCGCACTCAGCGCCTCAGCGACCCACACTCATTGCCTCAACGCCTCGCCCTCAGCGTCTCGCACTCAGCGTCTCAGAGCCTCGCACTCAGTGTCTCAGCGCCTCGCACTCAGTGCCTTGAACTCAGCGTCTCAGGACCTCAGCGCCTCGCACACAGCATCTCAGCGCCTCGCACACAGCGTCTCAGCGCCTCGCACTCAGTGTCTCAGCGCTTTGCGCTCAGAGTCTCAGCGACTCGAGCTCAGCGTCTCAGCGCCTCACACTCAGTGCCTCGCACTCATCGTCTCAGCGCCTTGCCCTCAGCGTCTCAGTGCTTCGCACTCAGCGCCTCGCACTCAGCGTCTCAGAGTCTCGCACTCAGTGCCTCAGCGACTCGCACTCAGTGCCTCACACTCAGCGCCTCGGCGCCTCGCACTGAGTCTCAGCGCCTTGCATTCAGCCTCTCAGCGCCTCGCACTCAGCGCCTCGCACTCAGCGTCTCAGCACCTCGCGCTCAGAGTCTCAGCGACTCGCGCTCAGCATCTCAGAGCCTTGCATTCAGTGCCTCGCACTCAGCGTCTCATCTCCTCGAACTCAGCGTCTCAGCGCCTCGCACTCAGCGTCTCAGCGCCTCGCACTGAGCGTCTCGCACTCAGCGTCTCAGAGCCTCGCACTCAGTGTCTCAGCGCCTCGCACTCAGTGCCTTGAACTCAGCGTCTCAGGACCTCAGCGCCTCGCACTCAGCGTCTCAGCGCCTCGCACTCAGAGTCTCAGCTCCTCACACTCAGCGTCTCAGCGCCTCTCACTCAGTGTCTCAGCGCCTCGCACTCAGCGTCTCAGCGTCTCAGCATCTCACACTCAGCGTCTCAGCGCCTCGCACTCAGCGTCGCAGCGCCTTGCACTCAGCGTCTCAGCGCCGCGCTCTCAGCTTCTCAGCGCCTCGCACTCAGCGTCTCAGCGCCTCACACTCAGCGTCTCAGCGCCTCGCACTCAGCGTCTCAGCTACCCGCACTCAGCGTCTCAGCGCCTCACCCTCAGCATCTAGCACTCAGCCTCTCAGCGCCTCGCACTCAGCTTCTCAGCGCCTCGCACTCAGCGCCTCACACTCACCGCCTCTCACTCTGAGTCTCAGTGCCTTGCATTCTGCGTCTCGGTGCCTCGCATTCAGCATCTCATCACCTTGCACTCAGCGTCTCAGCGCCTCGCACTCCGCGCCTCGCACTCAGCGCCCCGCACTCAGCGTCTCAGCGCTTTGCACTCAGCGCCTCGCACTCAGCGTCTCAGCGCCTCGCACTCAGTGTCTCAGCGCCTCGCGCTCAGAGTCTCAGCGACTCGAGCTCAGCGTCTCAGCGCCTCGCCCGCAGCACCTCCCCATCAGCGACTCGCACTCAGCGTCGCAGCGCCTCGCACTCAGCGTCTCAGCGCCGCGCACTCAGCGTCTCAGCGCCTCGCACTTAGCGTCTCAGTGCCTCACACTCAGCACCTCACACTCAGCATCTCGGCGGCTCGCACTCAGCGTCTCGGCGCTTTGCAATCAGAGTCTCAGCGTCTCGCACACAGCTTCTGAGCGACTTGCACTCAGCGCCTCACACTCACCGCCTCGCACTCAGTGTCTCAGCACCTCGCACTCTGCGCCTCGCACTCAGCGCTTCAGCGCCTTGCACTCTGAGTCTCAGCGCCTCGCATTCAGCCTCTCAGCGCCTCGCCCTCAGCGTCTCAGCGCCTCGCACTCAGCGCTTTGCACTCAGGGTCTCAGCGCCTCACCCTCAGCATCTCGCACTCAGCGTCTCAGCGCTTTGCACTCAGCGTCTCAGCGCCTCGCACTCAGCATCTCGGCGCTTTGCACTCAGCGTCTCAGCGCCTCACCCTCAGCGTCTCAGCGCCTCGCCCTCAGCGTCTCAGCGCCTCGCGCACAGAGTCTCAGCGACTCGAGCTCAGCGTCTCAACCCCTCGCATTCAGCGCCTCGCACTCAGCGTCTCAGCTCCTCGCACTCAGCGCTTCAGCGCCTCGCACGCTGAGTCTCAGCGCCTCGCAGTCAGCGTCTCGCACTCAGCATCTCGGCGCTTTGCACTCAGCGTCTCAGCGTCTCGCACTCAGCGTCTCAGCGCCTCGTCCTCATCGTCTCGCACTCAGCATCTCGGCGCCTTGCACTCAGCGTCTCAGCGTCTCAGCGACTCGCACTCAGCGTCTCAGTGCCTCGCCCACAGCGCCTCGCCCTCTGCGTCTCGCACTCAGCATCTCGGCGCTTTGCGCTCAGCGTCTCAGCGTCTCAGCGTCTCGCACTCAGCGTCTCAGCGCCTTGCGCTCAGAGTCTCAGCGACCCGAGCTCAGCGTCTCAGCGCCTCGCACTCAACGTCTCGCACTCAGCGTCTCAGCGACCCGCACTCAGTGTCTCAGCACCTCGCACTCAGCGTCTCAGCACCTCGCACTCAGCGTCTCAGTGCCTCGCACTCAGCCTCTCAGCGCCTTGCACTCAGCGCTTCAGTGCCCCGCACTCTGAGTTTCAGCGCCTAGCACTCAGCGCCTCAGCGCCTCGCACTCAGCGCCTCAGCGCCTCGCACTCAGCGTCTCAGCACCTCGCCCTCAGCGTCTCGCACTCAGCGTCTCAGCGCTTCGCACTCAGCATCTCAGCGCCTCCCACTCAGCGTCTCAGTGCCTCGCACTCAGTGTCTCGCACTCAGTGTCTCAGCGCCGCGCATTCAGCCTCTCAGCGCCTCGCACTCAGCGTCTCAGCGCCTCGCAATCAGCTTCTGAGCGACTCGCACTCAGCGCCTCACACTCACCGCCTCGCACTCTGAGCCTCAGTGCCTTGCATTCTGCGTCTCGGTGCCTCGCACTCAGCATCTCAGCACCTTGCACTCAGCATCTCAGCGCCTCGCTCTCCGCACCTCGCACTCAGCGCCCCACACTCAGCGCTTCAGCGCCCCGCACTCTGAGTCTCAGTGCCTCGCACTCAGCGTCTAAGCGCCTCGCACTCAGCGTCCCAGTGCCTCGCACTCAGCGCCTCGCACTCAGCGTCTCAGCGTTTTGCACTCAGCGTCTCGCACTCAGCGTCTCAGCGCCTCGCACACAGCGTCTCAGCGCCTCGCGCTCAGAGTCTCAGTGACTCGAGCTCAGCGTCTCAGCACCTCGCCCTCAGTGCCTCCCCCTCAGCGACTCGCACTCAGCGTCGCAGCGCCTCGCACTCAGCGTCTCAGCTCCACGCACTCAGCGCCTCAGCGCCTCGCACTCAGCGCCTCGAACTCAGCATCTCATCACCTTGCACTCAGCGTCTCAGCGCCTCGCACTCAGCGTCCCAGTGCCTCGCACTCAGCGTCTCAGCACCTCACACTCAGCGCCTCAGCGACCCGCACTCAGCGTCTCAGTGCCTCGCCCTCAGCGGCTCGCTCTCAGCGTCTCAGCGCCTCGCACTCAGCGTCTCAGCTCCTCGCACTCAGTGCCTTGAACTCAGCTTCTCAGTATCTTAACGGCTTGCACTCAGCGTCTCAGCAACTCGCACTCAGCATCTCGGCGCCTCGCACTCAGAGTCTCAGCGCCTCGCACTCAGAGTCTCAGCGTCTCGCACTCAGCTTCTGAGCGACTCGCACTCAGCGCCTCACACTCAGCGCCTCGCACTCTGAGTCTCAGCGCCTTGCATTCTGCGTCTCGATGCCTCGCACTCAGCTTCTCAGCACCTTGCACTCAGCGACTCAGCGCCTCGCACTGCGCGCCTCGCACTCAGCGCTTCAGTGCACCGCACTCTGAGTCTCAGCGCCTAGCACTCAGCGTCTCAGCGCTTTGCACTCAGCGTCTCAGTGCCTCGCCCTCAGCGTCTCACACTCAGGGTCTCAGCGCTTCGCACTCAGCGTCTCAGTGCCTCGCACTCAGTGTCTCGCACTCAGCGTCTCAGCGCCTCGCATTCAGCGTCTCAGCACCTCACATTCAACGTCTCAGCGCCTCGCACTCAGCGCTTCAGCGCCCCGCACTCGGAGTCTCAGCGCCTCGCACTCAGCGCCCCGCATTCAACGCTTCAGCGCCCCGCACTCTGTGTCTCAGCGCCTCGCACTCAGCGTCTAAGCGCCTCGCACTCAGCGTCTCAGCGCTTTGCACTCAGCGCCTCGCACTCAGCGTCTCAGCGCTTTGCACTCAGCGACTCAAGCTCAGCGTCTCAGCGCCTCGCCCTCAGTGCCTCGCCCTCAGCGTCTCGCACACAGCTTCTGAGCGACTCGCACTCAGCGCCTCACACTCACCGCCTCGCACTCTGAGTCTCAGCCCCTTGCATTCTGCGTCTCGGTGCCTCGCACTCAGCGTCTCAGCGCCTCGCACTCAGCGTCTCACCGAATCACGCTCAGCGTCTCAGCGCTTTGCACTCAGCTTCTCAGCGCCATGCATTCAGCGCCTTGCACTCAGTGTCTCGCACTCAGCGTCTCAGCTTCTTGCACTCAGCATCTCAGCTCCTCACACTCAGTGTCTCAGCGACTCGCACTCAGCGTCTCAGCGCCTCACACTCAGTGTCTCAGCACGTCGCACTCAGCGTCTCAGTGCCTCACACTCAGCGTCTCGCACTCAGCGCCTCAGCAACTCGCACTCAGCGCCTCAGCGACCCGCATTCAGCGCCTCGCACTCAGTGCCTCGCACTCAACGTCTCAGCTCCTTGCACTCAGCGTCTCAGCTCCTCACACTCAGCGTCTCAGCGCCTCGCACTCAGCGTCTCAGCTCCTCGCACTCAGTGCCTTGAACTCAGCTTCTCAGTACCTTAGCGGCTTGCACTCAGCGTCTCAGCAACTCGCACTCAGCATCTCGGCACCTCGCACTCAGAATTTCAGCGCCTCGCATTCAGAGTCTCAGTGTCTCGCACTCAGCTTCTGAGCGACTCGCACTCAGCGCCTCACACTCAGCACCTCGCACTCTGAGTCTCAGCGCCTTGCATTCTGCGTCTCGATGCCTCACACTCAGCTTCTCACCACCTTTCACTCAGCGTCTCAGCGCCTCACACTGCGCGCCTCGCACTCAGCGCTTCAGTGCACCGCACTCTGAGTCTCAGCGCCTAGCACTCAGCGTCTCAGCGCTTTGCACTCAGCGTCTCAGACCCTCGCCCTCAGCGTCTCACACTCAGGGTCTCAGCGCTTCGCACTCAGCGTCTCAGTGCCTCGCACTCAGTGTCTCACACACAGCGTCTCAGCGCCTCGCATTCAGCGTCTCAGTGCCTCACATTCAGCGTCTCAGCGCCTCGCACTCAGTGCTTCAGCGCCCCGCACTCGGAGTCTCAGCGCCTCGCACTCAGCATCTAAGCGCCTGGCACTCAGAGTCTCAGTGCCTCGCACTCAGCGCCTCGCACTCAGCGCCCCACACTCAACGCTTCAGCGCCCCGCACTCTGTGTCTCAGCGCCTCGCACTCAGCGTCTAAGCGCCTCGCACTCAGCGTCTCAGCGCTTTGCACTCAGTGCCTCGCACTCAGCGTCTCAGCGCTTTGCACTCAACGACTCAAGCTCAGCGTCTCAGCGCCTCGCCCTCAGCATCTCGCACACAGCTTCTGAGCGACTCACACTCAGCGCCTCACACTCACCGCCTCGCACTCTGAGTCTCAGCGCCTTGCATTCTGCATCTCGGTGCCTCGCACTCAGCATCTCAGCGAATCACGCTCAGCGTCTCAGCGCTTCGCACTCAGCTTCTCAACGCCATGCATTCAGCGCCTTGCACTCAGTGCCTCACACTCAGCGTCTCAGCTTCTTGCACTCAGCGTCTCAGCTCCTCACACTCAGCGTCTCAGCGCCTCACACTCAGCGTCTCGCACTCAGTGCCTCAGCAACTCGCACTCAGCGCCTCAGCGACCCGCATTCAGCGCCTCGCACTCAGTGCCTCGCACTGAATGTCTCAGCTCCTTGCACTCAGCGTCTCAGCTCCTCACACTCAGCGTCTCAGCGACTCGCACTCAGCGTCTCAGCGCCTCGCACTCAGCGTCTCAGCGCCTCGCACTCAGCATCTCAGCTCCTCGCATTCAGCGCCTCGCACTCAGTGCCTCGCACTCGGCGTTTCAGCGCCTCGCACTCGGCGTCTCAGCGCCTCCCACTCGGCGCCTTGAACTCATCGTCTCAGGACCTCAGCACCTAGCACTCAACGTCTCAGCGCCTCGCACTCAGCGTCTCAGCGCCTCGCACTCAGCGCCTTGCACTCAGCGTCACAGTGCGTCGCACTCAGCATCTCAGCACCTCGCACTCAGCGTCTCAGCGCCTAGCACTCAGCGTCTCAGCGCCACGCACTCAGCGTCTCAGCGCCTCGCACTCAGCGTCTCAGTGACTCAAGCTCAGCGTCTCAGCGTCTCACCCTCAGCGCCTCGCATTCAGCGACTCAATGCTTCGCACTCAGCATCTCGGCGCTTTGCACTCAGCGTCTCAGCATCTCGCACTCAGCGCCTCACCCTCAGCGCCTCGCCCTCAGCGACTCGCACTCAGCGTCTCAGCGCCTCGCACTCAGCGTCTCAGCGCCTCGAACTCAGCGTCTCAGATCCTCACAATCAGCGTCTCAGCGCCTCGCACTCAGCGTCCCAGCGCTTCGCACTCAGCGCCTCAGCGACCTGCACTCAGCGTCACAGCACCTCGCCCTCAGCGCCTCGCACTCAGCGTCTCAGTGCCTCGCACTCAGCGCCTCAGCGCCTCGCACTCAGCGTCTCAGCGCCTCGCACTCAGCGTCTCAGCGCCTCCCGCTCAGAGTCTCAGTGACTCGAGCTCAGCGTCTCAGTGCCTCGCCCTCAGCGCCTCGCCCTCAGCGACTTGCACTCAGCGTCTCAGCGCCTCGCACTCAGCGTCTCATCTCCTCGCACTCAGCGTCTCAGCGCCTCGCACTCAGCGTCTCAGCGCCTCGCACTGAGCATCTCAGCACCTCGCACTCAGCGCCTCAGCGACCCACACTCATTGCCTCAACGCCTCGCCCTCAGCGTCTCGCACTCAGCGTCTCAGAGCCTCGCACTCAGTGTCTCAGCGCCTCGCACTCAGTGCCTTGAACTCAGCGCCTCAGGACCTCAGCGCCTCGCACTCAGCGTCTCAGCGCCTCGCACTCAGCGTCTCGCACTCAGCGTCTCAGCGCCTCGCACTCAGCGCCTCAGCGCCCCGGAATCAGCGTCTCTGCGTCTCGCACTCAGCGTCTCAGTGCCTCGCATTCAGCGTCTCAGCGCATCGCACTCAGCGTCTCAGCGTCTCGCACTCAGCGTCTCTGCACCTCGCACTCAGCATCTCTGCGCCTCGCACTTTAGCGCCTCGCACTCAGTGTCTCAGCGCCTCCCACTCAGCGTCTCAGCGCCTCGCCCTCAGGGTCTCGCACTCAGCATCTCGGCGCTTTGCACTCAGCATCTCGGCGTCTCAGCGCCTCGCACTCAGCGTCTCAGCGACTCGAGCTCAGCGTCTCAGGACCTCAGCGTCTCGCACTCAGCGTCTCAGCGCCTCGCACTCGGCACCTTGAACTCATCGTCTCAGGACCTCAGCACCTAGCACTCAGAGTCTCAGCTCCACGCACTCGGCGTCTCAGCGACTCGCACTCAGCGCTTCAGCGCCTCGCACTCAGTGTCTCAGCGCCTCGCACTCCGCGCCTCAGCACCTCGCACTCAGCGCCTCAGCACCTCGCACTCAGCGCCTTTCACTCTGCATCTCGACGCTTTGCACTCAGTGTCTCAGCGCCTCACACTCTGAGTCTCAGCGCCTCGCACTCAGCGTCTCAGCGCCTCGCACTGAGCGCCTCAGCACCTCGCACTCAGCGCCTCAGCACCTCGCACTCAGCGCCTTGCACTCTGCAACTCGGCGCTTTGCACTCAGCGTCTCAGCGTCTCGCACTCAGCGTCTCAGCGTCTCGCATTCAGCGTCTCAGCGCCTCGCACTCAGTGCCTCGCACTGAACGTCTCAGCTCCTTGCACTCAGCGTCTCAGCTCCTCACACTCAGCGTCTCAGCGACTCGCACTCAGCGTCTCAGCGCCTCGCACTCAGCGTCTCAGCGCCTCGCACTCAGCATCTCAGCTCCTCGTATTCAGCGCCTCGCACTCAGTGCCTCGCACTCGGCGTTTCAGCGCCTCGCACTCGGCGTCTCAGCGCCTCGCACTCGGCGCCTTGAACTCATCGTCTCAGGACCTCAGCACCTAGCACTCAACGTCTCAGCGCCTCGCACTCAGCGTCTCAGCGCCTCGCACTCAGCGCCTTGCACTCAGCGTCACAGTGCGTCGCACTCAGCATCTCAGCACCTCGCACTCAGCGTCTCAGCGCCTAGCACTCAGCGTCTCAGCGCCTCGCACTCAGCGTCTCAGCGCCTCGCACTCAGCGTCTCAGTGACTCAAGCTCAGCGTCTCAGCGTCTCGCCCTCAGCGCCTCGCATTCAGCGTCTCAACGCTTCGCACTCAGCATCTCGGCGCTTTGCACTCAGCGTCTCAGCATCTCGCACTCAGCGCCTCACCCTCAGCGCCTCGCCCTCAGCGACTCGCACTCAGCGTCTCAGCGCCTCGCACTCAGCGTCTCAGCGCCTCGCACTCAGCGTCTCAGCACCTCGCACTCAGCGCCTCAGCGACCCACACTCATTGCCTCAACGCCTCGCCCTCAGCGTCTCGCACTCAGCGTCTCAGAGCCTCGCCCTCAGTGTCTCAGCGCCTCGCACTCAGTGCCTTGAACTCAGCGTCTCAGGACCTCAGCGCCTCGCACTCAGCGTCTCAGCGCCTCGCACTCAGCGTCTCGCACTCAGCGTCTCAGCGCCTCGCACTCAGCGCTTCAGCGCCCCGGAATCAGCGTCTCTGCGTCTCGCACTCAGCGTCTCAGTGCCTCGCATTCAGCGTCTCAGCGCATCGCACTCAGCGTCTCAGCGTCTCGCACTCAGCGTCTCTGCACCTCGCACTCAGCATCTCTGCGCCTCGCACTCAGCGCCTCGCACTCAGTGTCTCAGCGCCTCCCACTCAGCGTCTCAGCGCCTCGCCCTCAGGGTCTCGCACTCAGCATCTCGGCGCTTTGCACTCAGCATCTCGGCGTCTCAGCGCCTCGCACTCAGCGTCTCAGCGACTCGAGCTCAGCGTCTCAGGACCTCAGCGTCTCGCACTCAGCGTCTCAGCGCCTCGCACTCGGCACCTTGAACTCATCGTCTCAGGACCTCAGCACCTAGCACTCAGCGTCTCAGCTCCACGCACTCGGCGTCTCAGCGACTCGCACTCAGCGCTTCAGCGCCTCGCACTCAGTGTCTCAGCGCCTCGCACTCCGCGCCTCAGCACCTCGCACTCAGCGCCTCAGCACCTCGCACTCAGCGCCTTTCACTCTGCATCTCGACGCTTTGCACTCAGCGTCTCAGCGCCTCACACTCTGAGTCTCAGCGCCTCGCACTCAGCGTCTCAGCGCCTCGCACTGAGCGCCTCAGCACCTCGCACTCAGCGCCTCAGCACCTCGCACTCAGCGCCTTGCACTCTGCAACTCGGCGCTTTGCACACAGCGTCTCAGCGTCTCGCATTCAGCGTCTCAGCGCCTCGCACTCAGTGCCTCGCACTGAACGTCTCAGCTCCTTGCACTCAGCGTCTCAGCTCCTCACACTCAGCGTCTCAGCGACTCCCACTCAGCGTCTCAGCGCCTCGCACTCAGCGTCTCAGCGCCTCGCACTCAGCATCTCAGCTCCTCGCATTTAGCGCCTCACACTCAGTGCCTCGCACTCGGCGTTTCAGCGCCTCGCACTTGGCGTCTCAGCGCCTCGCACTCGGCGCCTTGAACTCATCGTCTCAGGACCTCAGCACCTAGCACTCAACGTCTCAGCGCCTCGCACTCAGCGTCTCAGCGCCTCGCACTCAGCGCCTTGCACTCAGCGTCACAGTGCGTCGCACTCAGCATCTCAGCACCTCGCACTCAGCGTCTCAGCGCCTAGCACTCAGCGTCTCAGCGCCTCGCACTCAGCGTCTCAGCGCCTCGCACTCAGCGTCTCAGTGACTCAAGCTCAGCGTCTCAGCGTCTCGCCCTCAGCGCCTCGCATTCAGCGTCTCAACGCTTCGCACTCAGCATCTCGGCGCTTTGCACTCAGCGTCTCAGCATCTCGCACTCAGCGCCTCACCCTCAGCGCCTCGCCCTCAGCGACTCGCACTCAGCGTCTCAGCGCCTCGCACTCAGCGTCTCAGCGCCTCGCACTCAGCGTCTCAGCACCTCGCACTCAGCGCCTCAGCGACCCACACTCATTGCCTCAACGCCTCGCCCTCAGCGTCTCGCACTCAGCGTCTCAGAGCCTCGCCCTCAGTGTCTCAGCGCCTCGCACTCAGTGCCTTGAACTCAGCGTCTCAGGACCTCAGCGCCTCGCACTCAGCGTCTCAGCGCCTCGCACTCAGCGTCTCGCACTCAGCGTCTCAGCGCCTCGCACTCAGCGCTTCAGCGCCCCGGAATCAGCGTCTCTGCGTCTCGCACTCAGCGTCTCAGTGCCTCGCATTCAGCGTCTCAGCGCATCGCACTCAGCGTCTCAGCGTCTCGCACTCAGCGTCTCTGCACCTCGCACTCAGCATCTCTGCGCCTCGCACTCAGCGCCTCGCACTCAGTGTCTCAGCGCCTCCCACTCAGCGTCTCAGCGCCTCGCCCTCAGGGTCTCGCACTCAGCATCTCGGCGCTTTGCACTCAGCATCTCGGCGTCTCAGCGCCTCGCACTCAGCGTCTCAGCGACTCGAGCTCAGCGTCTCAGGACCTCAGCGTCTCGCACTCAGCGTCTCAGCGCCTCGCACTCGGCACCTTGAACTCATCGTCTCAGGACCTCAGCACCTAGCACTCAGCGTCTCAGCTCCACGCACTCGGCGTCTCAGCGACTCGCACTCAGCGCTTCAGCGCCTCGCACTCAGTGTCTCAGCGCCTCGCACTCCGCGCCTCAGCACCTCGCACTCAGCGCCTCAGCACCTCGCACTCAGCGCCTTTCACTCTGCATCTCGACGCTTTGCACTCAGCGTCTCAGCGCCTCACACTCTGAGTCTCAGCGCCTCGCACTCAGCGTCTCAGCGCCTCGCACTGAGCGCCTCAGCACCTCGCACTCAGCGCCTCAGCACCTCGCACTCAGCGCCTTGCACTCTGCAACTCGGCGCTTTGCACTCAGCGTCTCAGCGTCTCGCATTCAGCGTCTCAGCGCCTCGCACTCAGTGCCTCGCACTGAACGTCTCAGCTCCTTGCACTCAGCGTCTCAGCTCCTCACACTCAGCGTCTCAGCGACTCCCACTCAGCGTCTCAGCGCCTCGCACTCAGCGTCTCAGCGCCTCGCACTCAGCATCTCAGCTCCTCGCATTTAGCGCCTCACACTCAGTGCCTCGCACTCGGCGTTTCAGCGCCTCGCACTTGGCGTCTCAGCGCCTCGCACTCGGCGCCTTGAACTCATCGTCTCAGGACCTCAGCACCTAGCACTCAACGTCTAAGCGCCTCGCACTCAGCGTCTCAGCGCCTCGCACTCAGCGCCTTGCACTCAGCGTCACAGTGCGTCGCACTCAGCATCTCAGCACCTCGCACTCAGCGTCTCAGCGCCTAGCACTCAGCGTCTCAGCGCCACGCACTCAGCGTCTCAGCGCCTCGCACTCAGCGTCTCAGCATCTCGCACTCAGCGCCTCAGCGCCTCGCCCTCAGCGACTCGCACTCAGCGTCTCAGCGCCTCGCATTCAGCGTCTCAGCGCCTCGAACTCAGCGTCTCAGATCCTCACAATCAGCATCTCAGCGCCTCGCACTCAGCGTCCCAGCGCTTCGCACTCAGCGCCTCAGCGACCTGCACTCAGCGTCACAGCGCCTCGCCCTCAGCGCCTCGCACTCAGCGTCTCAGTGCCTCGCACTCAGCGCCTCAGCGCCTCGCACTCAGCGTCTCAGCGACTCGCACTCAGCGCTTCAGCGCCTCGCACTCAGTGTCTCAGCGCCTCGCACTCCGCGCCTCAGCACCTCGCACTCAGCGCCTCAGCACCTCGCACTCAGCGCCTTTCACTCTGCATCTCGACGCTTTGCACTCAGCGTCTCAGCGCCTCACACTCTGAGTCTCAGCGCCTCGCACTCAGCGTCTCAGCGCCTCGCACTGAGCGCCTCAGCACCTCGCACTCAGCGCCTCAGCACCTCGCACTCAGCGCCTTGCACTCTGCAACTCGGCGCTTTGCACTCAGCGTCTCAGCGTCTCGCATTCAGCGTCTCAGCGCCTCGCACTCAGTGCCTCGCACTGAACGTCTCAGCTCCTTGCACTCAGCGTCTCAGCTCCTCACACTCAGCGTCTCAGCGACTCCCACTCAGCGTCTCAGCGCCTCGCACTCAGCGTCTCAGCGCCTCGCACTCAGCATCTCAGCTCCTCGCATTTAGCGCCTCACACTCAGTGCCTCGCACTCGGCGTTTCAGCGCCTCGCACTTGGCGTCTCAGCGCCTCGCACTCGGCGCCTTGAACTCATCGTCTCAGGACCTCAGCACCTAGCACTCAACGTCTAAGCGCCTCGCACTCAGCGTCTCAGCGCCTCGCACTCAGCGCCTTGCACTCAGCGTCACAGTGCGTCGCACTCAGCATCTCAGCACCTCGCACTCAGCGTCTCAGCGCCTAGCACTCAGCGTCTCAGCGCCACGCACTCAGCGTCTCAGCGCCTCGCACTCAGCGTCTCAGCGTCTCGCACTCAGCGCCTCAGCGCCTCGCCCTCAGCGACTCGCACTCAGCGTCTCAGCGCCTCGCATTCAGCGTCTCAGCGCCTCGAACTCAGCGTCTCAGATCCTCACAATCAGCATCTCAGCGCCTCGCACTCAGCGTCCCAGCGCTTCGCACTCAGCGCCTCAGCGACCTGCACTCAGCGTCACAGCGCCTCGCCCTCAGCGCCTCGCACTCAGCGTCTCAGTGCCTCGCACTCAGCGCCTCAGCGCCTCGCACTCAGCGTCTCAGCGCCTCGCACTCAGCGTCTCAGCGCCTCCCGCTCAGAGTCTCAGTGACTCGAGCTCAGCGTCTCAGTGCCTCGCCCTCAGCGCCTCGCCCTCCGCGACTCGCACTCAGCGTCTCAGCGCCTCGAACTCAGCGACTCATCTCCTCGCACTCAGCGTCTCAGCGCCTCGCACTCAGCGTCTCAGCGCCTCGCACTGAGCGTCTCAGCATCTCGCACTCAGCGCCTCAGCGACCCACACTCATTGCCTCAACGCCTCGCCCTCAGCGTCTCGCACTCAGCGTCTCAGATCCTCGCACTCAGCGTCTCAGCGCCTCACACTCAGCGTCTCAGCGACTCGCACTCAAGAGTCTCAGCGACTCGAGCTCAGCGTCTCAGCGCCTCGCCGTGAGCGAATCGCACTCAGCGCCTCAGCGCCTCGCACTCAGCGTCTCAGCGCCTCGCACTCAGCGTCTCAGTGCCTCACACTCAGCGCCTTGCACTCAGTGCCTCAGCGACTCGCACTCAGCGCCTCAGCGACCCGCACTCAGCGTCTCAGCGCCTCGCACTCAGCGTCTCAGCTTCTTGCACTCAGCGTCTCAGCTCCATGCACTCGGCGTCTCAGCGACTCGCACTCGGCGTCTCAGCGCCTCGCACTCGGCGTCTCAGCGCCTCGCACTCGGCGCCTCAGCGCCTCGCACTCGGCGTCTCAGAGACTCGCACTCGGCGTCTCAGAGACTCGCACTCGGCGTCTCAGCGACTTGCACTCAGCGTCTCAGCTTCTTGCACTCAGCGTCTCAGCTCCACGCACTCGGCGTCTCAGCGCCTCGCACTCAGCGTCTCAGCGACTTGAGCTCAGCGTCTCAGCACCTCGCCCTCAGTGCCTCGCACTCAGCGTCTCAGCGACCCGCACTCAGCGCCTCAGCGACCCGCACTCAGCGTCTCAGCGCCTCGCCCTCAGCGCCTTGCACTCAGCGTCTCAGCGTCTCAGCGCTTCGCACTCAGCGCCTCGCCCTCAGCGTCTCGCACTCAGCGTCTCAGTGCCTCGCACTCCGTGCCTCGCAATCAGCGCTTCAGTGCCCCACACTCTGAGTCTCAGCGCCAAGCACTCAGCGTCTCAGCGTCTCGCACTCAGCGTCTCAGTGCTTTGCACTCAGCGTCTCAGCGCCTCGCCCTCAACGTCTCGCACTCAGCGTCTCAGCACCTCGCCCACAGCCTCTCGCACTCAGCGTCTCAGCGCCTCGCACTCAGCGTCTCAGCGCTTTGCACTCAGTGTCTCAGCGCCTCTCCCTCAGCGTCTCGCACTCAGCGTCTCAGCGCTTCGCACTCAGCATCTCGCACTCAGCGTCTCAGCATCTCGCCCTCAGCGACTCGCACTCAGCGTCGCAGCGCCTCGCACTCAGCGTCTCAGCGCCTCGCACTCAGCGTCTCAGCGCCTCGCCCTGAGCGAATCGCACTCAGTGCCTCAGCACCTCGCACTCAGCGTCTCAGCGCCTCGCACTCAGCGTCTCAGCGCCTCACACTCAGCGCCTTGCACTCAGCGCCTCAGCGACTCGCACTCAGCGCCTCAGCGACCCGCACTCAGCGTCTTAGTGCCTCGCACTCAGCGCCTCAGCGCCTCGCACTCAGCGTCTCAGCGCCTCGCACTCAGCGTCTCAGCGCCTCGCACTCGGCACCTTGAACTCATCGTCTCAGGACCTCAGCACCTAGCACTCAGCATCTCAGTGCCTCGCACTCAGCTTCTCAGCGCCACGCATTCAGCGCCTCGCACTCAGTGCCTCGCACTCGGCGTTTCAGCGCCTCGCACTCGACGTCTCAGCGCCTCACACTCGGCGCCTTGAACTCATCGTCTCAGGACCTCAGCACCTAGCACTCAGCGTCTCAGCTCCTTGCACTCAGCATCTCAGATCCTTGCACTCAGCGTCTCAGCGACTCGCACTCAGCGTCTCAGTGCCTCGCACTCAGCGTCTCAGCGACTCGAGCTCAGCATCCTAGTGCCTCGCCCTGAGCGAATCGCACTCAGCACCTCAGTGCCTCGCACTCAGCGTCTCAGCGCCTCGCACTCAGCGTCTCAGCGCCTCACACTCAGCGCCTTGCACTCAGCGCCTCAGCGACTCGCACTCAGTGCCTCAGGGACCGGCACTCAGCGTTTTAGTGCCTCGCACTCAGCGCCTCAGCGCCTCGCACTCAGCCTCTCAGCGCCTCGCACTCGGCACCTTGAACTCATCGTCTCAGGACCTCAGCACCTAGCACTCAGCGTCTCAGCTTCTTGCACTCAGCATCTCAGCTCCACGCACTCGGCGTCTCAGCGACTCGCACTCGGCGTCTCAGCTCCACGCACTCGGCGTCTCAGCTCCACGCACTCGGCGTCTCAGCGACTCACACTCGGCGTCTCAGTGCCTCGCACTCGGCGTCTCAGTGCCTCGCACTCGGCGTCTCAGCTCCTCGCACTCAGCATCTCAGAGACTCACACTCGGCGTCTCAGAGACTCGCACTCGGCGTCTCAGCGACTTGCACTCGGCGTCTCAGCGACTGGCACTCAGCGCCTCCCACTCAGCGCCTCAGCGACCTGCACTCAGCTCCACGCACTCAGCGTCTCAGCTTCTTGCACTCGGCGTCTCAGCGCCTCGCACTCGGCGTCTCAGCGCCTCGCACTCGGCGTCTCAGAGACTCGCATTCAGCCTCTCAGCGCCTCGCACCCAACATCTCAGCGCCTCGCACTCGGCATCTCAGCGCCTCGCACTCGGCCTCTCAGCTCCTCGCACTCAGCGTCTCAGCGACTCGCACTCAGCGCCTCCCACTCAGCGTCGCAGCGCCTCGCACTCAGCGTCTCAGTGCCTCTCACTCAGCGCCTCAGCGCCTCGCCCTCAGTGCCTCGCCCTCAGCGCCTCGCACTCAGCATCTCAGCGCCTCGCCCTCAGCGCCTCGCACTCAGAGTCTCAGTGCCTCGCACTCAGCGTCTCAGCGCCTCGCACTCAGCTTCTCAGCGCATCGCACTCAGCGTCTCAACGCCTCCCACTCAGCGTCTCAGCGCCTCACCCTCAGCGTCTCGCCCACAGCATCTCGCCCTCAGCATCTCAGCGCTTTGCACTCAGCGTCTCGGCGCCTCGCACTCAGCATCTCGGCGCTTTGCACTCAGTGTCTCAGCGACTCGAGCTCAGCGTCTCAGCGCCTCGCCCTGAGCGAATCGCACTCAGCGTCGCAGCGCCTCGCACTCAGCTTCTCAGCGCCACGCATTCAGCGCCTCGCACTCAGTGCCTCACACTCGGCGTTTCAGTGCCTCGCACTCGATGTCTCAGTGCCTCGCACTCGGCGCCTTGAACTCATCGTCTCAGGACCTCAGCACCTAGCACTCAGCGTCTCAGCTCCTTGCACTCAGCGTCTTAGATCCTCGCACTCAGCGTCTCAGCACCTCACACTCAGCGTCTCAGCGACTCGAGCTCAGCGTCTCAGCGCCTCGCCGTGAGCGAATCGCACTCAGCGCCTCAGCGCCTCGCACTCAGCGTCTCAGCGCCTCGCACTCAGCGTCTCAGCGCCTCACACTCAGCGCCTTGCACTCAGTGCCTCAGCGACTCGCATTCAGCGTCTCAGCTTCTTGCACTCAGCGTCTCAGCTCCACGCACTCGGCGTCTCAGCGACTCGCACTCGGCGTCTCAGCGCCTCGCACTCGGCGTCTCAGAGACTCGCACTCGGCGTCTCAGCGCCTCGCACTCGGCGTCTCAGAGACTCGCACTCGGCGTCTCAGAGACTCGCACTCGGTGTCTCAGCGACTTGCACTCAGCGTCTCAGCTTCTTGCACTCAGCGTCTCAGCTCCACGCACTCGGCGTCTCAGCGCCTCGCACTCGGCGTCTCAGCACCTGGCACTCGGCGTCTCAGTGCCTCGCACTCGGCGTCTCAGCTCCTCGCACTCAGCGTCTCAGAAACTCGCACTCGGCGTCTCAGAGACTCGCACTCGGCGTCTCAGCGACTTGCACTCGGCGTCTCAGCGACTTGCACTCAGCGCCTCCCACTCAGAGCCTCAGCGACCCGCACTCAGCTCCATGCACTCAGCGTCTCAGCTTCTTGCACTCGGCGTCTCAGCGACTCGCACTCGGCGTCTCAGCGACACGGACTCGGCGTCTCAGCGCCTCGCACTCAGCGTCTCAGCGCCTCACACTCAGCGTCTCAGCGCCTCGCACTCCGTGCCTCGCACTCAGCGCTTCAGTGCCTCGCACTCAGCGTCTCAGCGCTTTGTACTCAGCGTCTCAGCGCCTCGCCCTCAGCGTCTCGCACTCAGCGTCTCAGCGCCTCGCCCTCAGCGTCTCGCACTCAGCATCTCAGCACCTCGCACTCAGAGTCTCAGCGCCTCGCCCTCAGCGTCTCGCACTGAGCGTCTCAGCGCTTTGCACTCAGCGTCTCAGTGCCTCGCCCTCAGCGTCTCGCACTCAGCGTCTCAGCGCCTTGCACTCAGCGTCTCGGCGCTTTGCACTCAGCGTCTCAGCACCTCGCCCTGAGCGTCTCGCACTCAGCGTCTCAGTGCCTCGCACTCAGCGTCTCGGCGCTTTGCACTCAGTGTCTCAGTGCCTCGCCCTCAGCGTCTCGCACTCAGCGTCTCAGCATCTCGCCCTTAGCGCCTCGCTCTCAGCGACTCGCACTCAGCGTCTCAGCGCCTCTCACTCAGCGTCTCAGCGCCTCGCCCTCAGCGCCTCGCCCTCAGCGCCTCGCACTCAGCGTCTCAGCGCCTCGCTCTCAGCGCCTTGCACTCAGCGTCTTAGATCCTCGCACTCAGCGTCTCAGCACCTCACACTCAGCGTCTCAGCGACTCGAGCTCAGCGTCTCAGCGCCTCGCCGTGAGCGAATCGCACTCAGCGCCTCAGCGCCTCGCACTCAGCGTCTCAGCGCCTCGCACTCAGCGTCTCAGCGCCTCACACTCAGCGCCTTGCACTCAGTGCCTCAGCGACTCGCACTCAGCGTCTCAGCTTCTTGCACTCAGCGTCTCAGCTCCACGCACTCGGCGTCTCAGCGACTCGCACTCGGCGTCTCAGCGCCTCGCACTCGGCGTCTCAGAGACTCGCACTCGGCGTCTCAGCGCCTCGCACTCGGCGTCTCAGAGACTCGCACTCGGCGTCTCAGAGACTCGCACTCGGTGTCTCAGCGACTTGCACTCAGCGTCTCAGCTTCTTGCACTCAGCGTCTCAGCTCCACGCACTCGGCGTCTCAGCGCCTCGCACTCGGCGTCTCAGCTCCTCGCACTCAGCGTCTCAGAAACTCGCACTCGGCGTCTCAGAGACTCGCACTCGGCGTCTCAGCGACTTGCACTCGGCGTCTCAGCGACTTGCACTCAGCGCCTCCCACTCAGAGCCTCAGCGACCCGCACTCAGCTCCATGCACTCAGCGTCTCAGCTTCTTGCACTCGGCGTCTCAGCGACTCGCACTCGGCGTCTCAGCGACACGGACTCGGCGTCTCAGCGCCTCGCACTCAGCGTCTCAGCGCCTCACACTCAGCGTCTCAGCGCCTCGCACTCCGTGCCTCGCACTCAGCGCTTCAGTGCCTCGCACTCAGCGTCTCAGCGCTTTGTACTCAGCGTCTCAGCGCCTCGCCCTCAGCGTCTCGCACTCAGCGTCTCAGCGCCTCGCCCTCAGCGTCTCGCACTCAGCATCTCAGCACCTCGCACTCAGAGTCTCAGCGCCTCGCCCTCAGCGTCTCGCACTGAGCGTCTCAGCGCTTTGCACTCAGCGTCTCAGTGCCTCGCCCTCAGCGTCTCGCACTCAGCGTCTCAGCGCCTTGCACTCAGCGTCTCGGCGCTTTGCACTCAGCGTCTCAGCACCTCGCCCTGAGCGTCTCGCACTCAGCGTCTCAGTGCCTCGCACTCAGCGTCTCGGCGCTTTGCACTCAGTGTCTCAGTGCCTCGCCCTCAGCGTCTCGCACTCAGCGTCTCAGCATCTCGCCCTTAGCGCCTCGCTCTCAGCGACTCGCACTCAGCGTCTCAGCGCCTCTCACTCAGCGTCTCAGCACCTCGCCCTCAGCGCCTCGCCCTCAGCGCCTCGCACTCAGCGTCTCAGCGCCTCGCTCTCAGCGCCTTGCACTCAGCGTCTAAGTGCCTCGAATTCAGCGTCTCAGCGCATCGCACTCAGCATCTCAGCGCCTCCCACTCAGCGTCTCAGCGCCTCACCCTCAGAGTCTCGCCCTCAGCATCTCAGCGCTTTGCACTCAGCGTCTCGGCGCCTCGCACTCAGCGTCGCAGCGCCTTGCACTCAGCATCTCGGCGCTTTTCACTCAGTGTCTCAACGCCTCGCACTCAGCGTCTCAGCGCCTCGCACTCAGCGTCTCAGCGACTCGAGCTCAGCGTCTCGGCGCCTCGCCCTGAGCGAATCGCACTCAGCGTTGCAGCGCCTCGCACTCAGCTTCGCAGCGCCACGCATTCAGCGCCTCGCAATCAGTGCCTCGCACTCGGCGTTTCAGCGCCTCGCACTCGACGTCTCAGCGCCTCACACTCGGCGCCTTGAACTCATCGTCTCAGGACCTCAGCACCTAGCACTCAGCGTCTCAGCTCCTTGCACTCAGCGTCTCAGATCCTTGCACTCAGCGTCTCAGCGACTCGCACTCAGCGTCTCAGTGCCTCGCACTCAGTGTCTCAGCGACTCGAACTCAGCGTCTCAGTGCCTCGCCCTGAGCGAATCGCACTCAGCGTCTCAGCGCCTCACACTCAGCGCCTTGCACTCAGCGCCTCAGCGACTCGCACTCAGTGCCTCAGGGAACCGCACTCAGCGTCTTAGTGCCTCGCACTCAGCGCCTCAGCGCCTTGCACTCAGCGTCTCAGCGCCTCGCACTCAGCCTCTCAGCGCCTCGCACTCGGCACCTTGAACTCATCGTCTCAGGACCTCAGCACCTAGCACTCAGCGTCTCAGCTTCTTGCACTCAGCGTCTCAGCTCCACGCACACGGCGTCTCAGCGACTCGCACTCGGCGTCTCAGCTTCTTGCACTCAGCGTCTCAGCTCCACGCACTCGGCGTCTCAGCGACTCGCACTCGGCGTCTCAGTGCCTCGCACTCGGCGTCTCAGTGCCTCGCACTCGGCGTCTCAGTGCCTCGCACTCGGCGTCTCAGTGCCTCACACTCAGCATCTCAGCACCTCGCACTCAGCGTCTCAGCGCCTCGCCCTCAGCGTCTCGCACTCAGCGTCTCAGCGCTTTGCACTCAGCGTCTCAGCGCCTCGCCCTCAGCGTCTCGCACTCAGCGTCTCAGCGCCTCTCACTCAGCGTCTCAGCGCCTCGCCCTCAGCACCTCGCCCTCAGCGCCTCGCACTCAGCGTCGCAGCGCCTCGCCCTCAGCGCCTTGCACTCAGCGTCTAAGTGCCTCGCATTCAGCGTCTCAGCGCATCGCACTCAGCGTCTCAGCGCCTCCCACTCAGCGTCTCAGCGCCTCACCCTCAGCGTCTCGCCCTCAGCATCTCAGCGCTTTGCACTCAGCGTCTCGGCGCCTCGCACTCAGCATCTCGGCGCCTTGCACTCAGCATCTCGGCGCTTTGCACTCAGTGTCTCAACGCCTCGCACTCAGCGTCTCAGCGCCTCGCACTCAGTGTCTCAGCGACTCGAGCTCAGCATCTCGGCGCCTCGCACTCAGCGTCTCAGCGTCTCGCACTCAGCGTCTCAGCGCCTCGCCCTCAGCGTCTCGCACTCAGCATCTCAGCACCTCGCACTCAGAGTCTCAGCGCCTCGCCCTCAGCGTCTCGCACTGAGCGTCTCAGCGCTTTGCACTCAGCGTCTCAGTGCCTCGCCCTCAGCGTCTCGCACTCAGCGTCTCAGCGCCTTGCACTCAGCGTCTCGGCGCTTTGCACTCAGCGTCTCAGCACCTCGCCCTGAGCGTCTCGCACTCAGCGTCTCAGTGCCTCGCACTCAGCGTCTCGGCGCTTTGCACTCAGTGTCTCAGTGCCTCGCCCTCAGCGTCTCGCACTCAGCGTCTCAGCATCTCGCCCTTAGCGCCTCGCTCTCAGCGACTCGCACTCAGCGTCTCAGCGCCTCTCACTCAGCGTCTCAGCGCCTCGCCCTCAGCGCCTCGCCCTCAGCGCCTCGCACTCAGCGTCTCAGCGCCTCGCTCTCAGCGCCTTGCACTCAGCGTCTTAGATCCTCGCACTCAGCGTCTCAGCACCTCACACTCAGCGTCTCAGCGACTCGAGCTCAGCGTCTCAGCGCCTCGCCGTGAGCGAATCGCACTCAGCGCCTCAGCGCCTCGCACTCAGCGTCTCAGCGCCTCGCACTCAGCGTCTCAGCGCCTCACACTCAGCGCCTTGCACTCAGTGCCTCAGCGACTCGCACTCAGCGTCTCAGCTTCTTGCACTCAGCGTCTCAGCTCCACGCACTCGGCGTCTCAGCGACTCGCACTCGGCGTCTCAGCGCCTCGCACTCGGCGTCTCAGAGACTCGCACTCGGCGTCTCAGCGCCTCGCACTCGGCGTCTCAGAGACTCGCACTCGGCGTCTCAGAGACTCGCACTCGGTGTCTCAGCGACTTGCACTCAGCGTCTCAGCTTCTTGCACTCAGCGTCTCAGCTCCACGCACTCGGCGTCTCAGCGCCTCGCACTCGGCGTCTCAGCTCCTCGCACTCAGCGTCTCAGAAACTCGCACTCGGCGTCTCAGAGACTCGCACTCGGCGTCTCAGCGACTTGCACTCGGCGTCTCAGCGACTTGCACTCAGCGCCTCCCACTCAGAGCCTCAGCGACCCGCACTCAGCTCCATGCACTCAGCGTCTCAGCTTCTTGCACTCGGCGTCTCAGCGACTCGCACTCGGCGTCTCAGCGACACGGACTCGGCGTCTCAGCGCCTCGCACTCAGCGTCTCAGCGCCTCACACTCAGCGTCTCAGCGCCTCGCACTCCGTGCCTCGCACTCAGCGCTTCAGTGCCTCGCACTCAGCGTCTCAGCGCTTTGTACTCAGCGTCTCAGCGCCTCGCCCTCAGCGTCTCGCACTCAGCGTCTCAGCGCCTCGCCCTCAGCGTCTCGCACTCAGCATCTCAGCACCTCGCACTCAGAGTCTCAGCGCCTCGCCCTCAGCGTCTCGCACTGAGCGTCTCAGCGCTTTGCACTCAGCGTCTCAGTGCCTCGCCCTCAGCGTCTCGCACTCAGCGTCTCAGCGCCTTGCACTCAGCGTCTCGGCGCTTTGCACTCAGCGTCTCAGCACCTCGCCCTGAGCGTCTCGCACTCAGCGTCTCAGTGCCTCGCACTCAGCGTCTCGGCGCTTTGCACTCAGTGTCTCAGTGCCTCGCCCTCAGCGTCTCGCACTCAGCGTCTCAGCATCTCGCCCTTAGCGCCTCGCTCTCAGCGACTCGCACTCAGCGTCTCAGCGCCTCTCACTCAGCGTCTCAGCACCTCGCCCTCAGCGCCTCGCCCTCAGCGCCTCGCACTCAGCGTCTCAGCGCCTCGCTCTCAGCGCCTTGCACTCAGCGTCTAAGTGCCTCGAATTCAGCGTCTCAGCGCATCGCACTCAGCATCTCAGCGCCTCCCACTCAGCGTCTCAGCGCCTCACCCTCAGAGTCTCGCCCTCAGCATCTCAGCGCTTTGCACTCAGCGTCTCGGCGCCTCGCACTCAGCGTCGCAGCGCCTTGCACTCAGCATCTCGGCGCTTTTCACTCAGTGTCTCAACGCCTCGCACTCAGCGTCTCAGCGCCTCGCACTCAGCGTCTCAGCGACTCGAGCTCAGCGTCTCGGCGCCTCGCCCTGAGCGAATCGCACTCAGCGTTGCAGCGCCTCGCACTCAGCTTCGCAGCGCCACGCATTCAGCGCCTCGCAATCAGTGCCTCGCACTCGGCGTTTCAGCGCCTCGCACTCGACGTCTCAGCGCCTCACACTCGGCGCCTTGAACTCATCGTCTCAGGACCTCAGCACCTAGCACTCAGCGTCTCAGCTCCTTGCACTCAGCGTCTCAGATCCTTGCACTCAGCGTCTCAGCGACTCGCACTCAGCGTCTCAGTGCCTCGCACTCAGTGTCTCAGCGACTCGAGCTCAGCGTCTCAGTGCCTCGCCCTGAGCGAATCGCACTCAGCGTCTCAGCGCCTCACACTCAGCGCCTTGCACTCAGCGCCTCAGCGACTCGCACTCAGTGCCTCAGGGAACCGCACTCAGCGTCTTAGTGCCTCGCACTCAGCGCCTCAGCGCCTTGCACTCAGCGTCTCAGCGCCTCGCACTCAGCCTCTCAGCGCCTCGCACTCGGCACCTTGAACTCATCGTCTCAGGACCTCAGCACCTAGCACTCAGCGTCTCAGCTTCTTGCACTCAGCGTCTCAGCTCCACGCACACGGCGTCTCAGCGACTCGCACTCGGCGTCTCAGCTTCTTGCACTCAGCGTCTCAGCTCCACG
The DNA here is from genome assembly GCF_017639515.1 of Carcharodon carcharias. Taxonomy (NCBI): domain Eukaryota; kingdom Metazoa; phylum Chordata; class Chondrichthyes; order Lamniformes; family Lamnidae; genus Carcharodon; species Carcharodon carcharias. The sequence continues at coordinate 117,782,779 of NC_054470.1, read as the reverse complement.
CACTCGGCGTCTCAGCGACTCGCACTCGGCGTCTCAGTGCCTCGCACTCGGCGTCTCAGTGCCTCGCACTCGGCGTCTCAGTGCCTCGCACTCGGCGTCTCAGTGCCTCACACTCAGCATCTCAGCACCTCGCACTCAGCGTCTCAGCGCCTCGCCCTCAGCGTCTCGCACTCAGCGTCTCAGCGCTTTGCACTCAGCGTCTCAGCGCCTCGCCCTCAGCGTCTCGCACTCAGCGTCTCAGCGCCTCTCACTCAGCGTCTCAGCGCCTTGCCCTCAGCACCTCGCCCTCAGCGCCTCGCACTCAGCGTCGCAGCGCCTCGCCCTCAGCGCCTTGCACTCAGCGTCTAAGTGCCTCGCATTCAGCGTCTCAGCGCATCGCACTCAGCGTCTCAGCGCCTCCCACTCAGCGTCTCAGCGCCTCACCCTCAGCGTCTCGCCCTCAGCATCTCAGCGCTTTGCACTCAGCGTCTCGGCGCCTCGCACTCAGCATCTCGGCGCCTTGCACTCAGCATCTCGGCGCTTTGCACTCAGTGTCTCAACGCCTCGCACTCAGCGTCTCAGCGCCTCGCACTCAGTGTCTCAGCGACTCGAGCTCAGCATCTCGGCGCCTCGCACTCAGCGTCTCAGCGTCTCGCACTCAGCGTCTCAGCGCCTCGCCCTCAGCGTCTCAGCGACTCGAGCTCAGCGTCTCAGTGCCTCGCCCTGAGTGAATCGCACTCAGTGCCTCAGTGCCTCGCACTCAGCGTCTCAGCGCCTCACACACAGCGCCTTGCACTCAGCGCCTCAGCGACTCGCACTCAGCGCATCAGGGACCCGCACTCAGCGTCTTAGTGCCTCGCACTCAGCGCCTCAGCGCCTTGCACTCAGCGTCTCAGCGCCTCGCACTCAGCCTCTCAGCGCCTCGCACTCGGCACCTTGAACTCATCGTCTCAGGACCTCAGCACCTAGCACTCAGCGTCTCAGCTTCTTGCACTCAGCGTCTCAGCTCCACGCACTCGGCGTCTCAGCGACTCGCACTCGGCGTCTCAGCGCCTCGCCCTCAGCGCCTCGCCCTCAGCGCCTCGCACTCAGCGTCTCAGCGCCTCGCTCTCAGCGCCTTGCACTCAGCGTCTAAGTGCCTCGAATTCAGCGTCTCAGCGCATCGCACTCAGCATCTCAGCGCCTCCCACTCAGCGTCTCAGCGCCTCACCCTCAGAGTCTCGCCCTCAGCATCTCAGCGCTTTGCACTCAGCGTCTCGGCGCCTCGCACTCAGCGTCGCAGCGCCTTGCACTCAGCATCTCGGCGCTTTTCACTCAGTGTCTCAACGCCTCGCACTCAGCGTCTCAGCGCCTCGCACTCAGCGTCTCAGCGACTCGAGCTCAGCGTCTCGGCGCCTCGCCCTGAGCGAATCGCACTCAGCGTTGCAGCGCCTCGCACTCAGCTTCGCAGCGCCACGCATTCAGCGCCTCGCAATCAGTGCCTCGCACTCGGCATTTCAGCGCCTCGCACTCGACGTCTCAGCGCCTCACACTCGGCGCCTTGAACTCATCGTCTCAGGACCTCAGCACCTAGCACTCAGCGTCTCAGCTCCTTGCACTCAGCGTCTCAGATCCTTGCACTCAGCGTCTCAGCGACTCGCACTCAGCGTCTCAGTGCCTCGCACTCAGTGTCTCAGCGACTCGAGCTCAGCGTCTCAGTGCCTCGCCCTGAGCGAATCGCACTCAGCGTCTCAGCGCCTCACACTCAGCGCCTTGCACTCAGCGCCTCAGCGACTCGCACTCAGTGCCTCAGGGACCCGCACTCAGCGTCTTAGTGCCTCGCACTCAGCGCCTCAGCGCCTTGCACTCAGCGTCTCAGCGCCTCGCACTCAGCCTCTCAGCGCCTCGCACTCGGCACCTTGAACTCATCGTCTCAGGACCTCAGCACCTAGCACTCAGCGTCTCAGCTTCTTGCACTCAGCGTCTCAGCTCCACGCACACGGCGTCTCAGCGACTCGCACTCGGCGTCTCAGCTTCTTGCACTCAGCGTCTCAGCTCCACGCACTCGGCGTCTCAGCGACTCGCACTCGGCGTCTCAGTGCCTCGCACTCGGCGTCTCAGTGCCTCGCACTCGGCGTCTCAGTGCCTCACACTCAGCATCTCAGCACCTCGCACTCAGCGTCTCAGCGCCTCGCCCTCAGCGTCTCGCACTCAGCGTCTCAGCGCTTTGCACTCAGCGTCTCAGCGCCTCGCCCTCAGCGTCTCGCACTCAGCGTCTCAGCGCCTCTCACTCAGCGTCTCAGCGCCTCGCCCTCAGCACCTCGCCCTCAGCGCCTCGCACTCAGCGTCGCAGCGCCTCGCCCTCAGCGCCTTGCACTCAGCGTCTAAGTGCCTCGCATTCAGCGTCTCAGCGCATCGCACTCAGCGTCTCAGCGCCTCCCACTCAGCGTCTCAGCGCCTCACCCTCAGCGTCTCGCCCTCAGCATCTCAGCGCTTTGCACTCAGCGTCTCGGCGCCTCGCACTCAGCATCTCGGCGCCTTGCACTCAGCATCTCGGCGCTTTGCACTCAGTGTCTCAACGCCTCGCACTCAGCGTCTCAGCGCCTCGCACTCAGTGTCTCAGCGACTCGAGCTCAGCATCTCGGCGCCTCGCACTCAGCGTCTCAGCGACTCGAGCTCAGCGTCTCAGTGCCTCGCACCCAGCGTCTCAGCGACTCGAGCTCAGCGTCTCAGTGCCTCGCCCTGAGTGAATCGCACTCAGTGCCTCAGTGCCTCGCACTCAGCGTCTCAGCGCCTCACACACAGCGCCTTGCACTCAGCGCCTCAGCGACTCGCACTCAGCGCATCAGGGACCCGCACTCAGCGTCTTAGTGCCTCGCACTCAGCGCCTCAGCGCCTTGCACTCAGCGTCTCAGCGCCTCGCACTCAGCCTCTCAGCGCCTCGCACTCGGCACCTTGAACTCATCGTCTCAGGACCTCAGCACCTAGCACTCAGCGTCTCAGCTTCTTGCACTCAGCGTCTCAGCTCCACGCACTCGGCGTCTCAGCGACTCGCACTCTGCGTCTCAGCTTCTTGCACTTAGCGTCTCAGCTCCACGCACTCGGTGTCTCAGCGACTCGCACTCGGCGTCTCAGTGCCTCGCACTCGGCGTCTCAGTGCCTCGCACTCGGCGTCTCAGCTCCTCGCACTCGGCGTCTCAGCGACTCGCACACGGCGTCTCAGAGACTCGCACTCGGCGTCTCAGAGACTCGCATTCAGCCTCTCAGCGCCTCGCACCCAGCGTCTCAGCGCCTCGCACTTGGCATCTCAGCGCCTCGCACTCGGCCTCTCAGCTCCTCGCACTCAGCGTCTCAGCGACTCGCACTCAGCGTCTCGGCGCCTCTCACTCAGCGCCTCAGCGCCTCGCCCTCAGCGCCTCGCCCTCAGCGCCTCGCACTCAGCATCTCAGCGCCTCGCCCTCAGCGCCTCGCACTCAGAGTCTCAGTGCCTCGCACTCAGCGTCTCAGCGCCTCGCACTCAGCGTCTCAGCGCATCGCACTCAGCGTCTCAGCGCCTCCCACTCAGCGTCTCAGCGTCTCACCCTCAGCGTCTCGCCCTCAGCGTCTCGCCCTCAGCATCTCAGCGCTTTGCACTCAGCGTCTCGGCGCCTCGCACTCAGCATCTCGGCGCTTTGCACTCAGTGTCTCAGCGACTCGAGCTCAGCATCTCAGCGCCTCGCCCTGAGCGAATCGCACTCAGTGTCGCAGCGCCTCGCACTCAGCTTCTCAGTGCCACGCATTCAGCGCCTCGCACTCAGTGCCTCGCACTCGGCGTTTCATTGCCACGCACTCGACGTCTCAGCGCCTCACACTCGGCGCCTTGAACTCATCGTCTCAGGACCTCAGCACCTAGCACTCAGCGTCTCAGCTCCTTGCACTCAGCGTCTCAGATCCTCGCACTCAGCGTCTCAGCGCCTCACGCTCAGCGTCTCAGCGACTCGCACTCAGAGTCTCAGCGACTCGAGCTCAGCGTCTCAGCGCCTCGCCCTGAGCGAATCGCACTCAGTGCCTCAGTGCCTCGCACTCAGCGTCTCAGCGCCTCGCACTCAGCGTCTCAGCGCTTCACACTCAGCGCCTTCCACTCAGCACCTCAGCGACTCGCACTCAGCGCCTCAGCGCCTCGCCCTCAGTGCCTCGCACTCAGTGCCTCACACTCAGTGTCTCAGCGACTCGAGCTCAGCGTCTCAGCCCCTCGCCCTGAGCGAATCGCACTCAGCGTTGCAGCGCCTCGCTCTCAGCTTCTCAGCACCACGCATTCAGCGCCTCGCACTCAGTGCCTCGTACTCGGTGTTTCAGTGCCTCGCACTCGACGTCTCAGCGCCTCGCACTCGGCGCCTTGAACTCATCGTCTCAGGACCTCAGCACCTAGCACTCAGCGTCTCAGCTCCTTGCACTCAGCGTCTCAGATCCTCGCACTCAGCGTCTCAGCGCCTCACACTCAGCGTCTCAGCGACTCGCACTCAGAGTCTCAGCGATTCGAGCTCAGCGTCTCAGCGCCTCGCTGTGAGCGAATCACACTCAGCGCCTCAGCGCCTCGCACTCAGCGTCTCAGCGCCTCACACTCAGCGCCTTGCACTCAGTGCCTCAGCGACTCGCACTCAGCGCCTCAGCGACCTGCACACAGCGTTTTAGTGCCTCGCACTCAGCGTCTCAGCGACTCGAGCTCAGCATCTCAGTGCCTCGCCCTGAGCGAATCGCACTCAGCGCCTCAGTGCCTCGCACTCAGCGTATCAGCGCCTCGCACTCAGCTTCTCAGCGCCTCACACTCAGCGCCTTGCACTCAGCGTCTCAGCGCCTCGCACTCAGCCTCTCAGCGCCTCGCACTCGGCACCTTGAACTCATCGTCTCAGGACCTCAGCACCTAGCACTCAGCGTCTCAGCTTCTTGCACTCAGCGTCTCAGCTCCACGCACTCGGCGTCTCAGTGACTCGCACTCGGCGTCTCAGCTTCTTGCACTCAGCGTCTCAGCGCCTCACACTCAGCGCCTTGCACTCAGCGCCTCAGCGACTCGCACTCAGCGCCTCAGCGACCCGCACTCAGCGTCTTAGTGCCTCGCACTCAGCGCCTCAGCGCCTCGCACTCAGCGTCTCAGCGCCTCGCACTCAGCGTCTCAGCGCCTCGCACTCGGCACCTTGAACTCATCGTCTCAAGACCTCAGCACCTAGCACTCAGCGTCACAGCGCCTCGCACTCAGCGTCTCAGCGCCTCGCACTCAGCGTCTTCGCGCCTCGCACTCAGTGTCTCAGCTTCTGGCACTCGGCGTCTCAGCTCCACGCACTCGGCGTCTCAGCGCCTCGCACTCGGCGTCTCAGCGCCTCGCACTCGGCGTCTCAGCGCCTCGCACTCGGCGTCTCAGCGCCTCGCACTCAGCGTCTCAGAGACTCGCACTCGGCGTCTCAGCGTCTCGCACTCAGCATCTCAGCACCTCGCACTCAGCGTCTCAGCGCCTCGCCCTCAGCGTCTCGCACTCAGAGTCTCAGCGCTTTGCACTCAGCGTCTCAGCGCCTCGCCCTCGGCGTCTCGCACTCAGCGTCTCAGCGCCTCTCACTCAGCTTCTCAGCGCCTCGCCCTCAGCGCCTCGCCCTCAGCTCCTCGCACTCAGCGTCTCAGCGCCTCGCCCTCAGCGCCTTGCACTCAGCATCTAAGTGCCTCGCATTCAGCGTCTCAGCGTCTCGCACTCAGCATCTCAGCACCTCGCACTCAGCGTCTCAGCGCCTCACCCTCAGCGTCTCACCCTCAGCATCTCAGCGCTTTGCACTCAGCGTCTCGGCGCCTCGCACTCAGCATCTCAGCGCCTTGCACTCAGCATCTCGGCGCTTTGCACTCAGTGTCTCAACGCCTCGCACTCAGCGTCTCAGCGCCTCGCACTCAGCGTCTCAGCGACTCGGGCTCAGCGTCTCAGCGCCTCGCCCTGAGCGAATCGCACTCAGCGTTGCAGCGCCTCGCACTCAGCTTCTCAGCGCCACGCATTCAGCGCCTCGCACTCAGTGCCTCGCACTCGGCGTTTCAGCGCCTCGCACTCGACGTCTCAGCGCCTCACACTCAGCGCCTTGAACTCATCGTCTCAGGACCTCAGCACCTAGCACTCAGCGTCTCAGCTCCTTGCACTCAGCGTCTCAGTGCCTCGCACTCAGCGTCTCAGCGACTCGAGCTCAGCGTCTCAGTGCCTCGCCCTGAGTGAATCACACTCAGCGCCTCAGTGCCTCGCACTCAGCGTCTCAGCGCCTCACACACAGCGCCTTGCACTCAGCGTCTCAGCGCCTCGCCCTCAGCGCCTCGCCCACAGCGCCTCGCACTCAGCGTCTCAGCACCTCGCCCTCAGCGCCTTGCACTCAGCGTCTAAGTGCCTCGCATTCAGCGTCTCAGCGCATCGCACTCAGCGTCTCAGCGCCTCCCAATCAGCGTCTCAGCGTCTCAGCGCCTCCCACTCAGCGTCTCAGCGCCTCACCCTCAGCGTCTCGCCCTCAGCATCTCAGCGCTTTGCACTCAGCGTCTCGGCGCCTCGCACTCAGCATCTCGGCGACTTGCACTCAGCATCTCGGCGCTTTGCACTCAGTGTCTCAACGCCTCGCACTCAGCGTCTCAGCGCCTCGCCCTCAGCGTCTCGCACACAGCGTCTCAGTGCCTCGCACTCAGCATCTCGGCGCTTTGCACTCAGCGTCTCAGCGCCTCGCCCTCAGCGTCTCGCACTCAGCGTCTCAGCATCTCGCCCTCAGCGCCTCGCTCTCAGCGAATCGCACTCAGCGTCTCAGCATCGCGCCCTCAGTGCCTCGCCCTCAGCGACTCGCACTCAGCGTCTCAGCGCCTCTCACTCAGCGTCTCAGCGTCTCGCCCTCAGCGCCTCGCCCTCAGCGTTTTGCACTCAGCGTCTAAGTGCCTCGCATTCAGCGTCTCAGCGCCTTGCACTCAGCGTCTCAGCGACTCGAGCTCAGCGTCTCGGCGCCTCACACTCAGCGTCTCAGCGACTCGAGCTCAGCGTCTCAGCGCCTCGCCCTGAGCGAATCGCACTCAGTGTTGCAGCGCCTCGCACTCAGCTTCTCAGCGCCACGCATTCAGCGCCTCGCACTCAGTGCCTCGCACTCGGCGTTTCAGCGCCTCGCACTCGACGTCTCAGCGCCTCACACTCGGCGCCTTGAACTCATCGTCTCAGGTCCTCAGCACCTAGCACTCAGCGTCTCAGCTCCTTGCACTCAGCGTCTCAGATCCTTGCACTCAGCGTCTCAGCGACTCGCACTCAGCGTCTCAGTGCCTCGCACTCAGCGTCTCAGCGACTCGAGCTCAGCGTCTCAGTGCCTCGCCCTGAGCGAATCGCACTCAGCGCCTCAGTGCCTCGCACTCAGCGTCTCAGCGCCTCGCACACAGCGTCTCAGCGCCTCACACTCAGCGCCTCGCACTCAGCGCCTCAGCGACTCGCGCTCAGCGCCTCAGGGAGCCGCACTCAGCGCCTCAGCGCCTCGCACTCAGCGTCTCAGCGCCTCGCACTCGGCACCTTGAACTCATCGTCTCAAGACCTCAGCACCTAGCACTCAGCGTCACAGCGCCTCGCACTCAGCGTCTCAGCGCCTCGCACTCAGCGTCTTCGCGCCTCGCACTCAGCGTCTCAGCTTCTGGCACTCGGCGTCTCAGCTCCACGCACTCGGCGTCTCAGCGCCTCGCACTCGGCGTCTCAGCGCCTCGCACTCGGCGTCTCAGCGCCTCGCACTCGGCGTCTCAGCGCCTCGCACTCAGCGTCTCAGAGACTCGCACTCGGCGTCTCAGCGACTCGCACTCAGCATCTCAGCACCTCGCACTCAGCGTCTCAGCGCCTCGCCCTCAGCGTCTCGCACTCAGAGTCTCAGCGCTTTGCACTCAGCGTCTCAGCGCCTCGCCCTCGGCGTCTCGCACTCAGCGTCTCAGCGCCTCTCACTCAGCTTCTCAGCGCCTCGCCCTCAGCGCCTCGCCCTCAGCTCCTCGCACTCAGCGTCTCAGCGCCTTGCCCTCAGCGCCTTGCACTCAGCATCTAAGTGCCTCGCATTCAGCGTCTCAGCGTCTCGCACTCAGCATCTCAGCACCTCGCACTCAGCGTCTCAGCGCCTCACCCTCAGCGTCTCACCCTCAGCATCTCAGCGCTTTGCACTCAGCGTCTCGGCGCCTCGCACTCAGCATCTCAGCGCCTTGCACTCAGCATCTCGGCGCTTTGCACTCAGTGTCTCAACGCCTCGCACTCAGCGTCTCAGCGCCTCGCACTCAGTGTCTCAGCGACTCGAGCTCAGCGTCTCAGCGCCTCGCCCTGAGCGAATCGCACTCAGCGTTGCAGCGCCTCGCACTCAGCTTCTCAGCGCCACGCATTCAGCGCCTCACACTCAGTGCCTCGTACTCGGCGTTTCAGTGCCTCGCACTCGACGTCTCAGCGCCTCGCACTCGGCGCCTTGAACTCATCGTCTCAGGACCTCAGCACCTAGCACTCAGCGTCTCAGGTCCTTGCACTCAGCGTCTCAGATCCTCGCACTCAGCGTCTCAGCGCCTCACACTCAGCGTCTCAGCTTCTTGCACTCAGCGTCTCAGCTTCTTGCACTCAGCGTCTCAGCTCCACGCACTCGGCGACTCAGCGACTCGCACTCGGCGTCTCAGCGCCTGGCACTCGGCGTCTCAGTGCCTCGCAATCGGCGTCTCAGCTCCTCGCACTCGGCGTCTCAGAGACTCGCACTCGGCGTCTCAGAGACTCGCACTCGGCGTCTCAGCGACTTGCACTCGGCGTCTCAGCGACTTGCACTCAGCGCCTCCCACTCAGCGCCTCAGCGACCCGCACTCAGCTCCATGCACTCAGCGTCTCAGCTTCTTGCATTCGGCATCTCAGCGACTCGCACTCGGCGTCTCAGCGACTCGCACTCAGCGTCTCAGCGCCTCGCACTCAGCGTCTCAGCGCCTCGCACTCCGTGCCTCACACTCAGCGCTTCAGTGCCTCGCACTCAGCGTCTCAGCGCCTCGCCCTCAGCGTCTCGCACTCAGCGTCTCAGCGCCTCGCCCTCAGCGTCTCGCACTCAGCATCTCAGCACCTCGCACTAAGCGTCTCAGCGCCTCGCCCTCAGCGTCTCACACTCAGCGTCTCAGCGTTTTGCACTCAGCGTCTCAGCGCCTCGCCCTCAGCGTCTCGCACTCAGCGTCTCAGCGCCTCGCACTCAGCATCTCAGTGCCTCGCCCTCAGTGTCTCGGCGCTTTGCACTCAGCGTCTCAGCGCCTCGCCCTCAGCGTCTCGCACTCAGCGTCTCAGTGCCTCGTACTCAGCGTCTCGGCGCTTTGCACTCAGCATCTCAGCGCCTCGCCCTCAGCGTCTCGCACTCAGCGTCTCAGCATCTCGCCCTCAGCGCCTCGCCCTCAGCGCCTCGCACTCAGCGTCTCAGCGCCTCGCCCTCAGCGCCTCGCACTCAGCATCTAAGTGCCTCGCATTCAGCGTCTCAGCGCATCGCACTCAGCGTCTCAGCGCCTCCCACTCAGCGTCTCAGCGCCTCACCCTCAGCATCTCGCCGTCAGCATCTCAGCACTTTGCACTCAGCGTCTCGGCGCCTCGCACTCAGCATCTCGGCGCCTTGCACTCAGCATCTCGGCGCTTTGCACTCAGTGTCTCAACGCCTCACACTCAGCGTCTCAGCGCCTCGCACTCAGCGTCTCAGCGACTCGAGCTCAGCGTCTCGGCGCCTCGCACTCAGCGTCTCAGCGACTCGAGCTCAGCGTCTCAGCGCCTCGCCCTGAGCGAATCGCACTCAGCGTTGCAGCGCCTCGCACTCAGCTTCTCAGCGCCACGCATTCAGCGCCTCGCACTCAGTGCCTCGCACTCGGCGTTTCAGCGCCTCGCACTCGACGTCTCAGCGCCTCACACTCGGCGCCTTGAACTCATCGTCTCAGGACCTCAGCACCTAGCACTCAGCGTCTCAGCTCCTTGCACTCAGCGTCTCAGATCCTTGCACTCAGCGTCTCAGCGACTCGCACTCAGCGTCTCGGCGCTTTGCACTCAGCGTCTCAGCGCCTCGCCCTCAGCTTCTCGCACTCAGCGTCTCAGTGCCTTGCACTCAGCGTCTCAGCGCCTCGCCCTCAGCGTCTCGCTCTCAGCGTCTCAGCGCCTCGCACTCAGCGTCTCAGTGCCTCGCACTCAGCGTCTCGGCGCTTTGCACTCAGCGTCTCAGCGCCTCGCCCTCAGCTTCTCGCACTCAGCGTCTCAGTGCCTTGCACTCAGCGTCTCGGCGCTTTGCACTCAGCGTCTCAGCGCCTCGCCCTCAGCGTCTCGCACTCAGTGTCTCAGCATCTCGCCCTTAGCGCCTCGCTCTCAGCGACTCGCACTCAGCGTCTCAGCATCTCGCCCTCAGCGCCTCGCCCTCAGCGCCTCGCACTCAGCGTCTCAGCGCCTCGCCCTCAGTGCCTTGCACTCAGCATCTAAGTGCCTCGCATTCAGCGTCTCAGCGCATCGCACTCAGCGTCTCAGCGCCTCCCACTCAGCATTTCAGCGCTTTGCACTCAGCGTCTCGGCGCCTCGCACTCAGCATCTCGGCGCCTTGCACTCAGCATCTCGGCGCTTTGCACTCAGTGTCTCAACGCCTCGCACTCAGCGTCTCAGCGACTCGCACTCAGCGTCTCAGCGACTCGAGCTCAGCGTTTCGGCGCCTCGCACCCAGCGTCTCAGCGACTCGAGCTCAGCGTCTCAGCGCCTCGCCCTGAGCGAATCGCACTCAGCGTTGCAGCGCCTCGCACTCAGCTTCTCAGCGCCACGCATTCAGCGCCTCGCACTCAGTGCCTCGCACTCGGCGTTTCAGCGCCTCGCACTCGGCATTTCAGAGACTCGCACTCGGCGTCTCAGAGACTCGCACTCAGCGTCTCAGCTCCTTGCACTCAGCGTCTCAGATCCTTGCACTCAGTGTCTCAGCGACTCGCACTCAGCGTCTCAGTGCCTCGCACTCAGCGTCTCAGCGACTCGAGCTCAGCGTCTCAGTGCCTCGCCCTGAGCGAATCGCACTCAGCGCCTCAGCGCCTCGCACTCAGCGTCTCAGCGCCTCACACTCAGCGCCTTGCACTCAGCGCCTCAGCGACTCGCACTCAGCGCCTCAGCGCCTTGCACTCAGCGTCTCAGCGCCTCGCACTCAGCCTCTCAGCGCCTCGCACTCGGCACCTTGAACTCATCGTCTCAGGACCTCAGCACCTAGCACTCGGCGTCTCAGCTTCTTGCACTCAGCGTCTCAGCTCCACGCACTCAGCGCCTCAGGGACCCGCACTCAGCGTCTTAGTGCCTCGCACTCAGCGCCTCAGCGCCTCAGCGCCTTGCACTCAGCGTCTCAGCGCCTCGCACTCAGCCTCTCAGCGCCTCGCACTCGGCACCTTGAACTCATCGTCTCAGGACCTCAGCACCTAGCACTCAGCGTCTCAGCTTCTTGCAGTCAGCGTCTCAGCTCCACGCACTCGGCGTCTCAGCGACTCGCACTCGGCGTCTCAGCTTCTTGCACTCAGCGTCTCAGCTCCACGCACTCGGCGTCTCAGCGACTCGCACTCGGCGTCTCAGTGCCTCGCACTCGGCGTCTCAGTGCCTCGCACTCGGCGTCTCAGCTCCTCGCACTCAGCGTCTCAGAGACTCGCACTCGGCGTCTCAGCGACTTGCACTCAGCGCCTCCCACTCAGCGCCTCAGCGACCCGCACTCAGCTCCACGCACTCAGCGTCTCAGCTTCTTGCACTCGGCGTCTCAGCGACTCGTACTCGGCGTCTCAGCGCCTCGCACTCGGCGTCTCAGAGACTGGCATTCAGCCTCTCAGCGCCTCGCACCCAGCGTCTCAGCGCCTCGCACTCGGCATCTCAGCGCCTCGCACTCGGCCTCTCAGCTCCTCGCACTCAGCGTCTCAGCGACTCGCACTCAGCGCCTCCCACTCAGCGTCGCAGCGCCTCGCACTCAGCGTCTCAGCGCCTCTCACTCAGCGCCTCAGCGCCTCGCCCTCAGCGCCTCGCCCTCAGCGCCTCGCACTCAGCATCTCAGCGCCTCGCCATCAGCGCCTCGCACTCAGAGTCTCAGTGCCTCGCACTCAGCGTCTCAGCGCCTCGCACTCAGCGTCTCAGCGCATCGCACTCAGCGTCTCGGCGCCTCGCACTCAGCATCTCGGCGCTTTGCACTCGGTGTCTCAGCGACTCGAGCTCAGTGTCTCAGCGCCTCGCCCTGAGCGAATCGCACTCAGCGTCGCAGCGCCTCGCACTCAGCTTCTCAGCGCCACGCATTCAGCGCCTCGCACTCAGTGCCTCGCACTCGGCGTTTCAGTGCCTCACATCGACGTCTCAGTGCCTCGCACTCGGCGCCTTGAACTCATCGTCTCAGGACCTCAGCACCTAGCACTCAGCGTCTCAGCTCCTTGCACTTAGCGTCTCAGATCCTCACACTCAGCGTCTCAGCGCCTCACACTCAGCGTCTCAGCGACTCGCACTCAGAGTCTCAGCGACTCGAGCTCAGCGTCTCAGCGCCTCGCCGTGAGCGAGTCGCACTCAGCGCCTCAGTGCCTCGCACTCAGCGTCTCAGCGCCTCGCACTCAGCGTCTCAGCACCTCACACTCAGCGCCTTGCATTCAGCGCCTCAGCGACTCGCACTCTGCGCCTCAGGGACCCGCACTCAGCGTCTTAGTGCCTCGCACTCAGCGCCTCAGCGCCTTGCACTCAGCGTCTCAGCACCTCGCACTCAGCCTCTCAGCGCCTCGCACTCGGCACCTTGAACTCATCGTCTCAGGACCTCAGCACCTAGCACTCAGCGTCTCAGCTTCTTGCACTCAGCGTCTCAGCTCCACGCACTCGGCGTCTCAGCGACTCGCACTCGGCGTCTCAGCTTCTTGCACTCAGCGTCTCAGCTCCACGCACTCGGCGTCTCAGCGACTCGCACTCGGCATCTCAGTGCCTTGCACTCGGCGTCTCAGTGTCTCGCACTCGGCGTCTCAGTGCCTCGCACTCGGCGTCTCAGCTCCTCGCACTCGGCATTTCAGAGACTCGCACTCGGCGTCTCAGAGACTCGCACTCGGCGTCTCAGCGACTTGCACTTGGCGTCTCAGCGACTTGCACTCAGCGCCTCCCACTCAGCGCCTCAGCGACCCGCACTCAGCTCCACGCACTCAGCGTCTCAGCTTCTTGCACTCGGCGTCTCAGCGCCTCGCACTCGGCGCCTTGAACTCATCGTCTCAGGACCTCAGCACCTAGCACTCAGCGTCTCAGCTCCTTGCACTCAGCGTCTCAGATCCTCGCACTCAGCGTCTCAGATCCTCGCACTCAGCGTCTCAGCGCCTCACACTCAGCGTCTCAGCGACTCGCACTCAGAGTCTCAGCGATTCGAGCTCAGCGTCTCAGCGCCTCGCCCTGAGCGAATCGCACTCAGCGCCTCAGCGCCTTGCACTCAGCGTCTCAGCGCCTCGCACTCAGCGTCTCAGCGCCTCACACTCAGCGCCTTGCACTCAGCGCCTCAGCGACTCGCACTCAGCGCCTCAGCGACCCGCACTCAGCGTCTCAGCGCCTCGCACTCAGCATCTCAGCGCCTCGCACTCGGCACCTTGAACTCATCGTCTCAGGACCTCAGCACCTAGCACTCAGTGTCTCAGCTCCTTGCACTCAGCATCTCAGCTCCTTGCACTCAGCATCTCAACGACTCGCACTCAGCGCCTCAGCGACTCGCACTCAGCGCCTCAGCGACCTGCACTCAGCGCCTCAGCGACCCGCACTCAGCGCCTCGCACTCAGCGTCTCAGCGCCTCGCATTCAGCCTCTCAGCACCTAGCACTCAGCGTCTCAGCTCCTTGCACTCAGCGTCTCAGATCCTTGCACTCAGCGTCTCAGCGACTCGCACTCAGCGTCTCAGCGCCTCGCACTCAGCGTCTCGGCGGCTCGCACTCAGCGTCTCGGCGCTTTGCAATCAGAGTTTCAGCATCTCGCACTCAGCTTCTGAGCGACTTGCACTCAGCGCCTCACAATCACCGCCTCGCCTCTGAGTCTCAGCGCCTCGCACTCAGCATCTCAGCACCTTGCACTCAGCGCCTCGCAGTCAGCGCCTCAGCACCTTGCACTCAGCGCCTCGCACTCAGCGCCTCAGCGCCTCGCACTCCGCGCTTCGCACTCAGCGCTTCAGCGCCTAGCACTCAGCCTCTCAGTGCCTCGCACTCAGCGTCTCAGCATCTCGCACTCAGCGTCTCAGCATCTCGCACTCAGCTTCTCAGCATCTCGCACTCAGCGTCTCAGCGCCTCGCCCTCAGCGCCTCGCCCTCAGCGACTCGCACTCAGCGTCGCAGCGCCTCGCAATCAGCGTCTCAGCGCCTCGCCCTCAGCGCCTCACCCTCAGCGCCTCGCACTCAGCGTCTCAGTGCCTCGCATTCAGCGTCTCAGCGCATCGCACTCAGCGTCTCAGCGTCTCGCCCTCAGCATCTCAGCGCTTTGCACTTAGCGTCTCTGTGCCTCGCACTCAGCATCTCAGCGCGTTGCACTCAGCGTCTCGGCGCCTCGCACTCAGCATCTCAGCACTTTGCACTCAGCGTCTCAGCGACTCGAGCTCAGCGTCTCAGCGCCTCGCCCTGAGCGAATCGCACTCAGCGTTGCAGCGCCTCGCACTCAGCTTCTCAGCGCCACGCATTCAGCGCCTCGCACTCGGCGCCTTGAACTCATCGTCTCAGGACCTCAGCACCTAGCACTCAGCGTCTCAGCTCCTTGCACTCAGCGTCTCAGATCCTCGCACTCAGCGTCTCAGCGCCTCACACTCAGCGTCTCAGCGTCTTGCACTCAGCGTCTCAGCGACTCGCACTCAGCGTCTCAGATCCTCGCACTCAGCGTCTCAGCGACTCGAGCTCAGCGTCTCAGCGCCTCGCCCTGAGTGAATCGCACTCAGCGCCTCAGCGCCTTGCACTCAGCGTCTCAGCGCCTCGCACTCAGCGTCTCAGCGCCTCACACTCAGCGCCTTGCACTCAGGTTCTCAGCGACTCGCACTCAGCGCCTCAGTGCCTCGCACTCAGCGTCTCAGCGCCTCACACTCAGCGTCTCAGCGCGTCGCACTCGGTGCCTTGAACTCATCGTCTCAGGACCTCAGCACCTAGCACTCAGCGTCTCAGTGCCTCGCACTCGGCGTCTCAGCTCCTCGCACTCGGCGTCTCAGAGACTCGCACTCGGCGTCTCAGAGACTCGCACTCGGCGTCTCAGCGACTTGCACTCGGTGTCTCAGTGACTTGCACTCAGCGCCTCCCACTCAGCGTCTCAGCTTCTTGCACTCGGCGTCTCAGCGACTTGCACTCGGCGTCTCAGCGCCTCGCACTCGGCGTCTCAGAGACTCGCTTTCAGCCTCTCAGCGCCTCGCACCCAGCGTCTCAGCGCCTCGCACTCGGCATCTCAGCGCCTCGCACTCGGCCTCTCAGCTCCTCGCACTCGGTGTCTCAGAGACTCGCACTCGGCGTCTCAGAGACTCGCACTCAGCGTCTCAGCGACTCGCACTCAGCGCCTCGCATTCAGCCTCTCAGCGACTCGCACCCAGCGTCTCAGCGCCTCGCACTCGGCATCTCAGCGCCTCGCACTTGGCATCTCAGCACCTCGCACTCGGCCTCTCAGAGACTCGCACTCGGCGTCTCAGAGACTCGCACTCAGCATCTCAGCGCCACGCACTCAGCGTTTCAGCGCCTCGCACTCAGCGTCTCGGTGTCTCGCACTCAGCATCTCGGCGCTTTGCAATCAGAGTCTCAGCGACTCGCACTCAGCTTCTGAGCGACTTGCACTCAGCGCCTCAAACTCACCGCCTCGCACTCTGAGTCTCAGCGCCTTGCATTCTGCGTCTCGGTGCCTCGCACTCAGCATCTCAGCACCTTGCACTCAGCGCCTCACACTCAGCGCCTGAGCGCCTCGCACTCAGTGTCTCAGCGCCTCGCACTCCGCGCCTCGCACTCAGCGCTTCAGTGCCTCGCACTCAGCGTCTCAGCGTCTCGCACTCAGCATCTCAGCGCCTCGCCCTCAACGCCTCAGCGCCTCGCACTCAGTGCCTCGCACTCGGCGTCTCAGTGCCTCGCATTCAGCGTCTCAGCGCCTCACACTCGGCGCCTTGAACTCAGCGTCTCAGGACCTCAGCACCTAGCACTCAGTGTCTCAGCTCCTTGCACTCAGCGTCTCAGCTCCTTGCACTCAGCATCTCAGCGAATCGCACTCAGCGTCTCAGCGTTTCGCACGCAGCGTCTCAGCGCCTTGCACTCAGCGTCTCAGCACCTCGCACTCAGCGCCTCAGCGCCTCAGCGACTCGCACTCAGCGCCTCAGCAACCCGCACTCAGCGCCTCAGCGACCCGCACTCAGTGCCTTGCACTCAGCGTCTCAGCGCCTCGCATTCAGCCTCTCAGCGCCTCGCACTCAGCATCTCAGCGCCTCGCACTCAGCATCTCAGCGCCTCGCACTCAGCGCCTCGCACTCAGCGTCTCAGCGCCTCGCACTCAGCGTCTCAGCGCCTCGCACTCAGCGTCTCAGATCCTCGCAATCAGCGTCTCAGTGCCTCGCACTCAGCGTCTCAGCACCTCGCACTCAGCGTCTCAGCGCCTCCCACTCAGCATCTCAGCGCTTTGCACTCAGCGTCTCGGCGCCTCGCACTCAGCATCTCGGCGCCTTGCACTCAGCATCTCGGCGCTTTGCACTCAGTGTCTCAACGCCTCGCACTCAGCGTCTCAGCGACTCGCACTCAGCGTCTCAGCGACTCGAGCTCAGCGTTTCGGCGCCTCGCACTCAGCGTCTCAGCGACTCGAGCTCAGCGTCTCAGCGCCTCGCCCTGAGCGAATCGCACTCAGCGTTGCAGCGCCTCGCACTCAGCTTCTCAGCGCCACGCATTCAGCGCCTCGCACTCAGTGCCTCGCACTCGGCGTTTCAGCGCCTCGCACTCGACGTCTCAGCGCCTCACACTCGGCGCCTTGAACTCATCGTCTCAGGACCTCAGCACCTAGCACTCAGCGTCTCAGCTCCTTGCACTCAGCGTCTCAGATCCTTGCACTCAGTGTCTCAGCGACTCGCACTCAGCGTCTCAGTGCCTCGCACTCAGCGTCTCAGCGACTCGAGCTCAGCGTCTCAGTGCCTCGCCCTGAGCGAATCGCACTCAGCGCCTCAGTGTCTTGCACTCAGCGTCTCAGCGCCTCGGACTCAGCGTCTCAGCGCCTCACACTCAGCGCCTTGCACTCAGTGCCTCAGCGACTCGCACTCAGCGCCTCAGGGACCCGCACTCAGCGTCTTAGTGCCTCGCACTCAGCGCCTCAGCGCCTTGCACTCAGCGTCTCAGCGCCTCGCACTCAGCCTCTCAGCGCCTCGCACTCGGCACCTTGAACTCATCGTCTCAGGACCTCAGCACCTAGCACTCAGCGTCTCAGCTTCTTTCACTCAGCGTCTCAGCTCCACGCACTCAGCGCCTCAGGGACCCGCACTCAGCGTCTTAGTGCCTCGCACTCAGCGCCTCAGCGCCTTGCACTCAGCGTCTCAGCGCCTCGCACTCAGCCTCTCAGCGCCTCGCACTCGGCACCTTGAACTCATCGTCTCAGGACCTCAGCACCTAGCACTCAGCGTCTCAGCTTCTTGCAGTCAGCGTCTCAGCTCCACGCACTCGGCGTCTCAGCGACTCGCACTCGGCGTCTCAGTGCCTCGCACTCGGCGTCTCAGTGCCTCGCACTCGGCGTCTCAGTGCCTCGCACTCGGCGTCTCAGCTCCTCGCACTCAGCGTCTCAGAGACTCGCACTCGGCGTCTCAGCGACTTGCACTCAGCGCCTCCCACTCAGCGCCTCAGCGACCCGCACTCAGCTCCACGCACTCAGTGTCTCAGCTTCTTGCACTCGGCGTCTCAGCGACTCGTACTCGGCGTCTCAGCGCCTCGCACTCGGCGTCTCAGAGACTGGCATTCAGCCTCTCAGCGCCTCGCACCCAGCGTCTCAGCGCTCGCACTCGGCATCTCAGCGCCTCGCACTCGGCGCCTTGAACTCATCGTCTCAGGACCTCAGCACCTAGCACTCAGCGTCTCAGCTCCTTGCACTCAGCGTCTCAGATCCTCGCACTCAGCGTCTCAGATCCTCGCACTCAGCGTCTCAGCGCCTCACACTCAGCGTCTCAGCGACTCGCACTCAGAGTCTCAGCGATTCGAGCTCAGCGTCTCAGCGCCTCGCCCTGAGCGAATCGCACTCAGCGCCTCAGCGCCTCGCACTCAGCGTCTCAGCGCCTCGCACTCAGCGTCTCAGCGCCTCGCATTCAGCCTCTCAGCACCTAGCACTCAGCGTCTCAGCTCCTTGCACTCAGCGTCTCAGATCCTTGCACTCAGCGTCTCAGCGACTCGCACTCAGCGTCTCAGCGCCTCGCACTCAGCGTCTCGGCGGCTCGCACTCAGCGTCTCGGCGCTTTGCAATCAGAGTTTCAGCATCTCGCACTCAGCTTCTGAGCGACTTGCACTCAGCGCCTCACACTCACCGCCTCGCACTCTGAGTCTCAGCGCCTCGCACTCAGCATCTCAGCACCTTGCACTCAGCGCCTCGCAGTCAGCGCCTCAGCACCTTGCACTCAGCGCCTCGCACTCAGCGCCTCAGCGCCTCGCACTCCGCGCTTCGCACTCAGCGCTTCAGCGCCTAGCACTCAGCCTCTCAGTGCCTCGCACTCAGCGTCTCAGCATCTCGCACTCAGCGTCTCAGCATCTCGCACTCAGCTTCTCAGCATCTCGCACTCAGCGTCTCAGCGCCTCGCCCTCAGCGCCTCGCCCTCAGCGACTCGCACTCAGCGTCGCAGCGCCTCGCAATCAGCGTCTCAGCGCCTCGCCCTCAGCGCCTCACCCTCAGCGCCTCGCACTCAGCGTCTCAGTGCCTCGCATTCAGCGTCTCAGCGCATCGCACTCAGCGTCTCAGCGTCTCGCCCTCAGCATCTCAGCGCTTTGCACTTAGCGTCTCAGTGCCTCGCACTCAGCATCTCAGCGCGTTGCACTCAGCGTCTCGGCGCCTCGCACTCAGCATCTCAGCACTTTGCACTCAGCGTCTCAGCGACTCGAGCTCAGCGTCTCAGCGCCTCGCCCTGAGCGAATCGCACTCAGCGTTGCAGCGCCTCGCACTCAGCTTCTCAGCGCCACGCATTCAGCGCCTCGCACTCGGCGCCTTGAACTCATCGTCTCAGGACCTCAGCACCTAGCACTCAGCGTCTCAGCTCCTTGCACTCAGCGTCTCAGATCCTCGCACTCAGCGTCTCAGCGCCTCACACTCAGCGTCTCAGCGCCTTGCACTCAGCGTCTCAGCGACTCGCACTCAGCGTCTCAGATCCTCGCACTCAGCGTCTCAGCGACTCGAGCTCAGCGTCTCAGCGCCTCGCCCTGAGTGAATCGCACTCAGCGCCTCAGCGCCTTGCACTCAGCGTCTCAGCGCCTCGCACTCAGCGTCTCAGCGCCTCACACTCAGCGCCTTGCACTCAGGTTCTCAGCGACTCGCACTCAGCGCCTCAGTGCCTCGCACTCAGCGTCTCAGCGCCTCACACTCAGCGTCTCAGCGCGTCGCACTCGGTGCCTTGAACTCATCGTCTCAGGACCTCAGCACCTAGCACTCAGCGTCTCAGTGCCTCGCACTCGGCGTCTCAGAGACTCGCACTCGGCGTCTCAGAGACTCGCACTCGGCGTCTCAGCGACTTGCACTCGGTGTCTCAGTGACTTGCACTCAGCGCCTCCCACTCAGCGTCTCAGCTTCTTGCACTCGGCGTCTCAGCGACTTGCACTCGGCGTCTCAGCGCCTCGCACTCGGCGTCTCAGAGACTGGCATTCAGCCTCTCAGCGCCTCGCACCCAGCGTCTCAGCGCCTCGCACTCGGCATCTCAGCGCCTCGCACTCGGCCTCTCAGCTCCTCGCACTCGGCGTCTCAGAGACTCGCACTCGGCGTCTCAGAGACTCGCACTCAGCGTCTCAGCGACTCGCACTCAGCGCCTCGCATTCAGCCTCTCAGCGACTCGCACCCAGCGTCTCAGCGCCTCGCACTCGGCATCTCAGCGCCTCGCACTTGGCATCTCAGCACCTCGCACTCGGCCTCTCAGAGACTCGCACTCGGCGTCTCAGAGACTCGCACTCAGCATCTCAGCACCACGCACTCAGCGTTTCAGCGCCTCGCACTCAGCGTCTCGGTGTCTCGCACTCAGCATCTCGGCGCTTTGCAATCAGAGTCTCAGCGACTCGCACTCAGCTTCTGAGCGACTTGCACTCAGCGCCTCAAACTCACCGCCTCGCACTCTGAGTCTCAGCGCCTTGCATTCTGCGTCTCGGTGCCTCGCACTCAGCATCTCAGCACCTTGCACTCAGCGCCTCACACTCAGCGCCTGAGCGCCTCGCACTCAGTGTCTCAGCGCCTCGCACTCCGCGCCTCGCACTCAGCGCTTCAGTGCCTCGCACTCAGCGTCTCAGCGTCTCGCACTCAGCATCTCAGCGCCTCGCCCTCAACGCCTCAGCGCCTCGCACTCAGTGCCTCGCACTCGGCGTCTCAGTGCCTCGCATTCAGCGTCTCAGCGCCTCACACTCGGCGCCTTGAACTCAGCGTCTCAGGACCTCAGCACCTAGCACTCAGTGTCTCAGCTCCTTGCACTCAGCGTCTCAGCTCCTTGCACTCAGCATCTCAGCGAATCGCACTCAGCGTCTCAGCGTTTCGCACGCAGCGTCTCAGCGCCTTGCACTCAGCGTCTCAGCACCTCGCACTCAGCGCCTCGCACTCAGCGCCTCAGCGCCTCAGCGACTCGCACTCAGCGCCTCAGCAACCCGCACTCAGCGCCTCAGCGACACGCACTCAGTGCCTCGCACTCAGCGTCTCAGCGCCTCGCATTCAGCCTCTCAGCGCCTCGCACTCAGCATCTCAGCGCCTCGCACTCAGCATCTCAGCGCCTCGCACTCAGCGCCTCGCACTCAGCGTCTCAGCGCCTCGCACTCAGCGTCTCAGCGCCTCGCACTCAGCGTCTCAGATCCTCGCAATCAGCGTCTCAGTGCCTCGCACTCAGCGTCTCAGCACCTCGCACTCAGCGTCTCAGCGCCTCCCACTCAGCATCTCAGCGCTTTGCACTCAGCGTCTCGGCGCCTCGCACTCAGCATCTCGGCGCCTTGCACTCAGCATCTCGGCGCTTTGCACTCAGTGTCTCAACGCCTCGCACTCAGCGTCTCAGCGACTCGCACTCAGCGTCTCAGCGACTCGAGCTCAGCGTTTCGGCGCCTCGCACTCAGCGTCTCAGCGACTCGAGCTCAGCGTCTCAGCGCCTCGCCCTGAGCGAATCGCACTCAGCGTTGCAGCGCCTCGCACTCAGCTTCTCAGCGCCACGCATTCAGCGCCTCGCACTCAGTGCCTCGCTCTCGGCGTTTCAGCGCCTCGCACTCGACGTCTCAGCGCCTCACACTCGGCGCCTTGAACTCATCGTCTCAGGACCTCAGCACCTAGCACTCAGCGTCTCAGCTCCTTGCACTCAGCATCTCAGATCCTTGCACTCAGTGTCTCAGCGACTCGCACTCAGCGTCTCAGTGCCTCGCACTCAGCGTCTCAGCGACTCGAGCTCAGCGTCTCAGTGCCTCGCCCTGAGCGAATCGCACTCAGCGCCTCAGTGTCTTGCACTCAGCGTCTCAGCGCCTCGGACTCAGCGTCTCAGCGCCTCACACTCAGCGCCTTGCACTCAGCGCCTCAGCGACTCGCACTCAGCGCCTCAGGGACCCGCACTCAGCGTCTTAGTGCCTCGCACTCAGCGCCTCAGCGCCTTGCACTCAGCGTCTCAGCGCCTCGCACTCAGCCTCTCAGCGCCTCGCACTCGGCACCTTGAACTCATCGTCTCAGGACCTCAGCACCTAGCACTCAGCGTCTCAGCTTCTTGCACTCAGCGTCTCAGCTCCACGCACTCAGCGCCTCAGGGACCCGCACTCAGCGTCTTAGTGCCTCGCACTCAGCGCCTCAGCGCCTTGCACTCAGCGTCTCAGCGCCTCGCACTCAGCCTCTCAGCGCCTCGCACTCGGCACCTTGAACTCATCGTCTCAGGACCTCAGCACCTAGCACTCAGCATCTCAGCTTCTTGCAGTCAGCGTCTCAGCTCCACGCACTCGGCGTCTCAGCGACTCGCACTCGGCGTCTCAGTGCCTCGCACTCGGCGTCTCAGTGCCTCGCACTCGGCGTCTCAGTGCCTCGCACTCGGCGTCTCAGGTCCTCGCACTCGGCGTCTCAGAGACTCGCACTCGGCGTCTCAGCGACTTGCACTCAGCGCCTCCCACTCAGCGCCTCAGCGACCCGCACTCAGCTCCACGCACTCAGTGTCTCAGCTTCTTGCACTCGGCGTCTCAGCGACTCGTACTCGGCGTCTCAGCGCCTCGCACTCGGCGTCTCAGAGACTGGCATTCAGCCTCTCAGCGCCTCGCACCCAGCGTCTCAGCGCCTCGCACTCGGCATCTCAGCGCCTCGCACTCGGCCTCTCAGCTCCTCGCACTCAGCGTCTCAGCGACTCGCACTCAGCGCCTCCCACTCAGCGTCGCAGCGCCTCGCACTCAGCGTCTCAGCGCCTCTCACTCAGCGCCTCAGCGCCTCGCCCTCAGCGCCTCGCCCTCAGCGCCTCGCACTCAGCATCTCAGCGCCTCGCCCTCAGCGCCTCGCACTCAGAGTCTCAGTGCCTCGCACTCAGTGTCTCAGCGCCTCGCACTCAGCGTCTCAGCGCATCGCACTCAGCTTCTCGGCGCCTCGCACTCAGCATCTCGGCGCTTTGCACTCGGTGTCTCAGCGACTCGAGCTCAGCGTCTCAGCGCCTCGCCCTGAGCGAATCGCACTCAGCGTCGCAGCGCCTCGCACTCAGCTTCTCAGCGCCACGCATTCAGCGCCTCGCACTCAGTGCCTCGCACTCGGCGTTTCAGTGCCTCACATCGACGTCTCAGTGCCTCGCACTCGGCGCCTTGAACTCATCGTCTCAGGACCTCAGCACCTAGCACTCAGCATCTCAGCCCCTTGCACTTAGCGTCTCAGATCCTCGCACTCAGCGTCTCAGCGCCTCACACTCAGCGTCTCAGCGACTCGCAATCAGAGTCTCAGCGACTCGAGCTCAGCGTCTCAGCGCCTCGCCGTGAGCGAGTCGCACTCAGCGCCTCAGCGCCTCGCACTCAGCGTCTCAGCGCCTCGCACTCAGCGTCTCAACGCCTCACACTCAGCGCCTTGCACTCAGCGCCTCAGCGACTCGCACTCAGCGCCTCAGCGACCCAAACTCAGTGTCTTAGTGCCTCGCACTCAGCGCCTCAGCGCCTCGCACTCAGCTTCTCAGCGCCTCGCACTCAGCGTCTCAGCGCCTCGCACTCGGCACCTTGAACTCATCGTCTCAGGACCTCAGCACCTAGCACTCAGCGTCTCAGCTTCTTGCACTCAGCGTCTCAGCTCCACGCACTCAGCGTCTCAGCGACTCGCACTCGGCGTCTCAGCTTCTTGCACTCAGCATCTCAGCTCCACGCACTCGGCGTCTCAGCGACTCGCACTCGGCGTCTCAGTGCCTTGCACTCGGCGTCTCAGTGTCTCGCACTCGGCGTCTCAGTGCCTCGCACTCGGCGTCTCAGCTCCTCGCACTCGGCATCTCAGAGACTCGCACTCGGCGTCTCAGAGACTCGCACTCGGCGTCTCAGCGACTTGCACTCAGCGCCTCCCACTCAGCGCCTCAGTGACCCGCACTCAGCTCCACGCACTCAGCGTCTCAGCTTCTTGCACTCGGCGTCTCAGCGCCTCGCACTCGGCGTCTCAGCGCCTCGCACTCGGCGTCTCAGAGACTCGCATTCAGCCTCTCAGCGCCTCGCACCCAGCGTCTCAGCGCCTCGCACTCGGCATCTCAGCGCCTCGCACTCGGCCTCTCAGCTCCTCGCACTCAGCGTCTCAGCGACTCGCACTCAGCGCCTCCCACTCAGCGTCGCAGCGCCTCGCACTCAGCGTCTCAGCGCCTCTCACTCAGCGCCTCAGCGCCTCGCCCTCAGCGCCTTGCCCTCAGCGCCTCGCACTCAGCGTCTCAGCGACTCGGGCTCAGCGTCTTAGCGGCTCGCACTGAGCGAATCGCACTCAGCGTTGCAGCGCCTCGCACTCAGCTTCTCAGCGCCACGCATTCAGCGCCTCGCACTCAGTGCCTCGCACTCGGCGTTTCAGTGCCTCGCACTCGACGTCTCAGCGCCTCGCACTCGGCGCCTTGAACTCATCGTCTCAGGACCTCAGCACCTAGCACTCAGCGTCTCAGCTCCTTGCACTCAGCGTCTCAGATCCTCGCACTCAGCGTCTCAGATCCTCGCACTCAGCGTCTCAGCGCCTCACACTCAGCGTCTCAGCGACTCGCACTCAGAGTCTCAGCGATTCGAGCTCAGCGTCTCAGCGCCTCGCCCTGAGCGAATCGCACTCAGCGCCTCAGCGCCTCGCACTCAGCGTCTCAGCGCCTCGCACTCAGCGTCTCAGCGCCTCACACTCAGCGCCTTGCACTCAGCGCCTCAGCGACTCGCACTCAGCGCCTCAGCGACCCGCACTCAGCGTCTCTGCGCCTCGCACTCAGCATCTCAGCGCCTCGCACTCGGCACCTTGAACTCATCGTCTCAGGACCTCAGCACCTAGCACTCAGTGTCTCAGCTCCTTGCACTCAGCATCTCAGCTCCTTGCACTCAGCATCTCAACGACTCGCACTCAGCCCCTCAGCGACTCGCACTCAGCGCCTCAGCGACCTGCACTCAGCGCCTCAGCGACCCGCACTCAGCGCCTCGCACTCAGCGTCTCAGCGCCTCGCATTCAGCCTCTCAGCGCCTCGCACTCAGCGTCTCAGCGCCTCGCACTCAGCGTCTCAGCGCCTCGCACTCAGCGCCTCGCACTCAGCGTCTCGGCGGCTCGCACTCAGCGTCTCGGCGCTTTGCAATCAGAGTTTCAGCATCTCGCACTCAGCTTCTGAGCGACTTGCACTCAGCGCCTCACACTCACCGCCTCGCACTCTGAGTCTCAGCGCCTCGCACTCAGCATCTCAGCACCTTGCACTCAGCGCCTCGCAGTCAGCGCCTCAGCACCTTGCACTCAGCGCCTCGCACTCAGCGCCTCAGCGCCTCGCACTCCGCGCTTCGCACTCAGCGCTTCAGCGCCTAGCACTCAGCCTCTCAGTGCCTCGCACTCAGCGTCTCAGCATCTCGCACTCAGCGTCTCAGCATCTCGCACTCAGCTTCTCAGCATCTCGCACTCAGCGTCTCAGCGCCTCGCCCTCAGCGCCTCGCCCTCAGCGACTCGCACTCAGCGTCGCAGCGCCTCGCAATCAGCGTCTCAGCGCCTCGCCCTCAGCGCCTCACCCTCAGCGCCTCGCACTCAGCGTCTCAGTGCCTCGCATTCAGCGTCTCAGCGCATCGCACTCAGCGTCTCAGCGTCTCGCCCTCAGCATCTCAGCGCTTTGCACTTAGCGTCTCAGTGCCTCGCACTCAGCATCTCAGCGCGTTGCACTCAGCGTCTCGGCGCCTCGCACTCAGCATCTCAGCACTTTGCACTCAGCGTCTCAGCGACTCGAGCTCAGCGTCTCAGCGCCTCGCCCTGAGCGAATCGCACTCAGCGTTGCAGCGCCTCGCACTCAGCTTCTCAGCGCCACGCATTCAGCGCCTCGCACTCGGCGCCTTGAACTCATCGTCTCAGGACCTCAGCACCTAGCACTCAGCGTCTCAGCTCCTTGCACTCAGCGTCTCAGATCCTCGCACTCAGCGTCTCAGCGCCTCACACTCAGCGTCTCAGCGTCTTGCACTCAGCGTCTCAGCGACTCGCACTCAGCGTCTCAGATCCTCGCACTCAGCGTCTCAGCGACTCGCACTCGGCGTCTCAGCTTCTTGCACTCAGCATCTCAGCTCCATGCACTCGGCGTCTCAGCGACTCGCACTCGGCGTCTCAGTGCCTTGCACTCGGCGTCTCAGAGTCTCGCACTCGGCGTCTCAGTGCCTCGCACTCGGCGTCTCAGCTCCTCGCACTCGGCATCTCAGAGACTCGCACTCGGCGTCTCAGAGACTCGCACTCGGCGTCTCAGCGACTTGCACTCAGCGCCTCCCACTCAGCGCCTCAGTGACCCGCACTCAGCTCCACGCACTCAGCGTCTCAGCTTCTTGCACTCGGCGTCTCAGCGCCTCGCACTCGGCGTCTCAGCGCCTCGCACTCGGCGTCTCAGAGACTCGCATTCAGCCTCTCAGCGCCTCGCACCCAGCGTCTCAGCGCCTCGCACTCGGCATCTCAGCGCCTCGCACTCGGCCTCTCAGCTCCTCGCACTCAGCATCTCAGCGACTCGCACTCAGCGCCTCCCACTCAGCGTCGCAGCGCCTCGCACTCAGCGTCTCAGCGCCTCTCACTCAGCGCCTCAGCGCCTCGCCCTCAGCGCCTCGCCCTCAGCGCCTCGCACTCAGCGTCTCAGCGACTCGGGCTCAGCGTCTTAGCGGCTCGCACTGAGCGAATCGCACTCAGCGTTGCAGCGCCTCGCACTCAGCTTCTCAGCGCCACGCATTCAGCGCCTCGCACTCAGTGCCTCGCACTCGGCGTTTCAGTGCCTCGCACTCGACGTCTCAGCGCCTCGCACTCGGCGCCTTGAACTCATCGTCTCAGGACCTCAGCACCTAGCACTCAGCGTCTCAGCTCCTTGCACTCAGCGTCTCAGATCCTCGCACTCAGCGTCTCAGATCCTCGCACTCAGCGTCTCAGCGCCTCACACTCAGCGTCTCAGCGACTCGCACTCAGAGTCTCAGCGATTCGAGCTCAGCGTCTCAGCGCCTCGCCCTGAGCGAATCGCACTCAGCGCCTCAGCGCCTCGCACTCAGCGTCTCAGCGCCTCGCACTCAGCGTCTCAGCGCCTCACACTCAGCGCCTTGCACTCAGCGCCTCAGCGACTCGCACTCAGCGCCTCAGCGCCCCGCACTCAGCGTCTCTGCGCCTCGCACTCAGCATCTCAGCGCCTCGCACTCGGCACCTTGAACTCATCGTCTCAGGACCTCAGCACCTAGCACTCAGTGTCTCAGCTCCTTGCACTCAGCATCTCAGCTCCTTGCACTCAGCATCTCAACGACTCGCACTCAGCCCCTCAGCGACTCGCACTCAGGGCCTCAGCGACCTGCACTCAGCGCCTCAGCGACCCGCACTCAGCGCCTCGCACTCAGCGTCTCAGCGCCTCGCATTCAGCCTCTCAGCGCCTCGCACTCAGCGTCTCAGCGCCTCGCACTCAGCGTCTCAGCGCCTCGCACTCAGCGCCTCGCACTCAGCGTCTCGGCGGCTCGCACTCAGCGTCTCGGCGCTTTGCAATCAGAGTTTCAGCATCTCGCACTCAGCTTCTGAGCGACTTGCACTCAGCGCCTCACACTCACCGCCTCGCACTCTGAGTCTCAGCGCCTCGCACTCAGCATCTCAGCACCTTGCACTCAGCGCCTCGCAGTCAGCGCCTCAGCACCTTGCACTCAGCGCCTCGCACTCAGCGCCTCAGCGCCTCGCACTCCGCGCTTCGCACTCAGCGCTTCAGCGCCTAGCACTCAGCCTCTCAGTGCCTCGCACTCAGCGTCTCAGCATCTCGCACTCAGCGTCTCAGCATCTCGCACTCAGCTTCTCAGCATCTCGCACTCAGCGTCTCAGCGCCTCGCCCTCAGCGCCTCGCCCTCAGCGACTCGCACTCAGCGTCGCAGCGCCTCGCAATCAGCGTCTCAGCGCCTCGCCCTCAGCGCCTCACCCTCAGCGCCTCGCACTCAGCGTCTCAGTGCCTCGCATTCAGCGTCTCAGCGCATCGCACTCAGCGTCTCAGCGTCTCGCCCTCAGCATCTCAGCGCTTTGCACTTAGCGTCTCAGTGCCTCGCACTCAGCATCTCAGCGCGTTGCACTCAGCGTCTCGGCGCCTCGCACTCAGCATCTCAGCACTTTGCACTCAGCGTCTCAGCGACTCGAGCTCAGCGTCTCAGCGCCTCGCCCTGAGCGAATCGCACTCAGCGTTGCAGCGCCTCGCACTCAGCTTCTCAGCGCCACGCATTCAGCGCCTCGCACTCGGCGCCTTGAACTCATCGTCTCAGGACCTCAGCACCTAGCACTCAGCGTCTCAGCTCCTTGCACTCAGCGTCTCAGATCCTCGCACTCAGCGTCTCAGCGCCTCACACTCAGCGTCTCAGCGTCTTGCACTCAGCGTCTCAGCGACTCGCACTCAGCGTCTCAGATCCTCGCACTCAGCGTCTCAGCGACTCGCACTCGGCGTCTCAGCTTCTTGCACTCAGCATCTCAGCTCCATGCACTCGGCGTCTCAGCGACTCGCACTCGGCGTCTCAGTGCCTTGCACTCGGCGTCTCAGTGTCTCGCACTCGGCGTCTCAGTGCCTCGCACTCGGCGTCTCAGCTCCTCGCACTCGGCATCTCAGAGACTCGCACTCGGCGTCTCAGAGACTCGCACTCGGCGTCTCAGCGACTTGCACTCAGCGCCTCCCACTCAGCGCCTCAGTGACCCGCACTCAGCTCCACGCACTCAGCGTCTCAGCTTCTTGCACTCGGCGTCTCAGCGCCTCGCACTCGGCGTCTCAGCGCCTCGCACTCGGCGTCTCAGAGACTCGCATTCAGCCTCTCAGCGCCTCGCACCCAGCGTCTCAGCGCCTCGCACTCGGCATCTCAGCGCCTCGCACTCGGCCTCTCAGCTCCTCGCACTCAGCGTCTCAGCGACTCGCACTCAGCGCCTCCCACTCAGCGTCGCAGCGCCTCGCACTCAGCGTCTCAGCGCCTCTCACTCAGCGCCTCAGCGCCTCGCCCTCAGCGCCTTGCCCTCAGCGCCTCGCACTCAGCGTCTCAGCGACTCGGGCTCAGCGTCTCAGCGCCTCGCCCTGAGCGAATCGCACTCAGCGTTGCAGCGCCTCGCACTCAGCTTCTCAGCGCCACGCATTCAGCGCCTCGCACTCGGCGCCTTGAACTCATCGTCTCAGGACCTCAGCACCTAGCACTCAGCGTCTCAGCTCCTTGCACTCAGCGTCTCAGATCCTCGCACTCAGCGTCTCAGCGCCTCACACTCAGCGTCTCAGCGCCTTGCACTCAGCGTCTCAGATCCTCGCACTCAGCGTCTCAGCGACTCGCACTCAGCGTCTCAGCTCCTTGCACTCAGCGTCTCAGATCCTCGCACTCAGCGTCTCAGCGACTCGCACTCAGCGTCTCAGATCCTCGCACTCAGCGTCTCAGCGACTCGAGCTCAGCGTCTCAGCGCCTCGCCCTGAGTGAATCGCACTCAGCGCCTCAGCGCCTTGCACTCAGCGTCTCAGCGCCTCGCACTCAGCGTCTCAGCGCCTCACACTCAGCGCCTTGCACTCAGGTTCTCAGCGACTCGCACTCAGCGCCTCAGTGCCTCGCACTCAGCGTCTCAGCGCCTCACACTCAGCGTCTCAGCGCGTCGCACTCGGTGCCTTGAACTCATCGTCTCAGGACCTCAGCACCTAGCACTCAGCGTCTCAGTGCCTCGCACTCGGCGTCTCAGCTCCTCGCACTCGGCGTCTCAGAGACTCGCACTCGGCGTCTCAGAGACTCGCACTCGGCGTCTCAGCGACTTGCACTCGGTGTCTCAGTGACTTGCACTCAGCGCCTCCCACTCAGCGTCTCAGCTTCTTGCAATCGGCGTCTCAGCGACTTGCACTCGGCGTCTCAGCGCCTCGCACTCGGCGTCTCAGAGACTGGCATTCAGCCTCTCAGCGCCTCGCACCCAGCGTCTCAGCGCCTCGCACTCGGCATCTCAGCGCCTCGCACTCGGCCTCTCAGCTCCTCGCACTCGGCGTCTCAGAGACTCGCACTCGGCGTCTCAGAGACTCGCACTCAGCGTCTCAGCGACTCGCACTCAGCGCCTCGCATTCAGCCTCTCAGCGACTCGCACCCAGCGTCTCAGCGCCTCGCACTCGGCATCTCAGCGCCTCGCACTTGGCATCTCAGCACCTCGCACTCGGCCTCTCAGAGACTCGCACTCGGCGTCTCAGAGACTCGCACTCAGCATCTCAGCGCCTCGCACTCAGCGTCTCGGTGTCTCGCACTCAGCGTCTCGGTGTCTCGCACTCAGCATCTCGGCGCTTTGCAATCAGAGTCTCAACGACTCGCACTCAGCTTCTGAGCGACTTGCACTCAGCGCCTCAAACTCACCGCCTCGCACTCTGAGTCTCAGCGCCTTGCATTCTGCGTCTCGGTGCCTCGCACTCAGCATCTCAGCACCTTGCACTCAGCGCCTCACACTCAGCGCCTGAGCGCCTCGCACTCAGTGTCTCAGCGCCTCGCACTCCGCGCCTCGCACTCAGCGCTTCAGTGCCTCGCACTCAGCGTCTCAGCGTCTCGCACTCAGCATCTCAGCGCCTCGCCCTCAACGCCTCAGCGCCTCGCACTCAGTGCCTCGCACTCGGCGTCTCAGTGCCTCGCATTCAGCGTCTCAGCGCCTCACACTCGGCGCCTTGAACTCAGCGTCTCAGGACCTCAGCACCTAGCACTCAGTGTCTCAGCTCCTTGCACTCAGCGTCTCAGCTCCTTGCACTCAGCATCTCAGCGAATCGCACTCAGCGTCTCAGCGTTTCGCACGCAGCGTCTCAGCGCCTTGCACTCAGCGTCTCAGCACCTCGCACTCAGCGCCTCGCACTCAGCGCCTCAGCGCCTCAGCGACTCGCACTCAGCGCCTCAGCAACCCGCACTCAGCGCCTCAGCGACCCGCACTCAGTGCCTCGCACTCAGCGTCTCAGCGCCTCGCATTCAGCCTCTCAGCGCCTCGCACTCAGCATCTCAGCGCCTCGCACTCAGCATCTCAGCGCCTCGCACTCAGCGCCTCGCACTCAGCGTCTCAGCGCCTCGCACTCAGCGTCTCAGCGCCTCGCACTCAGCGTCTCAGATCCTCGCAATCAGCGTCTCAGTGCCTCGCACTCAGCGTCTCAGCACCTCGCACTCAGCGTCTCAGCGCCTCCCACTCAGCATCTCAGCGCTTTGCACTCAGCGTCTCGGCGCCTCGCACTCAGCATCTCGGCGCCTTGCACTCAGCATCTCGGCGCTTTGCACTCAGTGTCTCAACGCCTCGCACTCAGCGTCTCAGCGACTCGCACTCAGCGTCTCAGCGACTCGAGCTCAGCGTTTCGGCGCCTCGCACTCAGCGTCTCAGCGACTCGAGCTCAGCGTCTCAGCGCCTCGCCCTGAGCGAATCGCACTCAGCGTTGCAGCGCCTCGCACTCAGCTTCTCAGCGCCACGCATTCAGCGCCTCGCACTCAGTGCCTCGCTCTCGGCGTTTCAGCGCCTCGCACTCGACGTCTCAGCGCCTCACACTCGGCGCCTTGAACTCATCGTCTCAGGACCTCAGCACCTAGCACTCAGCGTCTCAGCTCCTTGCACTCAGCATCTCAGATCCTTGCACTCAGTGTCTCAGCGACTCGCACTCAGCGTCTCAGTGCCTCGCACTCAGCGTCTCAGCGACTCGAGCTCAGCGTCTCAGTGCCTCGCCCTGAGCGAATCGCACTCAGCGCCTCAGTGTCTTGCACTCAGCGTCTCAGCGCCTCGGACTCAGCGTCTCAGCGCCTCACACTCAGCGCCTTGCACTCAGCGCCTCAGCGACTCGCACTCAGCGCCTCAGCGACCCGCACTCAGCGTCTCTGCGCCTCGCACTCAGCATCTCAGCGCCTCGCACTCGGCACCTTGAACTCATCGTCTCAGGACCTCAGCACCTAGCACTCAGTGTCTCAGCTCCTTGCACTCAGCATCTCAGCTCCTTGCACTCAGCATCTCAACGACTCGCACTCAGCCCCTCAGCGACTCGCACTCAGCGCCTCAGCGACCTGCACTCAGCGCCTCAGCGACCCGCACTCAGCGCCTCGCACTCAGCGTCTCAGCGCCTCGCATTCAGCCTCTCAGCGCCTCGCACTCAGCGTCTCAGCGCCTCGCACTCAGCGTCTCAGCGCCTCGCACTCAGCGCCTCGCACTCAGCGTCTCGGCGGCTCGCACTCAGCGTCTCGGCGCTTTGCAATCAGAGTTTCAGCATCTCGCACTCAGCTTCTGAGCGACTTGCACTCAGCGCCTCACACTCACCGCCTCGCACTCTGAGTCTCAGCGCCTCGCACTCAGCATCTCAGCACCTTGCACTCAGCGCCTCGCAGTCAGCGCCTCAGCACCTTGCACTCAGCGCCTCGCACTCAGCGCCTCAGCGCCTCGCACTCCGCGCTTCGCACTCAGCGCTTCAGCGCCTAGCACTCAGCCTCTCAGTGCCTCGCACTCAGCGTCTCAGCATCTCGCACTCAGCGTCTCAGCATCTCGCACTCAGCTTCTCAGCATCTCGCACTCAGCGTCTCAGCGCCTCGCCCTCAGCGCCTCGCCCTCAGCGACTCGCACTCAGCGTCGCAGCGCCTCGCAATCAGCGTCTCAGCGCCTCGCCCTCAGCGCCTCACCCTCAGCGCCTCGCACTCAGCGTCTCAGTGCCTCGCATTCAGCGTCTCAGCGCATCGCACTCAGCGTCTCAGCGTCTCGCCCTCAGCATCTCAGCGCTTTGCACTTAGCGTCTCAGTGCCTCGCACTCAGCATCTCAGCGCGTTGCACTCAGCGTCTCGGCGCCTCGCACTCAGCATCTCAGCACTTTGCACTCAGCGTCTCAGCGACTCGAGCTCAGCGTCTCAGCGCCTCGCCCTGAGCGAATCGCACTCAGCGTTGCAGCGCCTCGCACTCAGCTTCTCAGCGCCTCGCATTCAGCCTCTCAGCGCCTCGCACTCAGCATCTCAGCGCCTCGCACTCAGCATCTCAGCGCCTCGCACTCAGCGCCTCGCACTCAGCGTCTCAGCGCCTCGCACTCAGCGTCTCAGCGCCTCGCACTCAGCGTCTCAGATCCTCGCAATCAGCGTCTCAGTGCCTCGCACTCAGCGTCTCAGCACCTCGCACTCAGCGTCTCAGCGCCTCCCACTCAGCATCTCAGCGCTTTGCACTCAGCGTCTCGGCGCCTCGCACTCAGCATCTCGGCGCCTTGCACTCAGCATCTCGGCGCTTTGCACTCAGTGTCTCAACGCCTCGCACTCAGCGTCTCAGCGCCTCGCACTCAGCGTCTCAGCGACTCGAGCTCAGCGTCTCAGCGCCTCGCCCTGAGCGAATCGCACTCAGCGTTGCAGCGCCTCGCACTCAGCTTCTCAGCGCCACGCATTCAGCGCCTCGCACTCAGTGCCTCGCACTCGGCGTTTCAGCGCCTCGCACTCGACGTCTCAGCGCCTCACACTCGGCGCCTTGAACTCATCGTCTCAGGACCTCAGCACCTAGCACTCAGCGTCTCAGCTCCTTGCACTCAGCGTCTCAGATCCTTGCACTCAGTGTCTCAGCGACTCGCACTCAGCGTCTCAGTGCCTCGCACTCAGCGTCTCAGCGACTCGAGCTCAGCATCTCAGTGCCTCGCCCTGAGCGAATCGCACTCAGCGCCTCAGTGTCTTGCACTCAGCGTCTCAGCGCCTCGGACTCAGCGTCTCAGCGCCTCACACTCAGCGCCTTGCACTCAGCGCCTCAGCGACTCGCACTCAGCGCCTCAGGGACCCGCACTCAGCGTCTTAGTGCCTCGCACTCAGCGCCTCAGCGCCTTGCACTCAGCGTCTCAGCGCCTCGCACTCAGCCTCTCAGCGCCTCGCACTCGGCACCTTGAACTCATCGTCTCAGGACCTCAGCACCTAGCACTCAGCGTCTCAGCTTCTTGCACTCAGCGTCTCAGCTCCACGCACTCAGCGCCTCAGGGACCCGCACTCAGCGTCTTAGTGCCTCGCACTCAGCGCCTCAGCGCCT
The DNA here is from genome assembly GCF_017639515.1 of Carcharodon carcharias. NCBI lineage: Eukaryota > Metazoa > Chordata > Chondrichthyes > Lamniformes > Lamnidae > Carcharodon > Carcharodon carcharias. The sequence goes on along the minus strand of NC_054470.1, from coordinate 117,749,077 downwards.
TGCACTCAGCGTCTCAGCGCCTCGCACTCAGCCTCTCAGCGCCTCGCACTCGGCACCTTGAACTCATCGTCTCAGGACCTCAGCACCTAGCACTCAGCGTCTCAGCTTCTTGCAGTCAGCGTCTCAGCTCCACGCACTCGGCGTCTCAGCGACTCGCACTCGGCGTCTCAGTGCCTCGCACTCGGCGTCTCAGTGCCTCGCACTCGGCGTCTCAGTGCCTCGCACTCGGCGTCTCAGCTCCTCGCACTCGGCGTCTCAGAGACTCGCACTCGGCGTCTCAGCGACTTGCACTCAGCGCCTCCCACTCAGCGCCTCAGCGACCCGCACTCAGCTCCACGCACTCAGTGTCTCAGCTTCTTGCACTCGGCGTCTCAGCGACTCGTACTCGGCGTCTCAGCGCCTCGCACTCGGCGTCTCAGAGACTGGCATTCAGCCTCTCAGCGCCTCGCACCCAGCGTCTCAGCGCCTCGCACTCGGCATCTCAGCGCCTCGCACTCGGCCTCTCAGCTCCTCGCACTCAGCGTCTCAGTGACTCGCACTCAGCGCCTCCCACTCAGCGTCGCAGCGCCTCGCACTCAGCGTCTCAGCGCCTCTCACTCAGCGCCTCAGCGCCTCGCACTCGGCCTCTCAGCTCCTCGCACTCAGCGTCTCAACGACTCGCACTCAGCGCCTCCCACTCAGCGTCGCAGCGCCTCGCACTCAGCGTCTCAGCGCCTCTCACTCAGCGCCTCAGCGCCTCGCCCTCAGCGCCTCGCCCTCAGCGCCTCGCACTCAGCATCTCAGCGCCTCGCCCTCAGCGCCTCGCACTCAGAGTCTCAGTGCCTCGCACTCAGCGTCTCAGCGCCTCGCACTCAGCGTCTCAGCGCATCGCACTCAGCTTCTCGGCGCCTCGCACTCAGCATCTCGGCGCTTTGCACTCGGTGTCTCAGCGACTCGAGCTCAGCGTCTCAGCGCCTCGCCCTGAGCGAATCGCACTCAGCGTCGCAGCGCCTCGCACTCAGCTTCTCAGCGCCACGCATTCAGCGCCTCGCACTCAGTGCCTCGCACTCGGCGTTTCAGTGCCTCACATCGACGTCTCAGTGCCTCGCACTCGGCGCCTTGAACTCATCGTCTCAGGACCTCAGCACCTAGCACTCAGCATCTCAGCTCCTTGCACTTAGCGTCTCAGATCCTCGCACTCAGCGTCTCAGCGCCTCACACTCAGCCTCTCAGCGACTCGCACTTAGAGTCTCAGCGACTCGAGCTCAGCGTCTCAGCGCCTCGCCGTGAGCGAGTCGCACTCAGCGCCTCAGCGCCTCGCACTCAGCGTCTCAGCGCCTCACACTCAGCGCCTTGCACTCAGCGCCTCAGCGACTCGCACTCAGCGCCTCAGCGACCCAAACTCAGTGTCTTAGTGCCTCGCACTCAGCGCCTCAGCGCCTCGCACTCAGCTTCTCAGCGCCTCGCACTCAGCGTCTCAGCGCCTCGCACTCGGCACCTTGAACTCATCGTCTCAGGACCTCAGCACCTAGCACTCAGCGTCTCAGCTTCTTGCACTCAGCGTCTCAGCTCCACGCACTCAGCGTCTCAGCGACTCGCACTCGGCGTCTCAGCTTCTTGCACTCAGCATCTCAGCTCCACGCACTCGGCGTCTCAGCGACTCGCACTCGGCGTCTCAGTGCCTTGCACTCGGCGTCTCAGTGTCTCGCACTCGGCGTCTCAGTGCCTCGCACTCGGCGTCTCAGCTCCTCGCACTCGGCATCTCAGAGACTCGCACTCGGCGTCTCAGAGACTCGCACTCGGCGTCTCAGCGACTTGCACTCAGCGCCTCCCACTCAGCGCCTCAGTGACCCGCACTCAGCTCCACGCACTCAGCGTCTCAGCTTCTTGCACTCGGCGTCTCAGCGCCTCGCACTCGGCGTCTCAGCGCCTCGCACTCGGCGTCTCAGAGACTCGCATTCAGCCTCTCAGCGCCTCGCACCCAGCGTCTCAGCGCCTCGCACTCGGCATCTCAGCGCCTCGCACTCGGCCTCTCAGCTCCTTGCACTCAGCGTCTCAGCGACTCGCACTCAGCGCCTCCCACTCAGCGTCGCAGCGCCTCGCACTCAGCGTCTCAGCGCCTCTCACTCAGCGCCTCAGCGCCTCGCCCTCAGCGCCTCGCCCTCAGCGCCTCGCACTCAGCGTCTCAGCGACTCGAGCTCAGCGTCTTAGCGGCTCGCACTGAGCGAATCGCACTCAGCGTTGCAGCGCCTCGCACTCAGCTTCTCAGCGCCACGCATTCAGCGCCTCGCACTCAGTGCCTCGCACTCGGCGTTTCAGTGCCTCGCACTCGACGTCTCAGCGCCTCGCACTCGGCGCCTTGAACTCATCGTCTCAGGACCTCAGCACCTAGCACTCAGCGTCTCAGCTCCTTGCACTCAGCGTCTCAGATCCTCGCACTCAGCGTCTCAGATCCTCGCACTCAGCGTCTCAGCGCCTCACACTCAGCGTCTCAGCGACTCGCACTCAGAGTCTCAGCGATTCGAGCTCAGCGTCTCAGCGCCTCGCCCTGAGCGAATCGCACTCAGCGCCTCAGCGCCTCGCACTCAGCGTCTCAGCGCCTCGCACTCAGCGTCTCAGCGCCTCACACTCAGCGCCTTGCACTCAGCGCCTCAGCGACTCGCACTCAGCGCCTCAGCGACCCGCACTCAGCGTCTCTGCGCCTCGCACTCAGCATCTCAGCGCCTCGCACTCGGCACCTTGAACTCATCGTCTCAGGACCTCAGCACCTAGCACTCAGTGTCTCAGCTCCTTGCACTCAGCATCTCAGCTCCTTGCACTCAGCATCTCAACGACTCGCACTCAGCCCCTCAGCGACTCGCACTCAGCGCCTCAGCGACCTGCACTCAGCGCCTCAGCGACCCGCACTCAGCGCCTCGCACTCAGCGTCTCAGCGCCTCGCATTCAGCCTCTCAGCGCCTCGCACTCAGCGTCTCAGCGCCTCGCACTCAGCGTCTCAGCGCCTCGCACTCAGCGCCTCGCACTCAGCGTCTCGGCGGCTCGCACTCAGCGTCTCGGCGCTTTGCAATCAGAGTTTCAGCATCTCGCACTCAGCTTCTGAGCGACTTGCACTCAGCGCCTCACACTCACCGCCTCGCACTCTGAGTCTCAGCGCCTCGCACTCAGCATCTCAGCACCTTGCACTCAGCGCCTCGCAGTCAGCGCCTCAGCACCTTGCACTCAGCGCCTCGCACTCAGCGCCTCAGCGCCTCGCACTCCGCGCTTCGCACTCAGCGCTTCAGCGCCTAGCACTCAGCCTCTCAGTGCCTCGCACTCAGCGTCTCAGCATCTCGCACTCAGCGTCTCAGCATCTCGCACTCAGCTTCTCAGCATCTCGCACTCAGCGTCTCAGCGCCTCGCCCTCAGCGCCTCGCCCTCAGCGACTCGCACTCAGCGTCGCAGCGCCTCGCAATCAGCGTCTCAGCGCCTCGCCCTCAGCGCCTCACCCTCAGCGCCTCGCACTCAGCGTCTCAGTGCCTCGCATTCAGCGTCTCAGCGCATCGCACTCAGCGTCTCAGCGTCTCGCCCTCAGCATCTCAGCGCTTTGCACTTAGCGTCTCAGTGCCTCGCACTCAGCATCTCAGCGCGTTGCACTCAGCGTCTCGGCGCCTCGCACTCAGCATCTCGGCACTTTGCACTCAGCGTCTCAGCGACTCGAGCTCAGCGTCTCAGCGCCTCGCCCTGAGCGAATCGCACTCAGCGTTGCAGCGCCTCGCACTCAGCTTCTCAGCGCCACGCATTCAGCGCCTCGCACTCGGCGCCTTGAACTCATCGTCTCAGGACCTCAGCACCTAGCACTCAGCATCTCAGCTCCTTGCACTCAGCGTCTCAGATCCTCGCACTCAGCGTCTCAGCGCCTCACACTCAGCGTCTCAGCGTCTTGCACTCAGCGTCTCAGCGACTCGCACTCAGCGTCTCAGATCCTCGCACTCAGCGTCTCAGCGACTCGAGCTCAGCGTCTCAGCGCCTCGCCCTGAGTGAATCGCACTCAGCGCCTCAGTGCCTTGCACTCCGTCTCAGCGCCTCGCACTCAGCGTCTCAGCGCCTCACACTCAGCGCCTTGCACTCAGGTTCTCAGCGACTCGCACTCAGCGCCTCAGTGCCTCGCACTCAGCGTCTCAGCGCCTCGCACTCAGCGTCTCAGCGCGTCGCACTCGGTGCCTTGAACTCATCGTCTCAGGACCTCAGCACCTAGCACTCAGCGTCTCAGTGCCTCGCACTCGGCGTCTCAGCTCCTCGCACTCGGCGTCTCAGAGACTCGCACTCGGCGTCTCAGCGACTTGCACTCGGCGTCTCAGCGACTTGCACTCGGCGTCTCAGCGCCTCGCACTCGGCGTCTCAGAGACTCGCATTCAGCGTCTCAGCGCCTCGCACCCAGCGTCTCAGCGCCTCGCACTCGGCATCTCAGCGCCTCGCACTCGGCCTCTCAGCTCCTCGCACTCGGCGTCTCAGAGACTCGCACTCGGCGTCTCAGAGACTCGCACTCAGCGTCTCAGCGACTCGCACTCAGCGCCTCGCATTCAGCCTCTCAGCGACTCGCACCCAGCGTCTCAGCGCCTCGCACTCGGCATCTCAGCGCCTCGCACTTGGCATCTCAGCACCTCGCACTCGGCCTCTCTGAGACTCGCACTCGGCGTCTCAGAGACTCGCACTCAGCATCTCAGCGCCGCGCACTCAGCGTTTCAGCGCCTCGCACTCAGCGTCTCGGTGTCTCGCACTCAGCATCTCGGCGCTTTGCAATCAGAGTCTCAGCGACTCGCACTCAGCTTCTGAGCGACTTGCACTCAGCGCCTCACACTCACCGCCTCGCACTCTGAGTCTCAGCGCCTTGCATTCTGCGTCTCGGTGCCTCGCACTCAGCATCTCAGCACCTTGCACTCAGCGCCTCACACTCAGCGCCTGAGCGCCTCGCACTCAGTGTCTCAGCGCCTCGCACTCCGCGCCTCGCACTCAGCGCTTCAGTGCCTCGCACTCAGCGTCTCAGCGTCTCGCACTCAGCATCTCAGCGCCTCGCCCTCAACGCCTCAGCGCCTCGCACTCAGTGCCTCGCACTCGGCGTCTCAGTGCCTCGCATTCAGCGTCTCAGCGCCTCACACTCGGCGCCTTGAACTCAGCGTCTCAGGACCTCAGCACCTAGCACTCAGTGTCTCAGCTCCTTGCACTCAGCGTCTCAGCTCCTTGCACTCAGCATCTCAGTGAATCGCACTCAGCGTCTCAGCGTTTCGCACGCAGCGTCTCAGCGCCTTGCACTCAGCGTCTCAGCACCTCGCACTCAGCGCCTCGCACTCAGCGCCTCAGCGCCTCAGCGACTCGCACTCAGCGCCTCAGCAACCCGCACTCAGCGCCTCAGCGACCCGCACTCAGTGCCTCGCACTCAGCGTCTCAGCGCCTCGCATTCAGCCTCTCAGCGCCTCGCACTCAGCATCTCAGCGCCTCGCACTCAGCGTCTCAGCGCCTCGCACTCAGCGCCTCGCACTCAGCGTCTCAGCGCCTCGCACTCAGCGTCTCAGCGCCTCGCACTCAGCGTCTCAGATCCTCGCAATCAGCGTCTCAGCGCCTCGCCCTCAGCGCCTCACCCTCAGCGCCTCGCACTCAGCGTCTCAGTGCCTCGCATTCAGCGTCTCAGCGCATCGCACTCAGCGTCTCAGCGTCTCGCCCTCAGCATCTCAGCGCTTTGCACTTAGCGTCTCAGTGCCTCGCACTCAGCATCTCAGCGCGTTGCACTCAGCGTCTCGGCGCCTCGCACTCAGCATCTCAGCACTTTGCACTCAGCGTCTCAGCGACTCGAGCTCAGCGTCTCAGCGCCTCGCCCTGAGCGAATCGCACTCAGCGTTGCAGCGCCTCGCACTCAGCTTCTCAGCGCCTCGCATTCAGCCTCTCAGCGCCTCGCACTCAGCATCTCAGCGCCTCGCACTCAGCATCTCAGCGCCTCGCACTCAGCGCCTCGCACTCAGCGTCTCAGCGCCTCGCACTCAGCGTCTCAGCGCCTCGCACTCAGCGTCTCAGATCCTCGCAATCAGCGTCTCAGTGCCTCGCACTCAGCGTCTCAGCACCTCGCACTCAGCGTCTCAGCGCCTCCCACTCAGCATCTCAGCGCTTTGCACTCAGCGTCTCGGCGCCTCGCACTCAGCATCTCGGCGCCTTGCACTCAGCATCTCGGCGCTTTGCACTCAGTGTCTCAACGCCTCGCACTCAGCGTCTCAGCGCCTCGCACTCAGCGTCTCAGCGACTCGAGCTCAGCGTCTCAGCGCCTCGCCCTGAGCGAATCGCACTCAGCGTTGCAGCGCCTCGCACTCAGCTTCTCAGCGCCACGCATTCAGCGCCTCGCACTCAGTGCCTCGCACTCGGCGTTTCAGCGCCTCGCACTCGACGTCTCAGCGCCTCACACTCGGCGCCTTGAACTCATCGTCTCAGGACCTCAGCACCTAGCACTCAGCGTCTCAGCTCCTTGCACTCAGCGTCTCAGATCCTTGCACTCAGTGTCTCAGCGACTCGCACTCAGCGTCTCAGTGCCTCGCACTCAGCGTCTCAGCGACTCGAGCTCAGCATCTCAGTGCCTCGCCCTGAGCGAATCGCACTCAGCGCCTCAGTGTCTTGCACTCAGCGTCTCAGCGCCTCGGACTCAGCGTCTCAGCGCCTCACACTCAGCGCCTTGCACTCAGCGCCTCAGCGACTCGCACTCAGCGCCTCAGGGACCCGCACTCAGCGTCTTAGTGCCTCGCACTCAGCGCCTCAGCGCCTTGCACTCAGCGTCTCAGCGCCTCGCACTCAGCCTCTCAGCGCCTCGCACTCGGCACCTTGAACTCATCGTCTCAGGACCTCAGCACCTAGCACTCAGCGTCTCAGCTTCTTGCACTCAGCGTCTCAGCTCCACGCACTCAGCGCCTCAGGGACCCGCACTCAGCGTCTTAGTGCCTCGCACTCAGCGCCTCAGCGCCTTGCACTCAGCGTCTCAGCGCCTCGCACTCAGCCTCTCAGCGCCTCGCACTCGGCACCTTGAACTCATCGTCTCAGGACCTCAGCACCTAGCACTCAGCGTCTCAGCTTCTTGCAGTCAGCGTCTCAGCTCCACGCACTCGGCGTCTCAGCGACTCGCACTCGGCGTCTCAGTGCCTCGCACTCGGCGTCTCAGTGCCTCGCACTCGGCGTCTCAGTGCCTCGCACTCGGCGTCTCAGCTCCTCGCACTCGGCGTCTCAGAGACTCGCACTCGGCGTCTCAGCGACTTGCACTCAGCGCCTCCCACTCAGCGCCTCAGCGACCCGCACTCAGCTCCACGCACTCAGTGTCTCAGCTTCTTGCACTCGGCGTCTCAGCGACTCGTACTCGGCGTCTCAGCGCCTCGCACTCGGCGTCTCAGAGACTGGCATTCAGCCTCTCAGCGCCTCGCACCCAGCGTCTCAGCGCCTCGCACTCGGCATCTCAGCGCCTCGCACTCGGCCTCTCAGCTCCTCGCACTCAGCGTCTCAGTGACTCGCACTCAGCGCCTCCCACTCAGCGTCGCAGCGCCTCGCACTCAGCGTCTCAGCGCCTCTCACTCAGCGCCTCAGCGCCTCGCACTCGGCCTCTCAGCTCCTCGCACTCAGCGTCTCAACGACTCGCACTCAGCGCCTCCCACTCAGCGTCGCAGCGCCTCGCACTCAGCGTCTCAGCGCCTCTCACTCAGCGCCTCAGCGCCTCGCCCTCAGCGCCTCGCCCTCAGCGCCTCGCACTCAGCATCTCAGCGCCTCGCCCTCAGCGCCTCGCACTCAGAGTCTCAGTGCCTCGCACTCAGCGTCTCAGCGCCTCGCACTCAGCGTCTCAGCGCATCGCACTCAGCTTCTCGGCGCCTCGCACTCAGCATCTCGGCGCTTTGCACTCGGTGTCTCAGCGACTCGAGCTCAGCGTCTCAGCGCCTCGCCCTGAGCGAATCGCACTCAGCGTCGCAGCGCCTCGCACTCAGCTTCTCAGCGCCACGCATTCAGCGCCTCGCACTCAGTGCCTCGCACTCGGCGTTTCAGTGCCTCACATCGACGTCTCAGTGCCTCGCACTCGGCGCCTTGAACTCATCGTCTCAGGACCTCAGCACCTAGCACTCAGCATCTCAGCTCCTTGCACTTAGCGTCTCAGATCCTCGCACTCAGCGTCTCAGCGCCTCACACTCAGCCTCTCAGCGACTCGCACTTAGAGTCTCAGCGACTCGAGCTCAGCGTCTCAGCGCCTCGCCGTGAGCGAGTCGCACTCAGCGCCTCAGCGCCTCGCACTCAGCGTCTCAGCGCCTCACACTCAGCGCCTTGCACTCAGCGCCTCAGCGACTCGCACTCAGCGCCTCAGCGACCCAAACTCAGTGTCTTAGTGCCTCGCACTCAGCGCCTCAGCGCCTCGCACTCAGCTTCTCAGCGCCTCGCACTCAGCGTCTCAGCGCCTCGCACTCGGCACCTTGAACTCATCGTCTCAGGACCTCAGCACCTAGCACTCAGCGTCTCAGCTTCTTGCACTCAGCGTCTCAGCTCCACGCACTCAGCGTCTCAGCGACTCGCACTCGGCGTCTCAGCTTCTTGCACTCAGCATCTCAGCTCCACGCACTCGGCGTCTCAGCGACTCGCACTCGGCGTCTCAGTGCCTTGCACTCGGCGTCTCAGTGTCTCGCACTCGGCGTCTCAGTGCCTCGCACTCGGCGTCTCAGCTCCTCGCACTCGGCATCTCAGAGACTCGCACTCGGCGTCTCAGAGACTCGCACTCGGCGTCTCAGCGACTTGCACTCAGCGCCTCCCACTCAGCGCCTCAGTGACCCGCACTCAGCTCCACGCACTCAGCGTCTCAGCTTCTTGCACTCGGCGTCTCAGCGCCTCGCACTCGGCGTCTCAGCGCCTCGCACTCGGCGTCTCAGAGACTCGCATTCAGCCTCTCAGCGCCTCGCACCCAGCGTCTCAGCGCCTCGCACTCGGCATCTCAGCGCCTCGCACTCGGCCTCTCAGCTCCTTGCACTCAGCGTCTCAGCGACTCGCACTCAGCGCCTCCCACTCAGCGTCGCAGCGCCTCGCACTCAGCGTCTCAGCGCCTCTCACTCAGCGCCTCAGCGCCTCGCCCTCAGCGCCTCGCCCTCAGCGCCTCGCACTCAGCGTCTCAGCGACTCGAGCTCAGCGTCTTAGCGGCTCGCACTGAGCGAATCGCACTCAGCGTTGCAGCGCCTCGCACTCAGCTTCTCAGCGCCACGCATTCAGCGCCTCGCACTCAGTGCCTCGCACTCGGCGTTTCAGTGCCTCGCACTCGACGTCTCAGCGCCTCGCACTCGGCGCCTTGAACTCATCGTCTCAGGACCTCAGCACCTAGCACTCAGCGTCTCAGCTCCTTGCACTCAGCGTCTCAGATCCTCGCACTCAGCGTCTCAGATCCTCGCACTCAGCGTCTCAGCGCCTCACACTCAGCGTCTCAGCGACTCGCACTCAGAGTCTCAGCGATTCGAGCTCAGCGTCTCAGCGCCTCGCCCTGAGCGAATCGCACTCAGCGCCTCAGCGCCTCGCACTCAGCGTCTCAGCGCCTCGCACTCAGCGTCTCAGCGCCTCACACTCAGCGCCTTGCACTCAGCGCCTCAGCGACTCGCACTCAGCGCCTCAGCGACCCGCACTCAGCGTCTCTGCGCCTCGCACTCAGCATCTCAGCGCCTCGCACTCGGCACCTTGAACTCATCGTCTCAGGACCTCAGCACCTAGCACTCAGTGTCTCAGCTCCTTGCACTCAGCATCTCAGCTCCTTGCACTCAGCATCTCAACGACTCGCACTCAGCCCCTCAGCGACTCGCACTCAGCGCCTCAGCGACCTGCACTCAGCGCCTCAGCGACCCGCACTCAGCGCCTCGCACTCAGCGTCTCAGCGCCTCGCATTCAGCCTCTCAGCGCCTCGCACTCAGCGTCTCAGCGCCTCGCACTCAGCGTCTCAGCGCCTCGCACTCAGCGCCTCGCACTCAGCGTCTCGGCGGCTCGCACTCAGCGTCTCGGCGCTTTGCAATCAGAGTTTCAGCATCTCGCACTCAGCTTCTGAGCGACTTGCACTCAGCGCCTCACACTCACCGCCTCGCACTCTGAGTCTCAGCGCCTCGCACTCAGCATCTCAGCACCTTGCACTCAGCGCCTCGCAGTCAGCGCCTCAGCACCTTGCACTCAGCGCCTCGCACTCAGCGCCTCAGCGCCTCGCACTCCGCGCTTCGCACTCAGCGCTTCAGCGCCTAGCACTCAGCCTCTCAGTGCCTCGCACTCAGCGTCTCAGCATCTCGCACTCAGCGTCTCAGCATCTCGCACTCAGCTTCTCAGCATCTCGCACTCAGCGTCTCAGCGCCTCGCCCTCAGCGCCTCGCCCTCAGCGACTCGCACTCAGCGTCGCAGCGCCTCGCAATCAGCGTCTCAGCGCCTCGCCCTCAGCGCCTCACCCTCAGCGCCTCGCACTCAGCGTCTCAGTGCCTCGCATTCAGCGTCTCAGCGCATCGCACTCAGCGTCTCAGCGTCTCGCCCTCAGCATCTCAGCGCTTTGCACTTAGCGTCTCAGTGCCTCGCACTCAGCATCTCAGCGCGTTGCACTCAGCGTCTCGGCGCCTCGCACTCAGCATCTCGGCACTTTGCACTCAGCGTCTCAGCGACTCGAGCTCAGCGTCTCAGCGCCTCGCCCTGAGCGAATCGCACTCAGCGTTGCAGCGCCTCGCACTCAGCTTCTCAGCGCCACGCATTCAGCGCCTCGCACTCGGCGCCTTGAACTCATCGTCTCAGGACCTCAGCACCTAGCACTCAGCATCTCAGCTCCTTGCACTCAGCGTCTCAGATCCTCGCACTCAGCGTCTCAGCGCCTCACACTCAGCGTCTCAGCGTCTTGCACTCAGCGTCTCAGCGACTCGCACTCAGCGTCTCAGATCCTCGCACTCAGCGTCTCAGCGACTCGAGCTCAGCGTCTCAGCGCCTCGCCCTGAGTGAATCGCACTCAGCGCCTCAGTGCCTTGCACTCCGTCTCAGCGCCTCGCACTCAGCGTCTCAGCGCCTCACACTCAGCGCCTTGCACTCAGGTTCTCAGCGACTCGCACTCAGCGCCTCAGTGCCTCGCACTCAGCGTCTCAGCGCCTCGCACTCAGCGTCTCAGCGCGTCGCACTCGGTGCCTTGAACTCATCGTCTCAGGACCTCAGCACCTAGCACTCAGCGTCTCAGTGCCTCGCACTCGGCGTCTCAGCTCCTCGCACTCGGCGTCTCAGAGACTCGCACTCGGCGTCTCAGCGACTTGCACTCGGCGTCTCAGCGACTTGCACTCGGCGTCTCAGCGCCTCGCACTCGGCGTCTCAGAGACTCGCATTCAGCCTCTCAGCGCCTCGCACCCAGCGTCTCAGCGCCTCGCACTCGGCATCTCAGCGCCTCGCACTCGGCCTCTCAGCTCCTCGCACTCGGCGTCTCAGAGACTCGCACTCGGCGTCTCAGAGACTCGCACTCAGCGTCTCAGCGACTCGCACTCAGCGCCTCGCATTCAGCCTCTCAGCGACTCGCACCCAGCGTCTCAGCGCCTCGCACTCGGCATCTCAGCGCCTCGCACTTGGCATCTCAGCACCTCGCACTCGGCCTCTCTGAGACTCGCACTCGGCGTCTCAGAGACTCGCACTCAGCATCTCAGCGCCGCGCACTCAGCGTGTCAGCGCCTCGCACTCAGCGGCTCGGTGTCTCGCACTCAGCGTCTCGGCGCTTTGCAATCAGAGTCTCAGCGACTCGCACTCAGCTTCTGAGCGACTTGCACTCAGCGCCTCACACTCACCGCCTCGCACTCTGAGTCTCAGCGCCTTGCATTCTGCGTCTCGGTGCCTCGCACTCAGCATCTCAGCACCTTGCACTCAGCGCCTCACACTCAGCGCCTGAGCGCCTCGCACTCAGTGTCTCAGCGCCTCGCACTCCGCGCCTCGCACTCAGCGCTTCAGTGCCTCGCACTCAGCGTCTCAGCGTCTCGCACTCAGCATCTCAGCGCCTCGCCCTCAACGCCTCAGCGCCTCGCACTCAGTGCCTCGCACTCGGCGTCTCAGTGCCTCGCATTCAGCGTCTCAGCGCCTCACACTCGGCGCCTTGAACTCAGCGTCTCAGGACCTCAGCACCTAGCACTCAGTGTCTCAGCTCCTTGCACTCAGCGTCTCAGCTCCTTGCACTCAGCATCTCAGTGAATCGCACTCAGCGTCTCAGCGTTTCGCACGCTGCGTCTCAGCGCCTTGCACTCAGCGTCTCAGCACCTCGCACTCAGCGCCTCGCACTCAGCGCCTCAGCGCCTCAGCGACTCGCACTCAGCGCCTCAGCAACCCGCACTCAGCGCCTCAGCGACCCGCACTCAGTGCCTCGCACTCAGCGTCTCAGCGCCTCGCATTCAGCCTCTCAGCGCCTCGCACTCAGCATCTCAGCGCCTCGCACTCAGCGTCTCAGCGCCTCGCACTCAGCGCCTCGCACTCAGCGTCTCAGCGCCTCGCACTCAGCGTCTCAGCGCCTCGCACTCAGCGTCTCAGATCCTCGCAATCAGCGTCTCAGTGCCTCGCACTCAGCGTCTCAGCACCTCGCACTCAGCGTCTCAGCGCCTCGCCCTCAGCGCCTCGCACTCAGCGTCTCAGTGCCTCACACTCAGCGTCTCTGCGTCTCAGCGCCTCACACTCAGCGTCTCAGCGCCTCGCCCTCAGCGTCTCGCACTCAGCGCCTCAGCGCCTTGCCCTCAGTGCCTCACACTCAGCATCTCGGCGCCTCGCACTCAGCGTCTCAGCGCTTTGCACTCAGCGTCTCAGCGCCTCGCCCTCAGCATCTTAGATCCTCGCAATCAGCGTCTCAGTGCCTCGCACTCAGCATCTCAGCGCCTCGCACTCAGCGTCTCAGTGCCTCGCACTCAGCGTCTCAGACTCTCGCAATCAGCGTCTCAGTGCCTCGCACTCAGCGTCTCAGCGCCTCGCACTCAGCGTCTCAGATCCTCGCAATCAGCGTCTCAGTGCCTCGCACTCAGCGTCTCAGCACCTCGCACTCAGCGTCTCAGCGCCTCGCACTCAGCGTCTCAGCGCCTCGCCCTCAGCGCCTCGCACTCAGCGTCTCAGTGCCTCGCACTCAGCGTCTCAGCGCCTTGCACTCAGCGTCTCGGCGCTTTGCACTCAGCATCTCAGCGTCTCAGCGCCTCACACTCAGCGTCTCTGCGACTCGAGCTCAGCCTCTCAGCGACTCGAGCTCAGCGTCTCAACGTCTCGCCCTCAGCGAATCGCACTCAGCGTCGCAGTGCCTTGCACTCAGCGTCTCAGCGCCACGCATTCAGCGCCTCGCACTCAGCGCCTCAGCGCCTCGCCCTCAGCGTCTCGCTCTCAGCATCTCAGCGCTTTCCACTCAGCGTCTCAGCACCTCGCACTCAGCGTCTCAGCGCCTCGCCCTCAGCGTCTCAGCGCTTTCCACTCAGCGTCTCAGCGCCTCGCGCTCAGAGTCTCAGCGACTCGCACTCAGCGTCGCAGCGCCTCGCACTCAGCGTCTCGGACTCAACGTCGCAGCGCCTCGCACTCAGTGTCTCAGCACCTCGCCCTCAGCGTCTCGCACTCAGCGTCTCAGCGCCTCGCCCTCAGCGTCTCGCACTCAGCGTCTCAGCGCCTCGCCCTCAGCGTCTCGCACTAGGCATCTCAGCGCCTCGCATTCAGCCTCTCAGCGCCTCGCACTCAGCATCTCAGCGCCTCGCACTCAGCGTCTCAGCGCCTCGCACTCAGCGTCTCGCACTCAGCGTCTCAGCGCCTCGCACTCAGCGTCTCAGCGCCTCGCACTCAGCATCTCAGATCCTCGCAATCAGCGTCTCAGTGCCTCGCACTCAGCGTCTCAGCGCCTCGCACTCAGCGTCTCAGCGCCTCGCCCACAGCGCCTCGCACTCAGCGTCTCAGTGCCTCGCACTCAGCGTCTCTGCGCCTTGCACTCAGCGTCTCGGCGCTTGCACTCAGCATCTCAGCGTCTCAGCGCCTCACACTCAGCGTCTCAGCGACTCGAGCTCAGCGTCTCAGCGACTCGAGCTCAGCGTCTCAACGTCTCGCCCTCAGCGACTCGCACTCAGCGTCGCAGCGCCTTGCACTCAGCTTCTCAGCGCCACGCATTCAGCGCCTCGCACTCAGCGCCTCAGCGCCTCGCCCTCAGCGTCTCGCTCTCAGCATCTCAGTGCTTTCCACTCAGCGTCTCAGCGCCTCGCACTCAGCGTCTCAGCGCCTCGCCCTCAGCGTCTCGCCCTCAGCATCTCAGCGCTTTCCACTCAGAGTCTCAGCGACTCACACTCAGCGTCGCAGCGCCTCGCACTCAGCGTCGCAGCGCCTCGCACTCAGCATCGCAGTGCCTCGCACTCAGCGTCTCAGCACCTCGCACTCAGCGCCTTGAACTCAGCGTCTCAGGACCTAAGCGCCTCGCACTCAGCGTCTCAGCACCTCGCCCTCAGCGTCTCGCACTCAGCGTCTCAGCGCCTCACCCTCAGCGACTCTCACTCAGCATCTCAGCGCCTCGCACTCAGCGTCTCAGCGCCTCACCCTCAGCGTCTCAGATCCTCGCAATTGGCGTCTCAGTGCCTCGCACTCAGCATCTCAGCGCCTCGCACTCAGCGTCTCAGTGCCTCGCACTCAGCGTATCAGACTCTCGCAATCAGCGTCTCAGTGCCTCGCAATCAGCGCCTCAGCACCTCGCACTCAGCGTCTCAGATCCTCGCAATCAGCATCTCAGTGCCTCGCACTCAGCGTCTCAGCACCTCGCACTCAGCGTCTCAGCGCCTCGCACTCAGTGTCTCAGCGCCTCGCCCTCAGCGCCTCACACTCAGCGTCTCAGTGCCTCGCACTCAGCGTCTCAGCGCCTTGCACTCAGCGTCTCGGCGCTTTGCACTCAGCATCTCAGCGTCTCAGCGCCTCACACTCAGCGTCTCTGCGACTCGAGCTCAGCCTCTCAGCGACTCGAGCTCAGCGTCTCAACGTCTCGCCCTCAGCGAATCGCACTCAGCGTCGCAGTGCCTTGCACTCAGCGTCTCAGCGCCACGCATTCAGCGCCTCGCACTCAGCGCCTCAGCGCCTCGCCCTCAGCGTCTCGCAATCAGCGTCTCAGCGCCTCGCCCTCAGCGTCTCGCAATCAGCGTCTCAGCGCCTCGCCCTCAGCGTCTCGCACTCAGCGTCTCAGCGCTTTGCACTCAGCGTCTCAGCGCCTCGCCCTCAGCGTCTCGCACTCAGCGTCTCAGCGCCTCGCCCTCAGTGTCTCGCACTCAGCATCTCGGCGCTTTGCAATCAGAGTCTCAGCGACTCACACTCAGCTTCTGAGCGACTTGCACTCAGCGCCTCACACTCACTGCCTCGCACTCTGTGTCTCAGCGCCGTGCATTCTGCGTCTCGGTGGCTCGAACTCATCATCTCATCACCTTGCACTCAGCGCCTCGCACTCAGCATCTCAGCGCCTCGCACTCAGCGTCTCAGCGCCTCGCACTCAGTGTCTCAGCGCCTCACACTCAGCGCCTTGCATTCAGTGCCTCAGCGACTCACACTCAGCGCCTCAGCGACCCGCACTCAGCGTCTTAGTGCCTCGCACTCAGTGCCACAGCGCCTCGCACTCAGCGTCTCAGCGCCTCGCACTCAGCGTCTCAGCGCCTCACACTCAGTGACTCAGCGCCTCACACTCAACGCCTTGCACTCAGTGCCTCAGCGACTCGCACTCAGCGCCTCAGCGACCCGCACTCAGCGTCTTAGTGCCTCGCACTCAGCGCCTCAGCGCCTCGCACTCAGCGTCTCGCACTTAGCGTCTCAGGGTCTCAGCGCCTCGCCCTCAGCGCCTCGCCCTCAGCGACTCGCACTCAGCGTCGCAGCGCCTCACACTCAGCGTCTCAGCGCCTCTCACTCAGCGTCTCAGCGCCTCGCCCTCAGCGTCTCGCACTCAGCGTCTCAGCGCTTTGCACTCAGTGTCTCAGCGCCTCGCACTCAGCGTCTCAGCGCCTCGCACTCAGCGTGTCAGCGCTTCGCACTCAGCATCTCGCACTTAGCGTCTCAGGGTCTCAGCGCCTCGCCCTCAGCGCCTCGCCCTCAGCGACTCGCACTCAGCGTCGCAGCGCCTCACACTCAGCGTCTCAGCGCCTCTCACTCAGCGTCTCAGCGCCTCGCCCTCAGCGCCTCGTCCTCAGCACCTCGCACTCAGCGTCTCAGCGACCCGCACTCAGCGCCTCAGCGACCCGCACTCAGCGTCTCAGCGCCTCGCCCTCAGCGCCTCGCACTCAGCGTCTCAGTGCCTCGCATTCAGCGTCTCAGCGCATCGCACTCAGCGTCTCAGTGCCTCACCCTCAGCGTCTCGCCCTCAGCATCTCAGCGCTTTGCACTCAGCGTCTCGGCGCCTCGCACTCAGCATCTCGGCGCCTTGCACTCAGCATCTCAGCGCTTTGCACTCAGTGTCTCAACGCCTCGCACTCAGCGTCTCAGCGACTCGAGCTCAGCGTTCCAGCGCCTTGCCCTGAGCGAATCGCACTCAGCGTCGCAGCGCCTCGCACTCAGCTTCTCAGCGCCACGCATTCAGCGCCTCGCACTCAGTGCCTCGCACTCGGCGTTTCAGTGCCTCGCACTCGACGTCTCAGCGCCTCGCACTCGGCGCCTTGAACTCATCGTCTCAGGACCTCAGCACCTAGCACTCAGCGTCTCAGATCCTCGCACTCAGCTTCTCAGATCCTCGCACTCAGCGTCTCAGCGACTCGCACTCAGCGTCTCAGCGCATCGCCCTGAGCGAATCGCACTCAGCGCCTCAGCGCCTCGCACTCAGGGACTCAGCGCCTCGCACTCAGTGTCTCAGCGCCTCACACTCAGCGCCTTGCACTCAGTGCCTCAGCGACTCGCACTCAGCGCCTCAGCGACCCGCACTCAGCGTCTTAGTGCCTCGCACTCAGCGTCTCAGCGCCTCGCATTCAGCCTCTCAGCGCCTCGCACTCAGCATCTCAGTGCCTCGCACTCAGCATCTCGCACTCAGCGTCTCAGCGCCTCGCACTCAGCGCCTCGCACTCAGCGTCTCAGCGCCTCGCACTCAGCGCCTCGCACTCAGCGTCTCGGCGGCTCGCACTCAGCGTCTCAGCGCCTCAACGCCTCGCACTCAGCGCCTTGCATTCAGCCTCTCAGCGCCTCGCACTCAGCATCTCAGCACCTCGCACTCAGCGTCTCGCACTCAGCGTCTCAGCGCCTTGCACTCAGCGCCTCGCACTCAGCGTCTCAGCGCCTTGCACTCAGCGCCTCGCACTCAGCGTCTCAGAGCCTCGCACTCAGCGCCTCGCACTCAGCGCCTCAGCGCCTCGCACTCAGCGCCTCGCATTCAGCCTCTCAGCGCCTCGCACTCAGCGTCTCAGCGCCTCAGCGACTCGCACTCAGCGCCTCGCATTTAGCCTCTCAGCGACTCACACTCAGCGTCTCGCCGCTTTGCAATCAGAGTCTCAGTGTCTCGCACTCAGCTTCTGAGCGACTTGCACTCAGCGCCTCACACTCACCGCCTCGCACTCTGAGTCTCAGCGCCTTGCACTCAGCGCCTCACACTCAGCGCCTGAGCGCCTCGCACTCAGTGTCTCAGCGCCTCGCACTCAGTGCCTCGTACTCGGCGTTTCAGTGCCTCGCACTCGACGTCTCAGCGCCTCGCAATCGGCACCTTGAACTCATCGTCTCAGGACCTCAGCACCTAGCACTCAGCGTCCCAGCGCGTCGCACTCAGCGTCTCAGATCCTCGCACTCAGCGTCTCAGCGACTCGCACTCAGCGTCTCAGCGCATCGCCCTGAGCGAATCGCACTCAGCGCCTCAGCGCCTCGCACTCAGCGTCTCAGCGCCTCGCACTCAGTGTCTCAGCGCCTCACACTCAGCGCCTTGCACACAGTGCCTCAGCGACTCGCACTCAGCGCCTCAGCGACCCGCACTCAGCGTCTTAGTGCCTCGCACTCAGCGTCTCAGCGCCTCGCATTCAGCCTGTCAGCGCCTCGCACTCAGCATCTCAGCGCCTCGCACTCAGCGTCTCGCACTCAGCATCTCAGCTCCTCGCACTCAGCGCCTCGCACTCAGCGCCTCAGCGACTCGCACTCAGTGTCTCAGCGCCTCGCACTCAGCGTCTCAGCGCATTGCCCTGAGCGAATCGCACTCAGCGCCTCAGCGCCTCGCACTCAGCGTCTCAGCGCCTCGCACTCAGTGTCTCAGCGCCTCACACTCAGCGCCTTGCACTCAGTGCCTCAGCGACTCGCACTCAGCGCCTCAGCGACCCACACTCAGCGTCTTAGTGCCTCGCACTCAGCGTCTCAGCGCCTCGCATTCAGCCTCTCAGCGCCTCGCACTCAGCATCTCAGTGCCTCGCACTCAGCATCTCGCACTCAGCGTCTCAGCGCCTCGCACTCAGCGCCTCGCACTCAGCGTCTCAGCGCCTCACACTCAGCGCCTCGCACTCAGCGTCTCGGCGGCTCGCACTCAGCCTCTCAGCGCCTCAACGCCTCGCACTCAGCGCCTCGCATTCAGCCTCTCAGCGCCTCGCACTCAGCGTCTCAGCGCCTCAGCGCCTCGCACTCAGCGCCTTGCATTCAGCCTCTCTGCGCCTCGCACTCAGCGTCTCAGCCTCTCAGCGACTCGCACTCAGCGTCTCAGCATTTTGCACGCAGCGTCTCAGTGCCTCGCACTCAGCACCTCGCACTCAGCGCCTCAGCGACTCGCACTCAGCGCCTCAGCGACCTGCACTCAGCGCCTCAGCGACCCGCACTCAGCGCCTCGCACTCAGCGTCTCAGCGCCTCACATTCAGCCTCTCAGCGCCTCGCACTCAGCATCTCAGCACCTCGCACTCGGCGTCTCGCACTCAGCGTCTCAGCGCCTCACACTCAGCGGCTCAGCGCTTCGCACTCCGCGCTTCGCACTCAGCGCTTCAGTGCCTAGCACTCTGAGTCTCAGCGCCTCGCACTCAGCCTCTCAGTGCCTCGCACTCAGCGTCTCAGCGCCTCGCACTCAGCATCTCAGCGCCTCGCACTCAGCGTCTCAGCACCTCGCACTCAGCGCTTTGCACTCAGCGCCTCAGCGACTCGCACTCAGCGTCTCAGCGTTTTGCAAGCAACGTCTCAGCGCCTCGCACTCAGCGCCTCGCACTCAGCGCCTCAGCGACCCGCACTCAGCGTCCCGCACTCAGCATCTCGGCGCCTTGCACTCTGCATCTCGGCGCTTTGCACTCAGCGTCTCAGTGCCTCGCCCTCAGCGTCTCGCACTCAGCATCTCGGCGCCTTGCACTCTGCATCTCGGCGCTTTGCACTCTGCGTCTCAGCGTCTCGCACTCAGCGTCTCAGCGCCTCGCCCTCAGCGCATCGCCCTCTGCACCTCGCACTCAGCATCTCGGCGCCTTGCACTCAGCATCTCGGCGCCTTGCACACAGCGTCTCAGCGACTCGAGCTCAGCGTCTCAGCGCCTCGCGCTCAGCGCCTCGCACTCAGTGTCTCAGTGACCCGCACTCAGCGTCTCAGCGCCTCGCACTCAGCGTCTCAGCGCCTCGCACTCAGCGTCTCAACGCCTCGCACTCAGCGCCTCAGCGCCTCGCACTCAGCGCCTCGCACTCAGCATCTCAGCGACTTGTATTCAGCCTCTCAGCGCCTCGCACTCAGCGTCTCTGCACCTCAGCGCCTCGCATTCAGTGCCTCGCACTCTGCGTCTCGGCGCCTCGCACTCAGAGTCTCAGCAACTCGCACTCAGAGTCTCAGCGTCTCGCACTCAGCTTCTGAGCGACTCGCACTCAGCGCCTCACACTCACCGCCTCGCACTCTGAGTCTCAGCGCCTTGCATTCTGCGTCTCGGTGCCTCACACTCCGCGCCTCGCACTCAGCGCTTCAGTGCCCCGCACTCTGAGTCTCAGCTCCTAGCACTCAGCGTCTCAGCGCCTCGCACTCAGCGTCTCAGCGCTTTGCACTCAGCGTCTCAGCGCCTCGCCCTCAGCGTCTCGCAATCAGCGTCTCAGCGCTTTGCACTCAGCATCTCGGCGCTTTGCACCCAGCCTCTCAGCATCTCGCACTCAGCGTCTCAGCGCTTCGAGCTCAGAGTCTCAGCGACTCGAGCTCAGCGTCTCAGCGCCTCGCCCTCAGCGACTCACACTCAGCGTCGCAGCGCCTCGCACTCAGCGTCTCAGCGCCTCGCACTCACCGCCTCGCACTCTGAGTCTCAGCGACTTGCATTCTGCGTCTCGGTGCCTCGCACTCAGCATCTCAGCACCTTGCACTCAGCGTCTCAGCACCTCGCACTCCACGCTTCGCACTCAGCGCTTCAGTGCCCCGCACTCAGCGTCTCAGCGCCTCACACTCAGCGTCTCAGCGCTTTGCAATCGGAGTCTCAGCGACTCGCACTCAGCTTCTGAGCGACTTGCACTCAGCGCCTCACACTCACTGCCTCGCACTCTGAGTCTCAGCGCCGTGCATTCTGCGTCTCGGTGGCTTGAACTCAGCATCTCAGCACCTTGCACTCAGCGCCTCGCACTCAGCGCCTCAGCGCCTCGCACTCTGCGCCTCGCACTCTGCGCCTCGCACTCAGCGCTTCAGCGCCTCGCACTCTGAGTCTCAGCGCCTCGCATTCAGCCACTCAGTGCCTCGCACTCAGCGTCTCAGCGCCTCGCACTCAGTGCCTCGCACTCAGCGTCTCAGCGCCTCGCACTCAGCCTCTCAGCACCTCGCACTCAGCCTCTCAGCGCATCGCACTCAGCCTCTCAGCGCCTCGCAATCAGCATCTCAGCGCTTTGCACTCAGCGCCTCAGCGCCTCGCACTCAGCGTCTCAGCGCTTTGCACTCAGCGTCTCAGCGCCTCTCACTCAGCGTCTCGCACTCAGCATCTCAGCGCTTTGCACTCAGCGTCTCAGCGTCTCGCACTCAGCGCCTCAGCGACCTGCACTCAGCGCCTCAGCGACCCGCACTCAGCGCCTCGCACTCAGCGTCTCAGCGCCTCGCATTCAGCCTCTCAGCGCCTCGCACTCAGCGTCTCAGCACCTCGCACTCAGCGTCTCGCACTCAGCTTCTCAGCGCCTCGCACTCAGCGCCTCGCACTCAGCGTCTCAGCACCTCGCACTCAGCGCCTCGCACTCAGCGTCTCGGCGGCTCGCACTCAGCGTCTCGGCGCTTTGCAATCAGAGTTTCAGCGTCTCGCACTCAGCTTCTGAGCGACTTGCACTCAGCGCCTCACACTCAGCGCCTCAGCGCCTCGCACTCCGCGCTTCGCACTCAGCGCTTCAGCGCCTAGCACTCTGAGTCTCAGCGCCTCGCACTCAGCCTCTCAGTGCCTCGCACTCAGCATCTCAGCGCCTCGCACTCAGCGTCTCAGCACCTCGCACTCAGCGTCTCAGCACCTCGCACTCAGCGCTTTGCACTCAGCGCCTCAGCGACTCGCACTCAGCGTCTCAGCGTTTTGCAAGCAGCGTCTCAGCGCCTCGCACTCAGCGCCTCGCACTCAGCGCCTCAGCGCCTCACACTCAGCGCCTCAGCGACCCGCACTCAGCGTCGCAGCGCCTCGCACTCAGCGTCTCAGCGCCTCGCACTCAGCGTCTCAGCGCCTCGCACTCAGCGTCTCAGCGCCTCGCACTCAGCGTCTCAGCGCCTCGCACTCAGCGTCTCAGCGCCTCGCACTCCGTGCCTCGCACTCAGCGCTTCAGTGCCCCGCACTCTGATTCTCAGCGCCTCGCACTCAGCGTCTCAGCACCTCGCACTCAGCGTCTCAGCGTCTCGCACTCAGCGTCTCAGCGCCTCGCCCTCAGTGCATCGCCCTCTGCACTTCGCACTCAGCCTCTCAGCGCCTCGCATTCAGAGTCTCAGCACCTCAGCGACTCACACTCAGCGACTCGCACTCAGCGTCTCAGCACCTCAGCGACTCGCACTCAGTGCCTCGCACTCGGCGTCTCAGCTCCTCGCACTCGGCATCTCAGCGCCTCGCACTCAGCGTCTCAGCTCCTCGCACTCAGCGTCTCAGCACCTCGCCCTCAGCGCCTCGCACTCAGCGTCTCAGCGCCTCGCACTCAGCCTCTCAGCTCCTCGCACTTGGTGCCTTGAACTCAACATTTCAGGACCTCAGCGCCTCACACTCCGAGTCTCAGCGCCTCACACTCAGCGTCTCAGCGCCTCGCACTCAGCGCCTCACACTCAGCATCTCAGCGTCTTGCACTCAGCGTCTCAGCGCTTTGCACTCAGCATCTCGGCGCTTCGCACTCAGCGTCTCAGCGCCTCGCACTCAGCGTCTCAGCACCTCGCACTCAGCGACCCGCACTCAGCATCTCAGCGCCTCGCACTCAGTGACCCGCACTCAGAATCTCAGCGCCTCGCAGTCAGCGTCTCAGCGCCTCGCACTCAGCATCTCAGCGCCTCGCACTCAGCGTCTCAGCGCCTCGCACTCAGCGCCTCACACTCAGCATCTCAGCGCCTCACCCTCAGCAACTCGCACTCAGCGCCTCGCACTCAGCGCCTCACACTCAGCATCTCAGCTCCTCGCACTCAGCGCTTCAGCGCCTCACACTCTGAGTCTCAGCGCCTCACACTCAGCGTCTCAGCGCATCGCACTCAGCGTCTCGCACTCAGCGTCTCAGCGCCTCGCACTCAGCACTTCGCACTCAGCGACTCGCACTCAACGTCGCAGTGCCTCGCACTCAGCGCCTCCCACTCAGCATCTCAGCTCCTCGCACTCAGCGCTTCAGCGCCTCACACTCAGCGTTTCAGTGCTTTGCACTCAGCATCTTGGCGCCTTGCACTCAGCATCTCGGCGCCTTGCACTCAGCGTCTCAGCTCCTCGTACTCAGCGTCTCAGCGCCTCGCACTCAGCATCTCAGCGCCTCGCACTCAACGTCTCAGCACCTCAGCGACTCACACTCAGCGACTCGCACTCAGCATCTCAGCGCCTCGCACTCAGCAACTCAGCGCCTCGAATTCAGAGTCTCAGCACCTCAGCGACTCACACTCAGTGACTCGCACTCAGCGTCTCAGCGCTTCGCACTCAGCCTCTCAGCGCCTCGCACTCAGCCTCTCAGCGCCTCGCACTCAGCCTCTCAACGCTTTGCACTCAGCGCCTTGCACTCAGCGTCTCAGCGTCTCGCACTCAGCATCGCGGCGCTTCGCGCTCAGAGTCTCAGCGACTCGAGCTCAGCTTCTCAGCGCCTCGCCCTCAGCGCCTCACCCTCAGCGACTCGCACTCAGCGTTGCAGCGCCTCGCACTCAGCGTCTCAGCACCTCAGCGACTCGCACTCAGCGCCTCGCACTCAACGTCTCAGCACCTCAGCGACTCGCACTCAGCGTCTCGCATTCAGCGTCTCGGCGACTCGCACTCAGCGTCTCAGCGCTTCGCCCTCAGTGCCTCGCACTCAGCGTCTCAGCGCCTCGCACTCAGCCACTCAGCACCTCGCACTCAGCCTCTCAGCGCATCGCACTCAGCCTCTCAGCGCCTCGCAATCAGCATCTCAGCGCTTTGCACTCAGCGCCTCAGCGCCTCGCACTCAGCGTCTCAGCGCTTTGCACTCAGCGTCTCAGCGCCTCTCACTCAGCGTCTCGCACTCAGCATCTCAGCGCTTTGCACTCAGCGTCTCAGCGTCTCGCACTCAGCGCCTCAGCGACCTGCACTCAGCGCCTCAGCGACCCGCACTCAGCGCCTCGCACTCAGCGTCTCAGCGCCTCGCATTCAGCCTCTCAGCGCCTCGCACTCAGCGTCTCAGCACCTCGCACTCAGCGTCTCGCACTCAGCGTCTCAGCGCCTCGCACTCAGCGCCTCGCACTCAGCGTCTCAGCACCTCGCACTCAGCGCCTCGCACTCAGCGTCTCGGCGGCTCGCACTCAGCGTCTCGGCGCTTTGCAATCAGAGTTTCAGCGTCTCGCACTCAGCTTCTGAGCGACTTGCACTCAGCGCCTCACACTCAGCGCCTCAGCGCCTCGCACTCCGCGCTTCGCACTCAGCGCTTCAGCGCCTAGCACTCTGAGTCTCAGCGCCTCGCACTCAGCCTCTCAGTGCCTCGCACTCAGCGTCTCAGCGCCTCGCACTCAGCGTCTCAGCACCTCGCACTCAGCGTCTCAGCACCTCGCACTCAGCGCTTTGCACTCAGCGCCTCAGCGACTCGCACTCAGCGTCTCAGCGTTTTGCAAGCAGCGTCTCAGCGCCTCGCACTCAGCGCCTCGCACTCAGCGTCTCAGCGCCTCGCACTCAGCGCCTCAGCGACCCGCACTCAGCGTCTCGCACTCAGCATCTCGGCGCCTTGCACTCTGCATCTCGGCGCTTTGCACTCAGCGTCTCAGCGCCTCGCCCTCAGCGTCTCGCACTCAGCATCTCGGCGCCTTGCACTCTGCATCTCGGCGCTTTGCACTCAGCGTCTCCGCGTCTCGCACTCAGCGTCTCAGCGCCTCGCCCTCAGTGCATCGCCCTCTGCACCTCGCACTCAGCCTCTCAGCGCCTCGCATTCAGAGTCTCAGCACCTCAGCGACTCACACTCAGCGACTCGCACTCAGCGTCTCAGCACCTCAGCGACTCGCACTCAGTGCCTCGCACTCGGCGTCTCAGCTCCTCGCACTCGGCATCTCAGCGCCTCGCACTCAGCGTCTCAGCTCCTCGCACTCAGCGTCTCAGTGCCTCGCACTCAGCGTCTCAGCGCCTCGCACTCAGCGTCTCAGCACCTCGCCCTCAGCGCCTCGCACTCAGCGTCTCAGCGCCTCGCACTCAGCCTCTCAGCTCCTCGCACTCGGTGCCTTGAACTCAACATTTCAGGACCTCAGCGCCTCACACTCCGAGTCTCAGCGCCTCACACTCAGCGTCTCAGCGCCTCGCACTCAGCGCCTCACACTCAGCGTCTCAGCGTCTTGCACTCAGCGTCTCAGCGCTTTGCACTCAGCATCTCGGCGCTTTGCACTCAGCATCTCAGCGCCTCGCACTCAGCGTCTCAGCGCCTCGCACTCAGCGTCTCAGCACCTCGCACTCAGCGACCCGCACTCAGCATCTCAGCGCCTCGCACTCAGTGACCCGCACTCAGAATCTCAGCGCCTCGCAGTCAGCGTCTCAGCGCCTCGCACTCAGCATCTCAGCGCCTCGCACTCAGCGTCTCAGCGCCTCGCACTCAGCGCCTCGCACTCAGCATCTCAGCGCCTCACCCTCAGCAACTCGCACTCAGCGCCTCGCACTCAGCGCCTCACACTCAGCATCTCAGCTCCTCGCACTCAGCGCTTCAGCGCCTCACACTCTGAGTCTCAGCGCCTCACACTCAGCGTCTCAGCGCATCGCACTCAGCGTCTCGCACTCAGCGTCTCAGCGCCTCGCACTCAGCGACTCGCACTCAACGTCGCAGTGCCTCGCACTCAGCGCCTCCCACTCAGCATCTCAGCTCCTCGCACTCAGCGCTTCAGCGCCTCACACTCAGCGTCTCAGTGCTTTGCACTCAGCATCTTGGCGCCTTGCACTCAGCATCTCGGCGCCTTGCACTCAGCGTCTCAGCTCCTCGTACTCAGCGTCTCAGCGCCTCGCACTCAGCATCTCAGCGCCTCGCACTCAACGTCTCAGCACCTCAGCGACTCACACTCAGCGACTCGCACTCAGCATCTCAGCGCCTCGCACTCAGCAACTCAGCGCCTCGCATTCAGAGTCTCAGCCCCTCAGCGACTCACACTCAGTGACTCGCACTCAGCGTCTCAGCGCTTCGCACTCAGCCTCTCAGCGCCTCGCACTCAGCCTCTCAGCGCCTCGCACTCAGCCTCTCAACGCTTTGCACTCAGCGCCTTGCACTCAGCGTCTCAGCGTCTCGCACTCAGCATCGCGGCGCTTTGCACTCAGCGTCTCAGCGCCTCGCCCTCAGCATCTCGCACTCAGCGTCTCAGCGCTTCGCGCTCAGAGTCTCAGCGACTCGAGCTCAGCTTCTCAGCGCCTCGCCCTCAGCGCCTCACCCTCAGCGACTCGCACTCAGCGTTGCAGCGCCTCGCACTCAGCGTCTCAGCACCTCAGCGACTCGCACTCAGCGCCTCGCACTCAACGTCTCAGCACCTCAGCGACTCACACTCAGCGTCTCGCATTCAGCGTCTCGGCGACTCGCACTCAGCATCTCAGCGCTTCGCCCTCAGCGCCTCGCACTCAGCGTCTCAGCGCCTCGCACTCAGCCTCTCAGCTCCTCGCACTCGGTGCCTTGAACTCAGCATTTCAGGACCTCAGCGACTCGCACTCAGCGCCTCGCACTCAGCGTCTCAGCGCCTCACACTCTGAGTCTCAGCGCCTCACACTCAGCGTCTCAGCGCCTCGCACTCAGCGCCTCACACTCAGCGTCTCAGCGTCTTGCACTCAGCGTCTCAGCGCTTTGCACTCAGCATCTCGGCGCCTCGCACTCAGCGTCTCGGCGCTTGCACTCAGCATCTCAGCGTCTCAGCGCCTCACACTCAGCGTCTCAGCGACTCGAGCTCAGCGTCTCAGCGACTCGAGCTCAGCGTCTCAACGTCTCGCCCTCAGCGACTCGCACTCAGCGTCGCAGCGCCTTGCACTCAGCTTCTCAGCGCCACGCATTCAGCGCCTCGCACTCAGCGCCTCAGCGCCTCGCCCTCAGCGTCTCGCTCTCAGCATCTCAGTGCTTTCCACTCAGCGTCTCAGCGCCTCGCACTCAGCGTCTCAGCGCCTCGCCCTCAGCGTCTCGCCCTCAGCATCTCAGCGCTTTCCACTCAGAGTCTCAGCGACTCACACTCAGCGTCGCAGCGCCTCGCACTCAGCGTCTCAGCGCCTCGCACTCAGCATCGCAGTGCCTCGCACTCAGCGTCTCAGCACCTCGCACTCAGCGCCTTGAACTCAGCGTCTCAGGACCTAAGCGCCTCGCACTCAGCGTCTCAGCACCTCGCCCTCAGCGTCTCGCACTCAGCGTCTCAGCGCCTCACCCTCAGCGACTCTCACTCAGCATCTCAGCGCCTCGCACTCAGCGTCTCAGCGCCTCACCCTCAGCGTCTCAGATCCTCGCAATTGGCGTCTCAGTGCCTCGCACTCAGCATCTCAGCGCCTCGCACTCAGCGACTCAGTGCCTCGCACTCAGCGTATCAGACTCTCGCAATCAGCGTCTCAGTGCCTCGCAATCAGCGCCTCAGCACCTCGCACTCAGCGTCTCAGATCCTCGCAATCAGCATCTCAGTGCCTCGCACTCAGCGTCTCAGCACCTCGCACTCAGCGTCTCAGCGCCTCGCACTCAGTGTCTCAGCGCCTCGCCCTCAGCGCCTCACACTCAGCGTCTCAGTGCCTCGCACTCAGCGTCTCAGCGCTTTGCACTCAGCATCTCGGCGCTTTGCACTCAGCATCTCAGCGCCTCGCACTCAGCGTCTCAGCGCCTCGCACTCAGCGTCTCAGCACCTCGCACTCAGCGACCCGCACTCAGCATCTCAGCGCCTCGCACTCAGTGACCCGCACTCAGAATCTCAGCGCCTCGCAGTCAGCGTCTCAGCGCCTCGCACTCAGCATCTCAGCGCCTCGCACTCAGCGTCTCAGCGCCTCGCACTCAGCGCCTCGCACTCAGCATCTCAGCGCCTCACCCTCAGCAACTCGCACTCAGCGCCTCGCACTCAGCGCCTCACACTCAGCATCTCAGCTCCTCGCACTCAGCGCTTCAGCGCCTCACACTCTGAGTCTCAGCGCCTCACACTCAGCGTCTCAGCGCATCGCACTCAGCGTCTCGCACTCAGCGTCTCAGCGCCTCGCACTCAGCGACTCGCACTCAACGTCGCAGTGCCTCGCACTCAGCGCCTCCCACTCAGCATCTCAGCTCCTCGCACTCAGCGCTTCAGCGCCTCACACTCAGCGTCTCAGTGCTTTGCACTCAGCATCTTGGCGCCTTGCACTCAGCATCTCGGCGCCTTGCACTCAGCGTCTCAGCTCCTCGTACTCAGCGTCTCAGCGCCTCGCACTCAGCATCTCAGCGCCTCGCACTCAACGTCTCAGCACCTCAGCGACTCACACTCAGCGACTCGCACTCAGCATCTCAGCGCCTCGCACTCAGCAACTCAGCGCCTCGCATTCAGAGTCTCAGCCCCTCAGCGACTCACACTCAGTGACTCGCACTCAGCGTCTCAGCGCTTCGCACTCAGCCTCTCAGCGCCTCGCACTCAGCCTCTCAGCGCCTCGCACTCAGCCTCTCAACGCTTTGCACTCAGCGCCTTGCACTCAGCGTCTCAGCGTCTCGCACTCAGCATCGCGGCGCTTTGCACTCAGCGTCTCAGCGCCTCGCCCTCAGCATCTCGCACTCAGCGTCTCAGCGCTTCGCGCTCAGAGTCTCAGCGACTCGAGCTCAGCTTCTCAGCGCCTCGCCCTCAGCGCCTCACCCTCAGCGACTCGCACTCAGCGTTGCAGCGCCTCGCACTCAGCGTCTCAGCACCTCAGCGACTCGCACTCAGCGCCTCGCACTCAACGTCTCAGCACCTCAGCGACTCACACTCAGCGTCTCGCATTCAGCGTCTCGGCGACTCGCACTCAGCATCTCAGCGCTTCGCCCTCAGCGCCTCGCACTCAGCGTCTCAGCGCCTCGCACTCAGCCTCTCAGCTCCTCGCACTCGGTGCCTTGAACTCAGCATTTCAGGACCTCAGCGACTCGCACTCAGCGCCTCGCACTCAGCGTCTCAGCGCCTCACACTCTGAGTCTCAGCGCCTCACACTCAGCGTCTCAGCGCCTCGCGCTCAGCGCCTCACACTCAGCGTCTCAGCGTCTTGCACTCAGCGTCTCAGCGCTTTGCACTCAGCATCTCGGCGCCTCGCACTCAGCGTCTCAGCGCCTCGCACTCAGCGTCTCAGCACCTCGCACTCAGCGACCCGCACTCAGCATCTCAGCGCCTCGCACTCAGCGTCTCAGCACCTCGCACTCAGTGACCCGCACTCAGCATCTCAGCGCCTCGCACTCAGCGTCTCAGCGCCTCGCACTCAGCGCCTCACACTCAGCATCTCAGCGCCTCGTACTCAGCGTCTCAGCACCTCGCACTCAGTGACCCGCACTCAGCATCTCAGCGCCTCGCACTCAGCGTCTCAGCGCATCGCACTCAGCGTCTTAAACTCAGCGTCTCAGTGCCTCGCACTCAGCACTTCGCACTCAGCGACTCGCACTCAACGTCGCAGCGCCTCGCACTCAGCGCCTCCCACTCAGCATCTCAGCTCCTCGCACTCAGCGCTTCAGCGCCTCACACTCAGCGTCTCAGCGCTTTGCACTCAGCATCTCGGCGCTTTGCACTCAGCATCTCGGCGCCTTGCACTCAGCGTCTCAGCTCCTCGTACTCAGCGTCTCAGCGCCTCGCACTCAGCATCTCAGCGCCTCGCACTCAACGTCTCAGCACCTCAGCGACTCACACTCAGCGACTCGCACTCAGCATCTCAGCGCCTCGCACTCAGCAACTCAGCGCCTCGCATTCAGAGTCTCAGCACCTCAGCGCCTCGCCCTCAGCGACTCGCACTCAGCGTTGCAGCGCCTCGCACTCAGCGACTCAGCACCTCAGCGACTCGCACTCAGCGCCTCGCACTCAACGTCTCAGCACCTCAGCGACTCGCACTCAGCGCCTCGCACTCAGCGTCTCGGCGACTCGCACTCAGCGTCTCAGCGCTTCGCACTCAGCGCCTCCCACTCAGCATCTCAGCGCCTCGCACTCAGCGTCTCAGCACCTCGCACTCAGCGTCTCAGCGCCTCGCACTCAACTTCTCAGCGCCACGCATTCAGCGCCTCGCACTCAGTGCCTCGCACTCGGCATCTCAGCGCCTCAAACTCGGCATCTCAGCGCCTCGCAATCGGCGTCTCAGCTCCTCGCACTCGGCATCTCAGCGCCTTGCACTCAGCGTTTCAGCTCCTCGCACTCAGCGTCTCAGTGCCTCGCACTCAGCGTCTCAGCGCCTCGCACTCAGCGTCTCAGCACCTCGCCCTCAGCGCCTCGCACTCAGCGTCTCAGCGCCTCGCACTCAGCCTCTCAGCTCCTCGCACTCGGTGCCTTGAACTCATCATTTCAGGACCTCAGTGACTCGCACTCAGCGCCTCGCACTCAGCGTCTCAGCGCCTCACACTCTGAGTCTCAGCGCCTCACACTCAGCGTCTCAGCGCCTCGCCCTCTTCGTCTCGCACTCAGCATCTCGGCGCCTTGCACTCTGCATCTCGGCGCTTTGCACTCAGCGTCTCAGCGTCTCGCACTCAGCGTCTCAGCGCCTCGCCCTCAGTGCATCGCCCTCTGCACCTCGCACTCAGCCTCTCAGCGCCTCGCATTCAGAGTCTCAGCACCTCAGCGACTCACACTCAGCGACTCGCACTCAGCGTCTCAGCACCTCAGCGACTCGCACTCAGTGCCTCGCACTCGGCGTCTCAGCTCCTCGCACTCGGCATCTCAGAGCCTCGCACTCAGCGTCTCAGCTCCTCGCACTCAGCGTCTCAGTGCCTCGCACTCAGCGTCTCAGCGCCTCGCACTCAGCGTCTCAGCACCTCGCCCTCAGCGCCTCGCACTCAGCGTCTCAGCGCCTCGCACTCAGCCTCTCAGCTCCTCGCACTCGGTGCCTTGAACTCAACATTTCAGGACCTCAGCGCCTCACACTCCGAGTCTCAGCGCCTCACACTCAGCGTCTCAGCGCCTCGCACTCAGCGCCTCACACTCAGCGTCTCAGCGTCTTGCACTCAGCGTCTCAGCGCTTTGCACTCAGCATCTCGGCGCTTTGCACTCAGCATCTCAGCGCCTCGCACTCAGCGTCTCAGCGCCTCGCACTCAGCGTCTCAGCACCTCGCACTCAGCGACCCGCACTCAGCATCTCAGCGCCTCGCACTCAGTGACCCGCACTCAGAATCTCAGCGCCTCGCAGTCAGCGTCTCAGCGCCTCGCACTCAGCATCTCAGCGCCTCGCACTCAGCGTCTCAGCGCCTCGCACTCAGCGCCTCGCACTCAGCATCTCAGCGCCTCACCCTCAGCAACTCGCACTCAGCGCCTCGCACTCAGCGCCTCACACTCAGCATCTCAGCTCCTCGCACTCAGCGCTTCAGCGCCTCACACTCTGAGTCTCAGCGCCTCACACTCAGCGTCTCAGCGCATCGCACTCAGCGTCTCGCACTCAGCGTCTCAGCGCCTCGCACTCAGCACTTCGCACTCAGCGACTCGCACTCAACGTCGCAGTGCCTCGCACTCAGCGCCTCCCACTCAGCATCTCAGCTCCTCGCACTCAGCGCTTCAGCGCCTCACACTCAGCGTCTCAGTGCTTTGCACTCAGCATCTTGGCGCCTTGCACTCAGCATCTCGGCACCTTGCACTCAGCGTCTCAGCTCCTCGTACTCAGCGTCTCTGCGCCTCGCACTCAGCATCTCAGCGCCTCGCACTCAACGTCTCAGCACCTCAGCGACTCACACTCAGCGACTCGCACTCAGCATCTCAGCGCCTCGCACTCAGCAACTCAGCGCCTCGCATTCAGAGTCTCAGCCCCTCAGCGACTCACACTCAGTGACTCGCACTCAGCGTCTCAGCGCTTCGCACTCAGCCTCTCAGCGCCTCGCACTCAGCCTCTCAGCGCCTCGCACTCAGCCTCTCAACGCTTTGCACTCAGCGCCTTGCACTCAGCGTCTCAGCGTCTCGCACTCAGCATCGCGGCGCTTTGCACTCAGCGTCTCAGTGCCTCGCCCTCAGCATCTCGCACTCAGCGTCTCAGCGCTTCGCGCTCAGAGTCTCAGCGACTCGAGCTCAGCTTCTCAGCGCCTCGCCCTCAGCGCCTCACCCTCAGCGACTCGCACTCAGCGTTGCAGCGCCTCGCACTCAGCGTCTCAGCACCTCAGCGACTCGCACTCAGCGCCTCGCACTCAACGTCTCAGCACCTCAGCGACTCACACTCAGCGTCTCGCATTCAGCGTCTCGGCGACTCGCACTCAGCATCTCAGCGCTTCGCCCTCAGCGCCTCGCACTCAGCGTCTCAGCGCCTCGCACTCAGCCTCTCAGCTCCTCGCACTCGGTGCCTTGAACTCAGCATTTCAGGACCTCAGCGACTCGCACTCAGCGCCTCGCACTCAGCGTCTCAGCGCCTCACACTCTGAGTCTCAGCGCCTCACACTCAGCGTCTCAGCGCCTCGCACTCAGAGCCTCACACTCAGCGTCTCAGCGTCTTGCACTCAGCGTCTCAGCGCTTTGCACTCAGCATCTCGGCGCCTCGCACTCAGCGTCTCAGCGCCTCGCACTCAGCGTCTCAGCACCTCGCACTCAGCGACCCGCACTCAGCATCTCAGCGCCTCGCACTCAGCGTCTCAGCACCTCGCACTCAGTGACCCGCACTCAGCATCTCAGCGCCTCGCACTCAGCGTCTCAGCGCCTCGCACTCAGCGCCTCACACTCAGCATCTCAGCGCCTCGTACTCAGCGTCTCAGCACCTCGCACTCAGTGACCCGCACTCAGCATCTCAGCGCCTCGCACTCAGCGTCTCAGCGCATCGCACTCAGCGTCTTAAACTCAGCGTCTCAGTGCCTCGCACTCAGCACTTCGCACTCAGCGACTCGCACTCAACGTCGCAGCGCCTCGCACTCAGCGCCTCCCACTCAGCATCTCAGCTCCTCGCACTCAGCGCTTCAGCGCCTCACACTCAGCGTCTCAGCGCTTTGCACTCAGCATCTCGGCGCTTTGCACTCAGCATCTCGGCGCCTTGCACTCAGCGTCTCAGCTCCTCGTACTCAACGTCTCAGCACCTCAGCGACTCACACTCAGCGACTCGCACTCAGCATCTCAGCGCCTCGCACTCAGCAACTCAGCGCCTCGCATTCAGAGTCTCAGCACCTCAGCGCCTCGCCCTCAGCGACTCGCACTCAGCGCCTCGCACTCAGCGTCTCAGCGCCTCACACTCTGAGTCTCAGCGCCTCACACTCAGCATCTCAGCGCCTCGCACTCAGCGCCTCACACTCAGCGTCTCAGCGTCTTGCACTCAGCGTCTCAGCGCTTTGCACTCAGCATCTCGGCGCCTCGCACTCAGCGTCTCAGCGCCTCGCACTCAGCGTCTCAGCACCTCGCACTCAGCGACCCGCACTCAGCATCTCAGCGCCTTGCACTCAGCGTCTCAGCACCTCGCACTCAGTGACCCGCACTCAGCATCTCAGCGCCTCGCACTCAGCGTCTCAGCGCCTCGCACTCAGCGCCTCACACTCAGCATCTCAGCGCCTCGTACTCAGCGTCTCAGCACCTCGCACTCAGTGACCCGCACTCAGCATCTCAGCGCCTCGCACTCAGCGTCTCAGCGCATCGCACTCAGCGTCTTAAACTCAGCGTCTCAGTGCCTCGCACTCAGCACTTCGCACTCAGCGACTCGCACTCAACGTCGCAGCGCCTCGCACTCAGCGCCTCCCACTCAGCATCTCAGCTCCTCGCACTCAGCGCTTCAGCGCCTCACACTCAGCGTCTCAGCGCTTTGCACTCAGCATCTCGGCGCTTTGCACTCAGCATCTCGGCGCCTTGCACTCAGCGTCTCAGCTCCTCGTACTCAGCGTCTCAGCGCCTCGCACTCAGCATCTCAGCGCCTCGCACTCAACGTCTCAGCACCTCAGCGACTCACACTCAGCGACTCGCACTCAGCATCTCAGCGCCTCGCACTCAGCAACTCAGCGCCTCGCATTCAGAGTCTCAGCACCTCAGCGCCTCGCCCTCAGCGACTCGCACTCAGCGTTGCAGCGCCTCGCACTCAGCGACTCAGCACCTCAGCGACTCGCACTCAGCGCCTCGCACTCAACGTCTCAGCACCTCAGCGACTCGCACTCAGCGCCTCGCACTCAGCGTCTCGGCGACTCGCACTCAGCGTCTCAGCGCTTCGCACTCAGCGCCTCCCACTCAGCATCTCAGCGCCTCGCACTCAGCGTCTCAGCACCTCGCACTCAGCGTCTCAGCGCCTCGCACTCAACTTCTCAGCGCCACGCATTCAGCGCCTCGCACTCAGTGCCTCGCACTCGGCATCTCAGCGCCTCAAACTCGGCATCTCAGCGCCTCGCAATCGGCGTCTCAGCTCCTCGCACTCGGCATCTCAGCGCCTTGCACTCAGCGTTTCAGCTCCTCGCACTCAGCGTCTCAGAGCCTCGCACTCAGCGTCTCAGCGCCTCGCACTCAGCGTCTCAGCACCTCGCCCTCAGCGCCTCGCACTCAGCGTCTCAGCGCCTCGCACTCAGCCTCTCAGCTCCTCGCACTCGGTGCCTTGAACTCATCATTTCAGGACCTCAGTGACTCGCACTCAGCGCCTCGCACTCAGCGTCTCAGCGCCTCACACTCTGAGTCTCAGCGCCTCACACTCAGCGTCTCAGCGCCTCGCACTCAGCGCCTCACACTCAGCGTCTCAGCGTCTTGCACTCAGCGTCTCAGCGCTTTGCACTCAGCATCTCGGCGCTTTGCACTCAGCATCTCGGCGCCTCGCACTCAGCATCTCAGCGCCTCGCAATCAGCGTCTCAGCACCTCGCACTCAGCGACCCGCACTCAGCATCTCAGCGCCTCGCACTCAGCGTCTCAGCGCATCGCACTCAGCGTCTCGCACTCAGCGTCTCAGCGTCTTGCACTCAGCGTCTCAGCGCTTTGCACTCAGCATCTCGGCGCTTTGCACTCAGCGTCTCAGCGCCTCGCAATCAGCGTCTCAGCACCTCGCACTCAGCGACCCGCACTCAGCATCTCAGCGCCTCGCACTCAGTGATCCGCACTCAGCATCTCAGCGCCTCGCACTCAGCGTCTCAGCGCATCGCACTCAGCGTCTCGCACTCAGCGTCTCAGCGCCTCGCACTCAGCACTTCGCACTCAGCGACTCGCACTCGACGTCGCAGCGCCTTGCACTCAGCGCCTCCTACTCAGCATCTCAGCTCCTCGCACTCAGCGCTTCAGCGCCTCACACTCAGCATCTCGGCGCCTTGCACTCAGCGTCTCAGCTCCTCGTACTCAGCATCTCAGCGCCTCGCACTCAGCATCTCAGCGCCTCGCACTCAGCATCTCAGCACCTCAGCGACTCACACTCAGCGACTCGCACTCAGCATCTCAGCGCCTCGAACTCAGCAACTCAGCGCCTCGCATTCAGAGTCTCAGCACCTCAGCGACTCACACTCAGCGACTCGCACTCAGCGTCTCAGTGCTTTGCACTCAGCGTCTCAGCGCCTCACACTCAGCCTCTCAGCGCCTCGCACTCAGCCTCTCAGCGCTTTGCACTCAGCGCCTCGCACTCAGCGTCTCAGCGTCTCGCACTCAGCATCGCGGCGCTTTGCACTCAGCGTCTAAGCGCCTCGCCCTCAGCATCTCGCACTCAGCGTCTCAGCGCTTCGTGCTCAGAGTCTCAGCGACTCGAGCTCAGCGTCTCAGCGCCTCGCCCTCAGCGCCTCGCCCTCAGCGACTCGCACTCAGCGTTGCAGCGCCTCGCACTCAGCGTCTCAGCACCTCAGCGACTCGCACTCAGCGCCTCGCACTCAACGTCTCAGCACCTCAGCGACTCGCACTCAGCGCCTCGCACTCAGCGTCTCGGCGACTCGCACTCAGCGTCTCAGCGCTTCGCACTCAGCGCCTCCCACTCAGCATCTCAGCTCCTCGCACTCAGCGCTTCAGCGCCTCACACTCTGAGTCTCAGCGCCTCACACTCAGCGTCTCAGCGCCTCGCACTCAGCGCCTCACACTCAGCGTCTCAGCGTCTTGCACTCAGCGTCTCAGCACTTTGCACTCAGCATCTCGGCGCTTTGCACTCAGCATCTCGGCACCTCGCACTCAGCGTCTCAGCGCCAGGCATTCAGCACCTCGCACACAGTGCCTCGCACTCGGCATCTCAGCTCCTCGCACTCAGTGCTTTGAACTCAGCGTTTCAGGACCTCAGCGACTCGCACTCAGCGCCTCGCACTCAGCGTCTCAGCGACTCGCACTCAGCGTCTCAGCGCTTCGCACTCAGCGTCTCAGCGCCTCGCACTCAGCGTCTCAGCGCCACGCATTCAGCTCCTCGCACTCAGTGCCTTGAACTCAGCGTTTCAGGACCTCAGCGACTCGCACTCAGCGCCTCGCAATCAGCGTCTCGGCGACTCGCACTCGGCGTCTCAGCGCTTCGCACTCAGCGTCTCAGCGCCTCGCACTCAGCGTCTCAGCGCCACGCATTCAGTGCCTTGCACTCAGTGCCTCGCACTCAGCGCCTTGAACTCAGCGCCTCAGGACCTCAGCGCCTCGCACTCAGCGTCTCAGCGCCTCGCACTCAGCGTCTCAGCGCCTCGCACTCAGCGTCTCAGCGCTTCGCACTCAGCATCTCAGCGCCTCGCACTCAGCGTCTCAGCGCCTCACACTCAGCGTCTCAGCGTCTCGCCCTCAGTGCCTCGCACTCAGCTTCTCAGCGCCACGCATTCAGCGCCTCGCACTCAGTGCCTCGCACTCGGCATCTCAGCGCCTCGCACTCGGCATCTCAGCGCCACGCACTCGGCATCTCAGCGCCTCGCACTCAGCGTCTCAGCTCCTCGCACTCAGTGTCTCAGCGCCTCGCACTCAGCGTCTCAGCTCCTCGCACTCAGCGTCTCAGCGCCTCGCACTCAGCGTCTCAGCACCTCGCCCTCAGCGCCTCGCACTCAGCGTCTCAGCGCCTCGCACTCAGCCTCTCAGCTCCTCGCACTCGGTGCCTTGAACTCATCATTTCAGGACCTCAGTGACCCGCACTCAGCGCCTCACACTCAGCGTCTCAGCGCCTCACACTCTGAGTCTCAGCGCCTCGCACTCAGCGCCTCACACTCAGCGTCTCAGCGTCTTGCACTCAGCGTCTCAGCGCTTTGCACTCAGCATCTCGGCGCTTTGCACTCAGCATCTCGGCGCCTCGCACTCAGCGTCTCAGCGCCTCGCAATCAGCGTCTCAGCACCTCGCACTCAGCGATCCGCACTCAGCATCTCAGCGCCTCGCACTCAGTGATCCGCACTCAGCATCTCAGCGCCTCGCACTCAGCGTCTCAGCGCATCGCACTCAGCGTCTCGCACTCAGCGTCTCAGCGCCTCGCACTCAGCACTTCGCACTCAGCGACTCGCACTCAACGTCGCAGCGCCTTGCACTCAGCGCCTCCCACTCAGCATCTCAGCTCCTCGCACTCAGCGCTTCAGCGCCTCACACTCAGCGTCTCAGCGCTTTGCACTCAGCATCTCGGCGCTTTGCACTCAGCATCTCGGCGCCTTGCACTCAGCGTCTCAGCTCCTCGTACTCAGCATCTCAGCGCCTCGCACTCAGCATCTCAGCGCCTCGCACTCAGCGTCTCAGCACCTCAGCGACTCACACTCAGCGACTCGCACTCAGCATCTCAGCGCCTCGCACTCAGCAACTCAGCGCCTCGCATTCAGAGTCTCAGCACCTCAGCGACTCACGCTCAGCGACTCGCACTCAGCGTCTCAGTGCTTTGCACTCAGCGTCTCAGCGCCTCACACTCAGCCTCTCAGCGCCTCGCACTCAGCCTCTCAGCGCTTTGCACTCAGCGCCTCGCACTCAGCGTCTCAGCGTCTCGCACTCAGCATCGCGGCGCTTTGCACTCAGCGTCTAAGCGCCTCGCCCTCAGCATCTCGCACTCAGCGTCTCAGCGCTTCGTGCTCAGAGTCTCAGCGACTCGAGCTCAGCGTCTCAGCGCCTCGCCCTCAGCGCCTCGCCCTCAGCGACTCGCACTCAGCGTTGCAGCGCCTCGCACTCAGCGTCTCAGCACCTCAGCGACTCGCACTCAGCGCCTCGCACTCAGCCTCTCAGCGCTTTGCACTCAGCGCCTCGCACTCAGCGTCTCAGCGTCTCGCACTCAGCATCGCAGCGCTTTGCACTCAGCGTCTAAGCGCCTCGCCCTCAGCATCTCGCACTCAGCGTCTCAGCGCTTCGTGCTCAGAGTCTCAGCGACTCGAGCTCAGCGTCTCAGCGCCTCGCCCTCAGCGCCTCGCCCTCAGCGACTCGCACTCAGCGTTGCAGCGCCTCGCACTCAGCGTCTCAGCACCTCAGCGACTCGCACTCAGCGCCTCGCACTCAACGTCTCAGCACCTCAGCGACTCGCACTCAGCGCCTCGCACTCAGCGTCTCGGCGACTCGCACTCAGCGTCTCAGCGCTTCGCACTCAGCGCCTCCCACTCAGCATCTCAGCTCCTCGCACTCAGCGCTTCAGCGCCTCACACTCTGAGTCTCAGCGCCTCACACTCAGCGTCTCAGCGCCTCGCACTCAGCGCCTCACACTCAGCGTCTCAGCGTCTTGCACTCAGCGTCTCAGCGCTTTGCACTCAGCATCTCGGCGCTTTGCACTCAGCATCTCGGCGCCTCGCACTCAGCATCTCAGCGCCTCGCAATCAGCGTCTCAGCACCTCGCACTCAGCGACCCGCACTCAGCATCTCAGCGCCTCGCACTCAGCGTCTCAGCGCATCGCACTCAGCGTCTCGCACTCAGCGTCTCAGCGTCTTGCACTCAGCGTCTCAGCGCTTTGCACTCAGCATCTCGGCGCTTTGCACTCAGCGTCTCAGCGCCTCGCAATCAGCGTCTCAGCACCTCGCACTCAGCGACCCGCACTCAGCATCTCAGCGCCTCGCACTCAGTGATCCGCACTCAGCATCTCAGCGCCTCGCACTCAGCGTCTCAGCGCATCGCACTCAGCGTCTCGCACTCAGCGTCTCAGCGCCTCGCACTCAGCACTTCGCACTCAGCGACTCGCACTCGACGTCGCAGCGCCTTGCACTCAGCGCCTCCCACTCAGCATCTCAGCTCCTCGCACTCAGCGCTTCAGCGCCTCACACTCAGCATCTCGGCGCCTTGCACTCAGCGTCTCAGCTCCTCGTACTCAGCATCTCAGCGCCTCGCACTCAGCATCTCAGCGCCTCGCACTCAGCGTCTCAGCACCTCAGCGACTCACACTCAGCGACTCGCACTCAGCATCTCAGCGCCTCGAACTCAGCAACTCAGCGCCTCGCATTCAGAGTCTCAGCACCTCAGCGAATCACACTCAGCGACTCGCACTCAGCGTCTCAGTGCTTTGCAC
Source organism: Carcharodon carcharias (assembly GCF_017639515.1). NCBI lineage: Eukaryota > Metazoa > Chordata > Chondrichthyes > Lamniformes > Lamnidae > Carcharodon > Carcharodon carcharias. The sequence goes on along the minus strand of NC_054470.1, from coordinate 117,710,186 downwards.
TCAGCGTCTCAGCGCCTCACACTCAGCCTCTCAGCGCCTCGCACTCAGCCTCTCAGCGCTTTGCACTCAGCGCCTCGCACTCAGCGTCTCAGCGTCTCGCACTCAGCATCGCGGCGCTTTGCACTCAGCGTCTAAGCGCCTCGCCCTCAGCATCTCGCACTCAGCGTCTCAGCGCTTCGTGCTCAGAGTCTCAGCGACTCGAGCTCAGCGTCTCAGCGCCTCGCCCTCAGCGCCTCGCCCTCAGCGACTCGCACTCAGCGTTGCAGCGCCTCGCACTCAGCGTCTCAGCACCTCAGCGACTCGCACTCAGCGCCTCGCACTCAACGTCTCAGCACCTCAGCGACTCGCACTCAGCGCCTCGCACTCAGCGTCTCGGCGACTCGCACTCAGCGTCTCAGCGCTTCGCACTCAGCGCCTCCCACTCAGCATCTCAGCTCCTCGCACTCAGCGCTTCAGCGCCTCACACTCTGAGTCTCAGCGCCTCACACTCAGCGTCTCAGCGCCTCGCACTCAGCGCCTCACACTCAGCGTCTCAGCGTCTTGCACTCAGCGTCTCAGCGCTTTGCACTCAGCATCTCGGCGCTTTGCACTCAGCATCTCGGCACCTCGCACTCAGCGTCTCAGCGCCAGGCATTCAGCACCTCGCACACAGTGCCTCGCACTCGGCATCTCAGCTCCTCGCACTCAGTGCTTTGAACTCAGCGTTTCAGGACCTCAGCGACTCGCACTCAGCGCCTCGCACTCAGCGTCTCAGCGACTCGCACTCAGCGTCTCAGCGCTTCGCACTCAGCGTCTCAGCGCCTCGCACTCAGCGTCTCAGCGCCACGCATTCAGCTCCTCGCACTCAGTGCCTTGAACTCAGCGTTTCAGGACCTCAGCGACTCGCACTCAGCGCCTCGCAATCAGCGTCTCGGCGACTCGCACTCGGCGTCTCAGCGCTTCGCACTCAGCGTCTCAGCGCCTCGCACTCAGCGTCTCAGCGCCACGCATTCAGTGCCTTGCACTCAGTGCCTCGCACTCAGCGCCTTGAACTCAGCGCCTCAGGACCTCAGCGCCTCGCACTCAGCGTCTCAGCGCCTCGCACTCAGCGTCTCAGCGCCTCGCACTCAGCGTCTCAGCGCTTCGCACTCAGCATCTCAGCGCCTCGCACTCAGCGTCTCAGCGCCTCACACTCAGCGTCTCAGCGTCTCGCCCTCAGTGCCTCGCACTCAGCTTCTCAGCGCCACGCATTCAGCGCCTCGCACTCAGTGCCTCGCACTCGGCATCTCAGCGCCTCGCACTCGGCATCTCAGCGCCACGCACTCGGCATCTCAGCGCCTCGCACTCAGCGTCTCAGCTCCTCGCACTCAGTGTCTCAGCGCCTCGCACTCAGCGTCTCAGCTCCTCGCACTCAGCGTCTCAGCGCCTCGCACTCAGCGTCTCAGCACCTCGCCCTCAGCGCCTCGCACTCAGCGTCTCAGCGCCTCGCACTCAGCCTCTCAGCTCCTCGCACTCGGTGCCTTGAACTCATCATTTCAGGACCTCAGTGACCCGCACTCAGCGCCTCGCACTCAGCGTCTCAGCGCCTCACACTCTGAGTCTCAGCGCCTCGCACTCAGCGCCTCACACTCAGCGTCTCAGCGTCTTGCACTCAGCGTCTCAGCGCTTTGCACTCAGCATCTCGGCGCTTTGCACTCAGCATCTCGGCGCCTCGCACTCAGCGTCTCAGCGCCTCGCAATCAGCGTCTCAGCACCTCGCACTCAGCGATCCGCACTCAGCATCTCAGCGCCTCGCACTCAGTGATCCGCACTCAGCATCTCAGCGCCTCGCACTCAGCGTCTCAGCGCATCGCACTCAGCGTCTCGCACTCAGCGTCTCAGCGCCTCGCACTCAGCACTTCGCACTCAGCGACTCGCACTCAACGTCGCAGCGCCTTGCACTCAGCGCCTCCCACTCAGCATCTCAGCTCCTCGCACTCAGCGCTTCAGCGCCTCACACTCAGCGTCTCAGCGCTTTGCACTCAGCATCTCGGCGCTTTGCACTCAGCATCTCGGCGCCTTGCACTCAGCGTCTCAGCTCCTCGTACTCAGCATCTCAGCGCCTCGCACTCAGCATCTCAGCGCCTCGCACTCAGCGTCTCAGCACCTCAGCGACTCACACTCAGCGACTCGCACTCAGCATCTCAGCGCCTCGCACTCAGCAACTCAGCGCCTCGCATTCAGAGTCTCAGCACCTCAGCGACTCACGCTCAGCGACTCGCACTCAGCGTCTCAGTGCTTTGCACTCAGCGTCTCAGCGCCTCACACTCAGCCTCTCAGCGCCTCGCACTCAGCCTCTCAGCGCTTTGCACTCAGCGCCTCGCACACAGCGTCTCAGCGTCTCGCACTCAGCATCGCGGCGCTTTGCACTCAGCGTCTAAGCGCCTCGCCCTCAGCATCTCGCACTCAGCGTCTCAGCGCTTCGTGCTCAGAGTCTCAGCGACTCGAGCTCAGCGTCTCAGCGCCTCGCCCTCAGCGCCTCGCCCTCAGCGACTCGCACTCAGCGTTGCAGCGCCTCGCACTCAGCGTCTCAGCACCTCAGCGACTCGCACTCAGCGCCTCGCACTCAACGTCTCAGCACCTCAGCGACTCGCACTCAGCGCCTCGCACTCAGCGTCTCGGCGACTCGCACTCAGCGTCTCAGCGCTTTGCACTCAGCGCCTCCCAGTCAGCATCTCAGCTCCACGCACTCAGCGCTTCAGCGCCTCACACTCTGAGTCTCAGCGCCTCACACTCAGCGTCTCAGCGCCTCGCACTCAGCGCCTCACACTCAGCGTCTCAGCGTCTTGCACTCAGCGTCTCAGCGCTTTGCACTCAGCATCTCGGCGCTTTGCACTCAGCATCTCGGCACCTCGCACTCAGCGTCTCAGCGCCAGGCATTCAGCGCCTCGCACACAGTGCCTCGCACTCGGCATCTCAGCTCCTCGCACTCAGTGCCTTGAACTCAGCGTTTCAGGACCTCAGCGACTCGCACTCAGCGCCTCGCACTCAGCGTCTCGGCGACTCGCACTCAGCGTCTCAGCGCTTCGCACTCAGCGTCTCAGCGCCTCGCACTCAGCGTCTCAGCGCCACGCATTCAGCTCCTCGCACTCAGTGCCTTGAACTCAGCGTTTCAGGACCTCAGCGACTCGCACTCAGCGCCTCGCACTCAGCGTCTCGGCGACTCGCACTCGGCGTCTCAGCGCTTCGCACTCAGCGTCTCAGCGCCTCGCACTCAGCGTCTCAGCGCCACGCATTCAGTGCCTTGCACTCAGTGCCTCGCACTCAGCGCCTTGAACTCAGCGTCTCAGGACCTCAGCGCCTCGCACTCAGCGTCTCAGCGCCTCGCACTCAGCGTCTCAGCGCCTCGCACTCAGCGTCTCAGCGCTTCGCACTCAGCATCTCAGCGCCTCGCACTCAGCGTCTCAGCGCCTCACACTCAGCGTCTCAGCGTCTCGCCCTCAGTGCCTCGCACTCAGCTTCTCAGCGCCACGCATTCAGCGCCTCGCACTCAGTGCCTCGCACTCGGCATCTCAGCGCCTCGCACTCGGCATCTCAGCGCCACGCACTCGGCATCTCAGCGCCTCGCACTCAGCGTCTCAGCTCCTCGCACTCAGTGTCTCAGCGCCTCGCACTCAGCGTCTCAGCTCCTCGTACTCAGCGTCTCAGCGCCACGCACTCGGCATCTCAGCGCCTTGCACTCAGCGTCTCAGCACCTCGCCCTCAGCGCCTCGCACTCAGCATCTCAGCGCCTCGCATTCAGCGTCTCAGCACCTCGGACTCAGCGCCTCACACTCAGCGTCTCAGCGCCTCGCACTCAGCGCCTCACACTCAGCGTCTCAGCGCCTCGCATTCAGCCTCTCAGCGCCTCGCACTCAGCGTCTCAGCACCTCAGCGACTCGCACTCAGCGCCTCGCACTCAGCGTCTCAGTGCCTCGCACTCAGCGTCTCAGCGCTTCACACTCAGCGTCTCAGCGCCTCGCACTCAGCGTCTCAGCGCCACGCATTCAGCGCCTCGCACTCAGTGCCTTGCACTCGGCGTCTCAGCGCCTCGCATTCAGCCTCTCAGCGCCTCGCACTCAGTGTCTCAGCACCTCAGCGACTCGCACTCAGCACCTCGCACTCAGCGCCTCTCACTCAGTGCCTCGCACTCAGCGCCTCACACTCAGCGTCTCAGCGCCTCGGACTCAGCGCCTCACACTCAGCGTCTCAGCGCCTCGCACTCAGCGCCTCACACTCAGTGTCTCAGCGCCTCGCATTCAGCCTCTCAGCGCCTCGCACTCAGCATCTCAGCACCTCAGAGCCTCGCACTCAGCGTCTCGGCGACTCGCACTCAGCGTCTCGGCGTTTCACACTCAGCGTCTCAGCGCCTCGCACTCAGCGTCTCAGCGCCACGCACTCGGCATCTCAGCGCCTCGCACTCAGCGTCTCAGCACCTCGCCCTCAGCGCCTCGCACTCAGCATCTCAGCGCATCGCATTCAGCGTCTCAGCACCTCGGACTCAGCGCCTCACACTCAGCGTCTCAGCGCCTCGCACTCAGCGCCTCACACTCAGCGTCTCAGCGCCTCGCATTCAGCCTCTCAGCGCCTCGCACTCAGCGTCTCAGCACCTCAGCGACTCGCACTCAGTGCCTCGCACTCAGCGTCTCAGTGCCTCGCACTCAGCGTCTCAGCGCTTCACACTCAGCGTCTCAGTGCCTCGCACTCAGCGTCTCAGCGCCACGCATTCAGCGCCTCGCACTCAGTGCCTCGCACTCGGCATCTCAGTGCCTCGCATTCAGCCTCTCAGCGCCTCGCACTCAGCATCTCAGCACCTCAGCGACTCGCACTCAGCACCTCGCACTCAGCGCCTCGCACTCAGTGCCTCGCACTCAGCGCCTCACACTCAGCGTCTCAGCGCCTCGGACTCAGCGCCTCACACTCAGCGTCTCAGCGCCTCGCACTCAGCGCCTCACACTCAGTGTCTCAGCGCCTCGCATTCAGCCTCTCAGCGCCTCGCACTCAGCATCTCAGCACCTCAGAGCCTCGCACTCAGCGTCTCGGCGACTCGCACTCAGCGTCTCGGCGTTTCACACTCAGCGTCTCAGCGCCTCGCACTCAGCGTCTCAGCGCCACGCATTCAGCGCCTCGCACTCAGTGCCTCGCACTCGGCGTCTCAGCGCCTCGCACTCGGCGCCTCGCACTCAGCGTCTCAGCGCCTCGCATTCAGCCTCTCAGCGCCTCGCACTCAGCGTCTCAGCACCTCAGCGACTCGCACTCAGCACCTCGCACTCAGCGCCTCGCACTCAGTGCCTCGCACTCAGCGTCTCAGCGCCTCGGACTCAGCGCCTCACACTCAGCGTCTCAGCGCCTCGCACTCAGCGCCTCACACTCAGCGTCTCAGCGCCTCGCATTCAGCCTCTCAGCGCCTCGCACTCAGCATCTCAGCACCTCAGAGCCTCGCACTCAGCGTCTCGGCGACTCGCACTCAGCGTCTCGGCGCTTCACACTCAGCGTCTCAGCGCCTCGCACTCAGCGTCTCAGCGCCACGCATTCAGCGCCTCGCACTCAGTGCCTCGCACTCGGCGTCTCAGCGCCTCGCACTCGGCGCCTTGAACTCAGTGTCTCAGGACTTCAGCGCCTCACAATCAGCGTCTCAGCGCCTCGCACTCAGCGTCTCAGCGCCTCGCACTCAGCGTCTCAGCGACTCGAGCTCAGCGTCTCAGCGCCACGCATTCAGCGCCTCGCACTCTGTGCCTCGCACTCGGCATCTCAGCTCCTCGCACTCGGTGCCTTGAACTCAGCGTTTCAGGACCTCAGCGACTCGCACTCAGCGCCTCGCACTCAGCGTCTCAGCGCTTCGCACTCAGCGTCTCAGCGTCTCGCACTCAGCGTCTCAGCGCCTCGCACTCAGCCTCTCAGCTCCTTGCACTCGGTGCCTTGAACTCAGCATTTCAGGACCTCAGCGACTCGCACTCAGCGCCTCAGTGCCTCGCACTCAGCGCCTCAGCGCCTCGCACTCAGCGTCTCAGCGCCTCGCACTCAGCGTCTCAGTGCCTCGCACTCAGCGTCTCAGCGCCTCGCACTCAGCCTCTCAGTGACTCGACCTCAGCGTCTCAGCGCCACGCATTCAGCGCCTCACACTCAGTGCCTCGCACTCGGCATCTCAGCTCCTCGCACTCAGTGCCTTGAACTCATCGTTTCAGGAGCTCAGCGACTTGCACTCAGCGCCTTGCACTCAGCGTCTCAGCGCCTCGCACTCAGAGCCTCGCACTCAGCATCTCAGCGCCTCACCCTCAGCAACTCGCACTCAGCGCCTCGCACTCAGTGCCTCACACTCAGCATCTCAGCTCCTCGCACTCAGCGCTTCAGCGCCTCACACTCTGAGTCTCAGCGCCTCACACTTAGCGTCTCAGCGCGTCGCACTCAGCACTTCGCACTCAGCAACTCGCACTCAACGTCGCAGCGCCTCGCACTCAGCGCCTCCCACTCAGCATCTCAGCTCCTCGCACTCAGCGCTTCAGCGCCTCACACTCAGCGTCTCAGCGCTTTGCACTCAGCATCTCGGCGCTTTGCACTCAGCGTCTCAGCATCTCGCACTCAGCGTCTCAGCTCCTCGTACTCAGCGTCTCAGCGCCTCCCACTCAGCATCTCAGCTCCTCACACTCAGCGCTTCAGCGCCTCACACTCAGCGTCTCAGCACTTTGCACTCAGCATCTCAGCGCCTCGCACTCAGCGTCTCAGCACCTCAGCGACTCACACTCAGCGACTCGCACTCAGCATCTCAGCGCCTCGCACTCAGCAACTCAGCGCCTCGCATTCAGAGTCTCAGCACCTCAGCGACTCACACTCAGCGACTCGCACTCAGCGTCTCAGTGCTTTGCACTCAGCGTCTCAGCGCCTCACACTCAGCCTCTCAGCGCCTCGCACTCAGCGTCTCAGCGCCTCGCACTCAGCATCTCAGCGCCTCGCACTCAGCGTCTCAGCGACTCGAGCTCAGCGTCTCAGCGTCTCGCCCTCAGCGCCTCGCACTCAGCTTCTCAGCGCCACGCATTCAGCGCCTCGCACTCAGTGCCTCGCACTCGGCATCTCAGCGTCTCTCACTCAGCATCTCAGCGCCACGCACTCGGCATCTCAACGCCTCGCACTCAGCGTCTCAGCTCCACGCACTCAGCATCTCAGCACCTTGCCCTCAGCGCCTCGCACTCAGCGTCTCAGCGCCTCGCATTCAGCGTCTCAGCACCTCGGACTCAGCGCCTCACACTCAGCGTCTCAGCGCCTCGCACTCAGCGCCTCACACTCAGCGTCTCAGCGCCTCGCATTCAGTCTCTCAGCGCCTCGCACTCAGCGCCTCGCACTCAGCGTCTCAGCGCTTCGCACTCAGCATCTCAGCGCGTCGCACTCAGCGTCTCAGCGCCACGCATTCAGCGCCTCGCACTCAGTGCCTCGCACTCGGCGTCTCAGCGCCTCGCATTCAGCCTCTCAGCGCCTCGCACTCAGCGTCTCAGCACCTCAGCGACTCGCACTCAGCGCCTCGCACTCAGCGCCTCGCACTCAGTGCCTCGCACTCAGCGCCTCGCACTCAGCGTCTCAGCGCCTCGCACTCAGTGCCTCACACTCAGCGTCTCAGCACCTCGCACTCAGCGCCTCACACTCAGCGTCTCAGCGCTTCGCACTCAGCGTCTCAGCATCTCGCACTCAGCGTCTCAGCGCCTCGCACTCAGCCTTTCAGCTTCTTGCACTCGGTGCCTTGAACTCAGCATTTCAGGACCTCAGCGCCTCGCACTCAGCACCTCAGCGCCTCGCACTCAGCGTCTCAGCGCCTCGCACTCAGCGTCTCAGCGCCTCGCACTCAGCCTCTCAGTGACTCGAGCTCAGCGTCTCAGCGCCACGCATTCAGCGCCTCACACTCAGTGCCTCGCACTCGACATCTCAGCTCCTCGCACTCGGTGCCTTGAACTCAGCGTTTCAGGAGCTCAGCGACTTGCACTCAGCGCCTTGCACTCAGCGTCTCGGTGCCTCACACTCAGCTTCTCAGCGCCACGCATTCAGCGCCTCGCACTCAGTGCCTCGCACTCGGCATCTCAGCGCCTCGCACTTGGCGTCTCAGCGCCTCGCACTCGGCGTCTCAGCTCCTCGCACTCGGCGTCTCAGCTCCTCGCACTCAGCGTCTCAGCGCCTCGCACTCAGCGTCTCAGCGTCTCGCACTCAGCGTCTCAGCGCCTCGCACTCAGCGTCTCAGCGCCTCGCACTCAGCCTCTCAGCTCCTCGCACTCGGTTCCTTGAACTCAACGTTTCAGGACCTCAGCGACTCGCACTCAGCGCCTCGCACTCAGCGTCTCAGCGCCTCACACTCTGAGTCTCAGCGCCTCGCACTCAGCGTCTCAGCGCCTCGCACTCAGTGACCCGCACTCAGCATCTCAGCGCCTCGCACTCAGCGTCTCAGCACCTCGCACTCAGTGACCTGCACTCAGCATCTCAGCGCCTCGCACTCAGCATCTCAGCGCCTCGCACTCAGCATCCCAGCGCCTTGCACTCAGAGTCTCAGCGCCTCGCACTCAGAGCCTCGCACTCAGCATCTCAGCGCCTCACCCTCAGCAACTCGCACTCAGCTCCTCGCACTCAGCGCTTCAGCGCCTCACACTCTGAGTCTCAGCGCCTCACACTCAGCGTCTCAGCGCGTCGCACTCAGCGACTCGCACTCAACGTCGCAGCGCCTCGCACTCAGCGCTTCAGCGCCTCACACTCAGCGTCTCAGCGCTTTGCACTCAGCATCTCGGCGCTTTGCACTCAGCGTCTCAGCATCTCGCACTCAGCGTCTCAGCTCCTCGTACTCAGCGTCTCAGCGCCTCCCACTCAGCATCTCAGCTCCTCACACTCAGCGCTTCAGCGCCTCACACTCAGCGTCTCAGCACTTTGCACTCAGCATCTCAGCGCCTCGCACTCAGCGTCTCAGCACCTCAGCGACTCACACTCAGCGACTCGCACTCAGCATCTCAGCGCCTCGCACTCAGCAACTCAGCGCCTCGCATTCAGAGTCTCAGCACCTCAGCGACTCACACTCAGCGACTCGCACTCAGCGTCTCAGCGCCTCGCACTCAGCCTCTCAGCGCCTCGCACTCAGCATCTCAGCGCTTTGCACTCAGCGTCTCAGCGCCTCGCACTCAGCGTCTCAGCACCTCGCACTCAGCGCCTCGCACTCAGCGCCTCAGCGTCTCAGCGACTCGCACTCAGCGCCTCAGCAACCCGCACTCAGCGCCTCAGCGACCCGCACTCAGTGCCTCGCACTCAGCGTCTCAGCGCCTCGCATTCAGCCTCTCAGCGCCTCGCACTCAGCATCTCAGCGCCTCGCACTCAGCGTCTCAGAGCCTCGCACTCAGCGCCTCGCACTCAGCGTCTCAGATCCTCGCAATCAGCGTCTCAGTGCCTCGCACTCAGCATCTCAGCGCCTCGCACTCAGCGTCTCAGTGCCTCGCACTCAGCGTCTCAGACTCTCGCAATCAGCGTCTCAGTGCCTCGCTCTCAGCGTCTCAGCGCCTCGCACTCAGCGTCTCAGATCCTCGCAATCAGCGTCTCAGTGCCTCGCACTCAGCGTCTCAGCACCTCGCACTCAGCGTCTCAGCGCCTCGCCCTCAGCGCCTCGCACTCAGCGTCTCAGTGCCTCACACTCAGCGTCTCTGCGCCTTGCACTCAGCGTCTCGGCGCTTTGCACTCAGCATCTCAGCGTCTCAGCGCCTCACACTCAGCGTCTCAGCGACTCGAGCTCAGCGTCTCAGCGACTCGAGCTCAGCGTCTCAACGTCTCGCCCTCAGCGAATCGCACTTAGCGTCGCAGCGCCTTGCACTCAGCTTCTCAGCGCCACGCATTCAGCGCCCCGCACTCAGCGCCTCAGCGCCTCGCCCTCAGCGTCTCGCTCTCAGCATCTCAGTGCTTTCCACTCAGCATCTCAGCGCCTCGCACTCAGCGTCTCAGCGCCTCGCCCTCAGCGTCTCGCCCTCAGCATCTCAGCGCTTTCCACTCAGAGTCTCAGCGACTCGCACTCAGCGTCGCAGCGCCTCGCACTCAGCGTCTCAGCGCCTCGCACTCAGCGTCGCAGCGCCTCGCACTCAGCGTCTCAGCACCTCGCACTCAGCGCCTTGAACTCAGCGTCTCAGGACCTAAGCGCCTCGCACTCAGCGTCTCAGCACCTCGCCCTCAGCGTCTCGCACTCAGCGTCTCAGCGCCTCACCCTCAGCGACTCTCACTCAGCATCTCAGCGCCTCGCACTCAGCGTCTCAGCGCCTCGCACTCAGCGTCTCAGCGCTTTGCACTCAGCATCTCAGCGCCTCGCCCTCAGCGTCTCGCACTCAGCATCTCAGCGTTTTGCACTCAGCGTCTCAGCGCCTCGCCCTCAGCGTCTCGCACCCAGCGCCTCAGCGCCTTGCCCTCAGTGCCTCACACTCAGCATCTCGGCGCCTCGCACTCAGCGTCTCAGCGCTTTGCACTCAGCGTCTCAGCGCCTCGCCCTCAGCGTCTCAGATCCTCGCAATCAGCGTCTCAGTGCCTCGCACTCAGCATCTCAGCGCCTCGCACTCAGCGTCTCAGTGCCTCGCACTCAGCGTCTCAGACTCTCGCAATCAGCGTCTCAGTGCCTCGCACTCAGCGTCTCAGCGCCTCGCACTCAGCGTCTCAGATCCTCGCAATAAGCGTCTCAGTGCCTCGCACTCAGCGTCTCAGCACCTCGCACTCAGCGTCTCAGCGCCTCACACTCAGCGTCTCAGCGCCTCGCCCTCAGCGCCTCGCACTCAGCGTCTCAGTGCCTCGCACTCAGCGTCTCAGCGCCTTGCACTCAGCGTCTCGGCGCTTTGCACTCAGCATCTCAGCGTCTCAGCGCCTCACACTCAGCGTCTCTGTGACTCGAGCTCAGCGTCTCAGCGACTCGAGCTCAGCGTCTCAACGTCTCGCCCTCAGCGAATCGCACTCAGCGTCGCAGTGCCTTGCACTCAGCGTCTCAGCGCCACGCATTCAGCGCCTCGCACTCAGCGCCTCAGCGCCTCGCCCTCAGCGTCTCGCCCTCAGCATCTCAGCGCTTTCCACTCAGCGTCTCAGCGCCTCGCACTCAGCGTCTCAGCGCCTTGCCCTCAGCGTCTCAGCGCTTTCCACTCAGCGTCTCAGCGCCTCGCGCTCAGAGTCTCAGCGACTCGCACTCAGCGTCGCAGCGCCTAGCACTCAGCGTCTCGGACTCAACGTCGCAGTGCCTCGCACTCAGTGTCTCAGCACCTCGCCCTCAGCGTCTCGCACTCAGCGTCTCAGCGCCTCGCCCTCAGCGTCTCGCACTCAGCGTCTCAGCGCCTCGCCCTCAGCGTCTCGCACTAGGCATCTCAGCGCCTCGCACTCAGCGTCTCAGCGCCTCGCCCTCAGCGTCTCGCACTCAGCGTCTCAGCGCTTTGCACTCAGCATCTCAGCGCCTCGCCCTCAGCGTCTCGCACTCAGCGTCTCAGCGCCTCGCCCTCAGTGCCTCACACTCAGCATCTCAGCGCCTCGCCCTCAGCGTCTCAGCGCTTTGCACTCAGCGTCTCAGCGCCTCGCCCTCAGCGTCTCGCACTCAGCATCTCAGCGCTTTGCACTCAGTGTCTCAGCGCCTCGCACTCAGCGTCTCAGCGCCTCGCACTCAGCGTCTCAGCGCTTAGCACTCAGCATCTCGCACTCAGCGTCTCAGCGTCTCAGCGCCTCGCCCTCAGCGCCTCGCCCTCAGCGACTCGCACTCAGCGTCGCAGCGCCTCGCACTCAGCGTCTCAGCGCCTCTCACTCAGCATCTCAGCGCCTCGCCCTCAGCGCCTCGCCCTCAACGCCTCAGCGCCTCGTACTCAGTGCCTCGCACTCGGCGTCTCAGTGCCTCGCATTCAGCGTCTCAGCGCCTTACACTCGGCGCCTTGAACTCAGCGTCTCAGGACCTCAGCACCTAGCACTCAGTGTCTCAGCTCCTTGCACTCAGCGTCTCAGCTCCTTGCACTCAGCATCTCAGCGAATCGCACTCAGCGTCTCAGCGCCTCGCACTCAGCGTCTCAGCACCTCGCACTCAGCGCCTCGCACTCAGCGCCTCAGCGCCTCAGCGACTCGCACTCAGCGCCTCAGCAACCCGCACTCAGCGCCTCAGCGACCCGCACTCAGTGCCTCGCACTCAGCGTCTCAGCGCCTCGCATTCAGCCTCTCAGCGCCTCGCACTCAGCGTCTCAGTGCCTCGCACTCAGCGTCTCAGCGCCTTGCACTCAGCATCTCGGCGCTTTGCACTCAGCATCTCAGCGTCTCAGCGCCTCACACTCAGCGTCTCTGCGACTCGAGCTCAGCGTCTCAGCGACTCGAGCTCAGCGTCTCAACGTCTCGCCCTCAGCGAATCGCACTCAGCGTCGCAGTGCCTTGCACTCAGCGTCTCAGCGCCACGCATTCAGCGCCTCGCACTCAGCGCCTCAGCGCCTCGCCCTCAGCGTCTCGCCCTCAGCATCTCAGCGCTTTCCACTCAGCGTCTCAGCGCCTCGCACTCAGCGTCTCAGTGCCTCGCACTCAGCGTCTCAGCGCCTCGCATTCAGCCTCTCAGCGCCTCGCACTCAGCATCTCAGCGCCTCGCACTCAGCGTCTCAGTGCCTCGCACTCAGCGCCTCGCACTCAGCGTCTCAGCGCCTCGCACTCAGCGTCTCAGCGCCTCGCAATCAGCGTCTCAGATCCTCGCAATCAGCGTCTCAGTGCCTCGCACTCAGCGTCTCAGCGCCTCGCACTCAGCGTCTCAGCATCTCATACTCAGAGTCTCAGCGACTCGAGCTCAGCGTCTCAGCGCCTCGCCCTCAGTGCCTCGCCCTCAGCGACTCGCACTCAGCGTCGCAGCGCCTCGCACTCAGCGTCTCAGCACCTCAGCGACTCGCACTCAGCGCCTCGCACTCAGCGTCTCGGCGACTCGCACTCAGCGTCTCAGCGCTTCACACTCAGCGTCTCAGTGCCTCGCACTCAGCGTCTCAGCGCCACGCATTCAGCGCCTCGCACTCAGTGCCTCGCACTCGGCGTCTCAGCGCCTCGCATTCAGCCTCTCAGCGCCTCGCACTCAGTGTCTCAGCACCTCATCGACTCGCACTCAGTGCCTCGCACTCAGCGCCTTGCACTCAGTGCCTCTCACTCAGCGCCTCGCACTCAGCGTCTCAGCGCCTCGGACTCAGCGCCTCACACTCAGCGTCTCAGCGCCTCGCACTCAGCGCCTCACACTCAGCGTCTCAGCGCCTCGCATTCAGCCTCTCAGCGCCTCGCACTCAGCATCCCAGCACCTCAGAGCCTCGCACTCAGCGTCTCGGCGACTCGCACTCAGCGTCTCGGCGCTTCACAATCAGCGTCTCAGTGCCTCGCACTCAGCGTCTCAGCGCCACGCATTCAGCGCCTCGCACTCAGTGCCTCGCACTCGGCGTCTCAGCGCCTCGCACTCAGCGTCTCAGCGACTCGAGCTCAGCGTCTCAGCGCCACGCATTCAGCGCCTCGCACTCAGTGCCTCGCACTCGGCATCTCAGCTCCTCGCACTCGGTGCCTTGAACTCAGCGTTTCAGGACCTCAGCGACTCGCACTCAGCGCCTCGCACTCAGCGACTCGGCGACTCGCACTCAGCATCTCAGCGCATCGCACTCAGCGTCTCAGCGCCTCGCACTCAGCCTCTCAGCTCCTCGCACTCGGTGCCTTGAACTCAGCGTTTCAGGACCTCAGCGACTCACACTCAGCGCCTCAGCGACTCGCACTCAGCGCCTCAGCGACTCACACTCAGCGCCTCAGCGACTCGCACTCAGCGTCTCAGCGCCTCGCACTCAGCGTCTCAGCGCCTCGCACTCAGTGTCTCAGCGACTCGAGCTCAGCGTCTCAGCGGCACGCATTCAGCGCCTCGCACTCAGTGCCTCGCACTCGGCATCTCAGCTCCTCGCACTCAGTGCCTTGAACTCAGCGTTTCAGGACCTCAGCGACTCGCACTCAGCGCCTCGCACTCAGCGTCTCGGCGACTCGCATTCAGCATCTCAGCGCTTCGCACTCAGCGTCTCAGCACCTCGCACTCAGCGTCTCAGCGCCTCGCACTCAGCCTCTCAGCTCCTCGCACTCGGTGCCTTGAACTCAGCGTTTCAGGACCTCAGCGACTCGCACTCAGCGCCTCGCACTCAGCGTCTCGGCGACTCGCACTCAGCGTCTCAGCGCTTCGCACTCAGCATCCCGGCGCCTTGCACTCAGCGTCTCAGCTCCTCGTACTCAGCGTCTCAGCGCCTCGCACTCAGCATCTCAGCGCCTCGCACTCAGCGTCTCAGCACCTCAGCGACTCACACTCAGCGACTCGCACTCAGCATCTCAGCGCCTCGCACTCAGCAACTCAGCGCCTGGCATTCAGAGTCTCAGCACCTCAGCGACTCACACTCAGCGACTCCCACTCAGCGTCGCAGCGCCTCGCACTCAGCCTCTCAGCACCTCGCACTCGGCATCTCAGCGCCTCGCACTCAGCGTCTCAGCTCCTCGCACTCAGCGTCTCAGTGCCTCGCACTCAGCGTCTCAGCGCCTCGCACTCAGCGTCTCAGCACCTCGCCCTCAGCGCCTCGCACTCAGCGTCTCAGCGCCTCGCACTCAGCCTCTCAGCTCCTCGCACTCGGCGCCTTGAACTCAGCGTTTCAGGACCTCAGCGACTCGCACTCAGCGCCTCGCACTCAGCGTCTCAGCACCTCACACTCTGAGTCTCAGCGCCTCACACTCAGCGTCTCAGCGCCTCGCACTCAGCGCCTCACACTCAGCGTCTCAGCGTCTTGCACTCAGCGTCTCAGCGCTTTGCACTCAGCATTTCGGCGCTTTGCACTCAGCATCTCGGCGCCTCGCACTCAGCGTCTCAGCGCCTCGCACTCAGCGTCTCAGCACCTCGCACTCAGCGACCCGCACTCAGCATCTCAGCGCCTCGCACTCAGCGTCTCAGCACCTCGCACTCAGCGACCCGCACTCAGCATCTCAGCGCCTCGCACTCAGCATCTCAGCGCCTCGCACTCAGCGTCTCAGCGCCTCGCACTCAGCATCTCAGCGCCTCGCACTCAGCATCTCAGCGCCTCGCACTCAGCGTCTCAGCGCCTCGCACTCAGCGCCTCGCACTCAGCATCTCAGCGCCTCACCCTCAGCAACTCGCACTCAGCGCCTCACACTCAGCGCCTCACACTCAGCATCTCAGCGCCTCGCACTCAGCGCCTCACACTCAGCGTCTCAGCGTCTTGCACTCAGCGTCTCAGCACTTTGCACTCAGCATCTCGGCGCTTTGCACTCAGCATCTCGGCGCCTCGCACTCAGCGTCTCAGCGCCTCGCACTCAGCGTCTCAGCACCTCGCACTCAGCGACCCGCACTCAGCATCTCAGCGCCTCGCACTCAGCGTCTCAGCACCTCGCACTCAGCGACCCGCACTCAGCATCTCAGCTCCTCGCACTCAGCGTCTCAGCGCCTCGCACTCAGCATCTCAGCGCCTCGCACTCAGCATCTCAGCGCCTCGCACTCAGCGTCTCAGCGCCTTGCACTCAGCGCCTCGCACTCAGCATCTCAGCGCCTCACCCTCAGCAACTCGCACTCAGCGCCTCACACTCAGCGCCTCACACTCAGCATCTCAGCGCCTCGCACTCAGCGCCTCACACTCAGCGTCTCAGCGTCTTGCACTCAGCGTCTCAGCGCTTTGCACTCAGCATCTCGGCGCTTTGCACTCAGCATCTCGGCGCCTCGCACTCAGCGTCTCAGCGCCTCGCACTCAGCGTCTCAGCACCTCGCACTCAGCGACCCGCACTCAGCATCTCAGCGCCTCGCACTCAGCGTCTCAGCGCCTCGCACTCAGCGTCTCAGCACCTCGCACTCAGCGCCTCAGCACCTCGCACTCAGCGCCTCGCACTCAGCGTCTCGGCGTCTCGCACTCAGCGTCTCGGCGCTTTGCACTCAGCATCTCAGCGCCTCGCACTCAGCGCCTTGCACTCAGCATCTCAGCGCCTCACCCTCAGCAACTCGCACTCAGCGCCTCGCACTCAGCGCCTCACACTCAGCATCTCAGCTCCTCGCACTCAGCGCTTCAGCGCCTCACACTCTGAGTCTCAGCACCTCACACTCAGCGTCTCAGCGCATCGCACTCAGCGACTCGCACTCAATGTCGCAGCGCCTCGCACTCAGCGCCTCCCACTCAGCATCTCAGCTCCTCGCACTCAGCGCTTCAGCGCCTCACACTCAATGTCTCAGCGCTTTGCACTCAGCATCTCGGCGCTTTGCACTCAGCATCTCGGCGCCTTGCACTCAGCGTCTCAGCTCCTCGTACTCAGCGTCTCAGCGCCTCGCACTCAGCATCTCAGCGCCTCGCACTCAGCAACTCAGCGCCTCGCATTCAGAGTCTCAGCACCTCAGCGACTCACACTCAGCGACTCGCACTCAGCGTCTCAGCGCCTCGCACTCAGCCTCTCAGCGCCTCGCACTCAGTGTCTCAGCACTTTGCACTCAGCGTCTCAGCGCCTCGCACTCAGTGTCTCAGCGCCTCGCACTCAGCCTCTCAGCGCTTTGCACTCAGTGCCTCGCACTCAGCGTCTCAGCGCCACGCATTCAGCGCCTCGCACTCAGTGCCTCGCACTCAGCGTCTCAGCGCCTCGCACTCAGCGCCTCGCACTTAGCATCTCAGCGCCTCGCATTCCGCCTCTCAGCGCCTCGCATTCAGACTCTCAGCGACTCACACTCAGCGCCTCGCACTCAGCATCTCAGGGCCTCGCACTCAGCAACACAGCGCCTCACACTCAGCGCCTCAGCGACCCGCACTCAGCGTCTCAGCGCCTTGCCTCAGCACCTCGCACTCAGCGTCTCAGCGCCTCGCACTCAGCGCCTCACACTCAGCGTCTCAGCGCCTCGCATTCAGCCTCTCAGCGCCTCGCACACAGCGTCTCAGCACCTCAGCGACTCGCACTCAGCGCCGCGCACTCAGCGTCTCGGCGACTCGCACTCAGCGTCTCAGCACTTCGCACTCAGCGTCTCAGCGCCTCGCACTCAGCGTCTCAGCGCCTCGCACTCAGCGTCTCAGCGCCTCGCACTCAGCGTCTCAGCGCCTCGCCCTCAGCGTCTCAGCACCTAGCACTCAGCACCTCGCACTCAGCGCCTCGCCCTCAGCTTCTCGCACTCAGCGTCTCAGCGCCTCACACTCAGCACTTCGCACTCAGCGACTCGCACTCAACGTCGCAGCGCCTCGCACTCAGCGCCTCCCACTCAGCATCTCAGCTCCTCGCACTCAGCGCTTCAGCGCCTCACACTCAGCGTCTCAGCGCTTTGCACTCAACATCTCGGCGCTTTGCACTCAGCATCTCGGCGCCTTGCACTCAGCGTCTCAGCTCCTCGTACTCAGCGTCTCAGCGCCTCGCACTCAGCATCTCAGCGCCTCGCATTCAGCCTCTCAGCGCCTCGCACTCAGCGTCTCAGCACCTCAGCGACTCGCACTCAGCGCCGCGCACTCAGCGTCTCGGCGACTCGCACTCAGCGTCTCAGCACTTCGCACTCAGCGTCTCAGCGCCTCGCACTCAGCGTCTCAGCGCCTCGCACTCAGCGTCTCAGCGCCTCGCACTCAGCGTCTCAGCGCCTCGCACTCAGCCTCTCAGCGCTTTGCACTCAGTGCCTCGCACTCAGCGTCTCAGCTCCTCGTACTCAGCGTCTCAGCGCCTCGCACTCAGCATCTCAGCGCCTCGCACTCAGCAACTCAGCGCCTCGCATTCAGAGTCTCAGCACCTCAGCGACTCACACTCAGCGACTCGCACTCAGCGTCTCAGCGCCTCGCACTCAGCCTCTCAGCGCCTCGCACTCAGTGTCTCAGCACTTTGCACTCAGCGTCTCAGCGCCTCGCACTCAGTGTCTCAGCGCCTCGCACTCAGCCTCTCAGCGCTTTGCACTCAGTGCCTCGCACTCAGCGTCTCAGCACCACGCATTCAGCGCCTCACACTCAGCGCCTCGCACTCAGCATCTCAGGGCCTCGCACTCAGCAACTCAGCGCCTCACACTCAGCGCCTCAGCGACCCGCACTCAGCGTCTCAGCGCCTTGCCTCAGCACCTCGCACTCAGCGTCTCAGCGCCTCGCACTCAGCGCCTCACACTCAGCGTCTCAGCGCCTCGCATTCAGCCTCTCAGCGCCTCGCACTCAGCGTCTCAGCACCTCAGCGACTCGCACTCAGCGCCGCGCACTCAGCGTCTCGGCGACTCGCACTCAGCGTCTCAGCACTTCGCACTCAGCGTCTCAGCGCCTCGCACTCAGCGTCTCAGCGCCTCGCACTCAGCGTCTCAGCGCCTCGCACTCAGCGTCTCAGCGCCTCGCCCTCAGCGTCTCAGCACCTAGCACTCAGCACCTCGCACTCAGCGCCTCGCCCTCAGCTTCTCGCACTCAGCGTCTCAGCGCCTCGCACTCAGCACTTCGCACTCAGCGACTCGCACTCAACGTCGCAGCGCCTCGCACTCAGCGCCTCCCACTCAGCATCTCAGCTCCTCGCACTCAGCGCTTCAGCGCCTCACACTCAGCGTCTCAGCGCTTTGCACTCAACATCTCGGCGCTTTGCACTCAGCATCTCGGCGCCTTGCACTCAGCGTCTCAGCTCCTCGTACTCAGCGTCTCAGCGCCTCGCACTCAGCATCTCAGCGCCTCGCACTCAGCGCCTCACACTCAGCGTCTCAGCGTCTTGCACTCAGCGTCTCAGCGCTTTGCACTCAGCATCTCGGCGCTTTGCACTCAGCATCTCGGCGCCTCGCACTCAGCGTCTCAGCGCCTCGCACTCAGCGTCTCAGCACCTCGCACTCAGCGACCCGCACTCAGCATCTCAGCGCCTCGCACTCAGCGTCTCAGCACCTCGCACTCAGCGACCCGCACTCAGCATCTCAGCTCCTCGCACTCAGCGTCTCAGCGCCTCGCACTCAGCATCTCAGCGCCTCGCACTCAGCATCTCAGCGCCTCGCACTCAGCGTCTCAGCGCCTTGCACTCAGCGCCTCGCACTCAGCATCTCAGCGCCTCACCCTCAGCAACTCGCACTCAGCGCCTCACACTCAGCGCCTCACACTCAGCATCTCAGCGCCTCGCACTCAGCGCCTCACACTCAGCGTCTCAGCGTCTTGCACTCAGCGTCTCAGCGCTTTGCACTCAGCATCTCGGCGCTTTGCACTCAGCATCTCGGCGCCTCGCACTCAGCGTCTCAGCGCCTCGCACTCAGCGTCTCAGCACCTCGCACTCAGCGTCTCAGCACCTCGCACTCAGCGACCCGCACTCAGCATCTCAGCGCCTCGCACTCAGCGTCTCAGCGCCTCGCACTCAGCGTCTCAGCACCTCGCACTCAGCGCCTCAGCACCTCGCACTCAGCGCCTCGCACTCAGCGTCTCGGCGTCTCGCACTCAGCGTCTCGGCGCTTTGCACTCAGCATCTCAGCGCCTCGCACTCAGCGCCTCGCACTCAGCATCTCAGCGCCTCACCCTCAGCAACTCGCACTCAGCGCCTCGCACTCAGCGCCTCACACTCAGCATCTCAGCTCCTCGCACTCAGCGCTTCAGCGCCTCACACTCTGAGTCTCAGCACCTCACACTCAGCGTCTCAGCGCATCGCACTCAGCGTCTCGCACTCAGCGTCTCAGCGCCTCGCACTCAGCACTTCGCACTCAGCGACTCGCACTCAATGTCGCAGCGCCTCGCACTCAGCGCCTCCCACTCAGCATCTCAGCTCCTCGCACTCAGCGCTTCAGCGCCTCACACTCAATGTCTCAGCGCTTTGCACTCAGCATCTCGGCGCTTTGCACTCAGCATCTCGGCGCCTTGCACTCAGCGTCTCAGCTCCTCGTACTCAGCGTCTCAGCGCCTCGCACTCAGCATCTCAGCGCCTCGCACTCAGCAACTCAGCGCCTCGCATTCAGAGTCTCAGCACCTCAGCGACTCACACTCAGCGACTCGCACTCAGCGTCTCAGCGCCTCGCACTCAGCCTCTCAGCGCCTCGCACTCAGTGTCTCAGCACTTTGCACTCAGCGTCTCAGCGCCTCGCACTCAGTGTCTCAGCGCCTCGCACTCAGCCTCTCAGCGCTTTGCACTCAGTGCCTCGCACTCAGCGTCTCAGCGCCACGCATTCAGCGCCTCGCACTCAGTGCCTCGCACTCAGCGTCTCAGCGCCTCGCACTCAGCGCCTCGCACTTAGCATCTCAGCGCCTCGCATTCCGCCTCTCAGCGCCTCGCATTCAGACTCTCAGCGACTCACACTCAGCGCCTCGCACTCAGCATCTCAGGGCCTCGCACTCAGCAACTCAGCGCCTCACACTCAGCGCCTCAGCGACCCGCACTCAGCGTCTCAGCGCCTTGCCTCAGCACCTCGCACTCAGCGTCTCAGCGCCTCGCACTCAGCGCCTCACACTCAGCGTCTCAGCGCCTCGCATTCAGCCTCTCAGCGCCTCGCACTCAGCGTCTCAGCACCTCAGCGACTCGCACTCAGCGCCGCGCACTCAGCGTCTCGGCGACTCGCACTCAGCGTCTCAGCACTTCGCACTCAGCGTCTCAGCGCCTCGCACTCAGCGTCTCAGCGCCTCGCACTCAGCGTCTCAGCGCCTCGCACTCAGCGTCTCAGCGCCTCGCCCTCAGCGTCTCAGCACCTAGCACTCAGCACCTCGCACTCAGCGCCTCGCCCTCAGCTTCTCGCACTCAGCGTCTCAGCGCCTCGCACTCAGCACTTCGCACTCAGCGACTCGCACTCAACGTCGCAGCGCCTCGCACTCAGCGCCTCCCACTCAGCATCTCAGCTCCTCGCACTCAGCGCTTCAGCGCCTCACACTCAGCGTCTCAGCGCTTTGCACTCAACATCTCGGCGCTTTGCACTCAGCATCTCGGCGCCTTGCACTCAGCGTCTCAGCTCCTCGTACTCAGCGTCTCAGCGCCTCGCACTCAGCATCTCAGCGCCTCGCACTCAGCAACTCAGCGCCTCGCATTCAGAGTCTCAGCACCTCAGCGACTCACACTCAGCGACTCGCACTCAGCGTCTCAGCGCCTCGCACTCAGCCTCTCAGCGCCTCGCACTCAGTGTCTCAGCACTTTGCACTCAGCGTCTCAGCGCCTCGCACTCAGTGTCTCAGCGCCTCGCACTCAGCCTCTCAGCGCTTTGCACTCAGTGCCTCGCACTCAGCGTCTCAGCACCACGCATTCAGCGCCTCACACTCAGCGCCTCGCACTCAGCATCTCAGGGCCTCGCACTCAGCAACTCAGCGCCTCACACTCAGCGCCTCAGCGACCCGCACTCAGCGTCTCAGCGCCTTGCCTCAGCACCTCGCACTCAGCGTCTCAGCGCCTCGCACTCAGCGCCTCACACTCAGCGTCTCAGCGCCTCGCATTCAGCCTCTCAGCGCCTCGCACTCAGCGTCTCAGCACCTCAGCGACTCGCACTCAGCGCCGCGCACTCAGCGTCTCGGCGACTCGCACTCAGCGTCTCAGCACTTCGCACTCAGCGTCTCAGCGCCTCGCACTCAGCGTCTCAGCGCCTCGCACTCAGCGTCTCAGCGCCTCGCACTCAGCGTCTCAGCGCCTCGCACTCAGCCTCTCAGCGCTTTGCACTCAGTGCCTCGCACTCAGCGTCTCAGCTCCTCGTACTCAGCGTCTCAGCGCCTCGCACTCAGCATCTCAGCGCCTCGCACTCAGCAACTCAGCGCCTCGCATTCAGAGTCTCAGCACCTCAGCGACTCACACTCAGCGACTCGCACTCAGCGTCTCAGCGCCTCGCACTCAGCCTCTCAGCGCCTCGCACTCAGTGTCTCAGCACTTTGCACTCAGCGTCTCAGCGCCTCGCACTCAGTGTCTCAGCGCCTCGCACTCAGCCTCTCAGCGCTTTGCACTCAGTGCCTCGCACTCAGCGTCTCAGCACCACGCATTCAGCGCCTCACACTCAGCGCCTCGCACTCAGCATCTCAGGGCCTCGCACTCAGCAACTCAGCGCCTCACACTCAGCGCCTCAGCGACCCGCACTCAGCGTCTCAGCGCCTTGCCTCAGCACCTCGCACTCAGCGTCTCAGCGCCTCGCACTCAGCGCCTCACACTCAGCGTCTCAGCGCCTCGCATTCAGCCTCTCAGCGCCTCGCACTCAGCGTCTCAGCACCTCAGCGACTCGCACTCAGCGCCGCGCACTCAGCGTCTCGGCGACTCGCACTCAGCGTCTCAGCACTTCGCACTCAGCGTCTCAGCGCCTCGCACTCAGCGTCTCAGCGCCTCGCACTCAGCGTCTCAGCGCCTCGCACTCAGCGTCTCAGCGCCTCGCCCTCAGCGTCTCAGCACCTAGCACTCAGCACCTCGCACTCAGCGCCTCGCCCTCAGCTTCTCGCACTCAGCGTCTCAGCGCCTCGCACTCAGCACTTCGCACTCAGCGACTCGCACTCAACGTCGCAGCGCCTCGCACTCAGCGCCTCCCACTCAGCATCTCAGCTCCTCGCACTCAGCGCTTCAGCGCCTCACACTCAGCGTCTCAGCGCTTTGCACTCAACATCTCGGCGCTTTGCACTCAGCATCTCGGCGCCTTGCACTCAGCGTCTCAGCTCCTCGTACTCAGCGTCTCAGCGCCTCGCACTCAGCATCTCAGCGCCTCGCACTCAGCGCCTCACACTCAGCGTCTCAGCGTCTTGCACTCAGCGTCTCAGCGCTTTGCACTCAGCATCTCGGCGCTTTGCACTCAGCATCTCGGCGCCTCGCACTCAGCGTCTCAGCGCCTCGCACTCAGCGTCTCAGCACCTCGCACTCAGCGACCCGCACTCAGCATCTCAGCGCCTCGCACTCAGCGTCTCAGCACCTCGCACTCAGCGACCCGCACTCAGCATCTCAGCTCCTCGCACTCAGCGTCTCAGCGCCTCGCACTCAGCATCTCAGCGCCTCGCACTCAGCATCTCAGCGCCTCGCACTCAGCGTCTCAGCGCCTTGCACTCAGCGCCTCGCACTCAGCATCTCAGCGCCTCACCCTCAGCAACTCGCACTCAGCGCCTCACACTCAGCGCCTCACACTCAGCATCTCAGCGCCTCGCACTCAGCGCCTCACACTCAGCGTCTCAGCGTCTTGCACTCAGCGTCTCAGCGCTTTGCACTCAGCATCTCGGCGCTTTGCACTCAGCATCTCGGCGCCTCGCACTCAGCGTCTCAGCGCCTCGCACTCAGCGTCTCAGCACCTCGCACTCAGCGTCTCAGCACCTCGCACTCAGCGACCCGCACTCAGCATCTCAGCGCCTCGCACTCAGCGTCTCAGCGCCTCGCACTCAGCGTCTCAGCACCTCGCACTCAGCGCCTCAGCACCTCGCACTCAGCGCCTCGCACTCAGCGTCTCGGCGTCTCGCACTCAGCGTCTCGGCGCTTTGCACTCAGCATCTCAGCGCCTCGCACTCAGCGCCTCGCACTCAGCATCTCAGCGCCTCACCCTCAGCAACTCGCACTCAGCGCCTCGCACTCAGCGCCTCACACTCAGCATCTCAGCTCCTCGCACTCAGCGCTTCAGCGCCTCACACTCTGAGTCTCAGCACCTCACACTCAGCGTCTCAGCGCATCGCACTCAGCGTCTCGCACTCAGCGTCTCAGCGCCTCGCACTCAGCACTTCGCACTCAGCGACTCGCACTCAATGTCGCAGCGCCTCGCACTCAGCGCCTCCCACTCAGCATCTCAGCTCCTCGCACTCAGCGCTTCAGCGCCTCACACTCAATGTCTCAGCGCTTTGCACTCAGCATCTCGGCGCTTTGCACTCAGCATCTCGGCGCCTTGCACTCAGCGTCTCAGCTCCTCGTACTCAGCGTCTCAGCGCCTCGCACTCAGCATCTCAGCGCCTCGCACTCAGCAACTCAGCGCCTCGCATTCAGAGTCTCAGCACCTCAGCGACTCACACTCAGCGACTCGCACTCAGCGTCTCAGCGCCTCGCACTCAGCCTCTCAGCGCCTCGCACTCAGTGTCTCAGCACTTTGCACTCAGCGTCTCAGCGCCTCGCACTCAGTGTCTCAGCGCCTCGCACTCAGCCTCTCAGCGCTTTGCACTCAGTGCCTCGCACTCAGCGTCTCAGCGCCACGCATTCAGCGCCTCGCACTCAGTGCCTCGCACTCAGCGTCTCAGCGCCTCGCACTCAGCGCCTCGCACTTAGCATCTCAGCGCCTCGCATTCCGCCTCTCAGCGCCTCGCATTCAGACTCTCAGCGACTCACACTCAGCGCCTCGCACTCAGCATCTCAGGGCCTCGCACTCAGCAACTCAGCGCCTCACACTCAGCGCCTCAGCGACCCGCACTCAGCGTCTCAGCGCCTTGCCTCAGCACCTCGCACTCAGCGTCTCAGCGCCTCGCACTCAGCGCCTCACACTCAGCGTCTCAGCGCCTCGCATTCAGCCTCTCAGTGCCTCGCACTCAGCGTCTCAGCACCTCAGCGACTCGCACTCAGTGCCTCGCACTCAGCGTCTCGGCGACTCGCACTCAGCGTCTCAGCGCTTCGCACTCAGCGACTCAGCTCCTCGCACTCAGCGTCTCATTCTCAGCGTCTCAGCGCCTCGCACTCAGCGTCTCAGCGCCTCGCACTCAGCGTCTCAGCACCTAGCACTCAGCACCTCGCACTCAGCGCCTCGCCCTCAGCTTCTCGCACTCAGCGTCTCAGCGCCTCGCACTCAGCACTTCGCACTCAGCGACTCGCACTCAACGTCGCAGCGCCTCGCACTCAGCGCCTCCCACTCAGCATCTCAGCTCCTCGCACTCAGCGCTTCAGCGCCTCACACTCAGCGTCTCAGCGCTTTGCACTCAACATCTCGGCGCTTTGCACTCAGCATCTCGGCGCCTTGCACTCAGCGTCTCAGCTCCTCGTACTCAGCGTCTCAGCGCCTCGCACTCAGCATCTCAGCGCCTCGCACTCAGCAACTCAGCGCCTCGCATTCAGAGTCTCAGCACCTCAGCGACTCACACTCAGCGACTCGCACTCAGCGTCTCAGCGCCTCGCACTCAGCCTCTCAGCGCCTCGCACTCAGTGTCTCAGCACTTTGCACTCAGCGTCTCAGCGCCTCGCACTCAGTGTCTCAGCGCCTCGCACTCAGCCTCTCAGCGCTTTGCACTCAGTGCCTCGCACTCAGCGTCTCAGCACCACGCATTCAGCGCCTCACACTCAGCGCCTCGCACTCAGCATCTCAGGGCCTCGCACTCAGCAACTCAGCGCCTCACACTCAGCGCCTCAGCGACCCGCACTCAGCGTCTCAGCGCCTTGCCTCAGCACCTCGCACTCAGCGTCTCAGCGCCTCGCACTCAGCGCCTCACACTCAGCGTCTCAGCGCCTCGCATTCAGCCTCTCAGCGCCTCGCACTCAGCGTCTCAGCACCTCAGCGACTCGCACTCAGCGCCGCGCACTCAGCGTCTCGGCGACTCGCACTCAGCGTCTCAGCACTTCGCACTCAGCGTCTCAGCGCCTCGCACTCAGCGTCTCAGCGCCTCGCACTCAGCGTCTCAGCGCCTCGCACTCAGCGTCTCAGCGCCTCGCCCTCAGCGTCTCAGCACCTAGCACTCAGCACCTCGCACTCAGCGCCTCGCCCTCAGCTTCTCGCACTCAGCGTCTCAGCGCCTCGCACTCAGCACTTCGCACTCAGCGACTCGCACTCAACGTCGCAGCGCCTCGCACTCAGCGCCTCCCACTCAGCATCTCAGCTCCTCGCACTCAGCGCTTCAGCGCCTCACACTCAGCGTCTCAGCGCTTTGCACTCAACATCTCGGCGCTTTGCACTCAGCATCTCGGCGCCTTGCACTCAGCGTCTCAGCTCCTCGTACTCAGCGTCTCAGCGCCTCGCACTCAGCATCTCAGCGCCTCGCACTCAGCAACTCAGCGCCTCGCATTCAGAGTCTCAGCACCTCAGCGACTCACACTCAGCGACTCGCACTCAGCGTCTCAGCGCCTCGCACTCAGCCTCTCAGCGCCTCGCACTCAGTGTCTCAGCACTTTGCACTCAGCGTCTCAGCGCCTCGCACTCAGTGTCTCAGCGCCTCGCACTCAGCCTCTCAGCGCTTTGCACTCAGTGCCTCGCACTCAGCGTCTCAGCACCACGCATTCAGCGCCTCGCACTCAGTGCCTCGTACTCGGCGTCTCAGCGCCTCGCACTCGGCGCCTTGAACTCAGTGTCTCAGGACCTCAGCGCCTCACACTCAGGTCTCAGCGCCTCGCACTCAGCGTCTCAGCGCCTCGAACTCAGCGTCTCAGCGCCTTGCACTCAGCGTCTCTGCACCTCAGCGACTCGCACTCAGCGCCTCGCACTCAGCGCCTCGCACTCAATGCCTCGCACTCATCGCCTCGCACTCAGCGTCTCAGCGCCTCGCACTCAGCGCCTCACACTCAGCGTCTCAGCGCCTCACAATCAGCCTCTCAGCGCCTTGCACTCAGCGTCTCAGCACCTCAGAGCCTCGCACTCAGCGTCTCGGCGACTCGCACTCAGCGTCTCGGCGCTTCACACTCAGCGCCTCAGCGCCTCGCACTCAGCGTCTCAGCGCCACGCATTCAGCGCCTCGCACTCAGTGCCTCGCACTCGGCGTCTCAGCACCTCGCACTCAGCGTCTCAGCTCCTCGCTCTCGGTGCCTTGAACTCAGCGTTTCAGGACCTCAGCGCCTCGCACTCAGTGTCTCAGCTCCTCGCACTCAGCGTCTCAGCGACTCGCACTCAGCGCCTCGCACTCAGCGTCTCAGCGCCTCGCACTCAGCGCCTCGCACTCAGCGTCTCAGCGCCTCGCACTCAGCGCCTCGCACTCAGCGTCTCAGCGCCTCGCACTCAGCGCCTCGCACTCAGCGTCTCGGTGCTTCACACTCAGCGCCTCAGCGCCTCGCACTCAGCGTCTCAGCGCCACGCATTCAGCGCCTCGCACTCAGTGCCTCGCACTCGGCGTCTCAGCGCCTCGAACTCAGCGTCTCAGCTCCTCGCTCTCGGTGCCTTGAACTCAGCGTTTCAGGACCTCAGCGCCTCGCACTCAGTGTCTCAGCTCCTCGCACTCAGCGTCTCAGCGACTCGCACTCAGCGCCTCGCACTCAGCGTCTCAGCGCCTCGCACTCAGCGCCTCGCACTCAGCGTCTCAGCGCCTCGCACTCAGCGCCTCGCACTCAGCGTCTCAGCGCCTCGCATTCAGCCTCTCAGCGCCTCGCACTCAGCGTCTCAGCACCTCAGCGCCTCGCACTCAGCGCCTCAGCGCCTCGCACTCAGCGACCCGCACTCAGCATCTCAGCACCTCGCACATCAGCGTCTCAGTGCCTCGCACTCAGCCACTCAGCGCCTCGCACTCAGTGCCTTGAACTCAGCGTTTCAGGACCTCAGCGCCTCGCACTCAGCGTCTCAGCGACTCGAGCTCAGCGTCTCAGCGCCTCGCACTCAGTGCCTCGCACTCAGCATCTCAGCGCCTCGCACTCAGCGTCTCAGCGCCTCGCACTCAGCGCCTCGCACTTAGCATCTCAGCGCCTCGCATTCAGCCTCTCAGCGCCTCGCATTCAGACTCTCAGCGACTCACACTCAGCGCCTCGCACTCAGCATCTCAGGGCCTCGCACTCAGCAACTCAGCGCCTCACACTCAGCGCCTCAGCGACCCGCACTCAGCGTCTCAGCGCCTTGCCTCAGCACCTCGCACTCAGCGTCTCAGCGCCTCGCACTCAGCGCCTCACACTCAGCGTCTCAGCGCCTCGCATTCAGCCTCTCAGCACCTCGCACTCAGCGTCTCAGCACCTCAGCGACTCGCACTCAGCGCCGCGCACTCAGCGTCTCGGCGACTCGCACTCAGCGTCTCAGCACTTCGCACTCAGCGTCTCAGCGCCTCGCACTCAGCGTCTCAGCGCCTCGCACTCAGCGTCTCAGCGCCTCGCACTCAGCGTCTCAGCGCCTCGCCCTCAGCGTCTCAGCACCTAGCACTCAGCACCTCGCACTCAGCGCCTCGCCCTCAGCTTCTCGCACTCAGCGTCTCAGCGCCTCGCACTCAGCACTTCGCACTCAGCGACTCGCACTCAACGTCGCAGCGCCTCGCACTCAGCGCCTCCCACTCAGCATCTCAGCTCCTCGCACTCAGCGCTTCAGCGCCTCACACTCAGCGTCTCAGCGCTTTGCACTCAACATCTCGGCGCTTTGCACTCAGCATCTCGGCGCCTTGCACTCAGCGTCTCAGCTCCTCGTACTCAGCGTCTCAGCGCCTCGCACTCAGCATCTCAGCGCCTCGCACTCAGCAACTCAGCGCCTCGCATTCAGAGTCTCAGCACCTCAGCGACTCACACTCAGCGACTCGCACTCAGCGTCTCAGCGCCTCGCACTCAGCCTCTCAGCGCCTCGCACTCAGTGTCTCAGCACTTTGCACTCAGCGTCTCAGCGCCTCGCACTCAGTGTCTCAGCGCCTCGCACTCAGCCTCTCAGCGCTTTGCACTCAGTGCCTCGCACTCAGCGTCTCAGCACCACGCATTCAGCGCCTCGCACTCAGTGCCTCGTACTCGGCGTCTCAGCGCCTCGCACTCGGCGCCTTGAACTCAGTGTCTCAGGACCTCAGCGCCTCACACTCAGGTCTCAGCGCCTCGCACTCAGCGTCTCAGCGCCTCGAACTCAGCGTCTCAGCGCCTTGCACTCAGCGTCTCTGCACCTCAGCGACTCGCATTCAGCGCCTCGCACTCAGCGCCTCGCACTCAGCGCCTCGCACTCAATGCCTCGCACTCATCGCCTCGCACTCAGCGTCTCAGCGCCTCGCACTCAGCGCCTCACACTCAGCGTCTCAGCGCCTCACATTCAGCCTCTCAGCGCCTTGCACTCAGCGTCTCAGCACCTCAGAGCCTCGCACTCAGCGTCTCGGCGACTCGCACTCAGCGTCTCGGCGCTTCACACTCAGCGCCTCAGCGCCTCGCACTCAGCGTCTCAGCGCCACGCATTCAGCGCCTCGCACTCAGTGCCTCGCACTCGGCATCTCAGCACCTCGCACTCAGCGTCTCAGCTCCTCGCTCTCGGTGCCTTGAACTCAGCGTTTCAGGACCTCAGCGCCTCGCACTCAGTGTCTCAGCTCCTCGCACTCAGCGTCTCAGCGACTCGCACTCAGCGCCTCGCACTCAGCGTCTCAGCGCCTCGCACTCAGCGCCTCGCACTCAGCGTCTCAGCGCCTCGCACTCAGCGCCTCGCACTCAGCGTCTCGGTGCTTCACACTCAGCGCCTCAGCGCCTCGCACTCAGCGTCTCAGCGCCACGCATTCAGCGCCTCGCACTCAGTGCCTCGCACTCGGCGTCTCAGCGCCTCGCACTCAGCGTCTCAGCTCCTCGCTCTCGGTGCCTTGAACTCAGCGTTTCAGGACCTCAGCGCCTCGCACTCAGTGTCTCAGCTCCTCGCACTCAGCGTCTCAGCGACTCGCACTCAGCGCCTCGCACTCAGCGTCTCAGCGCCTCGCACTCAGCGCCTCGCACTCAGCGTCTCAGCGCCTCGCACTCAGCGCCTCGCACTCAGCGTCTCAGCGCCTCGCATTCAGCCTCTCAGCGCCTCGCACTCAGCGTCTCAGCACCTCAGCGCCTCGCACTCAGCGCCTCAGCGCCTCGCACTCAGCGACCCGCACTCAGCATCTCAGCACCTCGCACATCAGCGTCTCAGTGCCTCGCACTCAGCCACTCAGCGCCTCGCACTCAGTGCCTTGAACTCAGCGTTTCAGGACCTCAGCGCCTCGCACTCAGCGTCTCAGCGACTCGAGCTCAGCGTCTCAGCGCCTCGCACTCAGTGCCTCGCACTCAGCATCTCAGCGCCTCGCACTCAGCGTCTCAGCGCCTCGCACTCAGCGCCTCGCATTTAGCATCTCAGCGCCTCGCATTCAGCCTCTCAGCGCCTCGCATTCAGACTCTCAGCGACTCACACTCAGCGCCTCGCACTCAGCATCTCAGGGCCTCGCACTCAGCAACTCAGCGCCTCACACTCAGCGCCTCAGCGACCCGCACTCAGCGTCTCAGCGCCTTGCCTCAGCACCTCGCACTCAGCGTCTCAGCGCCTCGCACTCAGCACCTCGCACTCAGCGTCTCAGCACCTCAGCGACTCGCACTCAGCGCCGCGCACTCAGCATCTCGGCGACTCGCACTCAGCGTCTCAGCACTTCGCACTCAGCGTCTCAGCGCCTCGCACTCAGCGTCTCAGCGCCTCGCACTCAGCGTCTCAGTGCCTCGCACTCAGCGTCTCAGCGCCTCGCCCTCAGCGTCTCAGCACCTAGCACTCAGCACCTCGCACTCAGCGCCTCACCCTCAGCTTCTCGCACTCAGCGTCTCAGCGCCTCGCACTCAGCACTTCGCACTCAGCGACTCGCACTCAACGTCGCAGCGCCTCGCACTCAGCGCCTCCCACTCAGCATCTCAGCTCCTCTCACTCAGCGCTTCAGCGCCTCACACTCAGCGTCTCAGCGCTTTGCACTCAGCATCTCGGCGCTTTGCACTCAGCATCTCGGCGCTTTGCACTCAGCGTCTCAGCTCCTCGTACTCAGCGTCTCAGCGCCTCGTACTCAGCATCTCAGCGCCTCGCACTCAGCAACTCAGCGCCTCGCATTCAGAGTCTCAGCACCTCAGCGACTCACACTCAGCAACTCGCACTCAGCGTCTCAGCACCTCGCACTCAGCCTCTCAGCGCCTCGCACTCAGTGTCTCAGCACTTTGCACTCAGCCTCTCAGCGCCTCGCACTCAGTGTCTCAGCGCCTCGCACTCAGCCTCTCAGCGCTTTGCACTCAGTCCCTCGCACTCAGCGTCTCAGCGCCACGCATTCAGCGCCTCGCACTCAGTGCCTCGTACTCGGCGTCTCAGCGCCTCGCACTCGGCGCCTTGAACTCAGTGTCTCAGGACCTCAGCGCCTCACACTCAGGTCTCAGTGCCTCGCACTCAGCGTCTCAGCGCCTCGCACTCAGCGTCTCAGCGCCTCGCACTCAGCGTCTCTGCACCTCAGCGACTCACACTCAGCGCCTCGCACTCAGCGCCTCGCACTCAATGCCTCGCACTCATCGCCTCGCACTCAGCGTCTCAGCGCCTCGCACTCAGCGCCTCACACTCAGCGTCTCAGCGCCTCACATTCAGCCTCTCAGCGCCTTGCACTCAGCGTCTCAGCACCTCAGAGCCTCGCACTCAGCGTCTCGGCGACTCGCACTCAGCGTCTCGGCGCTTCACACTCAGCGCCTCAGCGCCTCGCACTCAGCGTCTCAGCGCCACGCATTCAGCGCCTCGCACTCAGTGCCTCGCACTCGGCGTCTCAGCGCCTCGCACTCAGCGTCTCAGCTCCTCGCTCTCGGTGCCTTGAACTCAGCGTTTCAGGACCTCAGCGCCTCGCACTCAGTGTCTCAGCTCCTCGCACTCAGCGTCTCAGCGACTCGCACTCAGCGCCTCGCACTCAGCGTCTCAGAGCCTCGCACTCAGCGCCTCGCACTCAGCGTCTCAGCGCCTCGCACTCAGCGCCTCGCACTCAGCGTCTCAGCGCCTCGCACTCAGCGCCTCGCACTCAGCGTCTCAGCGCCTCGCACTCAGCGCCTCGCACTCAGCGTCTCAGCGCCTCGCATTCAGCCTCTCAGCGCCTCGCACTCAGCGTCTCAGCACCTCAGCGCCTCGCACTCAGCGCCTCAGCGCCTCGCACTCAGCGACCCGCACTCAGCATCTCAGCACCTCGCACATCAGCGTCTCAGCGCCTCGCACTCAGCCACTCAGCGCCTCGCACTCAGTGCCTTGAACTCAGCGTTTCAGGACCTCAGCGCCTCGCACTCAGCGTCTCAGCGACTCGAGCTCAGCGTCTCAGCGCCTCGCACTCAGTGCCTCGCACTCAGCATCTCAGCGGCTCGCACTCAGCTTCTCAGCGCCTCGCACTCAGCGCCTCGCACTTAGCATCTCAGCGCCTCACATTCAGCCTCTCAGCGCCTCGCATTCAGACTCTCAGCGACTCACACTCAGCGCCTCGCACTCAGCATCTCAGGGCCTCGCACTCAGCAACTCAGCGCCTCACACTCAGCGCCTCAGCGACCCGCACTCAGTGTCTCAGCGCCTTGCCTCAGCACCTCGCACTCAGCGTCTCAGCGCCTCGCACTCAGCGCCTCGCACTCAGCGTCTCAGCGCCTCGCACTCAGCGCCTCGCACTTAGCATCTCAGCGCCTCGCATTCAGCCTCTCAGCGCCTCGCATTCAGACTCTCAGCGACTCACACTCAGCGCCTCGCACTCAGCATCTCAGGGCCTCGCACTCAGCAACTCAGCGCCTCACACTCAGCGCCTCAGCGACCCGCACTCAGCGTCTCAGCGCCTTGCCTCAGCACCTCGCACTCAGCGTCTCAGCACCTCGCACTCAAAGTCTCAGCTCCTCGCACTCAAAGTCTCAGCTCCTCGCACTCAGCTCCTCGCACTCAGCGTCTCAGCGCCACGCATTCAGCCCCTCGCACTCAGTGCCTCGCACTCGGCATCTCAGCGCCTCGCACTCAGCGTCTCAGCTCCTCGCACTCGGTGCCTTGAACTCAGCGTTTCAGGACCTCAGTGCCTCGCACTCAGCGTCTCAGCTCCTCGCACTCAGCGTCTCAGCGACTCGCACTCAGCGCCTCGCACTCCGCGTCTCAGCGCTTCGCATTCAGCGTCTCAGCGCCTCGCACTCAGCGTCTCAGCGACTCGCACTCAGCGTCTCAGCACCACGCATTCAGCGCCTCGCACTCAGCGTCTCAGCACCTCAGCGACTCGCGCTCAGCGACTCGCACTCAGCGTCTCAGCGCTTCGCACTCAGCGTCTCAAGCGTCTCAGCGCCTCGCACTCAGCGTCTCAGCGCCACGCATTCAGCGCCTCGCACTCAGTGCCTCGCACTCGGCGTCTCAAAGCCTCGCATTCAGCCTCTCAGCGCCTCGCACTCAGCGTCTCAGCACCTCAGCGACTCGCACTCAGCGCCTCGCACTCAGCGCCTCGCACTCAGCGTCTCAGCGCCTCGGACTCAGTGCCTCACACTCAGCGTCTCAGCGCCTCGCACTCAGTGCCTCACACTCAGCGTCTCAGCGCCTCGCATTCAGCCTCTCAGCGCCTCGCACTCAGCATCTCAGCACCTCGCACTCGGCGCCTTGAACTCAGTGTCTCAGGACCTCAGGGCCTCACACTCAGCATCTCAGCGCCTCGCACTCAGCGTCTCAGCGCCTCGCACTCAGCGTCTCAGCGCCTCGCACTCAGCGTCTCAGCGCCTCGCACTCAGAGTCTCAGCATCTCGCACTCAGAGACTCAGCGTCTCGCACTCAGCTTCTGAGCGACTCACACTCAGCGCCTCGCACTCAGCGTCTCAGCGCCTCGCACTCAGCGTCTCAGCGCCTCGCACTCAAAGTCTCAGCTCCTCGCACTCAAAGTCTCAGCTCCTCGCACTCAGCGCCTCGCACTCAGCGTCTCAGCGCCACGCATTCAGCCCCTCG
Organism: Carcharodon carcharias; assembly: GCF_017639515.1. Taxonomy (NCBI): domain Eukaryota; kingdom Metazoa; phylum Chordata; class Chondrichthyes; order Lamniformes; family Lamnidae; genus Carcharodon; species Carcharodon carcharias. The sequence goes on along the minus strand of NC_054470.1, from coordinate 117,676,831 downwards.
CACTCAGTGCCTCGCACTCGGCATCTCAGCGCCTCGCACTCAGCGTCTCAGCTCCTCGCACTCGGTGCCTTGAACTCAGCGTTTCAGGACCTCAGTGCCTCGCACTCAGCGTCTCAGCTCCTCGCACTCAGCGTCTCAGCGACTCGCACTCAGCGCCTCGCACTCCGCGTCTCAGCGCTTCGCACTCAGCGTCTCAGCGCCTCGCACTCAGCGTCTCAGCGACTCGCACTCAGCGTCTCAGCGACTCGCGCTCAGCGCCTCGCACTCAGCATCTCAGCGCCTCGCACTCAGCGTCTCAGCGCCACGCATTCAGCGTCTCGCACTCAGTGCCTCGCAATCGGCGTCTCAGCGCCTCGCACTCAGCGTCTCAGCTCCTTGCATTCGGTGCCTTGAACTCAGCGTTTCAGGACCTCAGCGCCTCGCACTCAGTGTCTCAGCTCCTCGCACTCAGCGTCTCAGCGACTCGCACTCAGCGCCTCGCACTCAGCGTCTCAGCGCCTCGCACTCAGCGCCTCGCACTCAGCGTCTCAGCGCCTCGCACTCAGCGCCTCGCACTCAGCTTCTCAGCGCCTCGCACTCAGCGCCTCGCACTCAGCGTCTCAGCGCCTCGCACTCAGCGCCTCGCACTCAGCGTCTCAGCGCCTCGCATTCAGCCCCTCAGCGCCTCGCACTCAGCGTCTCAGCACCTCTGCGCCTCGCACTCAGCGCCTCAGTGCCTCGCACTCAGCGCCTCAGCGCCTCGCACTCAGCGACCCGCACTCAGCATCTCAGCGCCTCGCACTCAGCGTCTCAGCGCCTCACACTCAGCGCCTCGCACTCAGCGTCTCAGCGCCTCGCACTCAGCCACTCAGCGCCTCGCACTCAGTGCCTTGAACTCAGCGTTTCAGGACCTCAGCGCCTCGCACTCAGCGTCTCAGCGACTCGAGCTCAGCGTCTCAGCGCCTCGCCTCAGCGCCTCGCACTCAGCATCTCAGCGCCTCGCACTCAGCGTCTCAGCGCCTCGCACTCAGCGCCTCGCACTTAGCATCTCAGCACCTCGCATTCAGCCTCTCAGCGCCTCGCATTCAGAGTCTCAGCGACTCACACTCAGCGCCTCGCACTCAGCATCTCAGCGCCTCGCACTCAGCAACTCAGCGCCTCACACTCAGCAACTCAGCGCCTCACACTCAGCGCCTCAGCGACCCGCACTCAGCGTCTCAGCGCCTTGCCTCAGCACCTCGCACTCAGCGTCTCAGCGCCTCGCACTCAGCGCCTCACACTCAGCGTCTCAGCGCCTCGCATTCAGCCTCTCAGCGCCTCGCACTGAGCGTCTCAGCACCTCAGCGACTCGCACTCAGCACTTCGCACTCAGCGTCTCAGCGCCACGCATTCAGCGCCTCGCACTCAGTGCCTCGCACTCAGTGCCTCGCACTCGGCGCCTTGAACTCAGCGTCTCAGGACCTCAGCGCCTCGCACTCAGAGTCTCAGCGCCTTGCACTCAGCGTCTCAGCGCGTCGCACTCAGCGTCTCAGCGACTCACACTCAGCGTCTCAGCGCCTCGCATTCAGCGACTCGCACTCAGCGTCTCAGCAACTCAGCGACTCGCGCTCAGCGACTCGCACTCAGCGTCTCAGCGCTTCGCACTCAGCGTCTCAGCGTCTCAGCGCCTCGCACTCAGCGTCTCAGCGCCACGCATTCAGCGCCTCGCACTCAGTGCCTTGCACTCGGCGTCTCAGCGCCTCGCATTCAGCCTCTCAGCGCCTCGCACTCAGCGTCTCAGCACCTCAGCGACTCGCACTCAGCGCCTCGCACTCAGCGCCTCGCACTCAGCGTCTCAGTGCCTCGGACTCAGCGCCTCACATTCAGCCTCTCAGCGCCTTGCACTCAGCGTCTCAGCACCTCAGAGCCTCGCAATCAGCGTCTCGGCGACTCGCACTCAGCGTCTCGGCGCTTCACACTCAGCACCTCAGAGCCTCGCACTCAGCGTCTCGGCGACTCGCACTCAGCGTCTCGGCGCTTCACACTCAGCGTCTCAGCGCCTCGCACTCAGCGTCTCAGCACCACGCATTCAGCGCCTCGCACTCAGCGTCTCAGCACCTCAGCGACTCGCGCTCAGCGACTCGCACTCAGCCTCTCAGCGCCTCGCACTCAGTGTCTCAGCACTTTGCACTCAGCGTCTCAGCGCCTCGCACTCAGTGTCTCAGCGCCTCGCACTCAGACTCTCAGCGCTTTGCACTCAGTGCCTCGCACTCAGCGTCTCAGCGCCACGCATTCAGCGCCTCGCAGTCAGTGCCTCGTACTCGGCGTCTCAGCGCCTCGCACTCGGCGCCTTGAACTCAGTGTCTCAGGACCTCAGCGCCTCACACTCAGGTCTCAGCGCGTCGCACTCAGCGTCTCAGCGCCTCACACTCAGCGTCTCAGCGCCTCGCATTCAGCGACTCGCACTCAGCGTCTCAGCACCTCAGCGACTCGCGCTCAGCGACTCGCACTCAGCGTCTCAGCGCTTCGCACTCAGCGTCTCGGCGACTCGCACTCAGCGTCTCGGCGCTTCACACTCAGCGCCTCAGCGACCCGCACTCAGTGTCTCAGCGCCTTGCCTCAGCACCTCGCACTCAGCGTCTCAGCGCCTCGCACTCAGCGCCTCGCACTCAGCGTCTCAGCGCCTCGCACTCAGCGCCTCGCACTTAGCATCTCAGCGCCTCGCATTCAGCCTCTCAGCGCCTCGCATTCAGACTCTCAGCGACTCACACTCAGCGCCTCGCACTCAGCATCTCAGGGCCTCGCACTCAGCAACTCAGCGCCTCACACTCAGCGCCTCAGCGACCCGCACTCAGCGTCTCAGCGCCTTGCCTCAGCACCTCGCACTCAGCGTCTCAGCACCTCGCACTCAAAGTCTCAGCTCCTCGCACTCAAAGTCTCAGCTCCTCGCACTCAGCTCCTCGCACTCAGCGTCTCAGCGCCACGCATTCAGCCCCTCGCACTCAGTGCCTCGCACTCGGCATCTCAGCGCCTCGCACTCAGCGTCTCAGCTCCTCGCACTCGGTGCCTTGAACTCAGCGTTTCAGGACCTCAGTGCCTCGCACTCAGCGTCTCAGCTCCTCGCACTCAGCGTCTCAGCGACTCGCACTCAGCGCCTCGCACTCCGCGTCTCAGCGCTTCGCATTCAGCGTCTCAGCGCCTCGCACTCAGCGTCTCAGCGACTCGCACTCAGCGTCTCAGCACCACGCATTCAGCGCCTCGCACTCAGCGTCTCAGCACCTCAGCGACTCGCGCTCAGCGACTCGCACTCAGCGTCTCAGCGCTTCGCACTCAGCGTCTCAAGCGTCTCAGCGCCTCGCACTCAGCGTCTCAGCGCCACGCATTCAGCGCCTCGCACTCAGTGCCTCGCACTCGGCGTCTCAAAGCCTCGCATTCAGCCTCTCAGCGCCTCGCACTCAGCGTCTCAGCACCTCAGCGACTCGCACTCAGCGCCTCGCACTCAGCGCCTCGCACTCAGCGTCTCAGCGCCTCGGACTCAGTGCCTCACACTCAGCGTCTCAGCGCCTCGCACTCAGTGCCTCACACTCAGCGTCTCAGCGCCTCGCATTCAGCCTCTCAGCGCCTCGCACTCAGCATCTCAGCACCTCGCACTCGGCGCCTTGAACTCAGTGTCTCAGGACCTCAGGGCCTCACACTCAGCATCTCAGCGCCTCGCACTCAGCGTCTCAGCGCCTCGCACTCAGCGTCTCAGCGCCTCGCACTCAGCGTCTCAGCGCCTCGCACTCAGAGTCTCAGCATCTCGCACTCAGAGACTCAGCGTCTCGCACTCAGCTTCTGAGCGACTCACACTCAGCGCCTCGCACTCAGCGTCTCAGCGCCTCGCACTCAGCGTCTCAGCGCCTCGCACTCAAAGTCTCAGCTCCTCGCACTCAAAGTCTCAGCTCCTCGCACTCAGCGCCTCGCACTCAGCGTCTCAGCGCCACGCATTCAGCCCCTCGCACTCAGTGCCTCGCACTCGGCATCTCAGCGCCTCGCACTCAGCGTCTCAGCTCCTCGCACTCGGTGCCTTGAACTCAGCGTTTCAGGACCTCAGTGCCTCGCACTCAGCGTCTCAGCTCCTCGCACTCAGCGTCTCAGCGACTCGCACTCAGCGCCTCGCACTCCGCGTCTCAGCGCTTCGCACTCAGCGTCTCAGCGCCTCGCACTCAGCGTCTCAGCGACTCGCACTCAGCGTCTCAGCGACTCGCGCTCAGCGCCTCGCACTCAGCATCTCAGCGCCTCGCACTCAGCGTCTCAGCGCCACGCATTCAGCGTCTCGCACTCAGTGCCTCGCAATCGGCGTCTCAGCGCCTCGCACTCAGCGTCTCAGCTCCTTGCATTCGGTGCCTTGAACTCAGCGTTTCAGGACCTCAGCGCCTCGCACTCAGTGTCTCAGCTCCTCGCACTCAGCGTCTCAGCGACTCGCACTCAGCGCCTCGCACTCAGCGTCTCAGCGCCTCGCACTCAGCGCCTCGCACTCAGCGTCTCAGCGCCTCGCACTCAGCGCCTCGCACTCAGCTTCTCAGCGCCTCGCACTCAGCGCCTCGCACTCAGCGTCTCAGCGCCTCGCACTCAGCGCCTCGCACTCAGCGTCTCAGCGCCTCGCATTCAGCCCCTCAGCGCCTCGCACTCAGCGTCTCAGCACCTCTGCGCCTCGCACTCAGCGCCTCAGTGCCTCGCACTCAGCGCCTCAGCGCCTCGCACTCAGCGACCCGCACTCAGCATCTCAGCGCCTCGCACTCAGCGTCTCAGCGCCTCACACTCAGCGCCTCGCACTCAGCGTCTCAGCGCCTCGCACTCAGCCACTCAGCGCCTCGCACTCAGTGCCTTGAACTCAGCGTTTCAGGACCTCAGCGCCTCGCACTCAGCGTCTCAGCGACTCGAGCTCAGCGTCTCAGCGCCTCGCCTCAGCGCCTCGCACTCAGCATCTCAGCGCCTCGCACTCAGCGTCTCAGCGCCTCGCACTCAGCGCCTCGCACTTAGCATCTCAGCACCTCGCATTCAGCCTCTCAGCGCCTCGCATTCAGAGTCTCAGCGACTCACACTCAGCGCCTCGCACTCAGCATCTCAGCGCCTCGCACTCAGCAACTCAGCGCCTCACACTCAGCAACTCAGCGCCTCACACTCAGCGCCTCAGCGACCCGCACTCAGCGTCTCAGCGCCTTGCCTCAGCACCTCGCACTCAGCGTCTCAGCGCCTCGCACTCAGCGCCTCACACTCAGCGTCTCAGCGCCTCGCATTCAGCCTCTCAGCGCCTCGCACTGAGCGTCTCAGCACCTCAGCGACTCGCACTCAGCACTTCGCACTCAGCGTCTCAGCGCCACGCATTCAGCGCCTCGCACTCAGTGCCTCGCACTCAGTGCCTCGCACTCGGCGCCTTGAACTCAGCGTCTCAGGACCTCAGCGCCTCGCACTCAGAGTCTCAGCGCCTTGCACTCAGCGTCTCAGCGCGTCGCACTCAGCGTCTCAGCGACTCACACTCAGCGTCTCAGCGCCTCGCATTCAGCGACTCGCACTCAGCGTCTCAGCAACTCAGCGACTCGCGCTCAGCGACTCGCACTCAGCGTCTCAGCGCTTCGCACTCAGCGTCTCAGCGTCTCAGCGCCTCGCACTCAGCGTCTCAGCGCCACGCATTCAGCGCCTCGCACTCAGTGCCTTGCACTCGGCGTCTCAGCGCCTCGCATTCAGCCTCTCAGCGCCTCGCACTCAGCGTCTCAGCACCTCAGCGACTCGCACTCAGCGCCTCGCACTCAGCGTCTCAGCGCCTCGGACTCAGCGCCTCACATTCAGCCTCTCAGCGCCTTGCACTCAGCGTCTCAGCACCTCAGAGCCTCGCACTCAGCGTCTCGGCGACTCGCACTCAGCGTCTCGGCGCTTCACACTCAGCACCTCAGAGCCTCGCACTCAGCGTCTCGGCGACTCGCACTCAGCGTCTCGGCGCTTCACACTCAGCGTCTCAGCGCCTCGCACTCAGCGTCTCAGCACCACGCATTCAGCGCCTCGCACTCAGCGTCTCAGCACCTCAGCGACTCGCGCTCAGCGACTCGCACTCAGCCTCTCAGCGCCTCGCACTCAGTGTCTCAGCACTTTGCACTCAGCGTCTCAGCGCCTCGCACTCAGTGTCTCAGCGCCTCGCACTCAGCCTCTCAGCGCTTTGCACTCAGTGCCTCGCACTCAGCGTCTCAGCGCCACGCATTCAGCGCCTCGCAGTCAGTGCCTCGTACTCGGCGTCTCAGCGCCTCGCACTCGCCGCCTTGAACTCAGTGTCTCAGGACCTCAGCGCCTCACACTCAGGTCTCAGCGCCTCGCACTCAATGCCTCTGCACCTCAGCGACTCGCACTCAGCGCCTCGCACTCAGCGCCTCGCACTCAGCGCCTCGCACTCAATGCCTCGCACTCATCGCCTCGCACTCAGCGTCTCAGCGCCTCGCACTCAGCGCCTCACACTCAGCGTCTCAGCGCCTCACATTCAGCCTCTCAGCGCCTTGCACTCAGCGTCTCAGCACCTCAGAGCCTCGCACTCAGCGTCTCGGCGACTCGCACTCAGCGTCTCGGCGCTTCACACTCAGTGTCTCAGCTCCTCGCACTCAGCGTCTCAGCGACTCGCACTCAGCGCCTCGCACTCAGCGTCTCAGCGCCTCGCACTCAGCGCCTCGCACTCAGCGTCTCAGCGCCTCGCACTCAGCGCCTCGCACTCAGCGTCTCAGCGCCTCGCACTCAGCGCCTCGCACTCAGCGTCTCAGCGCCTCGCATTCAGCCTCTCAGCGCCTCGCACTCAGCCTCTCAGCACCTCAGCGCCTCGCACTCAGCGCCTCAGCGCCTCGCACTCAGCGCCTCGCACTCAGCGTCTCAGCGCCTCGCACTCAGTGCCTCAAACTCAGCATCTCAGCGCCACGCACTCAGCGTCTCAGCGCCTCGAACTCAGCGTCTCATCTCCTCGCACTCAGCGTCCATGAGCCTCGAACTCAGCGTCTCAGCGCCTCGCACTCAGCGTCTCAGCGCCTCGCAATCAGCGCCTCAGCGCCTCACACTCAGCGTCTCAGCACCTCGCACTCAGCGTCTCAGCGCCTCGCACTCAGCGTCTCAGCGCCTCGCACTCAGCGTCTCAGCGCCTCGCACTCAGCGCCTCGCACTCATCGTCTCGGCGCTTCGCACTCAGCATCTCGGCACTTTGCACTCAGCGTCTCAGCGTCTCGCACTCAGCGTCTCGTACTCAGCGTCTCAGCGCCTCGCGCTCAGAGTCTCAGCGACTCGAGCTCAGCGTCTCAGCGTCTCAGCGCCTCACCCTCAGCGACTCGCAATCAGCGTCGCAGCGCCTCGCACTCAGCGTCTCAGCTCCTCGCACTCAGCGCTTCATCGCCTCGCACTCAGCGCTTCAGCGCCTCGCACTCTGAGTCTCAGCGCCTCGCACTCAGCGTCTCAGCGCCTCGCACTCAGCGCCTCGCACTAAGTGTCTCAGCGTCTCGCACTCAGCGTCTCGGCGCTTCGCTCTCAGCATCTCGGCGCTTTGCACTCAGCGTCTCAGCGTCTCGCACTCAGCATCTCAGCTCCTCGCACTCAGCGTCTCAGCGCCTCGCACTCAGCGTCTCAGCGCCTCGCACTAAGCACCTCGACCTCAGCGACTTGCACTCAGTGTCGCAGCGCCTCGCACTCAACGCCTCGCACTGAGCGTCTCAGCTCCTCGCACTCAGCGCCTCGCACTTAGCGCCTCGCACTCAGCGTCTCAGCGCCTCGCACTCAGCGTCTCAGCGCCTCGCACTCAGCGCCTCGCACTCAGCGTCTCGGCGCTTCGCACTCAGCATCTCGGCACTTTGCACTCAACGTCTCAGCGTCTCACTCTCAGCGTCTCGTACTCAGCGTCTCAGCGCCTCGCGCTCAGAGTCTCAGCGCCTCGCACTCAGCGTCTCAGTGCCTCGTACTCAGCGCCTCGCACTCAGCGTCTCAGCGTCTCGCACTCAGCGTCTCAGCGCTTCGCACTCAGCGTCTCGGCGGCTCGCACTCAGCGTCTCGGCGCCTCACAATCAGCGCCTCAGCGACCCGCACTCAGCGTCTCAGCGCCTCGCACTCAGCGCCTCGCACTCAGCGTCTCAGCGCCTAGCACTCAGCGTCTCAGCGCCTCGCCCTCAGCGTCTCAGCGCCTCGCCCTCAGCGTCTCAGCGCCTCGCCCTCAGCGTCTCAGCACCTAGCACTCAGCACCTCGCACTCAGCGCCTTGCCCTCAGCGTCTCGCACTCAGCGTCTCAGCGCCTCGCACTCAGCGTCTCAGCGCCTTGCACTCAGTGTCTCAGCGCCTCGCGCTCAGAGTCTCAGCGACTCGAGCTCAGCGTCTCAGCGACTCGCACTCAGCAACTCGCACTCAGCGCCTCAGCGACTCGCACTCTGAGTCTCAGCGCCTCGCACTCAGCGTCTCAGCGCGTCGCACTCAGCGCTTTGCACTCAGCGTCTCAGCGCCTCGCCCTCTGCGCCTCGCACTCAGCATCTCGGCACCTTGCACTCAGCATCTCGGCGCTTTGCACTCAGCGTCTCAGCGCCTCGCACTCAGCGACTCGCATTCAGCGTCGCAGCGCCTCGCACTCAGCGCCTCGCACTCAGCGTCTCAGCTCCTCGCACTCAGCGTCTCAGCGCCTCGCACTCAGCATCGCAGCGCCTCGCACTCAGCGCTTCACACTCAGCGCCTCGCCCTCAGCGACTCGCACTCAGCGTCGCAGTGCCTCGCACTCAGCGCCTCGCACTCAGCGTCTCAGCTCCTCGCACTCAGCGCTTCAGTGCCTCGCACTCAGCGCTTCAGCGCCTCGCACTCTGAGTCTCAGCACCTCGCACTCAGCATCTCAGCGCCTCGCACTCAGCGCCTCGCACTCAGCATCTCAGCGCTTCGCACTCAGCATCTCGGCGCTTTGAACTCAGCGTCTCAGCGTCTCGCACTCAGCGTCTCGGCGCTTCGCACTCAGCGTCTCAGCGCCTCGCGCTCAGCGTCTCAGCGTCTCAGCGCCTCGCCCTCAGCGACTCGCACTCAGCGTCACAGCGCCTCACACTCAGCGTCTCAGCGCCTCGCACTCAGCGTCTCAGCGCCTCGCACTCAGCGTCACAGCGCCTCGTATTCAGCTCCTCGCACTCAGCGTCTCAGCGCCTCGCACTCAGCATCGCAGCGCCTCGCACTCAGCGCTTCACACTCAGCGCCTCGCCCTCAGCGACTCGCACTCAGCGTCGCAGTGCCTCGCACTCAGTGCCTCGCACTCAGCGTCTCAGCTCCTCGCACTCAGCGCTTCAGCGCCTCGCACTCAGCGCCTCGCACTCAGCATCTCAGCGCCTCGCACTCAGCGCCTCGCACTAAGTGTCTTAGCGTCTCGCACTCAGCGTCTCGGCGCTTCGCTCTCAGCATCTCGGCGCTTTGCACTCAGCGTCTCAGCGTCTCGCACTCAGCATCTCAGCACCTCGCACTCAGCGTCTCAGCGCCTCGCACTCAGCGTCTCAGCGCCTCGCACTAAGCACCTAGCCCTCAGCGACTCGCACTCAGTGTCGCAGCGCCTCGCACTCAACGCCTCGCACTGAGCGTCTCAGCTCCTCGCACTCAGCGCTTCAGCGCCTCGCAGTCTGAGTCTCAGCGCCTCGCACTCAGCGTCTCAGCGCCTCGCACTCAGCGTCTCAGCGCCTCGTACTCAGCGCCTCGCACTCAGCGTCTCAGCGTCTCGCACTCAGCGTCTCGGCGCTTCGCACTCAGCGTCTCGGCGGCTCGCACTCAGCGTCTCGGCGCCTCACAATCAGCGCCTCAGCGACCCGCACTCAGCGTCTCAGCGCCTCGCACTCAGCGCCTCGCACTCAGCGTCTCAGCGCCTAGCACTCAGCGTCTCAGCGCCTCGCCCTCAGCGTCTCAGCACCTAGCACTCAGCACCTCGCACTCAGCGCCTCGCCCTCAGCGTCTCGCACTCAGCATCTCAGCGCCTCGCACTCAGCGTCTCAGCGCCTTGCACTCAGTGTCTCAGCGCCTCGCGCTCAGAGTCTCAGCGACTCGAGCTCAGCGTCTCAGCGACTCGCACTCAGCGACTCGCACTCAGCGCCTCAGCGACTCGCACTCTGAGTCTCAGCGCCTCGCACTCAGCGTCTCAGCGCCTCGCACTCAGCGCTTTGCACTCAGCGTCTCAGCGCCTCGCCCTCTGCGCCTCGCACTCAGCATCTCGGCACCTTGCACTCAGCATCTCGGCGCTTTGCACTCAGCGTCTCAGGGCCTCGCACTCAGCGACTCGCACTCAGCGTCGCAGCGCCTCGCACTCAGCGCCTCGCACTCAGCGTCTCAGCTCCTCGCACTCAGCGTCTCAGCGCCTCGCACTCAGCATCGCAGCGCCTCGCACTCAGCGCTTCACACTCAGCGCCTCGCCCTCAGCGACTCGCACTCAGCGTCGCAGTGCCTCGCACTTAGCGCCTCACACTCAGCGTCTCAGCACCTCGCACTCAGCGTCTCAGCGCCTCGCACTCAGCGCCTCGCACTCAGCGTCTCGGCGCCTCGCACTCAGCGTCTCGGCGCCTCGCAATCAGCGCCTCAGCGACCCGCACTCAGCGTCTCAGCGCCTCGCACTCAGCGCCTCGCACTCAGTGTCTCAGCGCCTCGCACTCAGCTTCTCAGCACCTCGCCCTCAGCGTCTCAGCGCCTCGCACTCAGCGTCTCAGCGCCTCGCACTCAGCGTCTCAGCGCCTCGCACTCAGCGTCTCAGCGCCTCGCCCTCAGCGTCTCAGCGCCTCGAACTCAGCGTCTCAGCGCCTCGCACTCAGCGTCTCAGCGCCTCGCACTCAGCGTCTCAGCGCCTCGCACTCAGCGTCTCAGCGCCTCGCACTCAGCGCCTCGCACTCAGCGTCTCGGCGCTTCGCACTCAGCATCTCGGCACTTTGCACTCAGCGTCTCAGCGTCTCGCACTCAGCGTCTCGTACTCAGCGTCTCAGCGCCTCGCGCTCAGAGTCTCAGCGACTCGAGCTCAGCGTCTCAGCGTCTCAGCGCCTCACCCTCAGCGACTCGCACTCAGCGTCGCAGCGCGTCGCACTCAGCGTCTCAGCTCCTCACACTCAGCGCTTCAGCGCCTCGCACTCAGCGCTTCAGCGCCTCGCACTCTGAGTCTCAGCGCCTCGCACTCAGCGTCTCAGCGCCTCGCACTCAGCGCCTCGCACTAAGTGTCTTAGCGTCTCGCACTCAGCGTCTCGGCGCTTCGCTCTCAGCATCTCGGCGCTTTGCACTCAGCGTCTCAGCGCCTCGCACTCAGCGTCTCAGCGCCTCGCACTCAGCGCCTCGCACTCAGCGCCTCGCACTCAGCGTCTCAGCGCCTCGCACTCAGCGTCTCAGCGCCTCGCACTCAGCGTCTCAGCGCCTCGCACTCAGCGCCTCGCACTCAGCGTCTCGGCGCTTCGCACTCAGCATCTCGGCACTTTGCACTCAGCGTCTCAGCGTCTCGCACTCAGCGTCTCGTACTCAGCGTCTCAGCGCCTCGCGCTCAGAGTCTCAGCGACTCGAGCTCAGCGTCTCAGCGTCTCAGCGCCTCACCCTCAGCGACTCGCACTCAGCGTCGCAGCGCGTCGCACTCAGCGTCTCAGCTCCTCACACTCAGCGCTTCAGCGCCTCGCACTCAGCGCTTCAGCGCCTCGCACTCTGAGTCTCAGCGCCTCGCACTCAGCGTCTCAGCGCCTCGCACTCAGCGTCTCAGCGCCTCGCACTAAGCACCTAGCCCTCAGCGACTCGCACTCAGTGTCGCAGCGCCTCGCACTCAACGCCTCGCACTGAGCGTCTCAGCTCCTCGCACTCAGCGCTTCAGCGCCTCGCAGTCTGAGTCTCAGCGCCTCGCACTCAGCGTCTCAGCGCCTCGCACTCAGCGTCTCAGCGCCTCGCACTCAGCGTCTCAGCGTCTCAGCGCCTCACCCTCAGCGACTCGCACTCAGCGTCGCAGCGCGTCGCACTCAGCGTCTCAGCTCCTCGCACTCAGCGCTTCAGCGCCTCGCACTCAGCGCTTCAGCGCCTCGCACTCTGAGTCTCAGCGCCTCGCACTCAGCGTCTCAGCGCCTCGCACTCAGCGCCTCGCACTAAGTGTCTTAGCGTCTCGCACTCAGCGTCTCGGCGCTTCGCTCTCAGCATCTCGGCGCTTTGCACTCAGCGTCTCAGCGCCTCGCACTCAGCGTCTCAGTGCCTCGCACTAAGCACCTAGCCTTCAGCGACTCGCACTCAGTGTCGCAGCGCCTCGCACTCAACGCCTCGCACTGAGCGTCTCAGCTCCTCGCACTCAGCGCTTCAGCGCCTCGCAGTCTGAGTCTCAGCGCCTCGCACTCAGCGTCACAGCGCCTCGCACTCAGCGTCTCAGCGCCTCGTACTCAGCGCCTCGCACTCAGCGTCTCAGCGTCTCGCACTCAGCGTCTCGGCGATTCGCACTCAGCGTCTCGGCGGCTCGCACTCAGCGTCTCGGCGCCTCACAATCAGCGCCTCAGCGACCCGCACTCAGCGTCTCAGCGCCTCGCACTCAGCAACTCGCACTCAGCGCCTCAGCGACTCGCACTCTGAGTCTCAGCGCCTCGCACTCAGCGACTCGCACTCAGCGTCGCAGCGCCTCGCACTCAGCGCCTCGCACTCAGCGTCTCAGCTCCTCGCACTCAGCGTCTCAGCGCCTCGCACTCAGCATCGCAGCGCCTCGCACTCAGCGCTTCACACTCAGCGCCTCGCCCTCAGCGACTCGCACTCAGCGTCGCAGTGCCTCGCACTTAGCGCCTCACACTCAGCGTCTCAGCACCTCGCACTCAGCGTCTCAGCGCCTCGCACTCAGCGCCTCGCACTCAGCGTCTCGGCGCCTCGCACTCAGCGTCTCGGCGCCTCGCAATCAGCGCCTCAGCGACCCGCACTCAGCGTCTCAGCGCCTCGCACTCAGCGCCTCGCACTCAGTGTCTCAGCGCCTCGCACTCAGCTTCTCAGCTCCTCGCCCTCAGCGTCTCAGCGCCTCGCACTCAGCGTCTCAGCGCCTCGCACTCAGCGTCTCAGCGCCTCGCACTCAGCGTCTCAGCGTCTCGCCCTCAGCGTCTCAGCGCCTCGCACTCAGCGTCTCAGCGCCTCGCACTCAGCGTCTCAGCGCCTCGCACTCAGCGTCTCAGCGCCTCGCACTCAGCGTCTCAGCGCCTCGCACTCAGCGCCTCGCACTCAGCGTCTCGGCGCTTCGCACTCAGCATCTCGGCACTTTGCACTCAGCGTCTCAGCGTCTCGCACTCAGCGTCTCGTACTCAGCGTCTCAGCGCCTCGCGCTCAGAGTCTCAGCGACTCGAGCTCAGCGTCTCAGCGTCTCAGCGCCTCACCCTCAGCGACTCGCACTCAGCGTCGCAGCGCGTCGCACTCAGCGTCTCAGCTCCTCACACTCAGCGCTTCAGCGCCTCGCACTCAGCGCTTCAGCGCCTCGCACTCTGAGTCTCAGCGCCTCGCACTCAGCGTCTCAGCGCCTCGCACTCAGCGCCTCGCACTAAGTGTCTTAGCGTCTCGCACTCAGTGTCGCAGCGCCTCGCACTCAACGCCTCGCACTGAGCGTCTCAGCTCCTCGCACTCAGCGCTTCAGCGCCTCGCAGTCTGAGTCTCAGCGCCTCGCACTCAGCGTCTCAGCGCCTCGCACTCAGCGTCTCAGCGCCTCGCACTCAGCGTCTCAGCGTCTCAGCACCTCACCCTCAGCGACTCGCACTCAGCGTCGCAGCGCGTCGCACTCAGCGTCTCAGCTCCTCGCACTCAGCGCTTCAGCGCCTCGCACTCAGCGCTTCAGCGCCTCGCACTCTGAGTCTCAGCGCCTCGCACTCAGCGTCTCAGCGCCTCGCACTCAGCGCCTCGCACTAAGTGTCTTAGCGTCTCGCACTCAGCGTCTCGGCGCTTCGCTCTCAGCATCTCGGCGCTTTGCACTCAGCGTCTCCGCGCCTCGCACTCAGCGTCTCAGCGCCTCGCACTAAGCACCTAGCCCTCAGCGACTCGCACTCAGTGTCGCAGCGCCTCGCACTCAACGCCTCGCACTGAGCGTCTCAGCTCCTCGCACTCAGCGCTTCAGCGCCTCGCAGTCTGAGTCTCAGCGCCTCGCACTCAGCGTCTCAGCGCCTCGCACTCAGCGTCTCAGCGCCTCGTACTCAGCGCATCGCACTCAGCGTCTCAGCGTCTCGCACTCAGCGTCTCGGCGATTCGCACTCAGCGTCTCGGCGGCTCGCACTCAGCGTCTCGGCGCCTCACAATCAGCGCCTCAGCGACCCGCACTCAGCGTCTCAGCGCCTCGCACTCAGCAACTCGCACTCAGCGCCTCAGCGACTCGCACTCTGAGTCTCAGCGCCTCGCACTCAGCGTCTCAGCGCGTCGCACTCAGCGCTTTGCACTCAGCGTCTCAGCGCCACGCCCTCTGCGCCTCGCACTCAGCATCTCGGCACCTTGCACTCAGCATCTCGGCGCTTTGCACTCAGCGTCTCAGCGCCTCGCACTCAGCGACTCGCACTCAGCGTCGCAGCGCCTCGCACTCAGCGCCTCGCACTCAGCGTCTCAGCTCCACGCACTCAGCGTCTCAGCGCCTCGCACTCAGCATCGCAGCGCCTCGCACTCAGCGCTTCACACTCAGCGCCTCGCCCTCAGCGACTCGCACTCAGCGTCGCAGTGCCTCGCACTCAGTGCCTCGCACTCAGCGTCTCAGCTCCTCGCACTCAGCGCAACAGTGCCTCGCACTCAGCGCTTCAGCGCCTCGCACTCTGAGTCTCAGCACCTCGCACTCAGCATCTCAGCGCTTCGCACTCAGCATCTCGGCGCTTTGAACTCAGCGTCTCAGCGTCTCGCACTCAGCGTCTCGGCGCTTCACACTCAGCGTCTCAGCGCCTCACGCTCAGCGTCTCAGCGTCTCAGCGCCTCGCCCTCAGCGACTCGCACTCAGCGTCACAGCGCCTCACACTCAGCGTCTCAGCGCCTCGCACTCAGCGTCTCAGCGCGTCGCACTCAGCGCTTTGCACTCAGCGTCTCAGCGCCTCGCACTCTGCGCCTCGCACTCAGCATCTCGGCACCTTGCACTCAGCATCTCGGCGCTTTGCACTCAGCGTCTCAGCGCCTCGCACTCAGCGACTCGCACTCAGCGTCGCAGCGCCTCGCACTCAGCGCCTCGCACTCAGCGTCTCAGCTCCACGCACTCAGCGTCTCAGCGCCTCGCACTCAGCATCGCAGCGCCTCGCACTCAGCGCTTCACACTCAGCGCCTCGCCCTCAGCGACTCGCACTCAGCGTCGCAGTGCCTCGCACTCAGTGCCTCGCACTCAGCGTCTCAGCTCCTCGCACTCAGCGCTTCAGTGCCTCGCACTCAGCGCTTCAGCGCCTCGCACTCTGAGTCTCAGCACCTCGCACTCAGCATCTCAGCGCCTCGCACTCAGCGCCTCGCACTCAGCATCTCAGCGCTTCGCACTCAGCATCTCGGCGCTTTGAACTCAGCGTCTCAGCGTCTCGCACTCAGCGTCTCGGCGCTTCGCACTCAGCGTCTCAGCGCCTCGCGCTCAGCGTCTCAGGGTCTCAGCGCCTCGCCCTCAGCGACTCGCACTCAGCGTCACAGCGCCTCACACTCAGCGTCTCAGCGCCTCGCACTCAGCGTCTCAGCGTCTCAGCGCCTCGCCCTCAGCGACTCGCACTCAGCGTCACAGCGCCTCGCACTCAGCGTCTCAGCTTCTCGCACTCAGCGTCTCAGCGCCTCGCACTCAGCGTCTCAGCGCCTTGCACTCAGTGTCTCAGCGCCTCGCGCTCAGAGTCTCAGCGACTCGCACTCAGCGTCTCAGCGCCTCGCACTCAGCGCCTCGCACTCAGCGTCTCGGCGCCTCGCACAAAGCGTCTCGGCGCCTCGCAATCAGCGCCTCAGTGACCCGCACTCAGCGTCTCAGCGCCTCGCACTCAGCGCCTCGCACTCAGCGTCTCAGCGCCTCGCACTCAGCGTCTCAGCGCCTCGCCCTCAGCGTCTCAGGGCCTCGCACTCAGCGTCTCAGCGCCTCGCCCTCAGCATCTCAGCACCTCGCCCTCAGCGTCTCAGCACCTAGCACTCAGCACCTCGCACTCAGCGCCTCTCACTCAGCTTCTCGCACTCAGCGTCTCAGCGCCTCGCACTCAGCGTCTCAGCGCCTTGCACTCAGTGTCTCAGCGCCTCGCACTCAGAGTCTCAGCGACTTGAGCTCAGCGTCTCAGCGACTCGCACTCAGCGACTCGCACTCAGCGCCTCAGCGACTCGCACTCTGAGTCTCAGCGCCTCGCACTCAGCGTCTCAGCGCGTCGCACTCAGCGCTTTGCACTCAGCGTCTCAGCGCCTCGCCCTCTGCGCCTCGCACTCAGCATCTCGGCACCTTGCACTCAGCATCTCGGCGCTTTGCACTCAGCGTCTCAGCGCCTCGCACTCAGCGACTCGCACTCAGCGTCGCAGCGCCTCGCACTCAGCGCCTCGCACTCAGCGTCTCAGCTCCTCGCACTCAGCGTCTCAGCGCCTCGCACTCAGCATCGCAGCGCCTCGCACTCAGCGCTTCACACTCAGCGCCTCGCCCTCAGCGACTCGCACTCAGCGTCGCAGTGCCTCGCTCTCAGTGCCTCGCGCTCAGCGTCTCAGCTCCTCGCACTCAGCGCTTCAGCGCCTCGCACTCAGCGCTTCAGCGCCTCGCACTCTGAGTCTCAGCACCTCACACTCAGCATCTCAGCGCCTCGCACTCAGCGCCTCGCACTCAGCATCTCAGCGCTTCGCACTCAGCATCTCGGCGCTTTGAACTCAGCGTCTCAGCGTCTCGCACTCAGCGTCTCAGCGACTCGAGCTCAGCGTCTCAGCGACTCGCACTCAGCGACTCGCACTCAGCGCCTCAGCGACTCGCACTCTGAGTCTCAGCGCCTCGCACTCAGCGTCTCGGCGCCTCGCACAAAGCGTCTCGGCGCCTCGCAATCAGCGCCTCAGTGACCCGCACTCAGCGTCTCAGCGCCTCGCACTCAGCGCCTCGCACTCAGCGTCTCAGCGCCTCGCACTCAGCGTCTCAGCGCCTCGCCCTCAGCGTCTCAGGGCCTCGCACTCAGCGTCTCAGCGCCTCGCCCTCAGCATCTCAGCGCCTCGCCCTCAGCGTCTCAGCACCTAGCATTCAGCACCTCGCACTCAGCGCCTCGCCCTCAGCTTCTCGCACTCAGCGTCTCAGCGCCTCGCACTCAGCGTCTCAGCGCCTTGCACTCAGTGTCTCAGCGCCTCGCGCTCAGAGTCTCAGCGACTTGAGCTCAGCGTCTCAGCGACTCGCACTCAGCGACTCGCACTCAGCGCCTCAGCGACTCGCACTCTGAGTCTCAGCGCCTCGCACTCAGCGTCTCAGCGCGTCGCACTCAGCGCTTTGCACTCAGCGTCTCAGCGCCTCGCCCTCTGCGCCTCGCACTCAGCATCTCGGCACCTTGCACTCAGCATCTCGGCGCTTTGCACTCAGCGTCTCAGCGCCTCGCACTCAGCGACTCGCACTCAGCGTCGCAGCGCCTCGCACTCAGCGCCTCGCACTCAGCGTCTCAGCTCCTCGCACTCAGCGTCTCAGCGCCTCGCACTCAGCATCGCAGCGCCTCGCACTCAGCGCTTCACACTCAGCGCCTCGCCCTCAGCGACTCGCACTCAGCGTCGCAGTGCCTCGCACTCAGTGCCTCGCACTCAGCGTCTCAGCTCCTCGCACTCAGCGCTTCAGTGCCTCGCACTCAGCGCTTCAGCGCCTCGCACTCTGAGTCTCAGCACCTCGCACTCAGCATCTCAGCGCCTCGCACTCAGCGCCTCGCACTCAGCATCTCAGCGCTTCGCACTCAGCATCTCGGCGCTTTGAACTCAGCGTCTCAGCGTCTCGCACTCAGCGTCTCGGCGCTTCGCACTCAGCGTCTCAGCGCCTCGCGCTCAGCGCCTCGCACTCAGCGTCTCAGCTCCTCGCACTCAGCGTCTCAGCACCTCGCACTCAGCATCGCAGCGCCTCGCACTCAGCGCTTCACACTCAGCGCCTCGCCCTCAGCGACTCGCACTCAGCGTCGCAGTGCCTCGCACTCAGTGCCTCGCACTCAGCGTCTCAGCTCCTCGCACTCAGCGCTTCAGTGCCTCGCACTCAGCGCTTCAGCGCCTCGCACTCTGAGTCTCAGCACCTCGCACTCAGCATCTCAGCGCCTCGCACTCAGCGCCTCGCACTCAGCATCTCAGCGCTTCGCACTCAGCATCTCGGCGCTTTGAACTCAGCGTCTCAGCGTCTCGCACTCAGCGTCTCGGCGCTTCGCACTCAGCGTCTCAGCGCCTCGCGCTCAGCGTCTCAGCGTCTCAGCGCCTCGCCCTCAGCGACTCGCACTCAGCGTCACAGCGCCTCACACTCAGCGTCTCAGCGCCTCGCACTCAGCGTCTCAGCGCCTCGCACTCAGCGTCTCAGCCTCTTGCACTCAGCGTCTCGGCGCTTCGCACTCAGCGTCTCGGCGCTTCGCACTCAGCGTCTCAGCGCCTCGCGCTCAGAGTCTCAGCGACTCGAGCTCAGCGTCTCAGCGCCTCGACCTCAGCGACTCGCACTCAGCGTCGCAGCGCCTCGCACTCAGCGTCCCAGCGCCTCGCACTCAGCGTCCCAGCGCCTCGCACTCAGCGTCCCAGCGCCTCGCACTCAGCGTCTCAGCGCCTCGCACTCAGCGTCTCAGCGCCTCGCACTCAGCACCTCGCACTCAGCGCCTCGCACTCAGCGCCTCGCACTTAGCGCCTCGCACTCAGCGTCTCAGCGCCTCGCACTCAGCGTCTCAGCGCCTCGCACTCAGCGCCTCGCACTCAGCGTCTCGGCACCTCACACTCAGCGTCTCGGCGCCTCGCAATCAGCGCCTCAGGGACCCGCACTCAGCGTCTCAGCGCCTCGCACTCAGCACCTCGCACTCAGTGTCTCAGCGCCTCGCACTCAGCGTCTCAGCGCCTTGTCCTCAGCATCTCAGCGCCTCGCACTCAGCGTCTCAGCGCCTCGCCCTCAGCGTCTCAGCGCCTCGCCCTCAGCTTCTCAGCACCTAGCACTCAGCACCTCGCACTCAGCGCCTCGCACTCAGCGCCTCGCCCTCAGCTTCTCGCACTCAGCGTCTCAGCGCCTCGCACTCAGCGTCTCATCGCATTGCACTCAGTGTCTCAGCGCCTCGCGCTCAGAGTCTCAGCGACTCGAGCTCAGCGTCTCAGCGACTCGCACTCAGCGACTCGCACTCAGCGCCTCAGCGACTCGCACTCTGAGTCTCGCACTCAGCATCTCGGCACCTTGCACTCAGCATCTCGGCGCTTTGCACTCAGCGTCTCAGCGCCTCGCACTCAGCGACTCGCACTCAGCGTCTCAGCGCCTCGCACTCAGCGCCTCGCACTCAGCGTCTCAGCTCCACGCACTCAGCGTCTCAGCGCCTCGCACTCAGCATCGCAGCGCCTCGCACTCAGCGCTTCACACTCAGCGCCTCGCCCTCAGCGACTCGCACTCAGCGTCGCAGTGCCTCGCACTCAGTGCCTCGCACTCAGCGTCTCAGCGCCTCGCACTCAGCGTCTCAGCGCCTCGCACTCAGCGTCTCAGCGCCTTGCACTCAGTGTCTCAGCGCCTCGCGCTCAGAGTCTCAGCGACTCGCACTCAGCGTCTCAGCGCCTCGCACTCAGCGCCTCGCACTCAGCGTCTCAGCGCCTCGCACTCAGCGTCTCAGCGCCTCGCCCTCAGCGTCTCAGCGCCTCGCACACAGCGTCTCAGCGCCTCGCCCTCAGCGTCTCAGCGCCTCGCCCTCAGCGTCTCAGCACCTAGCACTCAGCACCTCGCACTCAGCGCCTCGCCCTCAGCTTCTCGCACTCAGCGTCTCAGCGCCTCGCACTCTGAGTCTAAGCGCCTCGCACTCAGCATCTCAGCGCCTCGCACGCAGCGTCTCAGCGCCTCGCACTCAGCGTCTCAGCGCCTCGCACTCAGCGCCTCGCACTCAGCGTCTCAGTGCCTCGCACTCAGCGTCTCAGCGCCTCGCCCTCAGCGTCTCAGCGCCTCGCCCTCAGCGTCTCAGCACCTAGCACTCAGCACCTCGCACTCAGCGCCTCGCCCTCAGCTTCTCGCACTCAGCGTCTCAGCGCCTCGCACTCAGCGTCTCAGCGCCTTGCACTCAGTGTCTCAGCGCCTCGCGCTCAGAGTCTCAGCGACTCGAGCTCAGCGTCTCAGCCACTCGCACTCAGCGACTCGCACTCAGCGCCTCAGCGACTCGCACTCTGAGTCTCAGCGCCTCGCACTCAGCGTCTCAGCACGTCGCACTCAGCGCTTTGCACTCAGCGTCTCAGCGCCTCGCCCTCTGCGCCTCGCACTCAGCATCTCGGCACCTTGCACTCAGCATCTCGGCGCTTTGCACTCAGCGTCTCAGCGCCTCGCACTCAGCGACTCGCACTCAGCGTCGCAGCGCCTCGCACTCAGCGCCTCGCACTCAGCGTCTCAGCTCCTCGCACTCAGCATCTCAGCGCCTCGCACTCAGCATCGCAGCGCCTCGCACTCAGCGCTTCACACTCAGCACCTCGCCCTCAGCGACTCGCACTCAGCGTTGCAGTGCCTCGCACTCAGTGCCTCGCACTCAGCGTCTCAGCTCCTCGCACTCAGCGCTTCAGCGCCTCGCACTCAGCGCTTCAGCGCCTCGCACTCTGAGTCTCAGCACCTCGCACTCAGCATCTCAGCGCCTCGCACTCAGCGCCTCGCACTCAGCATCTCAGCGCTTCGCACTCAGCATCTCGGCGCTTTGAACTCAGCGTCTCAGCGTCTCGCACTCAGCGTCTCGGCGCTTCGCACTCAGCGTCTCAGCGCCTCGCGCTCAGCGTCTCAGCGTCTCAGCGCCTCGCCCTCAGCGACTCGCACTCAGCGTCACAGCGCCTCGCACTCAGCGTCTCAGCGCCTCGCACTCAGCGTCTCAGCCTCTTGCACTCAGCGTCTCGGCGCTTCGCACTCAGCGTCTCGGCGCTTCGCACTCAGCGTCTCAGCGCCTCGCGCTCAGAGTCTCAGCGACTCGAGCTCAGCGTCTCAGCGCCTCGACCTCAGCGACTCGCACTCAGCGTCGCAGCGCCTCGCACTCAGCGTCCCAGCGCCTCGCACTCAGCGTCCCAGCGCCTCGCACTCAGCGTCCCAGCGCCTCGCACTCAGCGTCTCAGCGCCTCGCACTCAGCGTCTCAGCGCCTCGCACTCAGCACCTCGCACTCAGCGCCTCGCACTCAGCGCCTCGCACTTAGCGCCTCGCACTCAGCGTCTCAGCGCCTCGCACTCAGCGTCTCAGCGCCTCGCACTCAGCGCCTCGCACTCAGCGTCTCGGCACCTCACACTCAGCGTCTCGGCGCCTCGCAATCAGCGCCTCAGGGACCCGCACTCAGCGTCTCAGCGCCTCGCACTCAGCACCTCGCACTCAGTGTCTCAGCGCCTCGCACTCAGCGTCTCAGCGCCTTGTCCTCAGCATCTCAGCGCCTCGCACTCAGCGTCTCAGCGCCTCGCCCTCAGCGTCTCAGCGCCTCGCCCTCAGCTTCTCAGCACCTAGCACTCAGCACCTCGCACTCAGCGCCTCGCACTCAGCGCCTCGCCCTCAGCTTCTCGCACTCAGCGTCTCAGCGCCTCGCACTCAGCGTCTCATCGCATTGCACTCAGTGTCTCAGCGCCTCGCGCTCAGAGTCTCAGCGACTCGAGCTCAGCGTCTCAGCGACTCGCACTCAGCGACTCGCACTCAGCGCCTCAGCGACTCGCACTCTGAGTCT
Source organism: Carcharodon carcharias (assembly GCF_017639515.1). Lineage (NCBI taxonomy): Eukaryota > Metazoa > Chordata > Chondrichthyes > Lamniformes > Lamnidae > Carcharodon > Carcharodon carcharias. Next base: position 117,655,120 of record NC_054470.1, on the reverse strand, counting down.
CGCACTCAGCATCTCGGCACCTTGCACTCAGCATCTCGGCGCTTTGCACTCAGCGTCTCAGCGCCTCGCACTCAGCGACTCGCACTCAGCGTCTCAGCGCCTCGCACTCAGCGCCTCGCACTCAGCGTCTCAGCTCCACGCACTCAGCGTCTCAGCGCCTCGCACTCAGCATCGCAGCGCCTCGCACTCAGCGCTTCACACTCAGCGCCTCGCCCTCAGCGACTCGCACTCAGCGTCGCAGTGCCTCGCACTCAGTGCCTCGCACTCAGCGTCTCAGCGCCTCGCACTCAGCGTCTCAGCGCCTCGCACTCAGCGTCTCAGCGCCTTGCACTCAGTGTCTCAGCGCCTCGCGCTCAGAGTCTCAGCGACTCGCACTCAGCGTCTCAGCGCCTCGCACTCAGCGCCTCGCACTCAGCGTCTCAGCGCCTCGCACTCAGCGTCTCAGCGCCTCGCCCTCAGCGTCTCAGCGCCTCGCACACAGCGTCTCAGCGCCTCGCCCTCAGCGTCTCAGCGCCTCGCCCTCAGCGTCTCAGCACCTAGCACTCAGCACCTCGCACTCAGCGCCTCGCCCTCAGCTTCTCGCACTCAGCGTCTCAGCGCCTCGCACTCTGAGTCTAAGCGCCTCGCACTCAGCATCTCAGCGCCTCGCACGCAGCGTCTCAGCGCCTCGCACTCAGCGTCTCAGCGCCTCGCACTCAGCGCCTCGCACTCAGCGTCTCAGTGCCTCGCACTCAGCGTCTCAGCGCCTCGCCCTCAGCGTCTCAGCGCCTCGCACTCAGCGTCTCAGCGCCTCGCCCTCAGCGTCTCAGCGCCTCGCCCTCAGCGTCTCAGCACCTAGCACTCAGCACCTCGCACTCAGCGCCTCGCCCTCAGCTTCTCGCACTCAGCGTCTCAGCGCCTCGCACTCAGCGTCTCAGCGCCTTGCACTCAGTGTCTCAGCGCCTCGCGCTCAGAGTCTCAGCGACTCGAGCTCAGCGTCTCAGCCACTCGCACTCAGCGACTCGCACTCAGCGCCTCAGCGACTCGCACTCTGAGTCTCAGCGCCTCGCACTCAGCGTCTCAGCACGTCGCACTCAGCGCTTTGCACTCAGCGTCTCAGCGCCTCGCCCTCTGCGCCTCGCACTCAGCATCTCGGCACCTTGCACTCAGCATCTCGGCGCTTTGCACTCAGCGTCTCAGCGCCTCGCACTCAGCGACTCGCACTCAGCGTCGCAGCGCCTCGCACTCAGCGCCTCGCACTCAGCGTCTCAGCTCCTCGCACTCAGCATCTCAGCGCCTCGCACTCAGCATCGCAGCGCCTCGCACTCAGCGCTTCACACTCAGCACCTCGCCCTCAGCGACTCGCACTCAGCGTTGCAGTGCCTCGCACTCAGTGCCTCGCACTCAGCGTCTCAGCTCCTCGCACTCAGCGCTTCAGCGCCTCGCACTCAGCGCTTCAGCGCCTCGCACTCTGAGTCTCAGCACCTCGCACTCAGCATCTCAGCGCCTCGCACTCAGCGCCTCGCACTCAGCATCTCAGCGCTTCGCACTCAGCATCTCGGCGCTTTGAACTCAGCGTCTCAGCGTCTCGCACTCAGCGTCTCGGCGCTTCGCACTCAGCGTCTCAGCGCCTCGCGCTCAGCGTCTCAGCGTCTCAGCGCCTCGCCCTCAGCGACTCGCACTCAGCGTCACAGCGCCTCGCACTCAGCGTCTCAGCGCCTCGCACTCAGCGTCTCAGCGCCTCGCACTCAGCGTCACAGCGCCTCGTATTCAGCGCCTCGCAGTAAGCGTCTCAGCGTCTTGCACTCAGCGTCTCGGCGCTTCGCACTCAGCGTCTCGGCACTTCGCACTCAGCGTCTCAGCGCCTCACGCTCAGAGTCTCAGAGAGGCGAGCTCAGCGTCTCAGCGCCTCGCCCTCAGCGACTCGCACTCAGCGTCGCAGCGCCTCGCACTCAGCGTCCCAGCGCCTCGCACTCAGCGTCCCAGCGCCTCGCACTCAGCGTCCCAGCGCCTCGCACTCAGCGTCTCAGCGCCTCGCACTCAGCGTCTCAGCGCCTCGCACTCAGCACCTCGCACTCAGCGCCTCGCACTCAGCGCCTCGCACTTAGCGCCTCGCACTCAGCGTCTCAGCGCCTCGCACTCAGCGTATCAGCGCCTCGCACTCAGCGCCTCGCACTCAGCGTCTCAGCGCCTCGCACTCAGCGTCTCAGCGCCTCGCAATCAGTGCCTCAGCGACCCGCACTCAGCGTCTCAGCGCCTCGCACTCAGCGCCTCGCACTCAGCGTCTCAGCGCCTCGCACTCAGCGTCTCAGCGCCTCGCCCTCAGCGTCTCAGCGCCTCGCACTCAGCGTCTCAGCGCCTCGCCCTCAGCGTCTCAGTGCCTCGCCCTCAGCGTCTCAGCACCTAGCACTCAGCACCTCGCACTCAGCGCCTCGCCCTCAGCTTCTCGCACTCAGCGTCTCAGCGCCTCGCACTCAGCGTCTCAGCGCCTTGCACTCAGTGTCTCAGCGCCTCGCGCTCAGAGTCTCAGCGACTCGCACTCAGCGTCTCAGCGCCTCGCACTCAGCGCCTCGCACTCAGCGTCTCGGCGCCTCGAACAAAGCGTCTCGGCGCCTCGCAATCAGCGCCTCAGTGACCCGCACTCAGCGTCTCAGCGCCTCGCACTCAGCGCCTCACACTCAGCGTCTCAGCGCCTCGCACTCAGCGTCTCAGCGCCTCGCCCTCAGCGTCTCAGCGCCTCGCACTCAGCGTCTCAGCGCCTCGCCCTCAGCATCTCAGCACCTCGCCCTCAGCGTCTCAGCACCTAGCACTCAGCACCTCGCACTCAACGCCTCGCCCTCAGCTTCTCGCACTCAGCGTCTCAGCGCCTCGCACTCAGCGTCTCAGCGCCTTGCACTCAGTGTCTCAGCGCCTCGCGCTCAGAGTCTCAGCGACTCGAGCTCAGCGTCTCAGCGACTCGCACTCAGCGACTCGCACTCAGCGCCTCAGCGACTCGCACTCTGAGTCTCAGCGCCTCGCACTCAGCGTCTCAGCGCCTCGCACTCAGCGCTTTGCACTCAGCGTCTCAGCGCCTCGCCCTCTGCGCCTCGCACTCAGCATCTCGGCACCTTGCACTCAGCATCTCGGCGCTTTGCACTCAGCGTCTCAGCGCCTCGCACTCAGCGACTCGCACTCAGCGTCGCAGCGCCTCGCACTCAGCGCCTCGCACTCAGCGTCTCAGCTCCTCGCACTCAGCATCTCAGCGCCTCGCACTCAGCATCGCAGCGCCTCGCACTCAGCGCTTCACACTCAGCACCTCGCCCTCAGCGACTCGCACTCAGCGTTGCAGTGCCTCGCACTCAGTGCCTCGCACTCAGCGTCTCAGCTCCTCGCACTCAGCGCTTCAGCGCCTCGCACTCAGCGCTTCAGCGCCTCGCACTCTGAGTCTCAGCACCTCGCACTCAGCATCTCAGCGCCTCGCACTCAGCGCCTCGCACTCAGCATCTCAGCGCTTCGCACTCAGCATCTCGGCGCTTTGAACTCAGCGTCTCAGCGTCTCGCACTCAGCGTCTCGGCGCTTCGCACTCAGCGTCTCAGCGCCTCGCGCTCAGCGTCTCAGCGTCTCAGCGCCTCGCCCTCAGCGACTCGCACTCAGCGTCACAGCGCCTCGCACTCAGCGTCTCAGCGCCTCGCACTCAGCGTCTCAGCGCCTCGCACTCAGCGTCACAGCGCCTCGTATTCAGCGCCTCGCAGTAAGCGTCTCAGCGTCTTGCACTCAGCGTCTCGGCGCTTCGCACTCAGCGTCTCGGCACTTCGCACTCAGCGTCTCAGCGCCTCACGCTCAGAGTCTCAGAGAGGCGAGCTCAGCGTCTCAGCGCCTCGCCCTCAGCGACTCGCACTCAGCGTCGCAGCGCCTCGCACTCAGCGTCCCAGCGCCTCGCACTCAGCGTCCCAGCGCCTCGCACTCAGCGTCCCAGCGCCTCGCACTCAGCGTCTCAGCGCCTCGCACTCAGCGTCTCAGCGCCTCGCACTCAGCACCTCGCACTCAGCGCCTCGCACTCAGCGCCTCGCACTTAGCGCCTCGCACTCAGCGTCTCAGCGCCTCGCACTCAGTGTCTCAGCGCCTCGCACTCAGCGCCTCGCACTCAGCGTCTCGGCGCCTCGCACTCAGCGTCTCGGCGCCTCGCAATCAGCGCCTCAGCGACCCGCACTCAGCGTCTCAGCGCCTCGCACTCAGCGCCTCGCACTCAGCGTCTCAGCGCCTCGCACTCAGCGTCTCAGCGCCTCGCCCTCAGCGTCTCAGCGCCTCGCACTCAGCGTCTCAGCGCCTCGCCCTCAGCGTCTCAGTGCCTCGCCCTCAGCGTCTCAGCACCTAGCACTCAGCACCTCGCACTCAGCGCCTCGCCCTCAGCTTCTCGCACTCAGCGTCTCAGCGCCTCGCACTCAGCGTCTCAGCGCCTTGCACTCAGTGTCTCAGCGCCTCGCGCTCAGAGTCTCAGCGACTCGCACTCAGCGTCTCAGCGCCTCGCACTCAGCGCCTCGCACTCAGCGTCTCGGCGCCTCGAACAAAGCGTCTCGGCGCCTCGCAATCAGCGCCTCAGTGACCCGCACTCAGCGTCTCAGCGCCTCGCACTCAGCGCCTCACACTCAGCGTCTCAGCGCCTCGCACTCAGCGTCTCAGCGCCTCGCCCTCAGCGTCTCAGCGCCTCGCACTCAGCGTCTCAGCGCCTCGCCCTCAGCATCTCAGCACCTCGCCCTCAGCGTCTCAGCACCTAGCACTCAGCACCTCGCACTCAACGCCTCGCCCTCAGCTTCTCGCACTCAGCGTCTCAGCGCCTCGCACTCAGCGTCTCAGCGCCTTGCACTCAGTGTCTCAGCGCCTCGCGCTCAGAGTCTCAGCGACTCGAGCTCAGCGTCTCAGCGACTCGCACTCAGCGACTCGCACTCAGCGCCTCAGCGACTCGCACTCTGAGTCTCAGCGCCTCGCACTCAGCGTCTCAGCGCCTCGCACTCAGCGCTTTGCACTCAGCGTCTCAGCGCCTCGCCCTCTGCGCCTCGCACTCAGCATCTCGGCACCTTGCACTCAGCATCTCGGCGCTTTGCACTCAGCGTCTCAGCGTCTCGCACTCAGCGACTCGCACTCAGCGTCGCAGCGCCTCGCACTCAGCGCTTCACACTCAGCGCCTCGCCCTCAGCGACTCGCACTCAGCGTCGCAGTGCCTCGCACTCAGTGCCTCGCACTCAGCGTCTCAGCTCCTCGCACTCAGCGTCTCAGCGCCTCGCCCTCAGCGTCTCAGCGCCTCGCACTCAGCGTCTCAGCGCCTCGCCCTCAGCATCTCAGCGCCTCGCCCTCAGCGTCTCAGCACCTAGCACTGAGCACCTCGCACTCAGCGCCTCGCCCTCAGCTTCTCGCACTCAGCGTCTCAGCGCCTCGCACTCTGAGTCTAAGCGCCTCGCACTCAGCATCTCAGCGCCTCGCACTCAGCGTCTCAGCGCCTCGCACTCAGCGTCTCAGCGCCTCGCACTCAGCGCCTCGCACTCAGCGTCTCAGTGCCTCGCACTCAGCGTCTCAGCGCCTCGCCCTCAGCGTCTCAGCGCCTCGCACTCAGCGTCTCAGCGCCTCGCCCTCAGCGTCTCAGCGCCTCGCCCTCAGCGTCTCAGCACCTAGCACTCAGCACCTCGCACTCAGCGCCTCGCCCTCAGCTTCTCGCACTCAGCGTCTCAGCGCCTCGCACTCAGCGTCTCAGCGCCTTGCACTCAGTGTCTCAGCGCCTCGCGCTCAGAGTCTCAGCGACTCGAGCTCAGCGTCTCAGCGACTCGCACTCAGCGACTCGCACTCAGCGCCTCAGCGACTCGCACACTGAGTCTCAGCGCCTCGCACTCAGCGTCTCAGCGCGTCGCACTCAGCGCTTTGCACTCAGCGTCTCAGCGCCTCGCCCTCTGCGCCTCGCACTCAGCATCTCGGCACCTTGCACTCAGCATCTCGGCGCTTTGCACTCAGCGTCTCAGCGCCTCGCACTCAGCGCCTCGCACTTAGCGCCTCGCACTCAGCGTCTCAGCGCCTCGCACTCAGTGTCTCAGCGCCTCGCACTCAGCGCCTCGCACTCAGCGTCTCGGCGCCTCGCACTCAGCGTCTCGGCGCCTCGCAATCAGCGCCTCAGCGACCCGCACTCAGCGTCTCAGCGCCTCGCACTCAGCGCCTCGCACTCAGCGTCTCAGCGCCTCGCACTCAGCGTCTCAGCGCCTCGCCCTCAGCGTCTCAGCGCCTCGCACTCAGCGTCTCAGCGCCTCGCCCTCAGCGTCTCAGCGCCTCGCCCTCAGCGTCTCAGCACCTAGCACTCAGCACCTCGCACTCAGCGCCTCGCCCTCAGCTTCTCGCACTCAGCGTCTCAGCGCCTCGCACTCAGCGTCTCAGCGCCTTGCACTCAGTGTCTCAGCGCCTCGCGCTCAGAGTCTCAGCGACTCGCACTCAGCGTCTCAGCGCCTCGCACTCAGCGCCTCGCACTCAGCGTCTCGGCGCCTCGAACAAAGCGTCTCGGCGCCTCGCAATCAGCGCCTCAGTGACCCGCACTCAGCGTCTCAGCGCCTCGCACTCAGCGCCTCACACTCAGCGTCTCAGCACCTCGCACTCAGCGTCTCAGCGCCTCGCCCTCAGCGTCTCAGCGCCTCGCACTCAGCGTCTCAGCGCCTCGCCCTCAGCATCTCAGCACCTCGCCCTCAGCGTCTCAGCACCTAGCACTCAGCACCTCGCACTCAACGCCTCGCCCTCAGCTTCTCGCACTCAGCGTCTCAGCGCCTCGCACTCAGCGTCTCAGCGCCTTGCACTCAGTGTCTCAGCGCCTCGCGCTCAGAGTCTCAGCGACTCGAGCTCAGCGTCTCAGCGACTCGCACTCAGCGACTCGCACTCAGCGCCTCAGCGACTCGCACTCTGAGTCTCAGCGCCTCGCACTCAGCGTCTCAGCGCGTCGCACTCAGCGCTTTGCACTCAGCGTCTCAGCGCCTCGCCCTCTGCGCCTCGCACTCAGCATCTCGGCACCTTGCACTCAGCATCTCGGCGCTTTGCACTCAGCGTCTCAGCGTCTCGCACTCAGCGACTCGCACTCAGCGTCGCAGCGCCTCGCACTCAGCGCTTCACACTCAGCGCCTCGCCCTCAGCGACTCGCACTCAGCGTCGCAGTGCCTCGCACTCAGTGCCTCGCACTCAGCGTCTCAGCTCCTCGCACTCAGCGTCTCAGCGCCTCGCCCTCAGCGTCTCAGCACCTCGCACTCAGCGTCTCAGCGCCTCGCCCTCAGCATCTCAGCGCCTCGCCCTCAGCGTCTCAGCACCTAGCACTGAGCACCTCGCACTCAGCGCCTCGCCCTCAGCTTCTCGCACTCAGCGTCTCAGCGCCTCGCACTCTGAGTCTAAGCGCCTCGCACTCAGCATCTCAGCGCCTCGCACTCAGCGTCTCAGCGCCTCGCACTCAGCGTCTCAGCGCCTCGCACTCAGCGCCTCGCACTCAGCGTCTCAGTGCCTCGCACTCAGCGTCTCAGCGCCTCGCCCTCAGCGTCTCAGCGCCTCGCACTCAGCGTCTCAGCGCCTCGCCCTCAGCGTCTCAGCGCCTCGCCCTCAGCGTCTCAGCACCTAGCACTCAGCACCTCGCACTCAGCGCCTCGCCCTCAGCTTCTCGCACTCAGCGTCTCAGCGCCTCGCACTCAGTGTCTCAGCGCCTCGCGCTCAGAGTCTCAGCGACTCGAGCTCAGCGTCTCAGCGACTCGCACTCAGCGACTCGCACTCAGCGCCTCAGCGACTCGCACACTGAGTCTCAGCGCCTCGCACTCAGCGTCTCAGCGCGTCGCACTCAGCGCTTTGCACTCAGCGTCTCAGCGCCTCGCCCTCTGCGCCTCGCACTCAGCATCTCGGCACCTTGCACTCAGCATCTCGGCGCTTTGCACTCAGCGTCTCAGCGCCTCGCACTCAGCGACTCGTACTCAGCGTCGCAGCGCCTCGCACTCAGCGCCTCGCACTCAGCGTCTCAGCTCCTCGCACTCAGCATCTCAGCGCCTCGCACTCAGCATCGCAGCGCCTCGCACTCAGCGCTTCACACTCAGCACCTCGCCCTCAGCGACTCGCACTCAGCGTTGCAGTGCCTCGCACTCAGTGCCTCGCACTCAGCGTCTCAGCTCCTCGCACTCAGCGCTTCAGCGCTTCGCACTCAGCATCTCGGCGCTTTGAACTCAGCGTCTCAGCGTCTCGCACTCAGCGTCTCGGCGCTTCGCACTCAGCGTCTCAGCGCCTCGCGCTCAGCGTCTCAGCGTCTCAGCGCCTCGCCCTCAGCGACTCGCACTCAGCGTCACAGCGCCTCGCACTCAGCGTCTCAGCGCCTCGCACTCAGCGTCTCAGCGCCTCGCACTCAGCGTCACAGCGCCTCGTATTCAGCGCCTCGCAGTAAGCGTCTCAGCGTCTTGCACTCAGCGTCTCGGCGCTTCGCACTCAGCGTCTCGGCACTTCGCACTCAGCGTCTCAGCGCCTCGCGCTCAGAGTCTCAGAGAGGCGAGCTCAGCGTCTCAGCGCCTCGCCCTCAGCGACTCGCACTCAGCGTCGCAGCGCCTCGCACTCAGCGTCCCAGCGCCTCGCACTCAGCGTCCCAGCGCCTCGCACTCAGCGTCTCAGCGCCTCGCACTCAGCGTCTCAGCGCCTCGCACTCAGCACCTCGCACTCAGCGCCTCGCACTCAGCGCCTCGCACTTAGCGCCTCGCCCTCAGCGACTCGCACTCAGCGTCGCAGCGCCTCGCACTCAGCGTCCCAGCGCCTCGCACTCAGCGTCCCAGCGCCTCGCACTCAGCGTCTCAGCGCCTCGCACTCAGCGTCTCAGCGCCTCGCACTCAGCACCTCGCACTCAGCGCCTCGCACTCAGCGCCTCGCACTTAGCGCCTCGCACTCAGCGTCTCAGCGCCTCGCACTCAGCGTCTCAGCGCCTCGCACTCAGCGCCTCGCACTCAGCGTCTCGGCGCCTCGCACTCAGCGTCTCGGAGCCTCGCACTAAGCGTCTCAGCGCCTCGCACTCAGCGTCTCAGCGCCTCGCCCTCAGCGTCTCAGCGCCTCGCACTCAGCGTCTCAGCGCCTCGCCCTCAGCGTCTCAGCGCCTCGCCCTCAGCGTCTCAGCACCTAGCACTCAGCACCTCGCACTCAGCGCCTCGCCCTCAGCTTCTCGCACTCAGCGTCTCAGCGCCTCGCACTCAGCGTCTCAGCGCCTTGCACTCAGTGTCTCAGCGCCTCGCGCTCAGAGTCTCAGCGACTCGCACTCAGCGTCTCAGCGCCTCGCACTCAGCGCCTCGCACTCAGCGTCTCGGCGCCTCGAACAAAGCGTCTCGGCGCCTCGCAATCAGCGCCTCAGTGACCCGCACTCAGCGTCTCAGCGCCTCGCACTCAGCGCCTCACACTCAGCGTCTCAGCGCCTCACACTCAGCGTCTCAGCGCCTCGCCCTCAGCGTCTCAGCGCCTCGCACTCAGCGTCTCAGCGCCTCGCCCTCAGCATCTCAGCACCTCGCCCTCAGCGTCTCAGCACCTAGCACTCAGCACCTCGCACTCAACGCCTCGCCCTCAGCTTCTCGCACTCAGCGTCTCAGCGCCTCGCACTCAGCGTCAAAGCGCCTTGCACTCAGTGTCTCAGCGCCTCGCGCTCAGAGTCTCAGCGACTCGAGCTCAGCGTCTCAGCGACTCGCACTCAGCGACTCGCACTCAGCGCCTCAGCGACTCGCACTCTGAGTCTCAGCGCCTCGCACTCAGCGTCTCAGCGCGTCGCACTCAGCGCTTTGCACTCAGCGTCTCAGCGCCTCGCCCTCTGCGCCTCGCACTCAGCATCTCGGCACCTTGCACTCAGCATCTCGGCGCTTTGCACTCAGCGTCTCAGCGTCTCGCACTCAGCGACTCGCACTCAGCGTCGCAGCGCCTCGCACTCAGCGCCTCGCACTCAGCGTCTCAGCTCCTCGCACTCAGCGTCTCAGCGCCTCGCACTCAGCATCGCAGCGCCTCGCACTCAGCGCTTCACACTCAGCGCCTCACCCTCAGCGACTCGCACTCAGCGTCGCAGTGCCTCGCACTCAGTGCCTCGCACTCAGCGTCTCAGCTCCTCGCACTCAGCGTCTCAGCGCCTCGCCCTCAGCGTCTCAGCGCCTCGCACTCAGCGTCTCAGCGCCTCGCCCTCAGCGTCTCAGCGCCTCGCCCTCAGCGTCTCAGCACCTAGCACTCAGCACCTCGCACTCAGCGCCTCGCCCTCAGCTTCTCGCACTCAGCGTCTCAGCGCCTCGCACTCTGAGTCTAAGCGCCTCGCACTCAGCATCTCAGCGCCTCGCACTCAGCGTCTCAGCGCCTCGCACTCAGCGTCTCAGCGCCTCGCACTCAGCGCCTCGCACTCAGCGTCTCAGTGCCTCGCACTCAGCGTCTCAGCGCCTCGCCCTCAGCGTCTCAGCGCCTCGCACTCATCGTCTCAGCGCCTCGCCCTCAGCGTCTCAGCGCCTCGCCCTCAGCGTCTCAGCACCTAGCACTCAGCACCTCGCACTCAGCGCCTCGCCCTCAGCTTCTCGCACTCAGCGTCTCAGCGCCTCGCACTCAGCGTCTCAGCGCCTTGCACTCAGTGTCTCAGCGCCTCGCGCTCAGAGTCTCAGCGACTCGAGCTCAGCGTCTCAGCGACTCGCACTCAGCGACTCGCACTCAGCGCCTCAGCGACTCGCACTCTGAGTCTCAGCGCCTCGCACTCAGCGTCTCAGCGCGTCGCACTCAGCGCTTTGCACTCAGCGTCTCAGCGCCTCGCCCTCTGCGCCTCGCACTCAGCATCTCGGCACCTTGCACTCAGCATCTCGGCGCTTTGCACTCAGCGTCTCAGCGCCTCGCACTCAGCGACTCGCACTCAGCGTCGCAGCGCCTCGCACACAGCGCCTCGCACTCAGCGTCTCAGCTCCTCGCACTCAGCATCTCAGCGCCTCGCACTCAGCATCGCAGCGCCTCGCACTCAGCGCTTCACACTCAGCACCTCGCCCTCAGCGACTCGCACTCAGCGTTGCAGTGCCTCGCACTCAGTGCCTCGCACTCAGCGTCTCAGCTCCTCGCACTCAGCGCTTCAGCGCCTCGCACTCTGAGTCTCAGCACCTCGCACTCAGCATCTCAGCGCCTCGCACTCAGCGCCTCGCACTCAGCATCTCAGCGCTTCGCACTCAGCATCTCGGCGCTTTGAACTCAGCGTCTCAGCGTCTCGCACTCAGCGTCTCGGCGCTTCGCACTCAGCGTCTCAGCGCCTCGCGCTCAGCGTCTCAGCGTCTCAGCGCCTCGCCCTCAGCGACTCGCACTCAGCGTCACAGCGCCTCGCACTCAGCGTCTCAGCGCCTCGCACTCAGCGCCTCAGCGCCTCGCACTCAGCGTCACAGCGCCTCGTATTCAGCGCCTCGCAGTAAGCGTCTCAGCGTCTTGCACTCAGCGTCTCGGCGCTTCGCACTCAGCGTCTCGGCACTTCGCACTCAGCGTCTCAGCGCCTCGCGCTCAGAGTCTCAGAGAGGCGAGCTCAGCGTCTCAGCGCCTCGCCCTCAGCGACTCGCACTCAGCGTCGCAGCGCCTCGCACTCAGCGTCCCAGCGCCTCGCACTCAGCGTCCCAGCGCCTCGCACTCAGCGTCTCAGCGCCTCGCACTCAGCGTCTCAGCGTCTCGCACTCAGCACCTCGCACTCAGCGCCTCGCACTCAGCGCCTCGCACTTAGCGCCTCGCCCTCAGCGACTCGCACTCAGCGTCGCAGCGCCTCGCACTCAGCGTCCCAGCGCCTCGCACTCAGCGTCTCAGCGCCTCGCACTCAGCACCTCGCACTCAGCACCTCGCACTTAGCGCCTCGCCCTCAGCGACTCGCACTCAGCGTCGCAGCGCCTCGCACTCAGCGTCTCAGCGCCTCGCACTCAGCGTCTCAGCGCCTCGCACTCAGCACCTCGCACTCAGCGCCTCGCACTCAGCGCCTCGCACTTAGCGCCTCGCACTCAGCGTCTCAGCGCCTCGCACTCAGCGTCTCAGCGCCTCGCACTCAGCGCCTCGCACTCAGCGTCTCGGCGCCTCGCACTCAGCGTCTCAGCGCCTCGCACTCAGCGTCTCAGCGCCTCGCACTCAGCACCTCGCACTCAGCGCCTCGCACTCAGCGTCTCGGCGCCTCGCACTCAGCGTCTCGGCGCCTCGCAATCAGCGCCTCAGCGCCTCGCACTCAGCATCTCAGCGCCTCGCACTCAGCGCCTCGCACTCAGCGTCTCAGCGCCTCGCACTCAGCGTCTCAGCGCCTCGCCCTCAGCGTCTCAGCGCCTCGCACTCAGCGTCTCAGTGCCTCGCCCTCAGCGTCTCAGCGCCTCGCCCTCAGCGTCTCAGCACCTAGCACTCAGCACCTCGCACTCAGCGCCTCGCCCTCAGCTTCTCGCACTCAGCGTCTCAGCGCCTCGCACTCAGCGTCTCAGCGCCTTGCACTCAGTGTCTCAGCGCCTCGCGCTCAGAGTCTCAGCGACTCGCACTCAGCGTCTCAGCGCCTCGCACTCAGCGCCTCGCACTCAGCGTCTCGGCGCCTCGAACAAAGCGTCTCGGCGCCTCGCAATCAGCGCCTCAGTGACCCGCACTCAGCGTCTCAGCGCCTCGCACTCAGCGCCTCACACTCAGCGTCTCAGCGCCTCGCACTCAGCGTCTCAGCGCCTCGCCCTCAGCGTCTCAGCGCCTCGCACTCAGCGTCTCAGCGCCTCGCCCTCAGCATCTCAGCACCTCGCCCTCAGCGTCTCAGCACCTAGCACTCAGCACCTCGCACTCAACGCCTCGCCCTCAGCTTCTCGCACTCAGCGTCTCAGCGCCTCGCACTCAGCGTCTCAGCGCCTTGCACTCAGTGTCTCAGCGCCTCGCGCTCAGAGTCTCAGCGACTCGAGCTCAGCGTCTCAGCGACTCGCACTCAGCGACTCGCACTCAGCGCCTCAGCGACTCGCACTCTGAGTCTCAGCGCCTCGCACTCAGCGTCTCAGCGCGTCGCACTCAGCGCTTTGGACTCAGCGTCTCAGCGCCTCGCCCTCTGCGCCTCGCACTCAGCATCTCGGCACCTTGCACTCAGCATCTCGGCGCTTTGCACTCAGCGTCTCAGCGTCTCGCACTCAGCGACTCGCACTCAGCGTCGCAGCGCCTCGCACTCAGCGCCTCGCACTCAGCGTCTCAGCTCCTCGCACTCAGCATCGCAGCGCCTCGCACTCAGCGCTTCACACTCAGCGCCTCGCCCTCAGCGACTCGCACTCAGCGTCGCAGTGCCTCGCACTCAGTGCCTCGCACTCAGCGCTTCAGCGCCTCGCACTCAGCGCTTCAGCGCCTCGCACTCTGAGTCTCAGCACCTCACACTCAGCATCTCAGCGCCTCGCACTCAGCGCCTCGCACTCAGCATCTCAGCGCTTCGCACTCAGCATCTCGGCGCTTTGAACTCAGCGTCTCAGCGTCTCGCACTCAGCGTCTCGGCGCTTCGCACTCAGCGTCTCAGCGCCTCGCGCTCAGCGTCTCAGCGTCTCAGCGCCTCGCCCTCAGCGACTCGCACTCAGCGTCACAGCGCCTCGCACTCAGCGTCTCAGCTTCTCGCACTCAGCGTCTCAGCGCCTCGCACTCAGCGTCTCAGCGCCTTGCACTCAGTGTCTCAGCGCCTCGCGCTCAGAGTCTCAGCGACTCGCACTCAGCGTCTCAGCGCCTCGCACTCAGCGCCTCGCACTCAGCGTCTCGGCGCCTCGCACAAAGCGTCTCGGCGCCTCGCAATCAGCGCCTCAGTGACCCGCACTCAGCGTCTCAGCGCCTCGCACTCAGCGCCTCGCACTCAGCGTCTCAGCGCCTCGCACTCAGCGTCTCAGCGCCTCGCCCTCAGCGTCTCAGGGCCTCGCACTCAGCGTCTCAGCGCCTCGCCCTCAGCATCTCAGCACCTCGCCCTCAGCGTCTCAGCACCTAGCACTCAGCACCTCGCACTCAGCGCCTCTCACTCAGCTTCTCGCACTCAGCGTCTCAGCGCCTCGCACTCAGCGTCTCAGCGCCTTGCACTCAGTGTCTCAGCGCCTCGCACTCAGAGTCTCAGCGACTTGAGCTCAGCGTCTCAGCGACTCGCACTCAGCGACTCGCACTCAGCGCCTCAGCGACTCGCACTCTGAGTCTCAGCGCCTCGCACTCAGCGTCTCAGCGCCTCGCACTCAGCGCTTTGCACTCAGCGTCTCAGCGCCTCGCCCTCTGCGCCTCGCACTCAGCATCTCGGCACCTTGCACTCAGCATCTCGGCGCTTTGCACTCAGCGTCTCAGCGCCTCGCACTCAGCGACTCGCACTCAGCGTCGCAGCGCCTCGCACTCAGCGCCTCGCACTCAGCGTCTCAGCTCCTCGCACTCAGCGTCTCAGCACCTCGCACTCAGCATCGCAGCGCCTCGCACTCAGCGCTTCACACGCAGCGCCTCGCCCTCAGCGACTCGCACTCAGCGTCGCAGTGCCTCGCACTCAGTGCCTCGCGCTCAGCGTCTCAGCTCCTCGCACTCAGCGCTTCAGCGCCTCGCACTCAGTGCTTCAGCGCCTCGCACTCTGAGTCTCAGCACCTCACACTCAGCATCTCAGCGCCTCGCACTCAGCGCCTCGCACTCAGCATCTCAGCGCTTCGCACTCAGCATCTCGGCGCTTTGAACTCAGCGTCTCAGCGTCTCGCACTCAGCGTCTCGGCGCTTCGCACTCAGCGTCTCAGCGCCTCGCGCTCAGCGTCTCAGCCTCTCAGCTCCTCGCCCTCAGCGACTCGCACTCAGCGTCACAGCGCCTCGCACTCAGCGTCTCAGCGCCTCGCACTCAGCGTCTCAGCGCCTCGCACTCAGCGTCACAGCGCCTCGTATTCAGCGCCTCGCACTCAGCGTCTCGGCGCCTCGCACAAAGCGTCTCGGCGCCTCGCAATCAGCGCCTCAGTGACCCGCACTCAGCGTCTCAGCGCCTCGCACTCAGCGCCTCGCACTCAGCGTCTCAGCGCCTCGCACTCAGCGTCTCAGCGCCTCGCCCTCAGCGTCTCAGGGCCTCGCACTCAGCGTCTCAGCGCCTCGCCCTCAGCATCTCAGCACCTCGCCCTCAGCGTCTCAGCACCTAGCACTCAGCACCTCGCACTCAGCGCCTCTCACTCAGCTTCTCGCACTCAGCGTCTCAGCGCCTCGCACTCAGCGTCTCAGCGCCTTGCACTCAGTGTCTCAGCGCCTCGCACTCAGAGTCTCAGCGACTTGAGCTCAGCGTCTCAGCGACTCGCACTCAGCGACTCGCACTCAGCGCCTCAGCGACTCGCACTCTGAGTCTCAGCGCCTCGCACTCAGCGTCTCAGCGCCTCGCACTCAGCGCTTTGCACTCAGCGTCTCAGCGCCTCGCCCTCTGCGCCTCGCACTCAGCATCTCGGCACCTTGCACTCAGCATCTCGGCGCTTTGCACTCAGCGTCTCAGCGCCTCGCACTCAGCGACTCGCACTCAGCGTCGCAGCGCCTCGCACTCAGCGCCTCGCACTCAGCGTCTCAGCTCCTCGCACTCAGCGTCTCAGCACCTCGCACTCAGCATCGCAGCGCCTCGCACTCAGCGCTTCACACTCAGCGCCTCGCCCTCAGCGACTCGCACTCAGCGTCGCAGTGCCTCGCACTCAGTGCCTCGCGCTCAGCGTCTCAGCTCCTCGCACTCAGCGCTTCAGCGCCTCGCACTCAGTGCTTCAGCGCCTCGCACTCTGAGTCTCAGCACCTCACACTCAGCATCTCAGCGCCTCGCACTCAGCGCCTCGCACTCAGCATCTCAGCGCTTCGCACTCAGCATCTCGGCGCTTTGAACTCAGCGTCTCAGCGTCTCGCACTCAGCGTCTCGGCGCTTCGCACTCAGCGTCTCAGCGCCTCGCGCTCAGCGTCTCAGCGTCTCAGCTCCTCGCCCTCAGCGACTCGCACTCAGCGTCACAGCGCCTCGCGCTCAGCGTCTCAGCGCCTCGCACTCAGCGTCTCAGCGCCTCGCACTCAGCGTCACAGCGCCTCGTATTCAGCGCCTCGCACTCAGCGTCTCAGAGTCTTGCACTCAGCGTCTCGGCGCTTCGCACTCAGTGTCTCGGCGCTTCGCACTCAGCGTCTCAGCGCCTCGCGCTCAGAGTCTCAGCGACTCGAGCTCAGCGTCTCAGCGCCTCGCCCTCAGCGACTCGCACTCAGCGTCGCAGCGCCTCGCACTCAGCGTCCCAGCGCCTCGCACTCAGCGTCCCAGCGCCTCGCACTCAGCATCCCAGCGCCTCGCACTCAGCGTCTCAGCACCTCGCACTCAGCGCCTCGCACTCAGCGCCTCGCACTTAGCGCCTCACACTCAGCGTCTCAGCGCCTCGCACTCAGCGTCTCAGCGCCTCGCACTCAGCGCCTCGCATTCAGCGTCTCGGCGCCTCGCACTCAGCGTCTCGGCGCCTCGCAATCAGCGCCTCAGCGACCCACACTCAGCGTCTCAGCGCCTCGCACTCAGCGCCTCGCACTCAGCGTCTCAGCGCCTCGCACTCAGCGTCTCAGCGCCTCGCCCTCAGCGTCTCAGCGACTCGCCCTCAGCGTCTCAGCGCCTCGCCCTCAGCGTCTCAGCACCTAGCACTCAGCACCTCGCACTCAGCGCCTCGCCCTCAGCTTCTCGCACTCAGCGTCTCAGCGCCTCGCACTCAGCATCTCAGCGCCTTGCACTCAGTGTCTCAGCGCCTCGCGCTCAGAGTCTCAGCGACTCGAGCTCAGCGTCTCAGCGACTCGCACTCAGCGACTCGCACTCAGCGCCTCAGCGACTCACACTCTGAGTCTCAGCGCCTCGCACTCAGCGTCTCAGCGCCTCGCACTCAGCGCCTCGCACTCAGCGTCTCAGCTCCTCGCACTCAGCGTCTCAGCGCCTCGCACTCAGCATCGCAGCGCCTCGCACTCAGCGCTTCACACTCAGCGCCTCGCCCTCAGCGACTCGCACTCAGTGTCGCAGTGCCTCGCACTCAGTGCCTCGCGCTCAGCGTCTCAGCTCCTCGCACTCAGCGCTTCAGCGCCTCGCACTCAGCGCTTCAGCGCCTCGCACTCTGAGTCTCAGCACCTCACACTCAGCATCTCAGCGCCTCGCACTCAGCGCCTCGCACTCAGCATCTCAGCGCTTCGCACTCAGCATCTCGGCGCTTTGAACTCAGCGTCTCAGCGTCTCGCACTCAGCGTCTCGGCGCTTCACACTCAGTGTCTCAGCGCCTCGCGCTCAGCGTCTCAGCGTCTCAGCGCCTCGCCCTCAGCGACTCGCACTCAGCGTCACAGCGCCTCGCACTCAGCGTCTCAGCGCCTCGCACTCAGCGTCTCAGCGCCTCGCACTCAGCGTCACAGCGCGTCGCACTCAGCGCTTTGCACTCAGCGTCTCAGCGCCTCGCCCTCTGCGCCTCGCACTCAGCATCTCGGCACCTTGCACTCAGCATCTCGGCGCTTTGCACTCAGCGTCTCAGCGCCTCGCCCTCAGCGACTCGCACTCAGCGTCGCAGCGCCTCGCACTCAGCGCCTCGCACTCAGCGTCTCAGCTCCTCGCACACAGCATCGCAGCGCCTCGCACTCAGCGCTTCACACTCAGCGCCTCGCCCTCTGCGACTCGCACTCAGCGTCGCAGTGCCTCGCACTCAGTGCTTCGCACTCAGCGTCTCAGCTCCTCGCACTCAGCGCTTCACCGTCTCGCACTCAGCGTCTCAGCGCCTCGCACTCAGCGTCTCAGCGCCTCGCACTCAGCACCTCGCACTCAGCGCCTCGCACTCAGCGCCTCGCACTCAGCGTCTCAGCGCCTCGCACTCAGCGTCTCAGCGCCTCGCACTCAGCGCCTCGCACTCAGCGTCTCGGCGCCTCGCACTCAGCGTCTCGGCGCCTCGCAATCAGCGACTCAGCGACCCGCACTCAGCGTCTCAGCGCCTCGCACTCAGCGCCTCGCACTCAGCGTCTCAGCGCCTCACACTCAGCGTCTCAGCGCCTCGCCCTCAGCGTCTCAGCGCCTCGCACTCAGCATCTCAGCGCCTCGCCCTCAGCGTCTCAGCACCTAGCACTCAACACCTCGCACTCAGCGCCTCGCCCTCAGCTTCTCGCACTCAGCGTCTCAGCGCCTCGCACTCAGCGTCTCAGCGCCTTGCACTCAGTGTCTCAGCGCCTCGCGCTCAGAGTCTCAGCGACTCGAGATCAGCGTCTCAGCCACTCGCACTCAGCGACTCGCACTCAGCGCCTCAGCGACTCGCACTCTGAGTCTCAGCGCCTCGCACTCAGCGTCTCAGCGCGTCGCACTCAGCGCTTTGCACTCAGCGTCTCAGCGCCTCGCCCTCTGCGCCTCGCACTCAGCATCTCGGCACCTTGCACTCAGCATCTCGGCGCTTTGCACTCAGCGTCTCAGCGCCTCGCCCTCAGCGACTCGCACTCAGCGTCGCAGCGCCTCGCACTCAGCGCCTCGCACTCAGCGTCTCAGCTCCTTGCACTCAGCGTCTCAGCGCCTCGCACTCAGCGCCTCGCACTAAGTGTCGCAGCGCCTCGCACTCAGCGCCTCGCACTCAGTGTCTCAGCTCCTCGCACTCAGCGTCTCAGCGCCTCGCACTCAGCATCGCAGCGCCTCGCACTCAGCGCTTCACACTCAGCGCCTCGCCCTCAGCGACTCGCACTCAGCGTCGCAGTGCCTCGCACTCAGTGCCTCGCACTCAGCGTCTCAGCTCCTCGCACTCAGCGCTTCAGCGCCTCGCACTCAGCGCCTCGCACTCAGCATCTCAGCGCTTCGCACTCAGCATCTCGTCGCTTTGAACTCAGCGTCTCAGCGTCTCGCACTCAGCGTCTCGGCGCTTCGCACTCAGCGTCTCAGCGCCTCGCGCTCAGCGTCTCAGCGTCTCAGCACCTCGCCCTCAGCGACTCGCACTCAGCGTCACAGCGCCTCGCACTCAGCGTCTCAGCGCCTCGCACTCAGTGCCTCGAACTCAGCGTCTCAGCGCCACGCACTCAGCGTCTCAGCGCCTCGAACTCAGCGTCTCATCTCCTCGCACTCAGCGTCCATGCGCCTCGAACTCAGCGTCTCAGCGCCTCGCACTCAGCGCCTCAGCGCCTCGCACTCAGCGCCTCGCACTCAGCGTCTCGGCGCTTCGCACTCAGCATCTCGGCACTTTGCACTCAGCGTCTCAGCTCCTCGCACTCAGCGCTTCAGCGCCTCTCACTCAGCGCTTCAGCGCCTCGCACTCTGAGTCTCAGCGCCTCGCACTCAGCGTCTCAGCGCCTCGCACCCAGCGCCTCGCACTAAGTGTCTCAGCGTCTTGCACTCAGCGTCTCGGCGCTTCGCTCTCAGCATCTCGGCGCTTTGCACTCAGCGTCTCAGCGTCTCGCACTCAGCATCTCAGCTCCTCGCACTCAGCGTCTCAGCGCCTCGCACTCAGCGTCTCAGCGCCTCGCACTAAGCACCTAGCCCTCAGCGACTCACACTCAGTGTCGCAGCGCTTCGCACTCAACGCCTCGCACTGAGCGTCTCAGCTCCTCGCACTCAGCGCTTCAGCGCCTCGCACTCTGAGTCTCAGCGCCTCGCACTCAGCGTCTCAGCGCCTCGCACTCAGCGTCTCAGCGCCTCGTACTCAGCGCCTCGCACTCAGCGTCTCAGCGTCTCGTACTCAGCGTCTCGGCGCTTCGCACTCAGCGTCTCGGCGCTTCGCACTCAGCGACTCGCACTCAGCTTCCCAGCGCCTCGCACTCAGCGTCCCAGCGCCTCGCACTCAGCGTCCCAGCGCCTCGCACTCAGCGCTTCAGCGCCTCGCACTCAGCGTCTCGGCGCCTCGCACTCAGCGTCTCGGCGTCTCGCACTCAGCGTCTCGGCGCCTCGCACTCAGCGTCTCGGCGCCTCGCAATCAGCGCCTCAGCGACCCGCACTCAGCGTCTCAGCGCCTCGCACTCAGCGCCTCGCATTCAGCGTCTCAGCGCCTCGCACTCAGCGTCTCAGCGCCTCGCCCTCAGCGTCTCAGCGCATCGCCCTCAGCATCTCAGCGCCTCGCCCTCAGCGTCTCAGCGCCTCGCCCTCAGCGTCTCAGCACCTAGCACTCAGCACCTCGCACTCAGCGCCTCGCCCTCAGCGCCTCGCACTCAGCGTCTCAGCGCCTTGCACTCAGTGTCTCAGCGCCTCGCGCTCAGAGTCTCAGCGACTCGAGCTCAGCGTCTCAGCGACTCGCACTCAGCGACTCGCACTCAGCGCCTCAGCGACTCGCACTCTGAGTATCAGCGCCTCGCACTCAGCGTCTCAGCGCCTCGCACTCAGCGCTTTGCACTCAGCGTCTCAGCGCCTCGCCCTCTGCGCCTCACACTCAGCATCTCGGCACCTTGCACTCAGCATCTCGGCGCTTTGCACTCAGCGTCTCAGAGCCTCGCCCTCAGCGACTCGCACTCAGCGTCGCAGCGCCTCGCACTCAGCGCCTCGCACTCAGCGTCTCAGCTCCTCGCACTCAGCGTCTCAGCGCCTCGCACTCAGCATCGCAGCGCCTCGCACTCAGTGCTTCGAACTCAGCGTCTCAGCGCCACGCACTCAGCGTCTCAGCGTCTCGAACTCAGCGTCTCATCTCCTCGCACTCAGCGTCTCAGCGCCTCGAACTCAGCATCTCAGCGCCTCGCACTAAGCGTCTCAGCGCCTCTCAATCAGCACCTCAGCGCCTCACACTCAGCGTCTCAGCACCTCGCACTCAGCGTCTCAGCGCCTCGCACTCAGCGTCTCAGCGCCTCGCACTCAGCGCCTCGCACTCAGCGTCTCGGCGCTTCGCACTCAGCATCTCGGCACTTTGCACTCAGCGTCTCAGCGTCTCGCACTCAGCGTCTCGTACTCAGCGTCTCAGCGCCTCGCGCTCAGAGTCTCAGCGACTCGAGCTCAGCGTCTCAGCGTCTCAGCGCCTCACCCTCAGCGACTCGCACTCAGCGTCGCAGCGCCTCGCACTCAGCGTCTCAGCTCTTCGCACTCAGCGCTTCAGCGCCTCTCACTCAGCGCTTCAGCGCCTTGCACTCTGAGTCTCAGCGCCTCGCACTCAGCGTCTCAGCGCCTCGCACTCAGCGCCTCGCACTAAGTGTCTCAGCGTCTCGCACTCAGCGTCTCGGCGCTTCGCTCTCAGCATCTCGGCGCTTTGCACTCAGCGTCTCAGCGTCTCTCACTCAGCATCTCAGCTCCTCGCACTCAGCATCTCAGCGCCTCGCACTCAGCGTCTCAGCGCCTCGCACTAAGCACCTCGCCCTCAGCGACTCGCACTCAGTGTCGCAGCGCCTCGCACTCAACGCCTCGCGCTGAGCGTCTCAGCTCCTCGCTCTCAGCGCTTCAGCGCCTCGCACTCTGAGTCTCAGCGCCTCGCACTAAGCGTCTCAGCGCCTCGCACTAAGCGTCTCAGCGCCTCGCACTGAGCGTCTCAGCTCCTCGCACTCAGCGCTTCAGCGCCTCGCACTCTGAGTCTCAGCGCCTCGCACTAAGCGTCTCAGCGCCTCGCACTCAGCGTCTCGGCGCTTCGCACTCAGCATCTCGGCACTTTGCACTCAGCGTCTCAGCGTCTCGCACTCAGCGTCTCGTACTCAGCGTCTCAGCGCCTCGCGCTCAGAGTCTCAGCGACTCGAGCTCAGCGTCTCAGCGTCTCAGCGCCTCACCCTCAGCGACTCGCACTCAGCGTCGCAGCGCCTCGCACTCAGCGTCTCAGCTCTTCGCACTCAGCGCTTCAGCGCCTCTCACTCAGCGCTTCAGCGCCTTGCACTCTGAGTCTCAGCGCCTCGCACTCAGCGTCTCAGCGCCTCGCACTCAGCGCCTCGCACTAAGTGTCTCAGCGTCTCGCACTCAGCGTCTCGGCGCTTCGCTCTCAGCATCTCGGCGCTTTGCACTCAGCGTCTCAGCGTCTCTCACTCAGCATCTCAGCTCCTCGCACTCAGCGTCTCAGCGCCTCGCACTCAGCGTCTCAGCGCCTCGCACTAAGCACCTCGCCCTCAGCGACTCGCACTCAGTGTCGCAGCGCCTCGCACTCAACGCCTCGCACTGAGCGTCTCAGCTCCTCGCACTCAGCGCTTCAGCGCCTCGCACTCTGAGTTTCAGCGCCTCGCACTAAGCGTCTCAGCGCCTCGCACTCAGCGTCTCAGCATCTCGCACTCAGCGCCTCGGCGTTTCGCACTCAGCGTCTCGGCGCTTCGCACTCAGCGACTCGCACTCAGCGTCCCAGCGCCTCGCACTCAGCGTCTCGCACTCAGCGTCTCAGCTCCTCGCACTCAGTGTCTCAGCGCCTCGCACTCAGCATCGCAGCGCCTCGCACTCAGCGTCTCAGCGCCTTGCACTCAGCGTCTCAGCGCCTCGCCCTCAGCGCCTCGCATTCAGCCTCTCAGCGCCTCGCACTCAGCGCCTCGAACTCAGCATCTCAGCGCCTCGCATTCAGCCTCTCAGCGCCTCGCACTCAGCGTCTCAGCGCCTCGCAATCAGCGCCTCAGCGCCTCACACTGAACGTCTCAGCACCTCGCACTCAGCGCCTCGCACTCAGCGTCTCAGCACCTAGCACTCAGCACCTCGCACTCAGCGCCTCGCCCTCAGCGTCTCGCACTCAGCGTCTCAGCGCCTCGCACTCAACGTCTCAGCGCCTTGCACTCAGTGTCTCAGCGCCTCGCGCTCAGAGTCTCAGCGACTCGAGCTCAGCGTCTCAGCACCTCGCTCTCAGCGCCTCGCCCTCTGCGACTCACACTAAGCGTCGCAGCGCCTCGCACTCAGCGTCTCAGTGCCACGCATTCAGCTCCTCGCACTCAGCGTCTCAGTGCCACGCATTCAGCTCCTTGCACTCAGCACCTCGCACTCAGTGCCGTGAACTCAGTGTCTCAGGACCTCAGCACCTCGCACTCAGCGACTCGAGCTCAGCGTCTCAGCGCCTCGCACTCAGCGCCTCGCACTCAGCGTCTCGGCGCTTCGCACTCAGCGTCTCGGCCCTTTGCACTCAGCGTCACAGCGTCTCACACTCAGAGCCTCGTACTCTGCGTCTCAGCGCCTCGCGCTCTGAGTCTCAGCGACTCGAGCTCAGCGTCTCAGCGTCTCAGCGCCTCGCCCTCAGCGACTCGCACTCAGCGTCGCAGGGCCTCGCACTCAGCGTCTCAGCTCCTCGCACTCAGTGCTTCAGCGCCTCACACTCTGAGTCTCAAAGCCTCGCACTCAGCGTCTCAGCGCCTCGCACTCAGCGTCTCAGCGCCTCGCACTCAGCGCCTCGCACTAAGTGTCTCAGCGTCTCGCACTCAGCGCCTCGCCCTCAGCGACTCGCACTCAGTGTCGCAGCGCCTCGCACTCAATGCCTCGCACTGAGCGTCTCATCTCCTCGCTCTCAGCGCTTCAGCGCCTCGCACTCAGCGTCTCAGCGCCTCGCACACAGCGCCTCGCCCTCAGCGACTCGCACTCAGCGCTTCAGCGCCTCGCACTCTGAGTCTCAGCGCCTCACACTCAGCGTCTCAGCGCCTCGCACGCAGCGTCTCAGCGCCTCGTACTCAGCGCCTCGCACTCAGCGTCTCAGCGTCTTGCACTCAGCGTCTCGGCGCTTCGCACTCAGCGTCTCGGCGCTTCGCACTCAGCGTCTCAGCGCCTCGCGCTCAGAGTCTCAGCGACTCGAGCTCAGCGTCTCAGCGCCTCGCCCTCAGCGACTCGCACTCAGCGTCGCAGCGCCTCGCACTCAGCGCCCCAGCGCCTCGCCCTCAGCGTCCCAGCGCCTCGCACTCAGCGTCCCAGCGCCTCGCACTCAGCGTCTCAGTGCCTCACACTCAACGTCTCAGCGCCTCGCACTCAGCACCTCGCACTCAGCGCCTCGCACTTAGCGCCTCGCACTCAGCGTCTCAGCGCCTCGCACTCAGCGTCTCAGCACCTCGCACTCAGCGTCTCAGCGCCTCGCACTCAGCGCCTCGCAGTCAGCATCTCAGCTCCTCGCACTCAGCGTCTCAGCTCCTCGCACTCAGCGTCTCAGCGCCTCGCACTCAGCGCCTCGCCCTCAGCGACTCACACTCATCGTCGCAGCGCCTCGCACACAGCGCCTCGCACTCAGCGTCTCAGCTCCTCGCACTCAGCGTCTCAGCGCCTCGCACTCTGAGTCTCAGCGCCTCGTACTCAGCGTCTCAGCGCCTCGCTCTCAGAGTCTCAGTGACTCGAGCTCAGCGTCTCAGCGTCTCAGCGCCTTGCCCTCAGCGACTCGCACTCAGCGTCGCAGCGCCTCGCACTCAGCGTCGCAGCGCCTCGCACTCAGCGTCTCAGCTCCTTGCACTCAGCGCTACAGCGCCTCACACTCAGCGCTTCAGCGCCTCGCACTATGAGTCTCAGCGCCTCGCACTCAGCGTCGCAGCGCCTCGCACTCAGCACCTCGCAGTCAGCGTCTCAGCCCCTGGCAGTCAGCGTCTCAGCTCCTCGCACTCAGCGTCTCAGCGCCTCGCACTCAGCGCCTCGCCCTTAGCGACTCACACTCAGCGTCGCAGCGCCTCGCACTCAGCGCCTCGCACTCAGCGTCTCTGCTCCTCGCACTCAGCGCTTCAGCGCCTCGCACTCTGAGTCTCAGCGCCTCGCACTCAGCGCCTCAGCGCCTCGCACTCAGCGCCTCGCACTAAGTGTCTCAGCGTCTCGCACTCAGCGTCTCGGCGCTTCGCTCTCAGCATCTCAGCGCTTTGCACTCAACGTCTCAGCTCCTCGCACTCAGCATCTCAGCACCTCGCACTCAGCGTCTCAGCGCCTCGCACTCAGCGTCTCAGCGCCTCGCACTCAGCGCCTCGCCCTCAGCGACTCGCACTCAGTGTCGCAGCGCCTCGCACTCAATGCCTCGCACTGAGCTTCGCAGCGCCTCGCACTCAGCGTCCCAGCGCCTCGCACTCAGCGTCCCAGCGCCTCGCACTCAGCGTCCCAGCGCCTCGCACTCAGCGTCTCAGCGCCTCGCATTCAGCGTCTCAGCGCCTCGCACTCAGCACCTCGCACTCAGTGCCTCGCACTTAGCGCCTCGCACTCAGCGTCTCAGCGCCTCGCACTCAGCGTCTCAGCACCTCGCACTCAGCGTCTCAGCGCCTCGCACTCAGCGCCTCGCAGTTAGCATCTCAGCTCCTCGCACTCAGCGTCTCAGCTCCTCGCACTCAGGGTCTCAGCGCCTCGCACTCAGCGCCTCGCCCTCAGCGACTCACACTCATCGTCGCAGCGCCTCGCACTCAGCGCCTCGCACTCAGCGTCTCAGCTCCTCGCACTCAGCGTCTCAGCGCCTCGCACTCTGAGTCTCAGCGCCTCGTACTCAGCGTCTCAGCGCCTCGCTCTCAGAGTCTCAGTGACTCGAGCTCAGCATCTCAGCGTCTCAGCGCCTCGCCCTCAGCGACTCGCACTCAGCGTCGCAGCGCCTCGCCCTCAGCGTCTCAGCGCCTCGCCCTCAGCGTCTCAGCGCCTCGCCCTCAGCGTCTCAGCGCCTCGCACTCAGCGTCTCAGCGCCTCGCACTCAGCGTCTCAGCGCCTCGCAATCAGCGCCTCAGCGACCTGCACTCAGCGTCTCAGCGCCTCGCACTCAGCGCCTCGCACTCAGCGTCTCAGCGCCTCGCACTCAGCGTCTCAGCGCCTCGCCCTCAGCGTCTCAGTGCCTCGCATTCAGCCTCTCAGCGCCTCGCACTCAGCGCCTCGCACTCAGCATCTCAGCGCCTCGCATTCAGCCTCTCAGCGCCTCGCACTCAGCATCTCAGCACCTCAGCGACTCGCACTCAGTGCCTCGCACTCAGCATCTCGGCACTTTGCACTCAGCGTCTCAGCGCCTCGCGCTCAGAGTCTCAGCGACTCGAGCTCAGCGTCTCAACGTCTCAGCGCCTCGCCCTCAGCGACTCGCACTCAGCGTCGCAGCGCCTCGCACTCAGCGTCTCAGCTCCTTGCACTCAGCGCTACAGCGCCTCGCACTCAGCGCTTCAGCGCCTCGCACTCTGAGTCTCAGCGTCTCGCACTCAGCGTCTCGGCGCTTCGCTCTCAGCATCTCGGCGCTTTGCAGTCAGCGTCTCAGCATCTCGCACTCAGCATCTCAGCTCCTCGCACTCAGCGTCTCAGCGCCTCGCACTCAGCGTCTCAACGCCTCGCACTCAGCGCCTCGCCCTCAGCGACTCGCACTCAGTGTCGCAGCGCCTTGCACTCAACGCCTCGCACTGAGCGTCTCAGCTCCTCGCACTCAGCGCTTCAGCGCCTCGCACTCTGAGTCTCAGCGCCTCGCACTAAGCGTCTCAGTGCCTCGTACTCAGCGCCTCGCACTCAGCGTCTCGGCGTCTCGCACTCAGCGTCTCGGCGCTTCGCACTCAGCGTCTCGGCGCTCCGCACTCAGCGACTCGCACTCAGCGACCCAGCGCCTCGCACTCAGCGTCTCAGCGCCTCGCACTCAGCGTCCCAGCGCCTCGCACTCAGCGTCTCAGCGCCTCGCCCTCAGCGTCTCAGCGCCTCGCACTCAGCGTCTCTGCGCCTCGCACTCAGCGTCTCAGCGCCTCGCACTCAGCGTCTCAGCGCCTCGCAATCAGCGCCTAGCACTCAGCGTCTCAGCGCCTCGCACTCAGCGTCTCAGCGCCTCGCCCTCAGCGTCTCAGCGCCTCGCCCTCAGCGTCTCAGCGCCTCGCACTCAGCGTCTCAGCGCCTCGCACTCAGCGTCTCAGCGCCTCGCAATTAGCGCCTCAGCGACCTGCACTCAGCGTCTCAGCGCCTCGCCCTCAGCGTCTCAGCGCCTCGCATTCAGCCTCTCAGCGCCTCGCACTCAGCGCCTCGCACTCAGCATCTCAGCGCCTCGCATTCAGCCTCTCAGCGCCTCGCACTCAGCATCTCAGCACCTCAGCGACTCGCACTCAGTGCCTCGCACTCAGCATCTCGGCACTTTGCACTCAGCGTCTCAGCGCCTCGCGCTCAGAGTCTCAGCGACTCGAGCTCAGCGTCTCAGCGTCTCAGCGCCTCGCCCTCAGTGACTCGCACTCAGCGTCGCAGCGCCTCGCACTCAGCGTCTCAGCTCCTCGCACTCAGCGCTTCAGCGCCTCGCACTCTGAGTCTCAGCGCCTCGCACTCAGCTTCTCAGCGCCTCGCACTCAGCGCCTCGCACTAAGTGTCTCAGCGTCTCGCACTCAGCGTCTCGGCGCTTCGCTCTCAGCATCTCGGCGCTTTGCACTCAGCGTCTCAGCGTCTCGCACTCAGCATCTCAGATCCTCGCACTCAGCGTCTCAGCGCCTCGCACTCAGCGTCTCAGCGCCTCGCACTCAGCGCCTCGCCCTCAGCGACTCACACTCATCGTCGCAGCGCCTCGCACTCAGCGCCTCGCACTCAGCGTCTCAGCTCCTCGCACTCAGCGTCTCAGCGCCTCGCACTCTGAGTCTCAGCGCCTCGTACTCAGCGTCTCAGCGCCTCGCTCTCAGAGTCTCAGTGACTCGAGCTCAGCATCTCAGCGTCTCAGCGCCTCGCCCTCAGCGACTCGCACTCAGCGTCGCAGCGCCTCGCACTCAGCGTCTCAGCTCCTTGCACTCAGCGCTACAGCGCCTCGCACTCAGCGCTTCAGCGCCTCGCACTCTGAGTCTCAGCGTCTCGCACTCAGCGTCTCGGCGCTTCGCTCTCAGCATCTCGGCGCTTTGCAGTCAGCGTCTCAGCATCTCGCACTCAGCATCTCAGCTCCTCGCACTCAGCGTCTCAGCGCCTCGCACTCAGCGTCTCAACGCCTCGCACTCAGCGCCTCGCCCTCAGCGACTCGCACTCAGTGTCGCAGCGCCTTGCACTCAACGCCTCGCACTGAGCGTCTCAGCTCCTCGCACTCTGAGTCTCAGCGCCTCGCACTCTGAGTCTCAGCGCCACGCACTAAGCGTCTCAGTGCCTCGTACTCAGCGCCTCGCACTCAGCGTCTCGGCGTCTCGCACTCAGCGTCTCGGCGCTTCGCACTCAGCGTCTCGGCGCTCCGCACTCAGCGACTCGCACTCAGCGACCCAGCGCCTCGCACTCAGCGTCTCAGCGCCTCGCACTCAGCGTCCCAGCGCCTCGCACTCAGCGTCTCAGCGCCTCGCCCTCAGCGTCTCAGCGCCTCGCCCTCAGCGTCTCTGCGCCTCGCACTCAGCGTCTCAGCGCCTCGCACTCAGCGTCTCAGCGCCTCGCACTCAGCGCCTAGCACTCAGCGTCTCAGCGCCTCGCACTCAGCGTCTCAGCGCCTCGCCCTCAGCGTCTCAGCGCCTCGCCCTCAGCGTCTCAGCGCCTCGCACTCAGCGTCTCAGCGCCTCGCACTCAGCGTCTCAGCGCCTCGCAATTAGCGCCTCAGCGACCTGCACTCAGCGTCTCAGCGCCTCGCCCTCAGCGTCTCAGCGCCTCGCATTCAGCCTCTCAGCGCCTCGCACTCAGCGCCTCGCACTCAGCATCTCAGCGCCTCGCATTCAGCCTCTCAGCGCCTCGCACTCAGCATCTCAGCACCTCAGCGACTCGCACTCAGTGCCTCGCACTCAGCATCTCGGCACTTTGCACTCAGCGTCTCAGCGCCTCGCGCTCAGAGTCTCAGCGACTCGAGCTCAGCGTCTCAGCGTCTCAGCGCCTCGCCCTCAGTGACTCGCACTCAGCGTCGCAGCGCCTCGCACTCAGCGTCTCAGCTCCTCGCACTCAGCGCTTCAGCACCTCGCACTCTGAGTCTCAGCGCCTCGCACTCAGCTTCTCAGCGCCTCGCACTCAGCGCCTCGCACTCAGCGTCTCAGCGTCTCGCACTCAGCGTCTCGGCGCTTCGCTCTCAGCATCTCGGCGCTTTGCACTCAGCGTCTCAGCGTCTCGCACTCAGCATCTCAGATCCTCGCACTCAGCGTCTCAGCGCCTCGCACTCAGCGTCTCAGCGCCTCGCACTCAGCGCCTCGCCCTCAGCGACTCACACTCATCGTCGCAGCGCCTCGCACTCAGCGCCTCGCACTCAGCGTCTCAGCTCCTCGCACTCAGCGTCTCAGCGCCTCGCACTCTGAGTCTCAGCGCCTCGTACTCAGCGTCTCAGCGCCTCGCTCTCAGAGTCTCAGTGACTCGAGCTCAGCATCTCAGCGTCTCAGCGCCTCGCCCTCAGCGACTCGCACTCAGCGTCGCAGCGCCTCGCACTCAGCGTCTCAGCTCCTTGCATTCAGCGCTACAGCGCCTCGTACTCAGCGCTTCAGCGCCTCGCACTCTGAGTCTCAGCGCCTCGCACTCAGCGCCTCGCAGTCAGCGTCTCAGCCCCTGGCACTCAGCGTCTCAGCTCCTCGCACTCAGAGTCTCAGCGCCTCGCACTCAGCGCCTCGCCCTCAGCGACTCACACTCAGCGTCGCAGCGCCTCGCACTCAGCGCCTCGCACTCAGCGTCTCTGCTCCTCGCACTCAGCGCTTCAGCGCCTCGCACTCTGAGTCTCAGCGCCTCGCACTCAGCGACTCAGCGCCTCGCACTCAGCGCCTCGCACTAAGTGTCTCAGCGTCTCGCACTCAGCGTCTCGGCGCTTCGCTCTCAGCATCTCAGCGCTTTGCACTCAACGTCTCAGCTCCTCGCACTCAGCATCTCAGCACCTCACACTCAGCGTCTCAGCGCCTCGCACTAAGCGTCTCAGCGCCTCGCACTCAGCGCCTCGCCCTCAGCGACTCGCACTCAGTGTCGCAGCGCCTCGCGCTCAACGCCTTGCACTGAGCGTCTCAGCTCCTCGCTCTCAGCGCTTCAGCGCCTCGCACTCTGAGTCTCAGCGCCTCACACTCAGCATCTCAGCGCCTCGCACTCAGCGTCTCAGCGCCTCGTACTCAGCGCCTCGCACTCAGCGTCTCAGCGTCTTGCACTCAGCGTCTCGGCGCTTCGCACTCAGCGTCTCGGCGCTTCGCATTCAGCGTCTCAGCGCCTCGCGCTCAGAGTCTCAGCGACTCGAGCTCAGCGTCTAAGCGCCTCGCCCTCAGCGACTCGCACTCAGTGTCGCAGCGCCTCGCACTCAGTGTCCCAGCGCCTCGCACTCAGCGTCCCAGCGCCTCGCACTCAGCGTCCCAGCGCCTCGCACTCAGCGTCTCAGCACCTCGCACTCAGCGTCTCAGCGCCTCGCACTCAGCACCTCGCACTCAGCGCCTCACACTCAGCGCCTCGCACTCAGCGTCTCAGCGCCTCGCACTCAGCGTCTCAGCGCCTCGCACTCAGCGCCTCGCACTCAGCGTCTCGGCGCTTCGCACTCAGCATCTCGGCACTTTGCACTCAGCGTCTCAGCGTCTCGCACTCAGCGTCTCGTACTCAGCGTCTCAGCGCCTCGCGCTCAGAGTCTCAGCGACTCGAGCTCAGCGTCTCAACGTCTCAGCGCCTCGCCCTCAGCGACTCGCACTCAGCGTCGCAGCGCCTCGCACTCAGCGTCTCAGCTCCTTGCACTCAGCGCTACAGCGCCTCGCACTCAGCGCTTCAGCGCCTCGCACTCTGAGTCTCAGCGTCTCGCACTCAGCGTCTCGGCGCTTCGCTCTCAGCATCTCGGCGCTTTGCAGTCAGCGTCTCAGCATCTCGCACTCAGCATCTCAGCTCCTCGCACTCAGCGTCTCAGCGCCTCGCACTCAGCGTCTCAACGCCTCGCACTCAGCGCCTCGCCCTCAGCGACTCGCACTCAGTGTCGCAGCGCCTTGCACTCAACGCCTCGCACTGAGCGTCTCAGCTCCTCGCACTCAGCGCTTCAGCGCCTCGCACTCTGAGTCTCAGCGCCTCGCACTCTGAGTCTCAGCGCCTCGCACTAAGCGTCTCAGTGCCTCGTACTCAGCGCCTCGCACTCAGCGTCTCGGCGTCTCGCACTCAGCGTCTCGGCGCTTCGCACTCAGCGTCTCGGCGCTTCGCACTCAGCGACTCGCACTCAGCGACCCAGCGCCTCGCACTCAGCGTCTCAGCGCCTCGCACTCAGCGTCCCAGCGCCTCGCACTCAGCGTCTCAGCGCCTCGCCCTCAGCGTCTCAGCGCCTCGCCCTCAGCGTCTCTGCGCCTCGCACTCAGCGTCTCAGCGCCTCGCACTCAGCGTCTCAGCGCCTCGCAATCAGCGCCTAGCACTCAGCGTCTCAGCGCCTCGCACTCAGCGTCTCAGCGCCTCGCCCTCAGCGTCTCAGCGCCTCGCCCTCAGCGTCTCAGCGCCTCGCACTCAGCGTCTCAGCGCCTCGCACTCAGCGTCTCAGCGCCTCGCAATCAGCGCCTCAGCGACCTGCACTCAGCGTCTCAGCGCCTCGCACTCAGCGCCTCGCACTCAGCGTCTCAGCGCCTCGCACTCAGCGTCTCAGCGCCTCGCCCTCAGCGTCTCAGCGCCTCGCATTCAGCCTCTCAGCGCCTCGCACTCAGCGCCTCGCACTCAGCATCTCAGCGCCTCGCATTCAGCCTCTCAGCGCCTCGCACTCAGCATCTCAGCACCTCAGCGACTCGCACTCAGTGCCTCGCACTCAGCATCTCGGCACTTTGCACTCAGCGTCTCAGCGCCTCGCGCTCAGAGTCTCAGCGACTCGAGCTCAGCGTCTCAGCGTCTCAGCGCCTCGCCCTCAGTGACTCGCACTCAGCGTCGCAGCGCCTCGCACTCAGCGTCTCAGCTCCTCGCACTCAGCGCTTCAGCGCCTCGCACTCTGAGTCTCAGTGCCTCGCACTCAGCTTCTCAGCGCCTCGCACTCAGCGCCTCGCACTAAGTGTCTCAGCGTCTCGCACTCAGCGTCTCGGCGCTTCGCTCTCAGCATCTCGGCGCTTTGCACTCAGCGTCTCAGCGTCTCGCACTCAGCATCTCAGATCCTCGCACTCAGCGTCTCAGCGCCTCGCACTCAGCGTCTCAGCGCCTCGCACTCAGCGCCTCGCCATCAGCGACTCGCACTCAGTGTCGCAGCACCTCGCACTCAACGCCTCGCACTGAGCGTCTCAGCTCCACGCACTCAGCGCTTCAGCGCCTCGCACTCTGAGTCTCAGCGCCTCGCACTCAGCGTCTCAGCACCTCACACTCAGCGTCTCAGTGCCTCGTACTCAGCGCCTCGCACTCAGCGTCTCAGCGTCTCGCACTCAGCGTCTCGGCGCTTCGCACTCAGCGTCTCGGCGCTTCGCACTCAGCGTCTCAGCGCCTCACGCTCAGAATCTCAGCGACTCGAGCTCAGCGTCTCAGCGCCTCGCACTCAGCGTCTCAGCGCCTCGCACTCAGCGTCTCAGCGCCTCGCAATCAGCGCCTAGCACTCAGCGTCTCAGCGCCTCGCACTCAGCGTCTCAGCGCCTCGCACTCAGCGTCTCAGCGCCTCGCCCTCAGCGTCTCAGCGCCTCGCACTCAGCGTCTCAGCGCCTCGCACTCAGCGTCTCAGCGCCTCGCAATCAGCGCCTCAGCGACCTGCACTCAGCGTCTCAGTGCCTCGCACTCAGCGCCTCGCACTCAGCGTCTCAGCGCCTCGCACTCAGCGTCTCAGCGCCTCGCACTCAGCGTCTCAGCGCCTCGCCCTCAGCGTCTCAGCGCCTCGCATTCAGCCTCTCAGCGCCTCGCACTCCGCGCCTCGCACTCAGCATCTCAGCGCCTCGCATTCAGCCTCTCAGCGCCTCGCACTCAGCATCTCAGCACCTCAGCGACTCGCACTCAGTGCCTCGCACTCAGCGTCTCGGCGACACGCACTCAGCGTCTCAGCGCCTCGCACTCAGAGACTCAGTGCCTCGCACTCAGAGTCTCAGCGCCTCGCACTCAGAGTCTCAGCGTCTTGCACTCAGCTTCTGAGCGACTCGCACTCAGCGCCTCGCACTCAGCGTCTCAGCGCCTCGCACTCAGCGTCTCAGCGCCTTGCACTCAGTGTCTCAGCGCCTCGCCCTCAGCGCCTCGCATTCAGCCTCTCAGCGCCTCGCACTCAGCGCCTCGCACTCAGCATCTCAGCGCCTCGCATTCAGCCTCTCAGCGCCTCGCACTCAGCGTCTCCGCACCTCAGCGACTCGCACTCAGTGCCTCGCACTCAGCGTCTCGGCGACTCGCACTCAGCGTCTCAAAGCCTCGCACTCAGAGACTCAGCGCCTCGCACTCAGCTTCTGAGCGACTCGCACTCAGCGCCTCGCACTCAGCGTCTCAGCGTCTCGCACTCAGCGTCTCGGCGCTTCGCTCTCAGCATCTCGGCGCTTTGCACTCAGCGTCTCAGCGTCTCGCACTCAGCATCTCAGATCCTCGCACTCAGCGTCTCAGCGCCTCGCACTCAGCGTCTCAGCGCCTCGCACTCAGCGCCTCGCACTCAGCGACTCGCACTCAGTGTCGCAGCACCTCGCACTCAACGCCTCGCACTCAGCGTCTCAGCGCCTCGCACTCAGCGCATCGCACTAAGTGTCTCAGCGTCTCGCACTCAGCGTCTCGGCGCTTCGCTCTCAGCATCTCGGCGCTTTGCACTCAGCGTCTCAGCGTCTTGCACTCAGCATCTCAGCTCCTCGCACTCAGCGTCTCAGCGCCTCGCACTCAGCGTCTCAGCGCCTCGCACTCAGCACCTCGCCCTCAGTGACTCGCACTCAGTGTCGCAGCGCCTCGCACTCAGCGCCTCGCAGTCAGCGTCTCAGCTCCTCGCACTCAGCGTCTCAGCTCCTCGCACTCAGCGTCTCAGCGCCTCGCACTCAGCGTCTCAGCGCCTCGCACTCAGTGTCTCGGTGACTCGCACTCAGCGTCTCGGTGCGTCGCACTCAGAGTCTCGGCGCCTCGCACTCAGAGTCTCAGCGCCTCGCACTCAGAGTCTCAGCGCCTCGCACTCAGTCTCGGCGACTCGCACTCAGAGTCTCAGCGACTCGCACTCAGTGCCTCACACTCACCGCCTCGCGCTCTGAGTCTCGGCGCCTTGCATTCAGCGTCTCGGTGCCTCGCTCTCAGCATCTCAGCACTTTGCACTCAGCGTCTCAGCGCTTTGCAATCAGCGTCTCTGCGCCTCGCACTCAGCTTCTCGGCACCTCGCACTCCGCGCCTCGCACTCAGCGCTTCAGTGCTTCAGTGCCCCGCATTCTGAGTCTCAGCGACTTGCACTCAGCGTCGCAGCGCCTCGCACTCAGCGCCTCGCACTCAGCGTCTCAGCTCCTCGCACTCAGCGCTTCAGCGCCTCGCACTCTGAGTCTCAGCACCTCGCACTCAGCGTCTCAGCGCCTCACACTCAGCACCTGGCACTCAGCGCCTCGCCCTCTGCGACTCACACTCAGCGTCGCAGCGCCTCTCACTCAGCGTCTCAGTGCCACGCATTCAGCTCCTCGCACTCAGCACCTCGCACTCCGCGCCTTGAACTCAGCGTCTCAGGACCTCAGCGCCTCACACTCAGCGACTCGAGCTCAGCGTCTCAGCGCCTCGCCCTCAGCGACTCGCACTCAGCGTCGCAGCGCCTCGCACTCAGCGCCTCGCACTCAGCGTCTCAGGTCCTCGCACTCAGCGTCTCAGCTCCTCGCATTCAGCGTCTCAGCGCCTCGCACTCAGCGTCTCAGCGCCTCGCACTCAGCGCCTCGCCCTCAGCGACTGACACTCAGCGTCGCAGCGCCTCGCACTCAGCGCCTCGCACTCAGCGTCTCAGCTCCTCGCACTCAGCGCTTCAGCGCCTCGCACTCTGAGTCTCAGCGCCTCGCACTCAGCGTCTCAGCGCCTCGCACTCAGCGCCTCGCAGTCAGCGTATCAGCGCCTCGCACTCAGCGTCTCTGCATCTCGCACTCAGCGTCTCGGCGCTTCGCACTCAGCGTCTCAGTGTCTCGCACTCAGCGACTCGAGCTCAGCGTCTCAGCGCCTCGCCCTCAGTGACTCGCACTCAGCGTCGCAGCGCCTCGCACTCAGCGCCTCGCACTCAGCGTCTCAGCTACTCGAACTCAGCAACTCAAGCTCAGCGTCTCAGCGCCTCGCTCTCAGTGACTCGCACTCAGCGTCGCTGTGCCTCACACTCAGCGTCTCAGCGCCTCGCACTCAGCGTCTCAGCGCCTCGCACTCAGTGCCTCGAAGTCAGCGTCTCAGCTCCTCGCACTCAGCGTCTCAGCGCCTCGCACTCAGCGTCTCAGCGCCACGCACTCAGCGTCTCAGCGCTTTTCACTCAGCGTCTCAGCGCCTCGCAATCAGCGCCTCAGCGACCCGCACTCAGCGTCTCAGCGCCTCGCACTCAGCGCCTCGCACTCAGCGTCTCAGCGCCTCGCACTCAGCGTCTCAGCGCCTCGCACTCAGCGTCTCAGCGCCTTGCACTCAGCATTTCAGCTCCTCGCACTCAGTTTTTCAGCTCCTCGCACTCAGCTTCTCAGCACCTCGCACTCAGCTTCTCGCACTCAGCGTCTCAGCGCCTCGCATTCAGCCTCTCAGCGCCTCGCACTCAGCGTCTCAGCACCTCAGCGACTCGCACTCAGTGCCTCGCACTCAGCGTGTCGGCGACTCACACTCAGCGCCTCAGCGCCTTTCACTCAGCGTCTTAGTGCCTCGCAATCAGCGCCTCAGTGACCCGCACTCGGCGTCTCAGCGCCTCGCACTCAGCGTCTCAGCGCCTCGCACTCAGCGCCTCAGCGCCTCGCACTCAGCGCCTCAGCGCCTCGCACTCAGCGTCTCAGCACCTCGCACTCAGCTTCTCAGCACCTCAGCGACTCGCACTCAGTGCCTCGCACTCAGCGTCTCGGCAACTCGCACTCAGCGTCTCAGCGCCTCGCACTCAGCGTCTCAGCTCCTCGCACTCAGCGTCTCAGCTCCTCGCACTCAGTGTCTTAGCGCCTCGCACTCAGCGTCTCAGCGCCTCGCACTCAGCGCCTCGCCCTCAGCGACTCACACTCAGTGTCGCAGCGCCTCGCACTCAGCGCTTCAGCGCCTCACACTCTGAGTCTCAGTGCCTCGCACTCAGCGACTCAGCACCTCGCACTCAGCGCCTCGCACTCAGCGTCTCAGCGCCTCACACTCAGCGTCTCTGCATCTCGCACTCAGCGTCTCGGCGCTTCGCACTCAGCGTCTCAGCATCTCGCACTCAGCGACTCGCACTCAGCGTCTCGGCGACTCGCACTCAGCGCCTCGCACTCAGCGTCTCAGCGCCTCGCACTCAGCGTCTCAGCGACTCGCACTCAGCGTCTCAGCAACTCGAGATCAGCGTCTCAGCGCCTCGCCCTCAGCGCCTCGCACTCAGCGTCGCAGCGCCTCGCACTCAGCGCCTCGTAGTCAGCGTCTCAGCTCCTCGCACTCAGCGTCTCAGCTCCTCGCACTCAGCGTCTCAGCGCCTCGCACTCAGCGTCTCAGCGCCTCGCACTCAGCGTCTCGGTGACTTGCACTCAGCGTCTCGGTTCCTCGCACTCAGAGACTCGGCGCCTCGCACTCAGAGTCTCAGCGCCTCGCACTCAGAGTCTCAGTGCCTCGCACTCAGTCTCGGCGACTCGCACTCAGAGTCTCAGCGACTCGCACTCAGAGTCTCAGCGACTCGCACTCAGCGCCTCACACTCACCGCCTCGCACTCAGCGTCTCAGCGCCTCGCACTCAGCGTCTCAGCGCCTCGCACTCAGCGTCTCAGCGCCTCGCACTCAGCGTCTCAGCGCCTCGCAATCAGCGCCTCAGCGACCCGCACTCTGCGTCTCAGCGCCTCGCACTCAGCACCTCGCCCTCAGCGTCTCGCCCTCAGCGTATCAGCGCCTCGCAATCAGCGCCTCAGCGACCCGCACTCTGCGTCTCAGCGCCTCGCACTCAGCGCCTCGCCCTCAGCGTCTCGCCCTCAGCGTCTCAGCGCCTCGCCCTCAGCGCCTCGCACTCAGCATCTCGGCGTCTTGCACTCAGTGTCTCAGCCCCTCGCCCTCAGCGTCTCGCCCTCAGCGCTTCAGTGCCCCGCACTCTGAGTCTCAGCGCCTAGCACTCAGCGTCTCAGCTCCTCGCACTCAGCGTCTCAGCGACTCGCACTCAGCATCTCAGCAACTCGAGCTCAGCGTCTCAGCGCCTCGCCCTCAGCGCCTCGCACTCAGCGTCGCAGCGCCTTGCACTCAGCGCCTCGCAGTCAGCGTCTCAGCTCCTCGCACTCAGCGTCTCAGCTCCTCGCACTCAGCGTCTCAGCGCCTCGCACTCAGCGTCTCAGCGCCTCGCACTCAGTGTCTCGGTGACTCGCACTCAGCGTCTCGGTGCCTCGCACTCAGAGTCTCGTCGCCTCGCACTCAGAGTCTCAGCGCCTTGCACTCAGAGTCTCAGCGCCTCGCACTCAGTCTCGGCGACTCGCACTCAGAGTCTCAGCGACTCGCACTCAGCGCCTCACACTCACCGCCTCGCGCTCTGAGTCTCGGCGCCTTGCATTCAGCGTCTCGGTGCCTCGCTCTCAGCATCTCAGCACTTTGCACTCAGCGTCTCGGCGCTTTGCAATCAGAGTCTCTGCGCCTCGCACTCAGCTTCTCGGCACCTTGCACTCCGCGCCTCGCACTCAGCGCTTCAGTGCCCCGCATTCTGAGTCTCAGCGACTTGCACTCAGCGCCTCGCACTCAGCGTCTCAGCTCCTCGCACTCAGCGCTTCAGCGCCTCGCACTCAGCACCTTGCACTCAGCGCCTTGCCCTCTGCGACTCACACTCAGCGTCGCAGCGCCTCTCACTCAGTGTCTCAGTGCCACGCATTCAGCTCCTCGCACTCAGCACCTCGCACTCCGCGCCTTGAACTCAGAGTCTCAGGACCTCAGCGCCTCACACTCAGCGACTCGAGCTCAGCGTCTCAGCGCCTCGCCCTCAGCGACTCGCACTCAGCGTCGCAGTGCCTCGCACTCAGCGCCTCGCACTCAGCGTCTCAGCTCCTCGCACTCAGCGTCTCAGCGCCTCGCACTCAGCGTCTCGGCGACTCACACTCAGCGCCTCAGCGCCTCGCTCTCAGAGTCTCAGCGACTCGCACTCAGCTTCTGAGCGACTCGCACTCAGCTCCTCACACTCACCGCCTCGCACTCTGAGTCTCAGCGCCTCGCACTCAGCATCTCAGCGCATCGCACTCCGCGCCTCGCACTCAGCGCTTCAGTGCCCCGCACTCTGATTCTCAGCGCCTCGCACTCAGCGTCTCGGCGACTCGCACTCAGCGTCTCAGCGCCTCGCACTCAGCGTCTCAGCGCCTCGCACTCAGCGTCTCAGCATCTCGCACTCAGCGTCTCAGCATCTCGCACTCAGCATCTCAGCGCCTCGCCCTCAGCACCTCGAACTCAGCAACTCGCCCTCAGCGTCGCAGCGCCTCGCACTCAGCGCCTCAGCGACCCGCACTCAGCGTCGCAGCGCCTCGCACTCAGCGTCTCAGCGCCTCGCACTCAGCGTCTCAGTGCTTCGCACTCAGCGTCTCAGCGCCTCGCACTCAGCGTCTCAGCGCCTCGCACTCAGCGCCTCGAACTCAGCGTCTCAGCGACCCGCACTCAGCGTCTCAGCGACCCGCACTCAGCGCCGCAGCGCCTCGCACTCAGCGTCTCAGCACCTCGCACTCAGCGCCTCGAACTCAGCGTCTCAGCGCCTCGCACTCAGCGTCTCAGTGCTTCGCACTCAGCGTCTCAGCGCCTTACACTCAGCGTCTCAGCACCTCGCACTCAGCGCCTCGAACTCAGCATCTCAGCGCCTCGCACTCAGCGTCTCAGTGCTTCGCCCTCAGCATCTCGACGCCTTGCACTCAGCATCTCGGCGCTTTGCACTCAGCGTCTCAGCGCCTCGCTCTCAGCGTCTTGCACTCAGCATCTCAGCCCTTTGCACTCAGCGTCTCAGCACCTCACACTCAGCATCTCGGCGCCTTGCACTCAGCATCTCGGCGCATTGCGCCCAGCGTCTCAGCGTCTCAGGAGCTCAGCGCCTCGCACTCAGCGTCTCAGCGCCTCGCACTCAGTCCCTTGAACTCAGCGTCTCAGGACCTCAGCGCCTCGCACTCAAAGTCTCAGCACCTCACACTCAGTGACTCAGCGACTCGCACTCAGCGACTCGAGCTCAGCGTCTCAGCACCTCGCGCTGAGTCTCAGCGACTCGAGCTCAGCGTCTCAGCGCCTCGCCCTCAGTGACTCGCACTCAGCGTCGCAGGGCCTCACACTCAGCGTCTCAGCGCCTCGAACTCAGCATCTCAGCTCCTCGCACTCAGCGTCTCAGCACCTCGCACTCAGCTTCTCTCACTCAGCATCTCAGCGCCTCGCAATCAGCGCCTCAGCGACCCGCACTCTGCGTCTCAGCGCCTCGCACTCAGCACCTCGCCCTCAGCGTCTCAGCGCCTCCCAATCAGCGCCTCAGCGACCCGCACTCAGCGTCTCAGCGCCTCGCACTCAGCGCCTCGCATTCAGCGTCTCAGCTCCTCGCACTCAGCATCTCAAAACCTCGCACTCAGCATCTCAGCACCTCGCACTCAGCACATCGCACTCAGCATCTCAGCGCCTCACATTCAGCCTCTCAGCGCCTCGCACTCAGCGTCTCGGCGACTCGCACTCAGCGTCTCAGTGCCTCGCACTCAGTGCCTGGAACTCAGCGTCTCAGCACCACGCACTCAGCGTCTCAGCGCCTCGAACTCAGCATCCCAGCGCCTCGCACTCAGCGTCTCAGCGCCTCGCACTCAGCGTCTCAGCGCCTCGCACTCAGCGTCTCAGTGCCTCGCACTCAGTGCCTCGAACTCAGCGTCCCAGCGCCTCGCACTCAGCGTCTCAGCGCCTCGCACTCAGCGTCTCAGCGCCTCGCACTCAGCGTCTCAGCGCCTCGCAATCAGCGCCTCAGCTACCCGCACTCTGCGTCTCAGCGCCTCGCACTCATCACCTCGCCCTCAGCGTCTCGCCCTCAGCGTATCAGCGCCTCGCAATCAGCGTCTCAGTGACCCGCACTCTGATTCTCCGCGCCTCGCACTCAGCACCTCGCCCTCAGCGTCTCGCCCTCAGCGTCTCAGCGCCTCGCCCTCAGCGCCTCGCACTCAGCATCTCGGCGTCTTGCACTCAGTGTCTCAGCCCCTCGCCCTCAGCGTCTCGCCCTCAGCGTCTCAGCGCGTTGCACTCAGCGTCTCAGCGCCAGGCACTCAGCGTCTCAGCGCCTCGCACTCAGCGCCTCAACGCCTCGCACTCAGCGCCTCGCACTCAGCGTCTCAGCTCCTCGCACTCAGCATCTCAGCACCTCGCACTCAGCATCTCAGCACCTCGCACTCAGCATCTCAGCACCTCGCACTCAGCGTCTCGGCGACTCGCACTCAGCGTCTCAGCGCCTCGCTCTCAGAGTCTCAGCGACTCGCACTCAGCTTCTTAGCGACTCGAACTCAGCGCCTCACACTCACCGCCTCGCACTCTGAGTCTCAGCGCCACGCACTCAGCATCTCAGCGCATCGCACTCCGCGCCTCGCACTCAGCACTTCAGTGCCCCGCACTCTGATTCTCAGCGCCTTGCACTCAGCGCCTCAGCGACCCGCACTCAGCGTCTCAGCGCCTCGCACTCAGCGCCTCAGCGACCCGCACTCAGCATCGCAGCGCCTCGCACTCAGCGTCTCAGCGCCTCGCACTCAGCGTCTCAGTGCTTCGCACTCAGCGTCTCAGCGCCTCGCACTCAGCGTCTCAGCGCCTCGCACTCAGCGCCTCGAACTCAGCGTCTCAGCGACCCGCACTCAGCTTCTCAGCGCCTCGCACTCAGCGCCTCAGCGACCCGCACTCAGCGCCGCAGCGCCTCGCACTCAGCATCTCAGCGCCTCGCACTCAGCGCCTCGAACTCAGCGCCGCAGCGCCTCGCACTCAGCGTCTCAGCGCCTCGCACTCAGCGCCTCGAACTCAGCGTCTCAGCGCCTCGCACTCAGGGTCTCAGTGCATCGCACTCAGCGTCTCAGCGCCTCACACTCAGCGTCTCAGCGCCTCGCACTCAGCGCCTCGAACTCAGCGTCCTCAGCGCCTCGCACTCAGCGTCTCAGTGCTTCGCCCTCAGCATCTCGGCGCCTTGCACTCAGCATCTCGGCGCTTTGCACTCAGCGTCTCAGCGCCTCGCTCTCAGCGTCTCAGCGCCTCGCCCTCAGCGTCTTGCACTCAGCATCTCAGCCCTTTGCACTCAGCGTCTAAGCACCTCACACTCAGCATCTCGGCGCCTTGCACTCAGCATCTCGGCGCATTGCGCCCAGCGTCTCAGCGTCTCAGGAGCTCAGCCCCTCGCACTCAGCGTCTCAGCGCCTCGCACTCAGTCCCTTGAACTCAGCGTCTCAGGACCTCAGCGCCTCGCACTCAAAGTCTCAGCACCTCACTCAGCGACTCAGCGACTCGCACTCAGCGACTCGAGCTCAGTGTCTCAGTACCTCGGGCTGAGTCTCAGCGACTCGAGCTCAGCGTCTCAGCGCCTCGCCCTCAGTGACTCGCACTCAGCGTCGCAGCGCCTCACACTCAGCGTCTCAGCGCCTCGCACTCAGCGTCTCAGCGCCTCGCACTCAGCATCTCAGCTCCTCGCACTCAGCGTCTCAGCACCTCGCACTCAGCTTCTTGCACTCAGC
Source organism: Carcharodon carcharias (assembly GCF_017639515.1). NCBI lineage: Eukaryota > Metazoa > Chordata > Chondrichthyes > Lamniformes > Lamnidae > Carcharodon > Carcharodon carcharias. The sequence goes on along the minus strand of NC_054470.1, from coordinate 117,613,861 downwards.
GTCTCAGCACCTCGCATTCAGCCTCTCAGCGCCTCGCACTCAGCGTCTCAGCACCTCAGCGACTCGCACTCAGTGCCTCGCACTCAGCGTCTCGGCGACTGGCACTCAGCGCCTCAGCGCCTTTCACTCAGCGTCTCAGCTCCTCGCAATCAGCGCCTCAGCGACCCGCACTCAGCGACTCGAGCTCAGCGTCTCAGCACCTCGCGCTGAGTCTCAGCGACTCGAGCTCAGCGTCTCAGCGCCTCGCCCTCAGTGACTCGCACTCAGCGTCGCAGTGCCTCACACTCAGCGTCTCAGCGCCTCGCACTCAGCATCTCAGCGCCTCGCACTCAGCATCTCAGCGCCTCACATTCATCCTCTCAGAGCCTCGCACTCAGCGTCTCGGCGACTCGCACTCAGCGTCTCAGTGCCTTGCACTCAGTGCCTCGAACTCAGTGTCTCAGCGCCACGCACTCAGCGTCTCAGCGCCTCGAACTCAGCATCTCAGCGCCTCGCACTCAGCATCTCAGCTCCTCGCACTCAGCGTCTCAGCACCTCGCACTCAGCTTCTCGCACTCAGCGTCTCAGCGCCTCGCATTCAGCCTCTCAGCGCCTCGCACTCAGCGTCTCAGCACCTCAGCGTCTCGCACTCAGCTTCTGAGCGACCCGCACTCAGCGTCTCAGCGCCTCGCACACAGCGTCTCAGCGCCTCGCAATCAGCGCCTCAGCGCCTTTCACTCAGCGTCTCAGCGCCTCGCAATCAGCGCCTCAGCGATCCGCACTCTGCGTCTCAGCACCTCGCACTCAGCGCCTCGCCCTCAGCGTCTCGCCCTCAGCGTCTCAGCGCCTCGCCCTCAGCGCCTCGCACTCAGCATCTCGGCGTCTTGCACTCAGTGTCTCAGCCCCTCGCCCTCAGCGTCTCGCCCTCAGCGTCTCAGTGCCTCGCACTCAGCGTCTCAGCGCCTCGCAATCAGCGCCTCAGCGACCCGCACTCTGCGTCTCAGCGCCTCGCACTCAGCACCTCACCCTCAGCGTCTCAGCGCCTCCCAATCAGCGCCTCAGCGACCCGCACTCAGCGTCTCAGCGCCTCGCACTCAGCGCCTCGCACTCAGCGTCTCAGCTCCTCGCACTCAGTATCTCAAAACCTCGCACTCAGCATCTCAGCACCTCGCACTCAGCACATTGCACTCAGCATCTCAGCGCCTCACATTCAGCCTCTCAGCGCCTCGCACTCAGCGTCTCGGCGACTCGCACTCAGCGTCTCAGTGCCTCGCACTCAGTGCCTGGAACTCAGCGTCTCAGCGCCACGCACTCAGCGTTTCAGCGCCTCGAACTCAGCGTCCCAGCGCCTCGCACTCAGCGTCTCAGCGCCTCGCACTCAGCGTCTCAGCGCCTCGCACTCAGCGTCTCAGTGCCTCGCACTCAGTGCCTCGAACTCAGCGTCCCAGCGCCTCGCACTCAGCGTCTCAGCGCCTCGCACTCAGCGTCTCAGCGCCTCGCACTCAGCATCTCAGCGCCTCGCAATCAGCGCCTCAGCGACCCGCACTCTGCGTCTCATCGCCTCGCACTCATCACCTCGCCCTCAGCGTCTCGCCCTCAGCGTATCAGCGCCTCGCCCTCAGCGCCTCGCACTCAGCATCTCGGCGTCTTGCACTCAGTGTCTCAGCCCCTCGCCCTCAGCGTCTCGCCCTCAGCGTCTCAGCGCGTTGCACTCAGCGTCTCAGCGCCTCGCACTCAGCGTCTCAGCGCCTCGCACTCAGCGCCTCAACGCCTCGCACTCAGCGCCTTGCACTCAGCGTCTCAGCTCCTTGCACTCAGCATCTCAGCACCTCGCACTCAGCATCTCAGCACCTCTCATTCAGTACCTCGCACTCAGCGTCTCAGCGCCTCGCATTCAGCCTCTCAGCGCCTCGCACTCAGCGTCTCGGCGACTCGCACTCAGCGTCTCAGCGCCTCGCTCTCAGAGTCTCAGCGACTCGCACTCAGCTTCTTAGCGACTCGCACTCAGCGCCTCACACTCACCGCCTCGCACTCTGAGTCTCAGCGCGACGCACTCAGCATCTCAGCGCATCGCACTCCGCGCCTCGCACTCAGCACTTCAGTGCCCCGCACTCTGATTCTCAGCGCCTTGCACTCAGCGCCTCAGCGACCCGCACTCAGCGTCTCAGCGCCTCGCACTCAGCGCCTCAGCGACCCGCACTCAGCATCGCAGCGCCTCGCACTCAGCGTCTCAGCGCCTCGCACTCAGCGTCTCAGTGCTTCGCACTCAGCGTCTCAGCGCCTCGCACTCAGCGTCTCAGCGCCTCGCACTCAGCGCCTCGAACTCAGCGTCTCAGCGACCCGCACTCAGCTTCTCAGCGCCTCGCACTCAGCGCCTCAGCGACCCGCACTCAGCGCCGCAGCGCCTCGCACTCAGCATCTCAGCGCCTCGCACTCAGCGCCTCGAACTCAGCGCCGCAGCGCCTCGCACTCAGCGTCTCAGCGCCTCGCACTCAGCGCCTCGAACTCAGCGTCTCAGCGCCTCGCACTCAGGGTCTCAGTGCTTCGCACTCAGCGTCTCAGCGCCTCACACTCAGCGTCTCAGCGCCTCGCACTCAGCGCCTCGAACTCAGCGTCTCAGCGCCTCGCACTCAGCGTCTCAGTGCTTCGCCCTCAGCATCTCGGCGCCTTGCACTCAGCATCTCGGCGCTTTGCACTCAGCGTCTCAGCGCCTCGCTCTCAGCGTCTCAGCGCCTCGCTCTCAGCGTCTTGCACTCAGCATCTCAGCCCTTTGCACTCAGCGTCTAAGCACCTCACACTCAGCATCTCGGCGCCTTGCACTCAGCATCTCGGCGCATTGCGCCCAGCGTCTCAGCGTCTCAGGAGCTCAGCCCCTCGCACTCAGCGTCTCAGCGCCTCGCACTCAGTGCCTTGAACTCAACGTCTCAGGACCTCAGCGCCTCGCACTCAACGTCTCAGCACCTCACTCAGCGACTCAGCGACTCGCACTCAGCGACTCGAGCTCAGCGTCTCAGCACCTCGGGCTGAGTCTCAGCGACTCGAGCTCAGCGTCTCAGCGCCTCGCCCTCAGTGACTCGCACTCAGCGTCGCAGCGCCTCACACTCAGCGTCTCAGCGCCTCGCACTCAGCGTCTCAGCGCCTCGCACTCAGCATCTCAGCTCCTCGCACTCAGCGTCTCAGCACCTCGCACTCAGCTTCTCGCACTCAGCGTCTCAGCACCTCGCATTCAGCCTCTCAGCGCCTCACACTCAGCGTCTCAGCACCTCAGCGACTCGCACTCAGTGCCTCGCACTCAGCGTCTCGGCGACTCGCACTCAGCGCCTCAGCGCCTTTCACTCAGCGTCTCAGCTCCTCGCAATCAGCGCCTCAGCGACCCGCACTCTGCGTCTCAGCGCCTCACACTCAGCACCTCGCCCTCAGCGTCCTACCCTCAGCGTCTCAGCGCCTCCCAATCAGCGCCTCAGCGACCCGCACTCTGCGTCTCAATGCCGCGCACTCAGCGCCTCGCCTCAGCGTCTCGCCCTCAGCGTCTCAGCGCCTCGCCCTCAGCTTCTCGCACTCAGCGTCTCAGCCCCTCGCATTCAGCCTCTCAGCGCATCGCACTCAGCGTCTCAGCACCTCAGCGACTCGCACTCAGTGCCTCGCACTCAGCGTCTCGGCGACTCGCACTCAGCGCCTCAGCGCCTTTCACTCAGCGTCTCAGCACCTCGCAATCAGCGCCTCAGCGACCCGCACTCAGCGCCTCAGCGCCTTTCACTCAGCGTCTCAGCGCCTCGCACTCAGCGCCTCAGCGCCTCGCACTCAGCGTCTCAGCACCTCAGCGACTCGCACTCAGTGCCTCGCACTCAGCGTCTCGGCGACTCGCACTAAGCGCCTCAGCGCCTTTCACTCAGCGTCTCAGCACCTCGCAATCAGCGCCTCAGCGACCCGCACTCAGCGCCTCAGCGCCTCAGCGCCTTTCACTCAGCGTCTCAGCGCCTCGCACTCAGCGCCTCAGCGCCTCGCACTCAGCATCTCAGCACCTCGCACTCAGCTTCTCAGCACCTCAGCGACTCGCACTCAGTGCCTCGCACTCAGCTTCTCGGCGACTCGCACTCAGCGCCTCAGCAACTCGCACTCAGCGTCTCAGCGCCTCGCACTCAGCGTCTCAGTGCCTCGCACTCAGTGCCTCGAACTCAGTGTCTCCGCGCCTCGCACTCAGCGTCTCAGAACCTCGCACTCAGCTTCTCAGCACCTCAGCGACTCGCACTCAGTGCCTCGCACTCAGCGTCTCGGCGACTCGCACTCAGCGCCTCAGCGCCTCACACTCAGCATCTCAGCGCCTCGCACTCAGCGTCTCAGCGTCTCGCACTCAGCTTCTGAGCGACCCGCACTCAGCGTCTCAGCGCCTCGCACACAGCGTCTCAACGCCTCGCACTCAGCGCCTCGCACTCAGCGTCTCAGCTCCTCGCACTCAGCATCTCAGCACCTCGCACTCAGCATCTCAGCACCTCGCACTCAGCACCTCGCACTCAGCGTCTCAGCGCCTCACATTCAGCCTCTCAGCGCCTCGCACTCAGCGTCTCGGTGACTCGCACTCAGCGTCTCAGCGCCTCGCTCTCAGAGTCTCAGCGACTCGCACTCAGCTTCTGAGCGACTCGCACTCAGCGCCTCACACTCACCGCCTCGCACTCTGAGTCTCAGCGCCTCGCACTCAGCATCTCAGCGCATCGCACTCCGCGCCTCGCACTCAGCGCTTCAGTGCCCCGCACTCTGATTCTCAGCGCCTCGCACTTAGCGCCTCAGCGACCCGCACTCAGCGTCTCAGCGCCTCGCACTCAGCGCCTCAGCGACCCGCACTCAGCGTCACAGCGCCTCGCACTCGGCGTCTCAGCGCCTCGCACTCAGCGTCTCAGCGCTTCGCACTCAGCGTCTCAGCACCTCGCACTCAGCGTCTCAGCGCCTCGCACTCAGCGCCTCGAACTCAGCGTCTCAGCGACCCGCACTCAGCGTCTCAGCGCCTCGCACTCAGCGCCTCAGCGACCCGCACTCAGCGCCGCAGCGCCTCGCACTCAGCGTCTCAGCGCCTCGCACTCAGCGCCTCGAACTCAGCGTCTCAGCGCCTCGCACTCAGCGTCTCAGTGCTTTGCCCTCAGCATCTCGGCGCCTTGCACTCAGCATCTCGGCGCTTTGCACTCAGCGTCTCAGCGCCTCGCTCTCAGCGTCTCAGCGCCTCGCCCTCAGCGTCTTGCACTCAGCATCTCAGCCCTTTGCACTCAGCGTCTCAGCACCTCACACTCAGCATCTCGGTGCCTTGCACTCAGCATCTCGGCGCATTGCGCCCAGCATCTCAGCGTCTCAGGAGCTCAGCGCCTCGCACTCAGCGTCTCAGCGCCTCGCACTCAGTGCCTTGAACTCAGCGTCTCAGGACCTCAGCGCCTCGCACTCAAAGTCTCAGCACCTCACACTCAGCGACTCAGTGACTCGCACTCAGCGACTCGAGCTCAGCGTCTCAGCACCTCGCGCTGAGTCTCAGCGACTCGAGCTCAGCGTCTCAGCGCCTCGCCCTCAGTGACCCGCACTCAGCGTCGCAGCGCCTCACACTCAGCGTCTCAGCGCCTCGCACTCAGCGTCTCAGCGCCTCGCACTCAGCATCTCAGCTCCTCGCACTCAGCGTCTCAGCACCTCGCACTCAGCTTCTCACAATCAGCGTCTCAGCGCCTCGCATTCAGCCTCTCAGCGCCTCGCACTCAGCGTCTCAGCACCTCAGCGACTCGCACTCAGTGCCTCGCACTCAGCGTCTCGGCGACTCGCACTCAGCGCCTCAGCGCCTTTCACTCAGCGTCTCAGCACCTCGCAATCAGCGCCTCAGCAACCCGCACTCTGCATCTCAGCGCCTCGCATTCAGCACCTCGCCCTCAGCGTCTCGCCCTCAGCATCTCAGCGCCTCCTAATCAGCGCCTCAGCGACCCGCACTCTGCGTCTCAGCGCCTCGCACTCAGCGCCTCGCCCTCAGCGTCTCGCCCTCAGCGTCTCAGCACCTCACACTCAGCATCTCGGTGCCTTGCACTCAGCATCTCGGCGCATTGCGCCCAGCGCCTCAGCGTCTCAGGAGCTCAGCGCCTCGCACTCAGCGTCTCAGCGCCTCGCACTCAGTGCCTTGAACCCAGCGTCTCAGGACCTCAGCGCCTCGCACTCAAAGTCTCAGCACCTCAAACTCAGCGACTCAGCGACTCGCACTCAGCGACTCGAGCTCAGCGTCTCACCCTCAGCGTCTCAGCGCCTCGCCCTCAGCTTCTCGCACTCAGCGTCTCAGCCCCTCGCATTCAGCCTCTCAGCGCATCGCACTCAGCGTCTCAGCACCTCAGCGAATCGCACTCAGTGCCTCGCACTCAGCGTCTCGGCGACTCGCACTCAGCGCCTCAGCGCCTTTCACTCAGCGTCTCAGCACCTCGCAATCAGCGCCTCAGCGACCCGCACTCAGCGCCTCAGCGCCTTTCACTCAGCGTCTCAGCGCCTCGCACTCAGCGCCTCAGCGCCTCGCACTCAGCGTCTCAGCACCTCAGCGACTCGCACTCAGTGCCTCAGCGCCTTTCACTCAGCGTCTCAGCGCCTCGCACTCAGCGCCTCAGCGCCTCGCACTCAGCGTCTCAGCACCTCAGCGACTCGCACTCAGTGCCTCGCACTCAGCGTCTCGGCGACTCGCACTAAGCGCCTCAGCGCCTTTCACTCAGCGTCTCAGCACCTCGCAATCAGCGCCTCAGCGACCCGCACTCAGCGCCTCAGCGCCTTTCACTCAGCGTCTCAGCGCCTCGCACTCAGCGCCTCAGCGCCTTGCACTCAGCGTCTCAGCACCTCGCACTCAGCTTCTCAGCACCTCAGCGACTCGCACTCAGTGCCTCGCACTCAGCTTCTCGGCGACTCGCACTCAGCGCCTCAGCAACTCGCACTCAGCGTCTCAGCGCCTCGCACTCAGCGTCTCAGTGCCTCGCACTCAGTGCCTCGAACTCAGCGTCTCAGCGCCTCGCACTCAGCGTCTCAGCACCTCGCACTCAGCTTCTCAGCACCTCAGCGACTCGCACTCAGTGCCTCGCACTCAGCGTCTCGGCGACTCGCACTCAGCGCCTCAGCGCCTCACACTCAGCATCTCAGCGCCTCGCACTCAGCGTCTCAGCGTCTCGCACTCAGCTTCTGAGCGACCCGCACTCAGCGTCTCAGCGCCTCGCACACAGCGTCTCAACGCCTCGCACTCAGCGCCTCGCACTCAGCGTCTCAGCTCCTCGCACTCAGCATCTCAGCACCTCGCACTCAGCATCTCAGCACCTCGCACTCAGCACCTCGCACTCAGCGTCTCAGCGCCTCACATTCAGCCTCTCAGCGCCTCGCACTCAGCGTCTCGGTGACTCGCACTCAGCGTCTCAGCGCCTCGCTCTCAGAGTCTCAGCGACTCGCACTCAGCTTCTGAGCGACTCGCACTCAGCGCCTCACACTCACCGCCTCGCACTCTGAGTCTCAGCGCCTCGCACTCAGCATCTCAGCGCATCGCACTCCGCGCCTCGCACTCAGCGCTTCAGTGCCCCGCACTCTGATTCTCAGCGCCTCGCACTTAGCGCCTCAGCGACCCGCACTCAGCGTCTCAGCGCCTCGCACTCAGCGCCTCAGCGACCCGCACACAGCGTCGCAGCGCCTCGCACTCAGCGTCTCAGCGCCTCGCACTCAGCGTCTCAGCGCTTCGCACTCAGCGTCTCAGCGCCTCGCACTCAGCGTCTCAGCGCCTCGCACTCAGCGCCTCGAACTCAGCGTCTCAGCGACCCGCACTCAGCGTCTCAGCGCCTCGCACTCAGCGTCTCAGCGCCTCGCACTCAGCGCCTCGAACTCAGCGTCTCAGTGACCCGCACTCAGCGTCTCAGCGCCTCGCACTCAGCGCCTCAGCGACCCGCACTCAGCGCCGCAGCGCCTCGCACTCAGCGTCTCAGCGCCTCGCACTCAGCGCCTCGAACTCAGCGTCTCAGCGCCTCGCACTCAGCGTCTCAGTGCTTCGCCCTCAGCATCTCGGCGCCTTGCACTCAGCATCTCGGCGCTTTGCACTCAGCGTCTCAGCGCCTCGCTCTCAGCGTCTCAGCGCCTCGCCCTCAGCGTCTTGCACTCAGCATCTCAGCCCTTTGCACTCAGCGTCTCAGCACCTCACACTCAGCATCTCGGTGCCTTGCACTCAGCATCTCGGCGCATTGCGCCCAGCATCTCAGCGTCTCAGGAGCTCAGCGCCTCGCACTCAGCGTCTCAGCGCCTCGCACTCAGTGCCTTGAACTCAGCGTCTCAGGACCTCAGCGCCTCGCACTCAAAGTCTCAGCACCTCACACTCAGCGACTCAGCGACTCGCACTCAGCGACTCGAGCTCAGCGTCTCAGCACCTCGCGCCTCGCCCTCAGCGACTCGAGCTCAGCGTCTCAGCGCCTCGCCCTCAGTGACTCGCACTCAGCGTCGCAGCGCCTCACACTCAGCGTCTCAGCGCCTCGCACTCAGCGTCTCAGCGCCTCGCACTCAGCATCTCAGCTCCTCGCACTCAGCGTCTCAGCACCTCGCACTCAGCTTCTCACAATCAGCGTCTCAGCGCCTCGCATTCAGCCTCTCAGCGCCTCGCACTCAGCGTCTCAGCACCTCAGCGACTCGCACTCAGTGCCTCGCACTCAGCGTCTCGGCGACTCGCACTCAGCGCCTCAGCGCCTTTCACTCAGCGTCTCAGCACCTCGCAATCAGCGCCTCAGCAACCCGCACTCTGCATCTCAGCGCCTCGCATTCAGCACCTCGCCCTCAGCGTCTCGCCCTCAGCGTCTCAGCGCCTCCCAATCAGCGCCTCAGCGACCCGCACTCTGCGTCTCAGCGCCTCGCACTCAGCGCCTCGCCCTCAGCGTCTCGCCCTCAGCGTCTCAGCACCTCACACTCAGCATCTCGGTGCCTTGCACTCAGCATCTCGGCGCATTGCGCCCAGCGCCTCAGCGTCTCAGGAGCTCAGCGCCTCGCACTCAGCGTCTCAGCGCCTCACACTCAGTGCCTTGAACCCAGCGTCTCAGGACCTCAGCGCCTCGCACTCAAAGTCTCAGCACCTCACACTCAGCGACTCAGCGACTCGCACTCAGCGACTCGAGCTCAGCGTCTCAGCACCTCGCGCTGAGTCTCAGCGACTCGAGCTCAGCGTCTCAGCGCCTCGCCCTCAGTGACTCGCACTCAGCATCGCAGCGCCTCACACTCAGCGTCTCAGCGCCTCGCACTCAGCGTCTCAGCGCCTCGCACTCAGCATCACAGCTCCTCGCACTCAGCGTCTCAGCACCTCGCACTCAGCTTCTCACAATCAGCGTCTCAGCGCCTCGCATTCAGCCTCTCAGCGCCTCGCACTCAGCGTCTCAGCACCTCAGCGACTCGCACTCAGTGCCTCGCACTCAGCGTCTGGGCGACTCGCACTCAGCGCCTCAGCGCCTTTCACTCAGCGTCTCAGCGCCTCGCAATCAGCGCCTCAGCAACCCGCACTCTGCGTCTCAGCGCCTCGCACTCAGCACCTCGCCCTCAGCGTCTCGCCCTCAGCGTCTCAGCGCCTCCCAATCAGCGCCTCAGCGACCCGCACTCTGCGTCTCAGCGCCTCGCACTCAGCGCCTCGCCCTCAGCGTCTCGCCCTCAGCGTCTCAGCGCCTCGCCCTCAGCTTCTCGCCCTCAGCGTCTCAGCGCCTCGCCCTCAGCTTCTCGCACTCAGCGTCTCAGCACCTCAGCGACTCGCACTCAGTGCCTCGCACTCAGCGTCTCGGCGACTCGCACTCAGCGCCTCAGCGCATTTCACTCAGCGTCTCAGCACCTCGCAATCAGCGCCTCAGCGACCCGCACTCAGCGTCTCAGCACCTCGCACTCAGCTTCTCAGCACCTCAGCGACTCGCACTCAGTGCCTCGCACTCAGCGTCTCGGCGACTCGCACTCAGCGTCTCAGTGCCTCGCACTCAGTGCCTCGAACTCAGCGTCTCAGCGCCACGCACTCAGCGTCTCAGCGCCTCGAACTCAGCGTCTCGGCGACTGCACTCAGCGCCTTAGCACCTCGCACTCAGCGTCTCGGCGCTTCGCACTCAGCGACTCGAGCTCAGCGTCTCAGCGCCTCGCCCTCAGTGACTCGCACTCAGCGTCACAGCGCCTCGCACTCAGTGCCTCGCACTCAGCGTCTCAGCGCCTCACACTCAGCGTCTCGGCGCTTCGCTCTCAGCATCTTGGCGCTTTGCTCTCAGCGTCTCAGCGTCTCGCACTCAGCGACTCAAGCTCAGCGTCTCAGCGCCTCGCCCTCAGTGACTCACACTCAGCGTCGCTGCGCCTCGCACTCAGCGTCTCAGCGCCTCGCACTCAGCGTCTCAGCGCCTCGCACTCAGTGCCTCGAAGTCAGTGTCTCAGCTCCTCGCACTCAGCGTCTCAGCGCCTCGCACTCAGCGTCTCAGCGCCTTTCACTCAGCGTCTCAGCGCCTCTCAATCAGCGCCTCAGCGAGCGGCACTCAGCGTCTCAGCGCCTCGCACTCAGCGCCTCGCACTCAGTGTCTCAGCGCCTCGCACTCAGCTTCTCAGCACCTCGCACTCAGCGTCTCAGCGCCTCGCACTCAGCATTTCAGCTCCTCGCACTCAGCGTCTCAGCACCTCGCACTCAGCTTCTCGCACTCAGCGTCTCAGCGCCTCGCATTCAGCCTCTCAGCCCCTCGCACTCAGCGTCTCAGCACCTCAGCGACTCGCACTCAGTACCTCGCACTCAGCGTCTCGGCGACTCGCACTCAGCGCCTCAGCGCCTTTCACTCAGCGTCTCAGCGCCTCGCAATCAGCGCCTCAGCGACCCGCACTCGGCGACTCAGCGCCTCGCACTCAGCGTCTCAGCGCCTCGCACTCAGCGCCTCAGCGCCTCGCACTCAGTGTATCAGCACCTCGCACTCAGCTTCTCAGCACCTCAGCGACTCGCACTCAGTGCCTCGCACTCAGCGTCTCGGCGACTCGCACTCAGCGCCTCAGCGCCTCTCACTCAGTGTCTCAGCTCCTCGCACTCAGCGTCTCAGTGCCTCGCACTCAGTGCCTCGAACTCAGCGTCTCAGCGCCACGCACTCAGAGTCTCAGCGCCTCGCACTCAGCGTCTCAGCTCCTCGCACTCAGCGTCTCAGCGCCTCGCACTCAGCGCCTCGCCCTCAGCGACTCACACTCAGTGTCGCAGCGCCTCGCACTCAGCGTCTCAGCGACTCGCACTCAGAGCCTCGCACTCAGCGTCTCTGCGCCTCGCACTCAGCGTCTCTGCATCTCGCACTCAGCGTCTCGGCGCTTCGCACTCAGCGTCTCAGCACCTCGCACTCAGCGACTCGAGCTCAGCGTCTCAGCACCTCGCCCTCAGTGACTCGCACTCAGTGCCTCGAACTCAGCGTCTCAGCGCCACGCACTCAGCGTCTCAGCGCCTCGAACTCAGCGTCCCAGCGCCTCGCACTCAGCGGCTCAGCGCCTCGCACTCAGCATCTCAGCGCCTCGCACTCAGCGTCTCAGCGCCTCGCAATCAGCGCCTCAGTGACCCGCACTCTGCGCCTGTGCCTCGCACTCAGCACCTCGCCCTCAGCGTCTCGCCCTCACCGTATCAGCGCCTCGCAATCAGCGCCTCACCCTCAGCGCCTCGCACTCAGCATCTCGGCGTCTTGCACTCAGTGTCTCAGCCCCTCGCCCTCAGCGTCTCGCCCTCAGTGTCTCAGCGCTTTGCACTCAGCGTCTCAGCGCCTCGCACTCAGTGCCTCAGCGCCTCGCACTCAGCGTCTCAGCACCTCGCACTCAGCTTCTCAGCACCTCAGCGACTCGCACTCAGTGCCTCACACTCAGCGTCTCGGTGACTCGCACTCAGCGCCTCAGCGCCTCGCACTCAGCGTCTCAGCGCCTCGCACTCAGCGTCTCAGCGCCTCGCACTCAGCGCCTCGCACTCAGCGTCTCAGCTCCTCGCATTCAGCGTCTCAGCGCCTCGCACTCAGCGTCTCAGCGCCTCGCACTCAGCGCCTCGCACTCAGCGTCTCAGCTCCTCGCATTCAGCATCTCAGCACCTCGCACTCAGCATCTCAGAACCTCGCACTCAGCGACTCGCACTCACCTTCTGAGCGACTCGCACTCAGCGCCTCACACTCACCGCCTCGCACTCTGAGTCTCAGCGCCTCGCACTCAGCATCTCAGCGCATCGCACTCCGCGCCTCGCACTCAGCGCTTCAGTGCCCCGCACTCTGATTCTCAGCGCCTCGCACTCAGCGTCTCGGCGACTCGCACTCAGCGTCTCAGCGCCTCGCACTCAGCGTCTCAGCGCCTCGTACTCAGCGTCTCAGCGCCTCGCACTCAGCATCTCAGCGCCTCGCAATCAGCGTCTCAGCATCTCGCACTCAGCGTCTCAGCATCTCGGACTCAGCGTCTCAGTGCCTCGCCCTCAGCGCCTCGAACTCAGTGACTCGCCCTCAGCGTCGCAGCGCCTCGCACTCAGCGTCTCAGCGCCTCGCACTCAGCGCCTCGAACTCAGCGTCTCAGCGCCTCGCACTCACCGTCTTAGCGCTTCGCACTCAGCGTCTCAGCGCTTCGCACTCAGCGCCTCAGCGACCCGCACTCAGCGTCTCAGCGCCTCGCACTCAGCGCCTCAGCGACCCGCACTCAGCGTCGCAGCGCCTCGCACTCAGCGTCTCAGCGCCTCGCACTCAGCGTCTCGGAGCTTCGCACTCAGCGTATCAGCGCCACGCACTCAGCGTCTCAGCGCCTCGCACTCAGCGCCTCGAACTCAGCGTCTCAGCGACCCGCACTCAGCGTCTCAGCGCCTCGCACTCAGCGCCTCAGCGACCCGCACTCAGCGTCGCAGCACCTCGCACTCAGCGTCTCAGCGCCTCGCACTCAGCGTCTCAGCGCCTCGCACTCAGCGTCTCAGTGCTTCGCACTCAGGTCTCAGCGCCACGCACTCAGCGTCTCAGCGCCTCGCACTCAGCGCCTCGAACTCAGCGTCTCAGCGACCCGCACTCAGCGTCGCAGCGCCTCGCACTCAGCGTCTCAGCGCCTCGCATTCAGCACCTCGCACTCAGCGTCTCAGCGCCTCGCACTCAGCGTCTCAGTGCTTCGCACTCAGCGTCTCAGTGTCTCACACTCAGCGTCTCAGCGCCTCGCACTCAGCGCCTCGAACTCAGCGTCTCAGCGCCTCGCACTCAGCGTCTCAGTGCTTCGCCCTCAGCATCTCGGCGCCTTGCACTCAGCATCTCGGCGCTGTGCACTCAGCGTCTCAGCGCCTCGCTCTCAGCGTCTCAGCGCCTCGCCCTCAGCGTCTTGCACTCAGCATCTCAGCCCTTTGCACTCAGCGTCTCAGCACCTCACACTCAGCATCTCGGAGCCTTGCACTCAGCATCTCGGCGCATTGCGCCCAGCGTCTCAGCGTCTCAGGAGCTCAGCGCCTCGCCCTCAGCGACTCGCACTCAGCGCCTCAGCGCCTTTCACTCAGCGTCTCAGCACCTCGCAATCAGCGCCTCAGCAACCCGCACTCTGCATCTCAGCGCCTCGCATTCAGCACCTCGCCCTCAGCGTCTCGCCCTCAGCGTCTCAGCGCCTCCCAATCAGCGCCTCAGCGACCCGCACTCTGCGTCTCAGCGCCTCGCACTCAGCGCCTCGCCCTCAGCGTCTCGCCCTCAGCGTCTCAGCACCTCACACTCAGCATCTCGGTGCCTTGCACTCAGCATCTCGGCGCATTGCGCCCAGCGCCTCAGCGTCTCAGGAGCTCAGCGCCTCGCACTCAGCGTCTCAGCGCCTCACACTCAGTGCCTTGAACCCAGCGTCTCAGGACCTCAGCGCCTCGCACTCAAAGTCTCAGCACCTCACACTCAGCGACTCAGCGACTCGCACTCAGCGACTCGAGCTCAGCGTCTCAGCACCTCGCGCTGAGTCTCAGCGACTCGAGCTCAGCGTCTCAGCGCCTCGCCCTCAGTGACTCGCACTCAGCATCGCAGCGCCTCACACTCAGCGTCTCAGCGCCTCGCACTCAGCGTCTCAGCGCCTCGCACTCAGCATCACAGCTCCTCGCACTCAGCGTCTCAGCACCTCGCACTCAGCTTCTCACAATCAGCGTCTCAGCGCCTCGCATTCAGCCTCTCAGCGCCTCGCACTCAGCGTCTCAGCACCTCAGCGACTCGCACTCAGTGCCTCGCACTCAGCGTCTGGGCGACTCGCACTCAGCGCCTCAGCGCCTTTCACTCAGCGTCTCAGCGCCTCGCAATCAGCGCCTCAGCAACCCGCACTCTGCGTCTCAGCGCCTCGCACTCAGCACCTCGCCCTCAGCGTCTCGCCCTCAGCGTCTCAGCGCCTCCCAATCAGCGCCTCAGCGACCCGCACTCTGCGTCTCAGCGCCTCGCACTCAGCGCCTCGCCCTCAGCGTCTCGCCCTCAGCGTCTCAGCGCCTCGCCCTCAGCTTCTCGCCCTCAGCGTCTCAGCGCCTCGCCCTCAGCTTCTCGCACTCAGCGTCTCAGCACCTCAGCGACTCGCACTCAGTGCCTCGCACTCAGCGTCTCGGCGACTCGCACTCAGCGCCTCAGCGCATTTCACTCAGCGTCTCAGCACCTCGCAATCAGCGCCTCAGCGACCCGCACTCAGCGTCTCAGCACCTCGCACTCAGCTTCTCAGCACCTCAGCGACTCGCACTCAGTGCCTCGCACTCAGCGTCTCGGCGACTCGCACTCAGCGTCTCAGTGCCTCGCACTCAGTGCCTCGAACTCAGCGTCTCAGCGCCACGCACTCAGCGTCTCAGCGCCTCGAACTCAGCGTCTCAGCGACTGCACTCAGCGCCTTAGCACCTCGCACTCAGCGTCTCGGCGCTTCGCACTCAGCGACTCGAGCTCAGCGTCTCAGCGCCTCGCCCTCAGTGACTCGCACTCAGCGTCACAGCGCCTCGCACTCAGTGCCTCGCACTCAGCGTCTCAGCGCCTCACACTCAGCGTCTCGGCGCTTCGCTCTCAGCATCTTGGCGCTTTGCTCTCAGCGTCTCAGCGTCTCGCACTCAGCGACTCAAGCTCAGCGTCTCAGCGCCTCGCCCTCAGTGACTCACACTCAGCGTCGCTGCGCCTCGCACTCAGCGTCTCAGCGCCTCGCACTCAGCGTCTCAGCGCCTCGCACTCAGTGCCTCGAAGTCAGTGTCTCAGCTCCTCGCACTCAGCGTCTCAGCGCCTCGCACTCAGCGTCTCAGCGCCTTTCACTCAGCGTCTCAGCGCCTCTCAATCAGCGCCTCAGCGAGCGGCACTCAGCGTCTCAGCGCCTCGCACTCAGCGCCTCGCACTCAGTGTCTCAGCGCCTCGCACTCAGCTTCTCAGCACCTCGCACTCAGCGTCTCAGCGCCTCGCACTCAGCATTTCAGCTCCTCGCACTCAGCGTCTCAGCACCTCGCACTCAGCTTCTCGCACTCAGCGTCTCAGCGCCTCGCATTCAGCCTCTCAGCCCCTCGCACTCAGCGTCTCAGCACCTCAGCGACTCGCACTCAGTACCTCGCACTCAGCGTCTCGGCGACTCGCACTCAGCGCCTCAGCGCCTTTCACTCAGCATCTCAGCGCCTCGCAATCAGCGCCTCAGCGACCCGCACTCGGCGACTCAGCGCCTCGCACTCAGCGTCTCAGCGCCTCGCACTCAGCGCCTCAGCGCCTCGCACTCAGTGTATCAGCACCTCGCACTCAGCTTCTCAGCACCTCAGCGACTCGCACTCAGTGCCTCGCACTCAGCGTCTCGGCGACTCGCACTCAGCGCCTCAGCGCCTCTCACTCAGTGTCTCAGCTCCTCGCACTCAGCGTCTCAGTGCCTCGCACTCAGTGCCTCGAACTCAGCGTCTCAGCGCCACGCACTCAGAGTCTCAGCGCCTCGCACTCAGCGTCTCAGCTCCTCGCACTCAGCGTCTCAGCGCCTCGCACTCAGCGCCTCGCCCTCAGCGACTCACACTCAGTGTCGCAGCGCCTCGCACTCAGCGTCTCAGCGACTCGCACTCAGAGCCTCGCACTCAGCGTCTCTGCGCCTCGCACTCAGCGTCTCTGCATCTCGCACTCAGCGTCTCGGCGCTTCGCACTCAGCGTCTCAGCACCTCGCACTCAGCGACTCGAGCTCAGCGTCTCAGCACCTCGCCCTCAGTGACTCGCACTCAGTGCCTCGAACTCAGCGTCTCAGCGCCACGCACTCAGCGTCTCAGCGCCTCGAACTCAGCGTCCCAGCGCCTCGCACTCAGCGGCTCAGCGCCTCGCACTCAGCATCTCAGCGCCTCGCACTCAGCGTCTCAGCGCCTCGCAATCAGCGCCTCAGTGACCCGCACTCTGCGCCTGTGCCTCGCACTCAGCACCTCGCCCTCAGCGTCTCGCCCTCACCGTATCAGCGCCTCGCAATCAGCGCCTCACCCTCAGCGCCTCGCACTCAGCATCTCGGCGTCTTGCACTCAGTGTCTCAGCCCCTCGCCCTCAGCGTCTCGCCCTCAGTGTCTCAGCGCTTTGCACTCAGCGTCTCAGCGCCTCGCACTCAGTGCCTCAGCGCCTCGCACTCAGCGTCTCAGCACCTCGCACTCAGCTTCTCAGCACCTCAGCGACTCGCACTCAGTGCCTCACACTCAGCGTCTCGGTGACTCGCACTCAGCGCCTCAGCGCCTCGCACTCAGCGTCTCAGCGCCTCGCACTCAGCGTCTCAGCGCCTCGCACTCAGCGCCTCGCACTCAGCGTCTCAGCTCCTCGCATTCAGCGTCTCAGCGCCTCGCACTCAGCGTCTCAGCGCCTCGCACTCAGCGCCTCGCACTCAGCGTCTCAGCTCCTCGCATTCAGCATCTCAGCACCTCGCACTCAGCATCTCAGCACCTCGCACTCAGCGACTCGCACTCACCTTCTGAGCGACTCGCACTCAGCGCCTCACACTCACCGCCTCGCACTCTGAGTCTCAGCGCCTCGCACTCAGCATCTCAGCGCATCGCACTCCGCGCCTCGCACTCAGCGCTTCAGTGCCCCGCACTCTGATTCTCAGCGCCTCGCACTCAGCGTCTCGGCGACTCGCACTCAGCGTCTCAGCGCCTCGCACTCAGCGTCTCAGCGCCTCGTACTCAGCGTCTCAGCGCCTCGCACTCAGCATCTCAGCGCCTCGCAATCAGCGTCTCAGCATCTCGCACTCAGCGTCTCAGCATCTCGGACTCAGCGTCTCAGTGCCTCGCCCTCAGCGCCTCGAACTCAGTGACTCGCCCTCAGCGTCGCAGCGCCTCGCACTCAGCGTCTCAGCGCCTCGCACTCAGCGCCTCGAACTCAGCGTCTCAGCGCCTCGCACTCACCGTCTTAGCGCTTCGCACTCAGCGTCTCAGCGCTTCGCACTCAGCGCCTCAGCGACCCGCACTCAGCGTCTCAGCGCCTCGCACTCAGCGCCTCAGCGACCCGCACTCAGCGTCGCAGCGCCTCGCACTCAGCGTCTCAGCGCCTCGCACTCAGCGTCTCAGTGCTTCGCACTCAGCGTTTCAGCGCCACGCACTCAGCGTCTCAGCGCCTCGCACTCAGCGCCTCGAACTCAGCGTCTCAGCGACCCGCACTCAGCGTCTCAGCGCCTCGCACTCAGCGCCTCAGCGACCCGCACTCAGCGTCGCAGCACCTCGCACTCAGCGTCTCAGCGCCTCGCACTCAGCGTCTCAGCGCCTCGCACTCAGCGTCTCAGTGCTTCGCACTCAGGTCTCAGCGCCACGCACTCAGCGTCTCAGCGCCTCGCACTCAGCGCCTCGAACTCAGCGTCTCAGCGACCCGCACTCAGCGTCTCAGCGCCTCGCACTCAGCGCCTCAGCGACCCGCACTCAGCGTCGCAGCGCCTCGCACTCAGCGTCTCAGCGCCTCGCATTCAGCACCTCGCACTCAGCGTCTCAGCGCCTCGCACTCAGCGTCTCAGTGCTTCGCACTCAGCGTCTCAGTGTCTCACACTCAGCGTCTCAGCGCCTCGCACTCAGCGCCTCGAACTCAGCGTCTCAGCGCCTCGCACTCAGCGTCTCAGTGCTTCGCCCTCAGCATCTCGGCGCCTTGCACTCAGCATCTCGGCGCTTTGCACTCAGCGTCTCAGCGCCTCGCTCTCAGCGTCTCAGCGCCTCGCCCTCAGCGTCTTGCACTCAGCATCTCAGCCCTTTGCACTCAGCGTCTCAGCACCTCACACTCAGCATCTCGGAGCCTTGCACTCAGCATCTCGGCGCATTGCGCCCAGCGTCTCAGCGTCTCAGGAGCTCAGCGCCTCGCCCTCAGCGTCTCAGCGCCACCCAATCAGCGCCTCAGCGACCCGCACTCTGCGTCTCAGCGCCTCGCTCTCAGAGTCTCAGCGACTCGCACTCAGCTTCTGAGCGTCTCGCACTCAGCGCCTCACACTCACCGCCTCGCACTCTGAGTCTCAGCGACTCGCAGTCAGCATCTCAGCGCATCGCACTCCACGCCTCGCACTCAGCGCTTCAGTGCCCCGCACTCTGATTCTCAGCGCCTCGCACTCAGCGTCTCGGCGACTTGCACGCAGCGTCTCAGCGCCTCGCACTCAGCGTCTCAGCGCCTCGCACTCAGCGTCTCAGCGCCTCGCACTCAGCGTCTCAGAATCTCGCAGTCAGCGTCTCATCATCTCGCACTCAGCATCTCAGTGCCTCGCCCTCAGCGCCTCGAACTCAGCGACTCGCCCTCAGCGTCGCAGCGCCTCGCACTCAGCGTCTCAGCGCCTCGCACTCAGCGCCTCGAACTCAGCGTCTCAGCGCCTCGCACTCAGCGTCTCAGTGCTTCGCACTCAGCGTTTCAGCGCCACGCACTCAGCGTCTCAGCGCCTCGCACTCAGCGCCTCGAACTCAGCGTCTCAGCGACCCGCACTCAGCGTCTCAGCGCCTCGCACTCAGCGCCTCAGCGACCCGCACTCAGCGTCGCAGCGCCTCGCACTCAGCGTCTCAGCGCCTCGCACTCAGCGTCTCAGTGCTTCGCACTCAGGTCTCAGAGCCACGCACTCAGCGTCTCAGCGCCTCGCACTCAGCGCCTCGAACTCAGCGTCTCAGCGACCCGCACTCAGCGTCTCAGCGCCTCGCACTCAGCGCCTCAGCGACCCGCACTCAGCGTCGCAGCGCCTCGCACTCAGCGTCTCAGCGCCTCGCATTCAGCACCTCGCACTCAGCGTCTCAGCGCCTCGCACTCAGCGTCTCAGTGCTTCGCACTCAGCGTCTCAGGGTCTCACACTCAGCGTCTCAGCGCCTTGCACTCAGCGCCTCGAACTCAGCGTCTCAGCGCCTCGCACTCAGCGTCTCAGTGCTTCGCCCTCAGCATCTCGGCGCCTTGCACTCAGCATCTCGGCGCTTTGCACTCAGCGTCTCAGCGCCTCGCTCTCAGCGTCTCAGCGCCTCGCCCTCAGCGTCTTGCACTCAGCATCTCAGCCCTTTGCACTCAGCGTCTCAGCACCTCACACTCAGCATCTCGGCGCCTTGCACTCAGCATCTCGGCGCATTGCGCCCAGCGTCTCAGCGTCTCAGGAGCTCAGCGCCTCGCCCTCAGCGTCTCAGCGCCACCCAATCAGCGCCTCAGCGACCCGCACTCTGCGTCTCAGCGCCTCGCTCTCAGAGTCTCAGCGACTCGCACTCAGCTTCTGAGCGTCTCGCACTCAGCGCCTCACACTCACCGCCTCGCACTCTGAGTCTCAGCGACTCGCAGTCAGCATCTCAGCGCATCGCACTCCACGCCTCGCACTCAGCGCTTCAGTGCCCCGCACTCTGATTCTCAGCGCCTCGCTCTCAGAGTCTCAGCGACTCGCACTCAGCTTCTGAGCATCTCGCACTCAGCGCCTCACACTCACCGCCTCGCACTCTGAGTCTCAGCGACTCGCAGTCAGCATCTCAGCGCATCGCACTCCACGCCTCGCACTCAGCGCTTCAGTGCCCCGCACTTTGATTCTCAGCGCCTCGCACTCAGCGTCTCGGCGACTTGCACGCAGCGTCTCAGCGCCTCGCACTCAGCGTCTCAGCGCCTCGCACTCAGCGTCTCAGCGCCTCGCACTCAGCATCTCAGCGCCTCGCACTCAGCGTCTCAGAATCTCGCAGTCAGCGTCTCATCATCTCGCACTCATCATCTCAGTGCCTCGCCCTCAGCGCCTCGAACTCAGCGACTCGCCCTCAGCGTCGCAGCGCCTCGCACTCAGCGTCTCAGCGCCTCGCACTCAGCGCCTCGAACTCAGCGTCTCAGCGCCTCGCACTCAGCGTCTCAGCGCTTCGCACTCAACGTCTCAGCGCTTCGCACTCAGCGCCTCAGCGACCCGCACTCAGCGTCTCAGCATCTCGCACTCAGCGTCTCAGCGCCTCGCACTCAGCGCCTCGAACTCAGCGCCTCAGCAACCCGCACTTAGCGTCTCAGCATCTCGCACTCAGCGTCTCAGCGCCTCGCACTCAGCGCCTCAAACTCAGCGTCTCAGCGCCTCGCACTCAGCGTCTCAGCGCTTCGCACTCAGCGTCTCAGCGCCTCACACTCACCGCCTCGCACTCTGAGTCACAGCGCCTCGCACTCAGCATCTCAGCGCATCGCACTCCGCGCCTCGCACTCAGCTCCTCAGTGCAACGCATTCAGCCTCTCAGCCCCTCGCACTCAGCGTCTCAGCACCTCAGCGACTCGCACTCAGTACCTCGCACTCAGCGTCTCAGCGCCTCGCAATCAGCGCCTCAGCGACCCGCACTCGGCGACTCAGCGCCTCGCACTCAGCGTCTCAGCGCCTCGCACTCAGCGTCTCAGCGCCTCGCACTCAGCGCCTCAGCGCCTCGCACTCAGTGTATCAGCACCTCGCACTCAGCTTCTCAGCACCTCAGCGACTCGCACTCAGTGCCTCGCACTCAGCGTCTCGGCGACTCGCACTCAGCGCCTCAGCGCCTCTCACTCAGTGTCTCAGCTCCTCGCACTCAGCGTCTCAGTGCCTCGCACTCAGTGCCTCGAACTCAGCGTCTCAGCGCCTCGCACTCAGCGTCTCAGCTCCTCGCACTCAGCGTCTCAGCGCCTCGCACTCAGCGCCTCGCCCTCAGCGACTCACACTCAGTGTCGCAGCGCCTCGCACTCAGCGTCTCAGCGACTCGCACTCAGCGTCTCAGTGCCTCGCACTCAGTGCCTCGAACTCAGCGTCTCAGCGCCACGCACTCAGCGTCTCAGCGCCTCGAACTCAGCGTCTCAGCGACTGCACTCAGCGCCTTAGCACCTCGCACTCAGCGTCTCGGCGCTTCGCACTCAGCGACTCGAGCTCAGCGTCTCAGCGCCTCGCCCTCAGTGACTCGCACTCAGCGTCACAGCGCCTCGCACTCAGTGCCTCGCACTCAGCGTCTCAGCGCCTCACACTCAGCGTCTCGGCGCTTCGCTCTCAGCATCTTGGCGCTTTGCTCTCAGCGTCTCAGCGTCTCGCACTCAGCGACTCAAGCTCAGCGTCTCAGCGCCTCGCCCTCAGTGACTCACACTCAGCGTCGCTGCGCCTCGCTCTCAGCGTCTCAGCGCCTCGCACTCAGCGTCTCAGCGCCTCGCACTCAGTGCCTCGAAGTCAGTGTCTCAGCTCCTCGCACTCAGCGTCTCAGCGCCTCGCACTCAGCGTCTCAGCGCCTTTCACTCAGCGTCTCAGCGCCTCTCAATCAGCGCCTCAGCGAGCGGCACTCAGCGTCTCAGCGCCTCGCACTCAGCGCCTCGCACTCAGTGTCTCAGCGCCTCGCACTCAGCTTCTCAGCACCTCGCACTCAGCGTCTCAGCGCCTCGCACTCAGCATTTCAGCTCCTCGCACTCAGCGTCTCAGCACCTCGCACTCAGCTTCTCGCACTCAGCGTCTCAGCGCCTCGCATTCAGCCTCTCAGCCCCTCGCACTCAGCGTCTCAGCACCTCAGCGACTCGCACTCAGTACCTCGCACTCAGCGTCTCGGCGACTCGCACTCAGCGCCTCAGCGCCTTTCACTCAGCATCTCAGCGCCTCGCAATCAGCGCCTCAGCGACCCGCACTCGGCGACTCAGCGCCTCGCACTCAGCGTCTCAGCGCCTCGCACTCAGCGCCTCAGCGCCTCGCACTCAGTGTATCAGCACCTCGCACTCAGCTTCTCAGCACCTCAGCGACTCGCACTCAGTGCCTCGCACTCAGCGTCTCGGCGACTCGCACTCAGCGCCTCAGCGCCTCTCACTCAGTGTCTCAGCTCCTCGCACTCAGCGTCTCAGTGCCTCGCACTCAGTGCCTCGAACTCAGCGTCTCAGCGCCACGCACTCAGAGTCTCAGCGCCTCGCACTCAGCGTCTCAGCTCCTCGCACTCAGCGTCTCAGCGCCTCGCACTCAGCGCCTCGCCCTCAGCGACTCACACTCAGTGTCGCAGCGCCTCGCACTCAGCGTCTCAGCGACTCGCACTCAGAGCCTCGCACTCAGCGTCTCTGCGCCTCGCACTCAGCGTCTCTGCATCTCGCACTCAGCGTCTCGGCGCTTCGCACTCAGCGTCTCAGCACCTCGCACTCAGCGACTCGAGCTCAGCGTCTCAGCACCTCGCCCTCAGTGACTCGCACTCAGTGCCTCGAACTCAGCGTCTCAGCGCCACGCACTCAGCGTCTCAGCGCCTCGAACTCAGCGTCCCAGCGCCTCGCACTCAGCGGCTCAGCGCCTCGCACTCAGCATCTCAGCGCCTCGCACTCAGCGTCTCAGCGCCTCGCAATCAGCGCCTCAGTGACCCGCACTCTGCGCCTGTGCCTCGCACTCAGCACCTCGCCCTCAGCGTCTCGCCCTCACCGTATCAGCGCCTCGCAATCAGCGCCTCACCCTCAGCGCCTCGCACTCAGCATCTCGGCGTCTTGCACTCAGTGTCTCAGCCCCTCGCCCTCAGCGTCTCGCCCTCAGTGTCTCAGCGCTTTGCACTCAGCGTCTCAGCGCCTCGCACTCAGTGCCTCAGCGCCTCGCACTCAGCGTCTCAGCACCTCGCACTCAGCTTCTCAGCACCTCAGCGACTCGCACTCAGTGCCTCACACTCAGCGTCTCGGTGACTCGCACTCAGCGCCTCAGCGCCTCGCACTCAGCGTCTCAGCGCCTCGCACTCAGCGTCTCAGCGCCTCGCACTCAGCGCCTCGCACTCAGCGTCTCAGCTCCTCGCATTCAGCGTCTCAGCGCCTCGCACTCAGCGTCTCAGCGCCTCGCACTCAGCGCCTCGCACTCAGCGTCTCAGCTCCTCGCATTCAGCATCTCAGCACCTCGCACTCAGCATCTCAGCACCTCGCACTCAGCGACTCGCACTCACCTTCTGAGCGACTCGCACTCAGCGCCTCACACTCACCGCCTCGCACTCTGAGTCTCAGCGCCTCGCACTCAGCATCTCAGCGCATCGCACTCCGCGCCTCGCACTCAGCGCTTCAGTGCCCCGCACTCTGATTCTCAGCGCCTCGCACTCAGCGTCTCGGCGACTCGCACTCAGCGTCTCAGCGCCTCGCACTCAGCGTCTCAGCGCCTCGTACTCAGCGTCTCAGCGCCTCGCACTCAGCATCTCAGCGCCTCGCAATCAGCGTCTCAGCATCTCGCACTCAGCGTCTCAGCATCTCGGACTCAGCGTCTCAGTGCCTCGCCCTCAGCGCCTCGAACTCAGTGACTCGCCCTCAGCGTCGCAGCGCCTCGCACTCAGCGTCTCAGCGCCTCGCACTCAGCGCCTCGAACTCAGCGTCTCAGCGCCTCGCACTCACCGTCTTAGCGCTTCGCACTCAGCGTCTCAGCGCTTCGCACTCAGCGCCTCAGCGACCCGCACTCAGCGTCTCAGCGCCTCGCACTCAGCGCCTCAGCGACCCGCACTCAGCGTCGCAGCGCCTCGCACTCAGCGTCTCAGCGCCTCGCACTCAGTGTCTCAGTGCTTCGCACTCAGCGTTTCAGCGCCACGCACTCAGCGTCTCAGCGCCTCGCACTCAGCGCCTCGAACTCAGCGTCTCAGCGACCCGCACTCAGCGTCTCAGCGCCTCGCACTCAGCGCCTCAGCGACCCGCACTCAGCGTCGCAGCACCTCGCACTCAGCGTCTCAGCGCCTCGCACTCAGCGTCTCAGCGCCTCGCACTCAGCGTCTCAGTGCTTCGCACTCAGGTCTCAGCGCCACGCACTCAGCGTCTCAGCGCCTCGCACTCAGCGCCTCGAACTCAGCGTCTCAGCGACCCGCACTCAGCGTCTCAGCGCCTCGCACTCAGCGCCTCAGCGACCCGCACTCAGCGTCGCAGCGCCTCGCACTCAGCATCTCAGCGCCTCGCATTCAGCACCTCGCACTCAGCGTCTCAGCGCCTCGCACTCAGCGTCTCAGTGCTTCGCACTCAGCGTCTCAGTGTCTCACACTCAGCGTCTCAGCGCCTCGCACTCAGCGCCTCGAACTCAGCGTCTCAGCGCCTCGCACTCAGCGTCTCAGTGCTTCGCCCTCAGCATCTCGGCGCCTTGCACTCAGCATCTCGGCGCTTTGCACTCAGCGTCTCAGCGCCTCGCTCTCAGCGTCTCAGCGCCTCGCCCTCAGCGTCTTGCACTCAGCATCTCAGCCCTTTGCACTCAGCGTCTCAGCACCTCACACTCAGCATCTCGGAGCCTTGCACTCAGCATCTCGGCGCATTGCGCCCAGCGTCTCAGCGTCTCAGGAGCTCAGCGCCTCGCCCTCAGCGTCTCAGCGCCACCCAATCAGCGCCTCAGCGACCCGCACTCTGCGTCTCAGCGCCTCGCTCTCAGAGTCTCAGCGACTCGCACTCAGCTTCTGAGCGTCTCGCACTCAGCGCCTCACACTCACCGCCTCGCACTCTGAGTCTCAGCGACTCGCAGTCAGCATCTCAGCGCATCGCACTCCACGCCTCGCACTCAGCGCTTCAGTGCCCCGCACTCTGATTCTCAGCGCCTCGCACTCAGCGTCTCGGCGACTTGCACGCAGCGTCTCAGCGCCTCGCACTCAGCGTCTCAGCGCCTCGCACTCAGCGTCTCAGCGCCTCGCACTCAGCGTCTCAGAATCTCGCAGTCAGCGTCTCATCATCTCGCACTCAGCATCTCAGTGCCTCGCCCTCAGCGCCTCGAACTCAGCGACTCGCCCTCAGCGTCGCAGCGCCTCGCACTCAGCGTCTCAGCGCCTCGCACTCAGCGCCTCGAACTCAGCGTCTCAGCGCCTCGCACTCAGCGTCTCAGTGCTTCGCACTCAGCGTTTCAGCGCCACGCACTCAGCGTCTCAGCGCCTCGCACTCAGCGCCTCGAACTCAGCGTCTCAGCGACCCGCACTCAGCGTCTCAGCGCCTCGCACTCAGCGCCTCAGCGACCCGCACTCAGCGTCGCAGCGCCTCGCACTCAGCGTCTCAGCGCCTCGCACTCAGCGTCTCAGTGCTTCGCACTCAGGTCTCAGAGCCACGCACTCAGCGTCTCAGCGCCTCGCACTCAGCGCCTCGAACTCAGCGTCTCAGCGACCCGCACTCAGCGTCTCAGCGCCTCGCACTCAGCGCCTCAGCGACCCGCACTCAGCGTCTCAGCGCCTCGCACTCAGCGTCTCAGTGCTTCGCACTCAGCGTCTCAGGGTCTCACACTCAGCGTCTCAGCGCCTTGCACTCAGCGCCTCGAACTCAGCGTCTCAGCGCCTCGCACTCAGCGTCTCAGTGCTTCGCCCTCAGCATCTCGGCGCCTTGCACTCAGCATCTCGGCGCTTTGCACTCAGCGTCTCAGCGCCTCGCTCTCAGCGTCTCAGCGCCTCGCCCTCAGCGTCTTGCACTCAGCATCTCAGCCCTTTGCACTCAGCGTCTCAGCACCTCACACTCAGCATCTCGGCGCCTTGCACTCAGCATCTCGGCGCATTGCGCCCAGCGTCTCAGCGTCTCAGGAGCTCAGCGCCTCGCCCTCAGCGTCTCAGCGCCACCCAATCAGCGCCTCAGCGACCCGCACTCTGCGTCTCAGCGCCTCGCTCTCAGAGTCTCAGCGACTCGCACTCAGCTTCTGAGCGTCTCGCACTCAGCGCCTCACACTCACCGCCTCGCACTCTGAGTCTCAGCGACTCGCAGTCAGCATCTCAGCGCATCGCACTCCACGCCTCGCACTCAGCGCTTCAGTGCCCCGCACTCTGATTCTCAGCGCCTCGCTCTCAGAGTCTCAGCGACTCGCACTCAGCTTCTGAGCATCTCGCACTCAGCGCCTCACACTCACCGCCTCGCACTCTGAGTCTCAGCGACTCGCAGTCAGCATCTCAGCGCATCGCACTCCACGCCTCGCACTCAGCGCTTCAGTGCCCCGCACTTTGATTCTCAGCGCCTCGCACTCAGCGTCTCGGCGACTTGCACGCAGCGTCTCAGCGCCTCGCACTCAGCGTCTCAGCGCCTCGCACTCAGCGTCTCAGCGCCTCGCACTCAGCATCTCAGCGCCTCGCACTCAGCGTCTCAGAATCTCGCAGTCAGCGTCTCATCATCTCGCACTCATCATCTCAGTGCCTCGCCCTCAGCGCCTCGAACTCAGCGACTCGCCCTCAGCGTCGCAGCGCCTCGCACTCAGCGTCTCAGCGCCTCGCACTCAGCGCCTCGAACTCAGCGTCTCAGCGCCTCGCACTCAGCGTCTCAGCGCTTCGCACTCAACGTCTCAGCGCTTCGCACTCAGCGCCTCAGCGACCCGCACTCAGCGTCTCAGCATCTCGCACTCAGCGTCTCAGCGCCTCGCACTCAGCGCCTCGAACTCAGCGCCTCAGCAACCCGCACTTAGCGTCGCAGCATCTCGCACTCAGCGTCTCAGCGCCTCGCACTCAGCGCCTCAAACTCAGCGTCTCAGCGCCTCGCACTCAGCGTCTCAGCGCTTCGCACTCAGCGTCTCAGCGCCTCACACTCACCGCCTCGCACTCTGAGTCACAGCGCCTCGCACTCAGCATCTCAGCGCATCGCACTCCGCGCCTCGCACTCAGCTCCTCAGTGCCCCGCATTCAGCCTCTCAGCCCCTCGCACTCAGCGTCTCAGCACCTCAGCGACTCGCACTCAGTACCTCGCACTCAGCGTCTCAGCGCCTCGCAATCAGCGCCTCAGCGACCCGCACTCGGCGACTCAGCGCCTCGCACTCAGCGTCTCAGCGCCTCGCACTCAGCGTCTCAGCGCCTCGCACTCAGCGCCTCAGCGCCTCGCACTCAGTGTATCAGCACCTCGCACTCAGCTTCTCAGCACCTCAGCGACTCGCACTCAGTGCCTCGCACTCAGCGTCTCGGCGACTCGCACTCAGCGCCTCAGCGCCTCTCACTCAGTGTCTCAGCTCCTCGCACTCAGCGTCTCAGTGCCTCGCACTCAGTGCCTCGAACTCAGCGTCTCAGCGCCTCGCACTCAGCGTCTCAGCTCCTCGCACTCAGCGTCTCAGCGCCTCGCACTCAGCGCCTCGCCCTCAGCGACTCACACTCAGTGTCGCAGCGCCTCGCACTCAGCGTCTCAGCGACTCGCACTCAGAGCCTCGCACTCAGCGTCTCTGCGCCTCGCACTCAGCGTCTCTGCATCTCGCACTCAGCGTCTCGGCGGCTCGCACTCAGCGTCTCAGCACCTCGCACTCAGCGACTCGAGCTCAGCGTCTCAGCACCTCGCCCTCAGTGACTCGCACTCAGTGCCTCGAACTCAGCGTCTCAGCGCCACGCACTCAGCGTCTCAGCGCCTCGAACTCAGCGTCCCAGCGCCTCGCACTCAGCGGCTCAGCGCCTCGCACTCAGCATCTCAGCGCCTCGCACTCAGCGTCTCAGCGCCTCGCACTCAGCGTCTCAGTGCTTCGCACTCAGCGTCTCAGTGTCTCACACTCAGCGTCTCAGCGCCTCGCACTCAGCGCCTCGAACTCAGCGTCTCAGCGCCTCGCACTCAGCGTCTCAGTGCTTCGCCCTCAGCATCTCGGCGCCTTGCACTCAGCATCTCGGCGCTTTGCACTCAGCGTCTCAGCGCCTCGCTCTCAGCGTCTCAGCGCCTCGCCCTCAGCGTCTTGCACTCAGCATCTCAGCCCTTTGCACTCAGCGTCTCAGCACCTCACACTCAGCATCTCGGAGCCTTGCACTCAGCATCTCGGCGCATTGCGCCCAGCGTCTCAGCGTCTCAGGAGCTCAGCGCCTCGCCCTCAGCGTCTCAGCGCCACCCAATCAGCGCCTCAGCGACCCGCACTCTGCGTCTCAGCGCCTCGCTCTCAGAGTCTCAGCGACTCGCACTCAGCTTCTGAGCGTCTCGCACTCAGCGCCTCACACTCACCGCCTCGCACTCTGAGTCTCAGCGACTCGCAGTCAGCATCTCAGCGCATCGCACTCCACGCCTCGCACTCAGCGCTTCAGTGCCCCGCACTCTGATTCTCAGCGCCTCGCACTCAGCGTCTCGGTGACTTGCACGCAGCGTCTCAGCGCCTCGCACTCAGCGTCTCAGCGCCTCGCACTCAGCGTCTCAGCGCCTCGCACTCAGCGTCTCAGAATCTCGCAGTCAGCGTCTCATCATCTCGCACTCAGCATCTCAGTGCCTCGCCCTCAGCGCCTCGAACTCAGCGACTCGCCCTCAGCGTCGCAGCGCCTCGCACTCAGCGTCTCAGCGCCTCGCACTCAGCGCCTCGAACTCAGCGTCTCAGCGCCTCGCACTCAGCGTCTCAGTGCTTCGCACTCAGCGTTTCAGCGCCACGCACTCAGCGTCTCAGCGCCTCGCACTCAGCGCCTCGAACTCAGCGTCTCAGCAACCCGCACTCAGCGTCTCAGCGCCTCGCACTCAGCGCCTCAGCGACCCGCACTCAGCGTCGCAGCGCCTCGCACTCAGCGTCTCAGCGCCTCGCACTCAGCGTCTCAGTGCTTCGCACTCAGGTCTCAGAACCACGCACTCAGCGTCTCAGCGCCTCGCACTCAGCGCCTCGAACTCAGCGTCTCAGCGACCCGCACTCAGCGTCTCAGCGCCTCGCACTCAGCGCCTCAGCGACCCGCACTCAGCGTCGCAGCGCCTCGCACTCAGCGTCTCAGCGCCTCGCATTCAGCACCTCGCACTCAGCGTCTCAGCGCCTCGCACTCAGCGTCTCAGTGCTTCGCACTCAGCGTCTCAGGGTCTCACACTCAGCGTCTCAGCGCCTCGCACTCAGCGCCTCGAACTCAGCGTCTCAGCGCCTCGCACTCAGCGTCTCAGTGCTTCGCCCTCAGCATCTCGGCGCCTTGCACTCAGCATCTCGGCGCTTTGCACTCAGCGTCTCAGCGCCTCGCTCTCAGCGTCTCAGCGCCTCGCCCTCAGCGTCTTGCACTCAGCATCTCAGCCCTTTGCACTCAGCGTCTCAGCACCTCACACTCAGCATCTCGGCGCCTTGCACTCAGCATCTCGGCGCATTGCGCCCAGCGTCTCAGCGTCTCAGGAGCTCAGCGCCTCGCCCTCAGCGTCTCAGCGCCACCCAATCAGCGCCTCAGCGACCCGCACTCTGCGTCTCAGCGCCTCGCTCTCAGAGTCTCAGCGACTCGCACTCAGCTTCTGAGTGTCTCGCACTCAGCGCCTCACACTCACCGCCTCGCACTCTGAGTCTCAGCGACTCGCAGTCAGCATCTCAGCGCATCGCACTCCACGCCTCGCACTCAGCGCTTCAGTGCCCCGCACTCTGATTCTCAGCGCCTCGCTCTCAGAGTCTCAGCGACTCGCACTCAGCTTCTGAGCGTCTCGCACTCAGCGCCTCACACTCACCGCCTCGCACTCTGAGTCTCAGCGACTCGCAGTCAGCATCTCAGCGCATCGCACTCCACGCCTCGCACTCAGCGCTTCAGTGCCCCGCACTTTGATTCTCAGCGCCTCGCACTCAGCGTCTCGGCGACTTGCACGCAGCGTCTCAGCGCCTCGCACTCAGCGTCTCAGCGCCTCGCACTCAGCGTCTCAGCGCCTCGCACTCAGCATCTCAGCGCCTCGCACTCAGCGTCTCAGAATCTCGCAGTCAGCGTCTCATCATCTCGCACTCATCATCTCAGTGCCTCGCCCTCAGCGCCTCGAACTCAGCGACTCGCCCTCAGCGTCGCAGCGCCTCGCACTCAGCGTCTCAGCGCCTCGCACTCAGCGCCTCGAACTCAGCGTCTCAGCGCCTCGCACTCAGCGTCTCAGCGCTTCGCACTCAACGTCTCAGCGCTTCGCACTCAGCGCCTCAGCGACCCGCACTCAGCGTCTCAGCATCTCGCACTCAGCGTCTCAGCGCCTCGCACTCAGCGCCTCGAACTCAGCGCCTCAGCAACCCGCACTTAGCGTCTCAGCATCTCGCACTCAGCGTCTCAGCGCCTCGCACTCAGCGCCTCAAACTCAGCGTCTCAGCGCCTCGCACTCAGCGTCTCAGCGCTTCGCACTCAGCGTCTCAGCGCCTCACACTCACCGCCTCGCACTCTGAGTCACAGCGCCTCGCACTCAGCATCTCAGCGCATCGCACTCCGCGCCTCGCACTCAGCTCCTCAGTGCCCCGCACTCTGACTCTCAGCGCCTCGCACTCAGCGTCTCGGCGACTCGCACTCAGCGTCTCAGCGCCTCGCACTCAGCGTCTCAAAGCCTCGCACTCAGCGTCTCAGCGCCTCGCACTCAGCGTCTCAGCATCTCGCATTCAGCGTCTCAGCATCTCGCACTCAGCGTCTCAGCGCCTCGACCTCAGCGCCTCGCACTCAGCGACTCACCCTCAGCGTCGCAGCGCCTTGCACTCATCGTCACAGCGCCTCGCACTCAGCGTCTCAGCGCCTCGCACTCAGCGTCTCAGCGCCTCGCCCACAGCGTCTCAAACTCAGCATCTCGGCGCCTCGCACTCAGCGCCTCGAACTCAGTGTCTCAGCTCCTCGCACTCAGCTTCTCAGATCCTCGCAATCAGCGTCTCAGTGCCTCGCACTCAGCGTCTCAGCGCTCGCACTCAGCGTCTCAGCGCCTCGCACTCAGCGTCTCAGCGCCTCGCACTCAGCGCCTCGAACTCAACGACTCAGATCCTCGCAATCAGCATCTCAGCGCCTCGCACTCAGCGTCTCAGCGCCTCGCACTCAGCAACTCGAGCTCAGCGTCTCAGCGCCTCGCCCTCAGCGACTTGCACTCAGCGTCGCATCGCCTCGCACTCAGCGCCTCGCAGTCAGCGTCTCAGCGCCTCGCTCTCAGCGTCTCAGCGCCTCGCACTCAGCGTCTCAGCGCCTCGCACTCAGCGTCTCAGCGCCTCGCACTCAGCGTCTCAGCGCTTTGCACTCAGCATCTCAGCGCTTTGCACTCAGTATCTCAGTGCCTCGCGCCCAGATTCTCAGCGACTCGAGCTCAGTGTCTCAGCACCTCGCTCTGAGCGCCTCGCCCTCTGCGACTCGCACTCAGCGTCGCAGCGCCTCGCACTCAGCACCTCGCACTCAGCGTCTCAGCGCCTCGCACTCAGCAACTCGAGCTCAGTGTCTCAGCGCCTCGCCCTCAGCGACTCGCACTCAGCGTCGCAGCGCCTCGCACTCAGCGCCTCGCAGTCAGCATCTCAGCTCCTCGCACTCAGCGTCTCAGTTCCTCGCACTCAGCGTCTCAGCGCCTCGCACTCAGCGTCTCAGCTCCTCGCACTCAGCGTCTCAGCACATCGCACTCAGCTTCTCGCACTCAGCGTCTCAGCGCCTCGCACTCAGCGTCTCAGCACCTCAGCGACTGGCACTCAGTGCCTGGCACTCAGCGTCTCAGCGACTCGCACTCAGCGTCTCAGCGCCTCGCACTCAGCGTCTCAGCGCCTCGCACTCAGCGTCTCAGCGCCTCGCACTCAGAGTCTCAGCGTCTCGCACTCAGAGACTCAGCGTCTCGCACTCAGCTTCTGAGCGACTCACACTCAGCGCCTCGCACTCAGCGTCTCAGCGCCTCGCACTCAGCGTCTCAGCGCCTTGCCCACAGCGTCTCACACTCAGCATCTCGGCGCCTCGCGCTCAGCGCCTCGAACTCAGCGTCTCAGCTCCTCGCAATCAGCGTCTCAGATCCTCGCAATCAGCGTCTCAGTGCCTCGCACTCAGCGTCTCAGCGCCTTGCACTCAGCATCTCAGCACCTCACACTCAGCATCTCAGCGCCTCGCACTCAGCGTCTCAGCACCTCGCACTCAGCGTCTCAGCACCTCGCACTCAGCGCCTCGAACTCAGCGTCTCAGATCCTCGCAATCAGCGTCTCAGCGCCTCGCACTCAGCTCCTCGCACTCAGCGTCTCAGATCCTCGCAATCAGCGTCTCAGCGCCTCGCACTCAGCGCCTCGAACTCAGCGTCTCAGCGCCTTGCACTCAGCGTCTCAGGACCTCGCACTCAGCGTCTCAGTGCCTCGCACCCAGCTCCTCAAACTCAGCGTCTCAGCGCCTCGCACTCAGCGTCTCAGCGCCTCGCACTCAGCGCCTCGAACTCAGCGTCTCAGCGCCTCGCACTCAGTGTCTCAGCGCTTCGCACTCAGCGTCTCAGCGCCTCGCACTCAGCGTCTCAGCGCCTCGCACTCAGTGTCTCAGCGCCTCGCCCTCAGCACCTCGCCCTCAGCGACTCGCCCTCAGCGTCGCAGCGCCTCGCCCTCAGCGTCGCAGCTCCTCGCACTCAGCATCTCAGCACCTCGCACTCAGCGTCTCAGCGCCTCGCACTCAGCGTCTCAGCGCCTCGCACTCAGCGCCTCGAACTCAGCGTCTCAGCGACCCGCACTCAGCGTCTCAGCGCCTCGCACTCAGCGCCTCAGCGACCCGCACTCAGCGTCGCAGCGCCTCGCACTCAGCGTCTCAGCGCCTCGCACTCAGCGTCTCAGTGCTTCGCACTCAGGTCTCAGCGCCACGCACTCAGCGTCTCAGCGCCTCGCACTCAGCGCCTCGAACTCAGCGTCTCAGCGACCCGCACTCAGCGTCTCAGCGCCTCGCACTCAGCGCCTCAGCGACCCGCACTCAGCGTCGCAGCGCCTCGCACTCAGCGTCTCAGCGCCTCGCATTCAGCACCTCGCACTCAGCGTCTCAGCGCCTCGCACTCAGCGTCTCAGTGCTTCGCACTCAGCGTCTCAGGGTCTCACACTCAGCGTCTCAGCGCCTCGCACTCAGCGCCTCGAACTCAGCGTCTCAGCGCCTCGCACTCAGCGTCTCAGTGCTTCGCCCTCAGCATCTCGGCGCCTTGCACTCAGCATCTCGGCGCTTTGCACTCAGCGTCTCAGCGCCTCGCTCTCAGCGTCTCAGCGCCTCGCCCTCAGCGTCTTGCACTCAGCATCTCAGCCCTTTGCACTCAGCGTCTCAGCACCTCACACTCAGCATCTCGGCGCCTTGCACTCAGCATCTCGGCGCATTGCGCCCAGCGTCTCAGCGTCTCAGGAGCTCAGCGCCTCGCCCTCAGCGTCTCAGCGCCACCCAATCAGCGCCTCAGCGACCCGCACTCTGCGTCTCAGCGCCTCGCTCTCAGAGTCTCAGCGACTCGCACTCAGCTTCTGAGCGTCTCGCACTCAGCGCCTCACACTCACCGCCTCGCACTCTGAGTCTCAGCGACTCGCAGTCAGCATCTCAGTGCATCGCACTCCACGCCTCGCACTCAGCGCTTCAGTGCCCCGCACTCTGATTCTCAGCGCCTCGCACTCAGCGTCTCGGCGACTTGCACGCAGCGTCTCAGCGCCTCGCACTCAGCGTCTCAGCGCCTCGCACTCAGCGTCTCAGCGCCTCGCACTCAGCGTCTCAGCGCCTCGCACTCAGCGTCTCAGAATCTCGCAGTCAGCGTCTCATCATCTCGCACTCAGCATCTCAGTGCCTCGCCCTCAGCGCCTCGAACTCAGCGACTCGCCCTCAGCGTCGCAGCGCCTCGCACTCAGCGTCTCAGTGCCTCGCACTCAGCGCCTCGAACTCAGCGTCTCAGCGCCTCGCACTCAGCGTCTCAGTGCTTCGCACTCAGCGTTTCAGCGCCACGCACTCAGCGTCTCAGCGCCTCGCACTCAGCGCCTCGAACTCAGCGTCTCAGCGACCCGCACTCAGCGTCTCAGCGCCTCGCACTCAGCGCCTCAGCGACCCGCACTCAGCGTCGCAGCGCCTCGCACTCAGCGTCTCAGCGCCTCGCACTCAGCGTCTCAGTGCTTCGCACTCAGGTCTCAGCGCCACGCACTCAGCGTCTCAGCGCCTCGCACTCAGCGCCTCGAACTCAGCGCCTCAGCGACCCGCACTCAGCGTCGCAGCGCCTCGCACTCAGCGTCTCAGCGCCTCGCATTCAGCACCTCGCACTCAGCGTCTCAGCGCCTCGCACTCAGCGTCTCAGTGCTTCGCACTCAGCGTCTCAGGGTCTCACACTCAGCGTCTCAGCGCCTCGCACTCAGCGCCTCGAACTCAGCGTCTCAGCGTCTCAGCGCCTCGCACTCAGCGTCTCAGTGCTTCGCCCTCAGCATCTCGGCGCCTTGCACTCAGCATCTCGGCGCTTTGCACTCAGCGTCTCAGCCCTTTGCACTCAGCGTCTCAGCACCTCACACTCAGCATCTCGGCGCCTTGCACTCAGCATCTCGGCGCATTGCGCCCAGCGTCTCAGCGTCTCAGGAGCTCAGCGCCTCGCCCTCAGCGTCTCAGCGCCACCCAATCAGCGCCTCAGCGACCCGCACTCTGCGTCTCAGCGCCTCGCTCTCAGAGTCTCAGCGACTCGCACTCAGCTTCTGAGCGTCTCGCACTCAGCGCCTCACACTCACCGCCTCGCACTCTGAGTCTCAGCGACTCGCAGTCAGCATCTCAGCGCATCGCACTCCACGCCTCGCACTCAGCGCTTCAGTGCCCCGCACTCTGATTCTCAGCGCCTCGCTCTCAGAGTCTCAGCGACTCGCACTCAGCTTCTGAGCGTCTCGCACTCAGCGCCTCACACTCACCGCCTCGCACTCTGAGTCTCAGCGACTCGCAGTCAGCATCTCAGCGCATCGCACTCCACGCCTCGCACTCAGCGCTTCAGTGCCCCGCACTTTGATTCTCAGCGCCTCGCACTCAGCGTCTCGGCGACTTGCACGCAGCGTCTCAGCGCCTCGCACTCAGCGTCTCAGCGCCTCGCACTCAGCGTCTCAGCGCCTCGCACTCAGCATCTCAGCGCCTCGCACTCAGCGTCTCAGAATCTCGCAGTCAGCGTCTCATCATCTCGCACTCATCATCTCAGTGCCTCGCCCTCAGCGCCTCGAACTCAGCGACTCGCCCTCAGCGTCGCAGCGCCTCGCACTCAGCGTCTCAGCGCCTCGCACTCAGCGCCTCGAACTCAGCGTCTCAGCGCCTCGCACTCAGCGTCTCAGCGCTTCGCACTCAACGTCTCAGCGCTTCGCACTCAGCGCCTCAGCGACCCGCACTCAGCATCTCAGCATCTCGCACTCAGCGTCTCAGCGCCTCGCACTCAGCGCCTCGAACTCAGCGCCTCAGCAACCCGCACTTAGCGTCTCAGCATCTCGCACTCAGCGTCTCAGCGCCTCGCACTCAGCGCCTCAAACTCAGCGTCTCAGCGCCTCGCACTCAGCGTCTCAGCGCCTCGCACTCAGCATCTCAGCGCATCGCACTCCGCGCCTCGCACTCAGCTCCTCAGTGCCCCGCACTCTGACTCTCAGCGCCTCGCACTCAGCGTCTCGGCGACTCGCACTCAGCGTCTCAGCGCCTCGCACTCAGCGTCTCAAAGCCTCGCACTCAGCGTCTCAGCGCCTCGCACTCAGCGTCTCAGCATCTCGCATTCAGCGTCTCAGCATCTCGCACTCAGCGTCTCAGCGCCTCGACCTCAGCGCCTCGCACTCAGCGACTCACCCTCAGCGTCGCAGCGCCTTGCACTCATCGTCACAGCGCCTCGCACTCAGCGTCTCAGCGCCTCGCACTCAGCGTCTCAGCGCCTCGCCCACAGCGTCTCAAACTCAGCATCTCGGCGCCTCGCACTCAGCGCCTCGAACTCAGTGTCTCAGCTCCTCGCACTCAGCTTCTCAGATCCTCGCAATCAGCGTCTCAGTGCCTCGCACTCAGCGTCTCAGCGCTCGCACTCAGCGTCTCAGCGCCTCGCAATCAGCGTCTCAGCGCCTCGCACTCAGCGCCTCGAACTCAACGACTCAGATCCTCGCAATCAGCATCTCAGCGCCTCGCACTCAGCGTCTCAGCGCCTCGCACTCAGCAACTCGAGCTCAGCGTCTCAGCGCCTCGCCCTCAGCGACTTGCACTCAGCGTCGCATCGCCTCGCACTCAGCGCCTCGCAGTCAGCGTCTCAGCGCCTCGCTCTCAGCGTCTCAGCGCCTCGCACTCAGCGTCTCAGCGCCTCGCACTCAGCGTCTCAGCGCCTCGCACTCAGCGTCTCAGCGCTTTGCACTCAGCATCTCAGCGCTTTGCACTCAGTATCTCAGTGCCTCGCGCCCAGATTCTCAGCGACTCGAGCTCAGTGTCTCAGCACCTCGCTCTGAGCGCCTCGCCCTCTGCGACTCGCACTCAGCGTCGCAGCGCCTCGCACTCAGCACCTCGCACTCAGCGTCTCAGCGCCTCGCACTCAGCAACTCGAGCTCAGTGTCTCAGCGCCTCGCCCTCAGCGACTCGCACTCAGCGTCGCAGCGCCTCGCACTCAGCGCCTCGCAGTCAGCATCTCAGCTCCTCGCACTCAGCGTCTCAGTTCCTCGCACTCAGCGTCTCAGCGCCTCGCACTCAGCGTCTCAGCTCCTCGCACTCAGCGTCTCAGCACATCGCACTCAGCTTCTCGCACTCAGCGTCTCAGCGCCTCGCACTCAGCGTCTCAGCACCTCAGCGACTGGCACTCAGTGCCTGGCACTCAGCGTCTCAGCGACTCGCACTCAGCGTCTCAGCGCCTCGCACTCAGCGTCTCAGCGCCTCGCACTCAGCGTCTCAGCGCCTCGCACTCAGAGTCTCAGCGTCTCGCACTCAGAGACTCAGCGTCTCGCACTCAGCTTCTGAGCGACTCACACTCAGCGCCTCGCACTCAGCGTCTCAGCGCCTCGCACTCAGCGTCTCAGCGCCTTGCCCACAGCGTCTCACACTCAGCATCTCGGCGCCTCGCGCTCAGCGCCTCGAACTCAGCGTCTCAGCTCCTCGCAATCAGCGTCTCAGATCCTCGCAATCAGCGTCTCAGTGCCTCGCACTCAGCGTCTCAGCGCCTTGCACTCAGCATCTCAGCACCTCACACTCAGCATCTCAGCGCCTCGCACTCAGCGTCTCAGCACCTCGCACTCAGCGTCTCAGCACCTCGCACTCAGCGCCTCGAACTCAGCGTCTCAGATCCTCGCAATCAGCGTCTCAGCGCCTCGCACTCAGCTCCTCGCACTCAGCGTCTCAGATCCTCGCAATCAGCGTCTCAGCGCCTCGCACTCAGCGCCTCGAACTCAGCGTCTCAGCGCCTTGCACTCAGCGTCTCAGCGCCTCGCACTCAGCGTCTCAGCGCCTCGCACTCAGCGCCTCGAACTCAGCGTCTCAGCGACCCGCACTCAGCGTCTCAGCGCCTCGCACTAAGCGCCTCAGCGACCCGCACTCAGCGTCGCAGCGCCTCGCACTCAGCGTCTCAGCGCCTCGCACTCAGCGTCTCAGTGCTTCGCACTCAGGTCTCAGCGCCACGCACTCAGCGTCTCAGCGCCTCGCACTCAGCGCCTCGAACTCAGCGTCTCAGCGACCCGCACTCAGCGTCTCAGCGCCTCGCACTCAGCGCCTCAGCGACCCGCACTCAGCGTCGCAGCGCCTCGCACTCAGCGTCTCAGCGCCTCGCATTCAGCACCTCGCACTCAGCGTCTCAGCGCCTCGCACTCAGCGTCTCAGTGCTTCGCACTCAGCGTCTCAGGGTCTCACACTCAGCGTCTCAGCGCCTCGCACTCAGCGCCTCGAACTCAGCGTCTCAGCGCCTCGCACTCAGCGTCTCAGTGCTTCGCCCTCAGCATCTCGGCGCCTTGCACTCAGCATCTCGGCGCTTTGCACTCAGCGTCTCAGCGCCTCGCTCTCAGCGTCTCAGCGCCTCGCCCTCAGCGTCTTGCACTCAGCATCTCAGCCCTTTGCACTCAGCGTCTCAGCACCTCACACTCAGCATCTCGGCGCCTTGCACTCAGCATCTCGGCGCATTGCGCCCAGCGTCTCAGCGTCTCAGGAGCTCAGCGCCTCGCCCTCAGCGTCTCAGCGCCACCCAATCAGCGCCTCAGCGACCCGCACTCTGCGTCTCAGCGCCTCGCTCTCAGAGTCTCAGCGACTCGCACTCAGCTTCTGAGCGTCTCGCACTCAGCGCCTCACACTCACCGCCTCGCACTCTGAGTCTCAGCGACTCGCAGTCAGCATCTCAGCGCATCGCACTCCACGCCTCGCACTCAGCGCTTCAGTGCCCCGCACTCTGATTCTCAGCGCCTCGCACTCAGCGTCTCAGCGCCTCGCACTCAGCATCTCAGCGCCTCGCACTCAGCGTCTCAGAATCTCGCAGTCAGCGTCTCATCATCTCGCACTCATCATCTCAGTGCCTCGCCCTCAGCGCCTCGAACTCAGCGACTCGCCCTCAGCGTCGCAGCGCCTCGCACTCAGCGTCTCAGCGCCTCGCACTCAGCGCCTCGAACTCAGCGTCTCAGCGCCTCGCACTCAGCGTCTCAGCGCTTCGCACTCAACGTCTCAGCGCTTCGCACTCAGCGTCGCAGCTCCTCGCACTCAGCATCTCAGCACCTCGCACTCAGCGTCTCAGCGCCTCGCACTCAGCGTCTCAGCGCCTCGCACTCAGCGCCTCGAACTCAGCGTCTCAGCGACCCGCACTCAGCGTCTCAGCGCCTCGCACTAAGCGCCTCAGCGACCCGCACTCAGCGTCGCAGCGCCTCGCACTCAGCGTCTCAGCGCCTCGCACTCAGCGTCTCAGTGCTTCGCACTCAGGTCTCAGCGCCACGCACTCAGCGTCTCAGCGCCTCGCACTCAGCGCCTCGAACTCAGCGTCTCAGCGACCCGCACTCAGCGTCTCAGCGCCTCGCACTCAGCGCCTCAGCGACCCGCACTCAGCGTCGCAGCGCCTCGCACTCAGCGTCTCAGCGCCTCGCATTCAGCACCTCGCACTCAGCGTCTCAGCGCCTCGCACTCAGCGTCTCAGTGCTTCGCACTCAGCGTCTCAGGGTCTCACACTCAGCGTCTCAGCGCCTCGCACTCAGCGCCTCGAACTCAGCGTCTCAGCGCCTCGCACTCAGCGTCTCAGTGCTTCGCCCTCAGCATCTCGGCGCCTTGCACTCAGCATCTCGGCGCTTTGCACTCAGCGTCTCAGCGCCTCGCTCTCAGCGTCTCAGCGCCTCGCCCTCAGCGTCTTGCACTCAGCATCTCAGCCCTTTGCACTCAGCGTCTCAGCACCTCACACTCAGCATCTCGGCGCCTTGCACTCAGCATCTCGGCGCATTGCGCCCAGCGTCTCAGCGTCTCAGGAGCTCAGCGCCTCGCCCTCAGCGTCTCAGCGCCACCCAATCAGCGCCTCAGCGACCCGCACTCTGCGTCTCAGCGCCTCGCTCTCAGAGTCTCAGCGACTCGCACTCAGCTTCTGAGCGTCTCGCACTCAGCGCCTCACACTCACCGCCTCGCACTCTGAGTCTCAGCGACTCGCAGTCAGCATCTCAGCGCATCGCACTCCACGCCTCGCACTCAGCGCTTCAGTGCCCCGCACTCTGATTCTCAGCGCCTCGCACTCAGCGTCTCGGCGACTTGCACGCAGCGTCTCAGCGCCTCGCACTCAGCGTCTCAGCGCCTCGCACTCAGCGTCTCAGCGCCTCGCACTCAGCGTCTCAGAATCTCGCAGTCAGCGTCTCATCATCTCGCACTCAGCATCTCAGTGCCTCGCCCTCAGCGCCTCGAACTCAGCGACTCGCCCTCAGCGTCGCAGCGCCTCGCACTCAGCGTCTCAGTGCCTCGCACTCAGCGCCTCGAACTCAGCGTCTCAGCGCCTCGCACTCAGCGTCTCAGTGCTTCGCACTCAGCGTTTCAGCGCCACGCACTCAGCGTCTCAGCGCCTCGCACTCAGCGCCTCGAACTCAGCGACTCGCCCTCAGCGTCGCAGCGCCTCGCACTCAGCGTCTCAGTGCCTCGCACTCAGCGCCTCGAACTCAGCGTCTCAGCGCCTCGCACTCAGCGTCTCAGTGCTTCGCACTCAGCGTTTCAGCGCCACGCACTCAGCGTCTCAGCGCCTCGCACTCAGCGCCTCGAACTCAGCGTCTCAGCGACCCGCACTCAGCGTCTCAGCGCCTCGCACTCAGCGCCTCAGCGACCCGCACTCAGCGTCGCAGCGCCTCGCACTCAGCGTCTCAGCGCCTCGCACTCAGCGTCTCAGTGCTTCGCACTCAGGTCTCAGCGCCACGCACTCAGCGTCTCAGCGCCTCGCACTCAGCGCCTCGCACTCAGCGCCTCAGCGACCCGCACTCAGCGTCGCAGCGCCTCGCACTCAGCGTCTCAGCGCCTCGCATTCAGCACCTCGCACTCAGCGTCTCAGCGCCTCGCACTCAGCGTCTCAGTGCTTCGCACTCAGCGTCTCAGGGTCTCACACTCAGCGTCTCAGCGCCTCGCACTCAGCGCCTCGAACTCAGCGTCTCAGCGTCTCAGCGCCTCGCACTCAGCGTCTCAGTGCTTCGCCCTCAGCATCTCGGCGCCTTGCACTCAGCATCTCGGCGCTTTGCACTCAGCGTCTCAGCCCTTTGCACTCAGCGTCTCAGCACCTCACACTCAGCATCTCGGCGCCTTGCACTCAGCATCTCGGCGCATTGCGCCCAGCGTCTCAGCGTCTCAGGAGCTCAGCGCCTCGCCCTCAGCGTCTCAGCGCCACCCAATCAGCGCCTCAGCGACCCGCACTCTGCGTCTCAGCGCCTCGCTCTCAGAGTCTCAGCGACTCGCACTCAGCTTCTGAGCGTCTCGCACTCAGCGCCTCACACTCACCGCCTCGCACTCTGAGTCTCAGCGACTCGCAGTCAGCATCTCAGCGCATCGCACTCCACGCCTCGCACTCAGCGCTTCAGTGCCCCGCACTCTGATTCTCAGCGCCTCGCTCTCAGAGTCTCAGCGACTCGCACTCAGCTTCTGAGCGTCTCGCACTCAGCGCCTCACACTCACCGCCTCGCACTCTGAGTCTCAGCGACTCGCAGTCAGCATCTCAGCGCATCGCACTCCACGCCTCGCACTCAGCGCTTCAGTGCCCCGCACTTTGATTCTCAGCGCCTCGCACTCAGCGTCTCGGCGACTTGCACGCAGCGTCTCAGCGCCTCGCACTCAGCGTCTCAGCGCCTCGCACTCAGCGTCTCAGCGCCTCGCACTCAGCATCTCAGCGCCTCGCACTCAGCGTCTCAGAATCTCGCAGTCAGCGTCTCATCATCTCGCACTCATCATCTCAGTGCCTCGCCCTCAGCGCCTCGAACTCAGCGACTCGCCCTCAGCGTCGCAGCGCCTCGCACTCAGCGTCTCAGCGCCTCGCACTCAGCGCCTCGAACTCAGCGTCTCAGCGCCTCGCACTCAGCGTCTCAGCGCTTCGCACTCAACGTCTCAGCGCTTCGCACTCAGCGTCGCAGCTCCTCGCACTCAGCATCTCAGCACCTCGCACTCAGCGTCTCAGCGCCTCGCACTCAGCGTCTCAGCGCCTCGCACTCAGCGCCTCGAACTCAGCGTCTCAGCGACCCGCACTCAGCGTCTCAGCGCCTCGCACTAAGCGCCTCAGCGACCCGCACTCAGCGTCGCAGCGCCTCGCACTCAGCGTCTCAGCGCCTCGCACTCAGCGTCTCAGTGCTTCGCACTCAGGTCTCAGCGCCACGCACTCAGCGTCTCAGCGCCTCGCACTCAGCGCCTCGAACTCAGCGTCTCAGCGACCCGCACTCAGCGTCTCAGCGCCTCGCACTCAGCGCCTCAGCGACCCGCACTCAGCGTCGCAGCGCCTCGCACTCAGCGTCTCAGCGCCTCGCATTCAGCACCTCGCACTCAGCGTCTCAGCGCCTCGCACTCAGCGTCTCAGTGCTTCGCACTCAGCGTCTCAGGGTCTCACACTCAGCGTCTCAGCGCCTCGCACTCAGCGCCTCGA
The DNA here is from genome assembly GCF_017639515.1 of Carcharodon carcharias. Taxonomy (NCBI): domain Eukaryota; kingdom Metazoa; phylum Chordata; class Chondrichthyes; order Lamniformes; family Lamnidae; genus Carcharodon; species Carcharodon carcharias. Next base: position 117,572,027 of record NC_054470.1, on the reverse strand, counting down.
ACTCAGCGTCTCAGCGCCTCGCACTCAGCGTCTCAGTGCTTCGCCCTCAGCATCTCGGCGCCTTGCACTCAGCATCTCGGCGCTTTGCACTCAGCGTCTCAGCGCCTCGCTCTCAGCGTCTCAGCGCCTCGCCCTCAGCGTCTTGCACTCAGCATCTCAGCCCTTTGCACTCAGCGTCTCAGCACCTCACACTCAGCATCTCGGCGCCTTGCACTCAGCATCTCGGCGCATTGCGCCCAGCGTCTCAGCGTCTCAGGAGCTCAGCGCCTCGCCCTCAGCGTCTCAGCGCCACCCAATCAGCGCCTCAGCGACCCGCACTCTGCGTCTCAGCGCCTCGCTCTCAGAGTCTCAGCGACTCGCACTCAGCTTCTGAGCGTCTCGCACTCAGCGCCTCACACTCACCGCCTCGCACTCTGAGTCTCAGCGACTCGCAGTCAGCATCTCAGCGCATCGCACTCCACGCCTCGCACTCAGCGCTTCAGTGCCCCGCACTCTGATTCTCAGCGCCTCGCACTCAGCGTCTCGGCGACTTGCACGCAGCGTCTCAGCGCCTCGCACTCAGCGTCTCAGCGCCTCGCACTCAGCGTCTCAGCGCCTCGCACTCAGCGTCTCAGAATCTCGCAGTCAGCGTCTCATCATCTCGCACTCAGCATCTCAGTGCCTCGCCCTCAGCGCCTCGAACTCAGCGACTCGCCCTCAGCGTCGCAGCGCCTCGCACTCAGCGTCTCAGTGCCTCGCACTCAGCGCCTCGAACTCAGCGTCTCAGCGCCTCGCACTCAGCGTCTCAGTGCTTCGCACTCAGCGTTTCAGCGCCACGCACTCAGCGTCTCAGCGCCTCGCACTCAGCGCCTCGAACTCAGCGTCTCAGCGACCCGCACTCAGCGTCTCAGCGCCTCGCACTCAGCGCCTCAGCGACCCGCACTCAGCGTCGCAGCGCCTCGCACTCAGCGTCTCAGCGCCTCGCACTCAGCGTCTCAGTGCTTCGCACTCAGGTCTCAGCGCCACGCACTCAGCGTCTCAGCGCCTCGCACTCAGCGCCTCGCACTCAGCGCCTCAGCGACCCGCACTCAGCGTCGCAGCGCCTCGCACTCAGCGTCTCAGCGCCTCGCATTCAGCACCTCGCACTCAGCGTCTCAGCGCCTCGCACTCAGCGTCTCAGTGCTTCGCACTCAGCGTCTCAGGGTCTCACACTCAGCGTCTCAGCGCCTCGCACTCAGCGCCTCGAACTCAGCGTCTCAGCGTCTCAGCGCCTCGCACTCAGCGTCTCAGTGCTTCGCCCTCAGCATCTCGGCGCCTTGCACTCAGCATCTCGGCGCTTTGCACTCAGCGTCTCAGCCCTTTGCACTCAGCGTCTCAGCACCTCACACTCAGCATCTCGGCGCCTTGCACTCAGCATCTCGGCGCATTGCGCCCAGCGTCTCAGCGTCTCAGGAGCTCAGCGCCTCGCCCTCAGCGTCTCAGCGCCACCCAATCAGCGCCTCAGCGACCCGCACTCTGCGTCTCAGCGCCTCGCTCTCAGAGTCTCAGCGACTCGCACTCAGCTTCTGAGCGTCTCGCACTCAGCGCCTCACACTCACCGCCTCGCACTCTGAGTCTCAGCGACTCGCAGTCAGCATCTCAGCGCATCGCACTCCACGCCTCGCACTCAGCGCTTCAGTGCCCCGCACTCTGATTCTCAGCGCCTCGCTCTCAGAGTCTCAGCGACTCGCACTCAGCTTCTGAGCGTCTCGCACTCAGCGCCTCACACTCACCGCCTCGCACTCTGAGTCTCAGCGACTCGCAGTCAGCATCTCAGCGCATCGCACTCCACGCCTCGCACTCAGCGCTTCAGTGCCCCGCACTTTGATTCTCAGCGCCTCGCACTCAGCGTCTCGGCGACTTGCACGCAGCGTCTCAGCGCCTCGCACTCAGCGTCTCAGCGCCTCGCACTCAGCGTCTCAGCGCCTCGCACTCAGCATCTCAGCGCCTCGCACTCAGCGTCTCAGAATCTCGCAGTCAGCGTCTCATCATCTCGCACTCATCATCTCAGTGCCTCGCCCTCAGCGCCTCGAACTCAGCGACTCGCCCTCAGCGTCGCAGCGCCTCGCACTCAGCGTCTCAGCGCCTCGCACTCAGCGCCTCGAACTCAGCGTCTCAGCGCCTCGCACTCAGCGTCTCAGCGCTTCGCACTCAACGTCTCAGCGCTTCGCACTCAGCGCCTCAGCGACCCGCACTCAGCATCTCAGCATCTCGCACTCAGCGTCTCAGCGCCTCGCACTCAGCGCCTCGAACTCAGCGCCTCAGCAACCCGCACTTAGCGTCTCAGCATCTCGCACTCAGCGTCTCAGCGCCTCGCACTCAGCGCCTCAAACTCAGCGTCTCAGCGCCTCGCACTCAGCGTCTCAGCGCTTCGCACTCAGCGTCTCAGCGCCTCACACTCACCGCCTCGCACTCTGAGTCACAGCGCCTCGCACTCAGCATCTCAGCGCATCGCACTCCGCGCCTCGCACTCAGCTCCTCAGTGCCCCGCACTCTGACTCTCAGCGCCTCGCACTCAGCGTCTCGGCGACTCGCACTCAGCGTCTCAGCGCCTCGCACTCAGCGTCTCAAAGCCTCGCACTCAGCGTCTCAGCGCCTCGCACTCAGCGTCTCAGCATCTCGCATTCAGCGTCTCAGCATCTCGCACTCAGCGTCTCAGCGCCTCGACCTCAGCGCCTCGCACTCAGCGACTCACCCTCAGCGTCGCAGCGCCTTGCACTCATCGTCACAGCGCCTCGCACTCAGCGTCTCAGCGCCTCGCACTCAGCGTCTCAGCGCCTCGCCCACAGCGTCTCAAACTCAGCATCTCGGCGCCTCGCACTCAGCGCCTCGAACTCAGTGTCTCAGCTCCTCGCACTCAGCTTCTCAGATCCACGCAATCAGCGTCTCAGAGCCTCGCACTCAGCGTCTCAGCGCTCGCACTCAGCGTCTCAGCGCCTCGCACTCAGCGTCTCAGCGCCTCGCACTCAGCGCCTCGAACTCAACGACTCAGATCCTCGCAATCAGCATCTCAGCGCCTCGCACTCAGCGTCTCAGCGCCTCGCACTCAGCAACTCGAGCTCAGCGTCTCAGCGCCTCGCCCTCAGCGACTTGCACTCAGCGTCGCATCGCCTCGCACTCAGCGCCTCGCAGTCAGCGTCTCAGCGCCTCGCACTCAGCGTCTCAGCGCCTCGCACTCAGCGTCTCAGCGCTTTGCACTCAGCATCTCAGCGCTTTGCACTCAGTATCTCAGTGCCTCGCGCCCAGATTCTCAGCGACTCGAGCTCAGTGTCTCAGCACCTCGCTCTGAGCGCCTCGCCCTCTGCGACTCGCACTCAGCGTCGCAGCGCCTCGCACTCAGCACCTCGCACTCAGCGTCTCAGCGCCTCGCACTCAGCAACTCGAGCTCAGTGTCTCAGCGCCTCGCCCTCAGCGACTCGCACTCAGCGTCGCAGCGCCTCGCACTCAGCGCCTCGCAGTCAGCATCTCAGCTCCTCGCACTCAGCGTCTCAGTTCCTCGCACTCAGCGTCTCAGCGCCTCGCACTCAGCGTCTCAGCTCCTCGCACTCAGCGTCTCAGCACATCGCACTCAGCTTCTCGCACTCAGCGTCTCAGCGCCTCGCACTCAGCGTCTCAGCACCTCAGCGACTGGCACTCAGTGCCTGGCACTCAGCGTCTCAGCGACTCGCACTCAGCGTCTCAGCGCCTCGCACTCAGCGTCTCAGCGCCTCGCACTCAGCGTCTCAGCGCCTCGCACTCAGAGTCTCAGCGTCTCGCACTCAGAGACTCAGCGTCTCGCACTCAGCTTCTGAGCGACTCACACTCAGCGCCTCGCACTCAGCGTCTCAGCGCCTCGCACTCAGCGTCTCAGCGCCTTGCCCACAGCGTCTCACACTCAGCATCTCGGCGCCTCGCGCTCAGCGCCTCGAACTCAGCGTCTCAGCTCCTCGCAATCAGCGTCTCAGATCCTCGCAATCAGCGTCTCAGTGCCTCGCACTCAGCGTCTCAGCGCCTTGCACTCAGCATCTCAGCACCTCACACTCAGCATCTCAGCGCCTCGCACTCAGCGTCTCAGCACCTCGCACTCAGCGTCTCAGCACCTCGCACTCAGCGCCTCGAACTCAGCGTCTCAGATCCTCGCAATCAGCGTCTCAGCGCCTCGCACTCAGCTCCTCGCACTCAGCGTCTCAGATCCTCGCAATCAGCGTCTCAGCGCCTCGCACTCAGCGCCTCGAACTCAGCGTCTCAGCGCCTTGCACTCAGCGTCTCAGGACCTCGCACTCAGCGTCTCAGTGCCTCGCACCCAGCTCCTCAAACTCAGCGTCTCAGCGCCTCGCACTCAGCGTCTCAGCGCCTCGCACTCAGCGCCTCGAACTCAGCGTCTCAGCGCCTCGCACTCAGTGTCTCAGCGCTTCGCACTCAGCGTCTCAGCGCCTCGCACTCAGCGTCTCAGCGCCTCGCACTCAGTGTCTCAGCGCCTCGCCCTCAGCACCTCGCCCTCAGCGACTCGCCCTCAGCGTCGCAGCGCCTCGCCCTCAGCGTCGCAGCTCCTCGCACTCAGCATCTCAGCACCTCGCACTCAGCGTCTCAGCGCCTCGCACTCAGCGTCTCAGCGCCTCGCACTCAGCGCCTCGAGCTCAGCGTCTCAGCGACCCGCACTCAGCGTCTCAGCGCCTCGCACTCAGCGCCTCAGCGACCCGCACTCAGCGTCGCAGCGCCTCGCACTCAGCGTCTCAGCGCCTCGCACTCAGCGTCTCAGTGCTTCGCACTCAGGTCTCAGCGCCACGCACTCAGCGTCTCAGCGCCTCGCACTCAGCGCCTCGAACTCAGCGTCTCAGCGACCCGCACTCAGCGTCTCAGCGCCTCGCACTCAGCGCCTCAGCGACCCGCACTCAGCGTCGCAGCGCCTCGCACTCAGCGTCTCAGCGCCTCGCATTCAGCACCTCGCACTCAGCGTCTCAGCGCCTCGCACTCAGCGTCTCAGTGCTTCGCACTCAGCGTCTCAGGGTCTCACACTCAGCGTCTCAGCGCCTCGCACTCAGCGCCTCGAACTCAGCGTCTCAGCGCCTCGCACTCAGCGTCTCAGTGCTTCGCCCTCAGCATCTCGGCGCCTTGCACTCAGCATCTCGGCGCTTTGCACTCAGCGTCTCAGCGCCTCGCACTCAGCGTCTCAGCGCCTCGCCCTCAGCGTCTTGCACTCAGCATCTCAGCCCTTTGCACTCAGCGTCTCAGCACCTCACACTCAGCATCTCGGCGCCTTGCACTCAGCATCTCGGCGCATTGCGCCCAGCGTCTCAGCGTCTCAGGAGCTCAGCGCCTCGCCCTCAGCGTCTCAGCGCCACCCAATCAGCGCCTCAGCGACCCGCACTCTGCGTCTCAGCGCCTCGCTCTCAGAGTCTCAGCGACTCGCACTCAGCTTCTGAGCGTCTCGCACTCAGCGCCTCACACTCACCGCCTCGCACTCTGAGTCTCAGCGACTCGCAGTCAGCATCTCAGCGCATCGCACTCCACGCCTCGCACTCAGCGCTTCAGTGCCCCGCACTCTGATTCTCAGCGCCTCGCACTCAGCGTCTCGGCGACTTGCACGCAGCGTCTCAGCGCCTCGCACTCAGCGTCTCAGCGCCTCGCACTCAGCGTCTCAGCGCCTCGCACTCAGCGTCTCAGCGCCTCGCACTCAGCGTCTCAGAATCTCGCAGTCAGCGTCTCATCATCTCGCACTCAGCATCTCAGTGCCTCGCCCTCAGCGCCTCAAACTCAGCGACTCGCCCTCAGCGTCGCAGCGCCTCGCACTCAGCGTCTCAGTGCCTCGCACTCAGCGCCTCGAACTCAGCATCTCAGCGCCTCGCACTCAGCGTCTCAGTGCTTCGCACTCAGCGTTTCAGCGCCACGCACTCAGCGTCTCAGCGCCTCGCACTCAGCGCCTCGAACTCAGCGTCTCAGCGACCCGCACTCAGCGTCTCAGCGCCTCGCACTCAGCGCCTCAGCGACCCGCACTCAGCGTCGCAGCGCCTCGCACTCAGCGTCTCAGCGCCTCGCACTCAGCGTCTCAGTGCTTCGCACTCAGGTCTCAGCGCCACGCACTCAGCGTCTCAGCGCCTCGCACTCAGCGCCTCGCACTCAGCGCCTCAGCGACCCGCACTCAGCGTCGCAGCGCCTCGCACTCAGCGTCTCAGCGCCTCGCATTCAGCACCTCGCACTCAGCGTCTCAGCGCCTCGCACTCAGCGTCTCAGTGCTTCGCACTCAGCGTCTCAGGGTCTCACACTCAGCGTCTCAGCGCCTCGCACTCAGCGCCTCGAACTCAGCGTCTCAGCGTCTCAGCGCCTCGCACTCAGCGTCTCAGTGCTTCGCCCTCAGCATCTCGGCGCCTTGCACTCAGCATCTCGGCGCTTTGCACTCAGCGTCTCAGCCCTTTGCACTCAGCGTCTCAGCACCTCACACTCAGCATCTCGGCGCCTTGCACTCAGCATCTCGGCGCATTGCGCCCAGCGTCTCAGCGTCTCAGGAGCTCAGCGCCTCGCCCTCAGCGTCTCAGCGCCACCCAATCAGCGCCTCAGCGACCCGCACTCTGCGTCTCAGCGCCTCGCTCTCAGAGTCTCAGCGACTCGCACTCAGCTTCTGAGCGTCTCGCACTCAGCGCCTCACACTCACCGCCTCGCACTCTGAGTCTCAGCGACTCGCAGTCAGCATCTCAGCGCATCGCACTCCACGCCTCGCACTCAGCGCTTCAGTGCCCCGCACTCTGATTCTCAGCGCCTCGCTCTCAGAGTCTCAGCGACTCGCACTCAGCTTCTGAGCGTCTCGCACTCAGCGCCTCACACTCACCGCCTCGCACTCTGAGTCTCAGCGACTCGCAGTCAGCATCTCAGCGCATCGCACTCCACGCCTCGCACTCAGCGCTTCAGTGCCCCGCACTTTGATTCTCAGCGCCTCGCACTCAGCGTCTCGGCGACTTGCACGCAGCGTCTCAGCGCCTCGCACTCAGCGTCTCAGCGCCTCGCACTCAGCGTCTCAGCGCCTCGCACTCAGCATCTCAGCGCCTCGCACTCAGCGTCTCAGAATCTCGCAGTCAGCGTCTCATCATCTCGCACTCAGCATCTCAGTGCCTCGCCCTCAGCGCCTCGAACTCAGCGACTCGCCCTCAGCGTCGCAGCGCCTCGCACTCAGCGTCTCAGCGCCTCGCACTCAGCGCCTCGAACTCAGCGTCTCAGCGCCTCGCACTCAGCGTCTCAGCGCTTCGCACTCAACGTCTCAGCGCTTCGCACTCAGCGCCTCAGCGACCCGCACTCAGCGTCTCAGCATCTCGCACTCAGCGTCTCAGCGCCTCGCACTCAGCGCCTCGAACTCAGCGCCTCAGCAACCCGCACTCAGCGTCTCAGCATCTCGCACTCAGCGTCTCAGCGCCTCGCACTCAGCGCCTCAAACTCAGCGTCTCAGCGCCTCGCACTCAGCGTCTCAGCGCTTCGCACTCAGCGTCTCAGTACCTCACACTCACCGCCTCGCACTCTGAGTCACAGCGCCTCGCACTCAGCATCTCAGCGCATCGCACTCCGCGCCTCGCACTCAGCTCCTCAGTGCCCCGCACTCTGACTCTCAGCGCCTCGCACTCAGCGTCTCGGCGACTCGCACTCAGCGTCTCAGCGCCTCGCACTCAGCGTCTCAAAGCCTCGCACTCAGCGTCTCAGCGCCTCGCACTCAGCGTCTCAGCATCTCGCATTCAGCGTCTCAGCATCTCGCACTCAGCGTCTCAGCGCCTCGACCTCAGCGCCTCGCACTCAGCAACTCACCCTCAGCGTCGCAGCGCCTTGCACTCATCGTCACAGCGCCTCGCACTCAGCGTCTCAGCGCCTCGCACTCAGCGTCTCAGCGCCTCGCCCACAGCGTCTCAAACTCAGCATCTCGGCGCCTCGCACTCAGCGCCTCGAACTCAGTGTCTCAGCTCCTCGCACTCAGCTTCTCAGATCCTCGCAATCAGCGTCTCAGTGCCTCGCACTCAGCGTCTCAGCGCTTGCACTCAGCGTCTCAGCACCTCGCACTCAGCATCTCAGCGCCTCGCACTCAGCGTCTCAGCGCCTCGCACTCAGCGTCTCAGCGCCTCGCACTCAGCGCCTCGAACTCAGCAACTCAGATCCTCGCAATCAGCATCTCAGCGCCTCGCACTCAGCGTCTCAGCGCCTCGCACTCAGCAACTCGAGCTCAGCGTCTCAGCGCCTCGCCCTCAGCGACTTGCACTCAGCGTCGCATCGCCTCGCACTCAGCGCCTCGCAGTCAGCGTCTCAGCGCCTCGCACTCAGCGTCTCAGATCCTCGCAATCAGCGTCTCAGTGCCTCGCACTCAGCGTCTCAGCGCCTTGCACTCAGCATCTCAGCACCTCACACTCAGCATCTCAGCGCCTCGCACTCAGCGCCTCGAACTCAGCGTCTCAGCGCCTCGAACTCAGCGTCTCAGCGCCTCGCACTCAGCGTCTCAGCACTTCGCACTCAGCGTCTCAGCACCTCGCACTCAGCGTCTCATCGCCTCGCACTCAGCGTCTCAGCGCCTCGCCCTCAGCACCTGGCCCTCAGCGACTCGCCCTCAGCGTCGCAGCGCCTCGCCCTCAGCGTCGCAGCGCCTCGCACTCAGCATCTCAGCACCTCGCACTCAGCGTCTCAGCGCCTCGCACTCAGCATCTCAGCGCCTCGCCCTCAGCGTCTCGCGCTCAGCGTCTCAGCGCCTCGCACTCAGCGTCTCAGCGCCTCGCCCTCAGCGCCTCGCACTCAGCGACTCGCCCTCAGCGTCGCAGCGCCTCGCCCTCAGCGTCGCAGCGCCTCGCACTCAGCGTCTCAGCGCCTCGCACTCAGCGTCTCAGCGCCTCGCACTCAGAGTCTCAGCGCCTCGCACTCAGCACCTCGAACTCAGCGTCTCAGATCCTCGCAATCAACGACTCAGTGCCTCGCACTCAGCGTCTCAGCTCCTTGCACTCAGCGTCTCAGCTCCTCGCACTCAGCGTCTCAGCGCCTCGCAATCAGCGTCTCAGCGCTTTGCACGCAGCATCTCAGCGCTTTGCACTCAGTATCTCAGCGCCTCGCGTTCAGTTTCTCAGCGAATCGAGCTCAGTGTCTCAGCACCTCACCCTCAGCGCCTCTCCCTCTGCGACTCGCACTCAGCGTCGCAGCGCCTCGCACTCAGCGCCTCGCACTCAGCGTCTCAGCGCCTCGCACTCAGCAACTCGAGCTCAGCGTCTCAGCGCCTCGCCCTCAGCGACTCGCACTCAGCGTCGCAGCGCCTCGCACTCAGCGCCTCGCACTCAGCGTCTCAGCTCCTCGCACTCAGCGTCTCAGCGCCTCGCACTCAGCGTCTCAGCGCCTCGCACTCAGCGTCTCAGCACCTCGCACTCAGCGTCTCAGCGCCTCGCACTCAGCGTCTCAGCGCCTCGCACTCAGCGTCTCAGCGCTTTGCACTCAGCATCTCAGCGCTTTGCACTCAGTATCTCAGCGCCTCGCGCTCAGATTCTCAGCGACTCGAGCTCAGTGTCTCAGCGCCTCGCACTCAGCGTCTCAGCGCCTCGCACTCAGCGACTCGCACTCAGCGTCGCAGCGCCTCGCACTCAGCGCCTCGCACTAAGTGTCTCAGCTCATCGCACTCAGCGTCTCAGCGCCTCACACTCAGCGTCTCAGCGCCTCGCACTCAGCGTCTCAGCGCTTTGCACTCAGCATCTCAGCGCTTTGCACTCAGTATCTCAGCGCCTCGCACTCAGCGTCTCAGCACCTCAGCGACTGGCACTCAGTGCCTCGCACTCAGCGTCTCGGCGACTCGCACTCAGCGTCTCAGCGCCTCGCACTCAGCGTCTCAGCGCCTTGCACTCAGCGTCTCAGCGCCTCGCACTCAGAGTCTCAGCGTCTCGCACTCAGAGACTCAGCGTCTCGCACTCAGCTTCTGAGCGACTCACACTCAGCGCCTCGCACTCAGCGTCTCAGCGCCTCGCACTCAGCGTCTCAGCGCCTTGCCCACAGCGTCTCACACTCAGCATCTCGGCGCCTCGCACTCAGCGCCTCGAACTCAGCGTCTCAGCTCCTCGCAATCAGCGTCTCAGATCCTCGCAATCAGCGTCTCAGTGCCTCGCACTCAGCGTCTCAGCGCCTTGCACTCAGCATCTCAGCACCTCACACTCAGCATCTCAGCGCCTCGCACTCAGCGTCTCAGCGCCTCGCACTCAGCGTCTCAGCGCCTCGCACTCAGCGTCTCAGCGCCTCGCACTCAGCGTCTCAGCGCCTCGCACTCAGCGCCTCGAACTCAGCGTCTCAGATCCTCGCAATCAGCGTCTCAGCGCCTCGCACTCAGCTCCGCGCACTCAGCGTCTCAGATCCTCGCAATCAGCGTCTCAGCGCCTCGCACTCAGCGCCTCGAACTCAGCGTCTCAGCGCCTTGCACTCAGCGTCTCAGCACCTCGCACTCAGCGTCTCAGCGCCTCGCACTCAGCGTCTCAGCGCCTCGCACTCAGCGCCTCGAACTCAGCGTCTCAGCGCCTCGAACTCAGCGTCTCAGCGCCTCGCACTCAGCGTCTCAGCGCTTCGCACTCAGCGTCTCAGCACCTCGCACTCAGCGTCTCATCGCCTCGCACTCAGCGTCTCAGGGCCTCGCCCTCAGCACCTGGCCCTCAGCGACTCGCCCTCAGCGTCGCAGCGCCTCGCCCTCAGCGTCGCAGCGCCTCGCACTCAGCATCTCAGCACCTCGCACTCAGCGTCTCAGCGCCTCGCACTCAGCATCTCAGCGCCTCGCCCTCAGCGTCTCGCGCTCAGCGTCTCAGCGCCTCGCACTCAGCGTCTCAGCGCCTCGCCCTCAGCGCCTCGCACTCAGCGACTCGCCCTCAGCGTCGCAGCGCCTCGCCCTCAGCGTCGCAGCGCCTCGCACTCAGCGTCTCAGCGCCTCGCACTCAGCGTCTCAGCGCCTCGCACTCAGAGTCTCAGCGCCTCGCACTCAGCACCTCGAACTCAGCGTCTCAGATCCTCGCAATCAACGACTCAGTGCCTCGCACTCAGTGTCTCAGCTCCTTGCACTCAGCGTCTCAGCTCCTTGCACTCAGCGTCTCAGCTCCTCGCACTCAGCGTCTCAGCGCCTCGCAATCAGCGTCTCAGCGCTTTGCACGCAGCATCTCAGCGCTTTGCACTCAGTATCTCAGCGCCTCGCGTTCAGTTTCTCAGCGAATCGAGCTCAGTGTCTCAGCACCTCACCCTCAGCGCCTCTCCCTCTGCGACTCGCACTCAGCGTCGCAGCGCCTCGCACTCAGCGCCTCGCACTCAGCGTCTCAGCGCCTCGCACTCAGCAACTCGAGCTCAGCGTCTCAGCGCCTCGCCCTCAGCGACTCGCACTCAGCGTCGCAGCGCCTCGCACTCAGCGCCTCGCACTCAGCGTCTCAGCTCCTCGCACTCAGCGTCTCAGCACCTCGCACTCAGCGTCTCAGCGCCTCGCCCTCAGCGCCTCGCCCTCTGCGACTCGCACTCAGCGTCGCAGCGCCTCGCACTCAGCGTCTCAGCTCCTCGCACTCAGCGTCTCAGCGTCTCGCACTCAGCGTCTCAGCGCCTCGCACTCAGCGTCTCAGCACCTCGCACTCAGCGTCTCAGCGCCTCGCACTCAGTGTCTCAGCGCCTCGCACTCAGCGTCTCAGCGCTTTGCACTCAGCATCTCAGCGCTTTGCACTCAGTATCTCAGCGCCTCGCGCTCAGATTCTCAGCGACTCGAGCTCAGTGTCTCAGCGCCTCGCACTCAGCGTCTCAGCGCCTCGCACTCAGCGACTCGCACTCAGCGTCGCAGCGCCTCGCACTCAGCGCCTCGCACTCAGCGTCTCAGCTCATCGCACTCAGCGTCTCAGCGCCTCACACTCAGCGTCTCAGCGCCTCGCACTCAGCGTCTCAGCGCTTTGCACTCAGCATCTCAGCGCTTTGCACTCAGTATCTCAGCGCCTCGCGCTCAGATTCTCAGCGACTCGAGCTCAGTGTCTCAGCACCTCACCCTCAGCGCCTCGCCCTCTGCGACTCGCACTCAGCGTCGCAGAGCCTCGCACTCAGCGTCTCAGTTCCTCGCACTCAATGTCTCAGTTCCTCGCACTCAGCTTCTCAGCGCCTCGCACTCAGCGTCTCAGCTCCTCGCACTCAGCGTCTCAGCGCCTCGCACTCAGCGTCTCAGTTCCTCGCACTCAGCGTCTCAGTTTCTCGCACTCAGCGTCTCAGCGCCTCGCACTCAGCGTCTCAGCTCCTCGCACTCAGCGTCTCAGCGCCTCGCCCTCAGCGTCTCGCACTCAGCGTCTCAGCGCCTCGCACTCAGCGACTCAGCGCCTCGCCCTCAGCGCCTCGCACTCAGCGACTCGCCCTCAGCGTCGCAGCACCTCGCCCTCAGCGTCGCAGCGCCTCGCGCTCAGCGTCTCAGCGCCTCGCGCTCAGCGTCTCAGCGCCTCGCACTCAGCGTCTCAGCACCTCGCACTCAGCGCCTCGAACTCAGCGTCTCAGATCCTCGCAATCAACGACTCAGTGCCGCGCACTCAGCGCCTCAGCGCCTCGCACTCAGCGTCTCAGCGCCTCGCACTCAGCGTCTCAGTGCTTTGCACTCAGCATCTCAGCGCTTTGCACTCAGTATCTCAGCGCCTCGCGCTCAGATTCTCAGCGACTCGAGCTCAGTGTCTCAGCACCTCGCCCTCAGCGCCTTGCCCTCTGCGACTCGCACTCAGCGTCGCAGCGCCTCGCACTCAGCGCCTCGCTCTCAGTGTCTCAGCGCCTCGCACTCAGCAACTCGAACTCAGCGTCTCAGCGCCTCGCCCTCAGCGACTCGCACTCAGCGTCGCAGCGTCTCGCACTCAGCGCCTCGCACTCAGCGTCTCAGCTCCTCGCACTCAGTGTCTCAGCTCCTCGCACTCAGCGTCTCAGTGCCTCGCACTCAGCGTCTCAGCGCCTCGCACTCAGCGTCTCAGCTCCTCGCACTCAGCGTCTCAGCGCCTCGCACTCAGCGTCTCAGCTCCTCGCACTCAGCGTCTCAGCACATCGCACTCAGCTTCTCGCACTCAGCTTCTCAGCGCCTCGCTCTCAGTGTCTCAGCGCCTCGCACTCAGCAACTCGAACTCAGCGTCTCAGCGCCTCGCCCTCAGCGACTCGCACTCAGCGTCGCAGCGTCTCGCACTCAGCGCCTCGCACTCAGCGTCTCAGCTCCTCGCACTCAGTGTCTCAGCTCCTCGCACTCAGCGTCTCAGTGCCTCGCACTCAGCGTCTCAGCGCCTCGCACTCAGCGTCTCAGCTCCTCGCACTCAGCGTCTCAGCGCCTCGCACTCAGCGTCTCAGCTCCTCGCACTCAGCGTCTCAGCACATCGCACTCAGCTTCTCGCACTCAGCGTCTCAGCGCCTCGCACTCAGCGTCTCAGCACCTCAGCGACTGGCACTCAGTGCCTCGCACTCAGCGTCTCGGCGACTCGCACTCAGCGTCTCAGCGCCTCGCACTCAGCGTCTCAGCGCCTCGCACTCAGAGTCTCAGCGCCTCGCACTCAGAGATTCAACGTCTCGCACTCAGCTTCTGAGCAACTCACACTCAGCGCCTCGCAATCAGCGTCTCAGCGCCTCGCCCACAGCGTCTCAAACTCAGCATCTCGGCGCCTCGCACTCTGCGCCTCGAACTCAGCATCTCAGCTCCCCGCACTCAGCGTCTCAGATCCTCGCAATCAGCGTCTCAGTGCCTCGCCCCCAGCGCCTCGCCCTCTGCGACTCGCACTCAGCGTCGCAGCGCCTTGCACTCACCGTCTCAGCGCCTCGCACTCAGCAACTCGAGCTCAGCGTCTCAGCGCCTCGCCCTCAGCGACTCACACTCAGCGTCGCTGCGCCTCGCACTCAGCGCCTCGCAGTCAGCGTCTCAGCTCCTCGCACTCAGCGTCTCAGATCCTCGCAATCAGCGTCTCAGTGCCTCGCACTCAGCGTCTCAGCGCCTTGCACTCAGCATCTCAGCACCTCGCACTCAGCGTCTCAGCTTCTCGCACTCAGCGTCTCAGCGCCTCGCACTCAGCGTCTCAGCGCCTCGCACTCAGCGTCTCAGCACCTCAGCGACTGGCACTCAGTGCCTCGCACTCAGCGTCTCGGCGACTCGCACTCAGCGTCTCAGCGCCTCGCACTCAGCGTCTCAGCGCCTTGCACTCAGAGTCTCAGCGCCTCGCACTCAGAGACTCAACGTCTCGCACTCAGCTTCTGAGCGACTCACACTCAGCGCCTCGCACTCAGCGTCTCAGCGCCTCGCACTCAGCGTCTCAGCGCCTCGCCCACAGCGTCTCAAACTCAGCATCTCGGCGCCTCGCACTCAGCGCCTCGAACTCAGCGTCTCAACTCCTCGCACTCAGCGTCTCAGATCCTCGCAATCAGCGTCTCAGCTTCTCGCACTCAGCGTCTCAGCGCCTTGCACTCAGCGTCTCAGCACCTCACACTCAGCATCTCAGCGCCTCGAACTCAGCGTCTCAGATCCTCGCAATCAGCGTCTCAGCGCCTCGCACTCAGCGTCTCAGCGCCTCGCACTCAGCAGCTCGAGCTCAGCGTCTCAGCGCCTCGCCCTCAGTGACTCGCACTCAGCGTCGCATCGCCTCGCACTCAGCGCCTCGCAGTCAGCGTCTCAGCTCCTCGCACTCAGCGTCTCAGCTCCTCGCACTCAGCGTCTCAGCGCCTCGCACTCAGCTTCTCAGCGCCTCGCACTCAGCGTCTCAGCGCTTTGCACTCAGCATCTCAGCGCTTTGCACTCAGTATCTCAGCGGCTCGCGCTCAGATTCTCAGCGACTCGAGCTCAGTGTCTCAGCACCTCGCCCTCAGCGCCTCGCCCTCTGTGACTCGCACTCAGCGTCGCAGCGCCTCGCACTCAGCACCTCGCACTCAGCGTCTCAGCGCCTCGCACTCAGCAACTCGAGCTCAGCGTCTCAGCGCCTCGCCCTCAGCGACTCGCAGTCAGCGTCTCAGCTCCTCACACTCAGTGTTTCAGTTCCTCGCACTCAGCTTCTCAGCGCCTCGCACTCAGCGTCTCAGCTCCTCGCACTCAGCGTCTCAGCACATCGCACTCAGCTTTGCAACTCAGCGTCTCAGCGCCTCGCACTCAGCGTCTCAGCACCTCTGCGACTGGCACTCAGTGCCTCGCACTCAGCGTCTCGGCGACTCGCACTCAGCGTCTCAGCTCTTTGCACTCAGCGTCTCAGCGCCTCGCACTCAGCGTCTCAGCGCCTCGCACTCACCGTCTCAGCGCCTCGCCCACAGCGTCTCGCACTCAGCATCTCAGCACCTCACACTCAGCATCTCAGCGCCTTGCACTCAGCGTCTCGAACTCAGCGTCTCAGCTCCTCGCACTCAGCATCTCAGCGCTTTGCACTCAGTGTCTCAGCGCCTCGCACTCAGCGTCTCAGCGTCTAGCACTCAGCGTCTCAGCGCCTTGCACTCAGCATCTCAGCGCCTCGCCCTCAGCGTCTCGCACTCAGCATCTCAGCGCTTTGTACTCAGCGTCTCAGCGCCTCACGCTCAGAGTCTCAACGACTCGAGCTCAGTGTCTCAGCGCCTCGCACTCAGCGTCTCAGGACCTCAGCGCCTCGCACTCAGCGTCTCAGCTCCTCGCACTCAGCGTCTCAGCGCCTCGCACTCAGCGTCTCAGCGCCTCGCACTCAGCGTCTCAGCGCTTTGCACTCAGCATCTCATCGCTTTGCACTCAGTATCTCAGCGCCTCGCGCTCAGATTCTCAGCGACTCGAGCTCAGTGTCTCAGCACCTCGCCCTCAGTGCCTCGCCCTCTGCGACTCGCACTCAGCGTCGCAGCGCCTCGCACTCAGTGTCGCAGCGCCTCGCACTCAGCGTCTCAGCGCCTCGCACTCAGCGTCTCAGCGCCTCGCACTCAGCGTCTCAGCGCTTTGCACTCAGCATCTCAGCGCTTTGCACTCAGTATCTCAGCGCCTCGCGCTCAGATTCTCAGCGACTCAAGCTTGTGTCTCAGCACCTCGCCCTCAGCGCCTCGCCCTCTGCGACTCGCACTCAGCGTCGCAGCGCCTCGCACTCAGCGTCTCAGCGCCTCGCACTCAGCGTCTCAGCGCCTCGCACTCAGCAACTCGAGCTCAGCGTCTCAGCGCCTCGCCCTCAGCGACTCACACTCAGTGTCGCAGCGCCTCGCACTCAGCGCCTCGCAGTCAGCGTCTCAGCTCCTCGCACTCAGCGTCTCAGATCCTCGCAATCAGCGTCTCAGTGCCTCGCACTCAGCGTCTCAGCTCCTCGCACTCAGCGTCTCAGCACATCGCACTCAGCTTCTCGCACTCAGCGTCTCAGCGCCTCGCACTCAGCGTCTCAGCACCTCAGCGACTGGCACTCAGTGCCTCGTACTCAGCGTCTCGGCGACTCGCACTCAGCGTCTCAGCGCCTCGCACTCAGCGTCTCAGCGCCTCGCACTCAGAGTTTCAGCGCCTCGCACTCAGAGACTCAACGTCTCGCACTCAGCTTCTGAGCGACTCACACTCAGCGCCTCGCACTCAGCGTCTCAGCGCCTCGCACTCAGCGTCTCGAACTCAGCATCTCAGCGCTTCGCACTCAGTATCTCAGCGCCTCGCGCTCAGATTCTCAGCGCCTCGCGCTCAGCGTCTCAGCGCCTCGCCCTCAGCGCCTCGCACTCAGCGACTCGCCCTCAGCGCCTCGCCCTCAGCGTCGCAGCGCCTCGCACTCAGCGTCTCAGCGCCTCGCACTCAGCATCTCAGCGCCTCGCCCTCAGCGTCTCGCACTCAGCATCTCAGCACCTCACACTCAGCATCTCGGCGCCTTGCACTCAGCGCCTTGCACTCAGCGTCTCAGCGCCTCGTGCTCAGAGTCTCAGCGACTCGAGCTCAGCGTCTCAGCATCTCGCCCTCAGTGCCTCGCCCTCTGCGACTCGCACTCAGCGTCTCAGCGCCTCGCACTCAGCGTCTCAGCGCCTCGCACTTAGCGTCTCAGCGCCTCGCACTCACCGTCTCAGCGCCTCGCCCACAGCGTCTCGCACTCAGCGTCTCGCACTCAGCATCTCAGCGCCTCGCCCTCAGCGTCTCGCACTCAGCATCTCAGCACCTCACACTCAGCATCTCGGCGCCTTGCACTCAGCGCCTCGAACTCAGCGTCTCAGCTCCTCGCACTCAGCGTCTCAGATCCTCGCAATCAGCGTCTCAGTGCCTCGCACTCAGCGTCTCAGCGCCTTGCACTCAGCGTCTCAGCACCTCACACTCAGCATCTCAGCGCCTCGCACTCAGCGTCTCAGCTCCTCGCACTCAGCGTCTCAGCACATCGCACTCAGCTTCTCGCACTCAGCGTCTCAGCGCCTCGCACTCAGCGTCTCAGCACCTCAGCGACTGGCACTCAGTGCCTCGCACTCAGCGTCTCGGCGACTCGCACTCAGCGTCTCAGCGCCTCGCACTCAGCGTCTCAGCGCCTCGCACTCAGCGTCTCAGCGCCTCGCACTCCGTCTCAGCGCCTCGCGCTCAGAGTCTCAGCGACTCGAGCTCAGCGTCTCAGCACCTCGCCCTCAGCGCCTCGCCCTCTGCGACTCGCACTCAGCGTCTCAGCGTCTCGCACTCAGCATCTCAGCGCTTTGCACTCAGCGTCTCAGCGCCTCGCACTCAGCGTCTCAGCGTCTCGCACTCAGCGTCTCAGCGCCTTGCACTCAGCGTCTCAGCGCCTCGCACTCAGCGTCTCGCACTCAGCGTCTCAGCGCTTTGTACTCAGCGTCTCAGCGCCTCACGCTCAGAGTCTCAACGACTCGAGCTCAGCGTCTCAGCGCCTCGCACTCAGCGTCTCAGGACCTCAGCGCCTCGCACTCAGCGTCTCAGCTCCTCGCACTCAGCGTCTCAGCGCCTCGCACTCAGCATCTCAGCGCCTCGCACTCAGCGTCTCAGCGCCTCGCACTCAGCGTCTCAGCGCTTTGCACTCAGCATCTCAGCGCTTTGCACTCAGTATCTCAGCGCCTCGCGCTCAGATTCTCAGCGACTCGAGCTCAGTGTCTCAGCACCTCGCCCTCAGTGCCTCGCCCTCTGCGACTCGCACTCAGCGTCGCAGCGCCTCGCACTCAGCGTCTCAGCGCCTCGCACTCAGCGTCTCAGCGCCTCGCACTCAGCAACTCGAGCTCAGCGTCTCAGCGCCTCGCCCTCAGCGACTCACACTCAGTGTCGCAGCGCCTCGCACTCAGCGCCTCGCAGTCAGCGTCTCAGCTCCTCGCACTCAGCGTCTCAGATCCTCGCAATCAGCGTCTCAGTGCCTCGCACTCAGCGTCTCAGCTCCTCGCACTCAGCGTCTCAGCACATCGCACTCAGCTTCTCGCACTCAGCGTCTCAGCGCCTCGCACTCAGCGTCTCAGCACCTCAGCGACTGGCACTCAGTGCCTCGTACTCAGCGTCTCGGCGACTCGCACTCAGCGTCTCAGCGCCTCGCACTCAGCGTCTCAGCGCCTCGCACTCAGAGTCTCAGCGCCTCGCACTCAGAGACTCAACGTCTCGCACTCAGCTTCTGAGCGACTCACACTCAGCGCCTCGCACTCAGCGTCTCAGCGCCTCGCACTCAGCGTCTCGAACTCAGCATCTCAGCGCTTCGCACTCAGTATCTCAGCGCCTCGCGCTCAGATTCTCAGCGCCTCGCGCTCAGCGTCTCAGCGCCTCGCCCTCAGCACCTCGCACTCAGCGACTCGCCCTCAGCGCCTCGCCCTCAGCGTCGCAGCGCCTCGCACTCAGCGTCTCAGCGCCTCGCACTCAGCATCTCAGCGCCTCGCCCTCAGCGTCTCGCACTCAGCATCTCAGCACCTCACACTCAGCATCTCGGCGCCTTGCACTCAGCGCCTCGAACTCAGCATCTCAGCTCCTCGCAATCAGCGTCTCAGTACCTCGCACTCAGCGTCTCAGCGCTTCGCACTCAGCGTCTCAGCGCCTCGCACTCAGCGTCTCAGCGTCTCGCACTCAGCGTCTCAGAGCCTTGCACTCAGCGTCTCAGCGCCTCGTGCTCAGAGTCTCAGCGACTCGAGCTCAGCGTCTCAGCATCTCGCCCTCAGTGCCTCGCCCACTGCGACTCGCACTCAGCGTCTCAGCGCCTCGCACTCAGCGTCTCAGCGCCTCGCACTCAGCGTCTCAGCGCCTCGCACTCACCGTCTCAGCGCCTCGCCCACAGCGTCTCGCACTCAGCATCTCAGCACCTCACACTCAGCATCTCGGCACCTTGCACTCAGCGTCTCGAACTCAGCGTCTCAGCTCCTCGCAATCAGCGTCTCAGTGCCTCGCACTCAGCGTCTCAGCGCTTCGCACTCAGCGTCTCATCGCCTCGCACTCAGCGTCTCAGCGTCTCGCACTCAGCGTTTCAGCGCCTTGCACTAAGCGTCACAGCGCCTCGCACTCAGCGTCTCGCACTCAGCGTCTCAGCGCCTCGCACTCAGCGTCTCAGCGCCTCGCACTCCGTCTCAGCGCCTCGCGCTCAGAGTCTCAGCGACTCGAGCTCAGCGTCTCAGCACCTCGCCCTCAGCGCCTCACCCTCTGCGACTCGCACTCAGCGTCTCAGCGTCTCGCACTCAGCATCTCAGCGCTTTGCACTCAGTGTCTCAGCGCCTCGCACTCAGCGTCTCAGCGTCTAGCACTCAGCGTCTCAGCGCCTTGCACTCAGCATCTCAGCGCCTCGCACTCAGCGTCTCGCACTCAGCATCTCAGCGCTTTGTACTCAGCGTCTCAGCGCCTCACGCTCAGAGTCTCAACGACTCGAGCTCAGCGTCTCAGCGCCTCGCACTCAGCGTCTCAGGACCTCAGCGCCTCGCACTCAGCGTCTCAGCTCCTCGCACTCAGCGTCTCAGCGCCTCGCACTCAGCGTCTCAGATCCTCGCAATCAGCGTCTCAGTGCCTCGCACTCAGCGTCTCAGCTCCTCGCACTCAGCGTCTCAGCACATCGCACTCAGCTTCTCGCACTCAGCGTCTCAGCGCCTCGCACTCAGCGTCTCAGCACCTCAGCGACTGGCACTCAGTGCCTCGTACTCAGCGTCTCGGCGACTCGCACTCAGCGTCTCAGCGCCTCGCACTCAGCGTCTCAGCGCCTCGCACTCAGAGTTTCAGCGCCTCGCACTCAGAGACTCAACGTCTCGCACTCAGCTTCTGAGCGACTCACACTCAGCGCCTCGCACTCAGCGTCTCAGCGCCTCGCACTCAGCGTCTCGAACTCAGCATCTCAGCGCTTCGCACTCAGTATCTCAGCGCCTCGCGCTCAGATTCTCAGCGCCTCGCGCTCAGCGTCTCAGCGCCTCGCCCTCAGCGCCTCGCACTCAGCGACTCGCCCTCAGCGCCTCGCCCTCAGCGTCGCAGCGCCTCGCACTCAGCGTCTCAGCGCCTCGCACTCAGCATCTCAGCGCCTCGCCCTCAGCGTCTCGCACTCAGCATCTCAGCACCTCACACTCAGCATCTCGGCGCCTTGCACTCAGCGCCTTGCACTCAGCGTCTCAGCGCCTCGTGCTCAGAGTCTCAGCGACTCGAGCTCAGCGTCTCAGCATCTCGCCCTCAGTGCCTCGCCCTCTGCGACTCGCACTCAGCGTCTCAGCGCCTCGCACTCAGCGTCTCAGCGCCTCGCACTTAGCGTCTCAGCGCCTCGCACTCACCGTCTCAGCGCCTCGCCCACAGCGTCTCGCACTCAGCGTCTCGCACTCAGCATCTCAGCGCCTCGCCCTCAGCGTCTCGCACTCAGCATCTCAGCACCTCACACTCAGCATCTCGGCGCCTTGCACTCAGCGCCTCGAACTCAGCGTCTCAGCTCCTCGCACTCAGCGTCTCAGATCCTCGCAATCAGCGTCTCAGTGCCTCGCACTCAGCGTCTCAGCGCCTTGCACTCAGCGTCTCAGCACCTCACACTCAGCATCTCAGCGCCTCGCACTCAGCGTCTCAGCTCCTCGCACTCAGCGTCTCAGCACATCGCACTCAGCTTCTCGCACTCAGCGTCTCAGCGCCTCGCACTCAGCGTCTCAGCACCTCAGCGACTGGCACTCAGTGCCTCGCACTCAGCGTCTCGGCGACTCGCACTCAGCGTCTCAGCGCCTCGCACTCAGCGTCTCAGCGCCTCGCACTCAGCGTCTCAGCGCCTCGCACTCCGTCTCAGCGCCTCGCGCTCAGAGTCTCAGCGACTCGAGCTCAGCGTCTCAGCACCTCGCCCTCAGCGCCTCGCCCTCTGCGACTCGCACTCAGCGTCTCAGCGTCTCGCACTCAGCATCTCAGCGCTTTGCACTCAGCGTCTCAGCGCCTCGCACTCAGCGTCTCAGCGTCTCGCACTCAGCGTCTCAGCGCCTTGCACTCAGCGTCTCAGCGCCTCGCACTCAGCGTCTCGCACTCAGCGTCTCAGCGCTTTGTACTCAGCGTCTCAGCGCCTCACGCTCAGAGTCTCAACGACTCGAGCTCAGCGTCTCAGCGCCTCGCACTCAGCGTCTCAGGACCTCAGCGCCTCGCACTCAGCGTCTCAGCTCCTCGCACTCAGCGTCTCAGCGCCTCGCACTCAGCATCTCAGCGCCTCGCACTCAGCGTCTCAGCGCCTCGCACTCAGCGTCTCAGCGCTTTGCACTCAGCATCTCAGCGCTTTGCACTCAGTATCTCAGCGCCTCGCGCTCAGATTCTCAGCGACTCGAGCTCAGAGTCTCAGCACCTCGCCCTCAGTGCCTCGCCCTCTGCGACTCGCACTCAGCGTCGCAGCGCCTCGCACTCAGCGTCTCAGCGCCTCGCACTCAGCGTCTCAGCGCCTCGCACTCAGCAACTCGAGCTCAGCGTCTCAGCGCCTCGCCCTCAGCGACTCACACTCAGTGTCGCAGCGCCTCGCACTCAGCGCCTCGCAGTCAGCGTCTCAGCTCCTCGCACTCAGCGTCTCAGATCCTCGCAATCAGCGTCTCAGTGCCTCGCACTCAGCGTCTCAGCTCCTCGCACTCAGCGTCTCAGCACATCGCACTCAGCTTCTCGCACTCAGCGTCTCAGCGCCTCGCACTCAGCGTCTCAGCACCTCAGCGACTGGCACTCAGTGCCTCGTACTCAGCGTCTCGGCGACTCGCACTCAGCGTCTCAGCGCCTCGCACTCAGCGTCTCAGCGCCTCGCACTCAGAGTCTCAGCGCCTCGCACTCAGAGACTCAACGTCTCGCACTCAGCTTCTGAGCGACTCACACTCAGCGCCTCGCACTCAGCGTCTCAGCGCCTCGCACTCAGCGTCTCGAACTCAGCATCTCAGCGCTTCGCACTCAGCGTCTCGCACTCAGCATCTCAGCACCTCACACTCAGCATCTCGGCGCCTTGCACTCAGCGCCTCGAACTCAGCATCTCAGCGCCTCGCGCTCAGATTCTCAGCGCCTCGCGCTCAGCGTCTCAGCGCCTCGCCCTCAGCACCTCGCACTCAGCGACTCGCCCTCAGCGCCTCGCCCTCAGCGTCGCAGCGCCTCGCACTCAGCGTCTCAGCGCCTCGCACTCAGCATCTCAGCGCCTCGCCCTCAGCGTCTCGCACTCAGCATCTCAGCACCTCACACTCAGCATCTCGGCGCCTTGCACTCAGCGCCTCGAACTCAGCATCTCAGCTCCTCGCAATCAGCGTCTCAGTACCTCGCACTCAGCGTCTCAGCGCTTCGCACTCAGCGTCTCAGCGCCTCGCACTCAGCGTCTCAGCGTCTCGCACTCAGCGTCTCAGAGCCTTGCACTCAGCGTCTCAGCGCCTCGTGCTCAGAGTCTCAGCGACTCGAGCTCAGCGTCTCAGCATCTCGCCCTCAGTGCCTCGCCCACTGCGACTCGCACTCAGCGTCTCAGCGCCTCGCACTCAGCGTCTCAGCGCCTCGCACTCAGCGTCTCAGCGCCTCGCACTCACCGTCTCAGCGCCTCGCCCACAGCGTCTCGCACTCAGCATCTCAGCACCTCACACTCAGCATCTCGGCACCTTGCACTCAGCGTCTCGAACTCAGCGTCTCAGCTCCTCGCAATCAGCGTCTCAGTGCCTCGCACTCAGCGTCTCAGCGCTTCGCACTCAGCGTCTCATCGCCTCGCACTCAGCGTCTCAGCGTCTCGCACTCAGCGTTTCAGCGCCTTGCACTAAGCGTCACAGCGCCTCGCACTCAGCGTCTCGCACTCAGCGTCTCAGCGCCTCGCACTCAGCATCTCAGCGCCTCGCACTCCGTCTCAGCGCCTCGCGCTCAGAGTCTCAGCGACTCGAGCTCAGCGTCTCAGCACCTCGCCCTCAGCGCCTCACCCTCTGCGACTCGCACTCAGCGTCTCAGCGTCTCGCACTCAGCATCTCAGCGCTTTGCACTCAGTGTCTCAGCGCCTCGCACTCAGCGTCTCAGCGTCTAGCACTCAGCGTCTCAGCGCCTTGCACTCAGCATCTCAGCGCCTCGCACTCAGCGTCTCGCACTCAGCATCTCAGCGCTTTGTACTCAGCGTCTCAGCGCCTCACGCTCAGAGTCTCAACGACTCGAGCTCAGCGTCTCAGCGCCTCGCACTCAGCGTCTCAGGACCTCAGCGCCTCGCACTCAGCGTCTCAGCTCCTCGCACTCAGCGTCTCAGCGCCTCGCACTCAGCGTCTCAGCGCCTCGCACTCAGCGTCTCAGCGCTTTGCACTCAGCATCTCAGCGCTTTGCACTCAGTATCTCAGCGCCTTGCGCTCAGATTCTCAGCGACTCGAGCTCAGTGTCTCAGCACCTCGCCCTCAGTGCCTCGCCCTCTGCGACTCGCACTCAGCGTCGCAGCGCCTCGCACTCAGTGTCGCAGCGCCTCGCACTCAGCGTCTCAGCACCTTGCACTCAGCAACTCGAGCTCAGCGTCTCAGCGCCTCGCCCTCAGCGACTCACACTCAGTGTCGCAGCGCCTCGCACTCAGCGCCTCGCAGTCAGCGTCTCAGCTCCTCGCACTCAGCGTCTCAGATCCTCGCAATCAGCGTCTCAGTGCCTCGCACTCAGCGTCTCAGCGCCTTGCACTCAGCGTCTCAGCACCTCACACTCAGCATCTCAGCGCCTCTCACTCAGCGTCTCAGCTCCTTGCACTCAGCGTCTCAGCACATCGCACTCAGCTTCTCGCACTCAGCGCCTCGCACTCAGCGTCTCAGCTCCTCGCACTCAGCGTCTCAGCACCTCGCACTCAGCAACTCGAGCTCAGCGTCTCAGCGCCTCGCCCTCAGCGACTCACACTCAGTGTCGCAGCGCCTCGCACTCAACGCCTCGCAGTCAGCGTCTCAGCTCCTCGTACTCAGCGTCTCAGATCCTCGCAATCAGCGTCTCAGTGCCTCGCACTCAGCGTCTCAGCGCCTTGCACTCAGCGTCTCAGCACCTCACACTCAGCATCTCAGCGCCTCTCACTCAGCGTCTCAGCTCCTCGCACTCAGCGTCTCAGCACATCGCACTCAGCTTCTCGCACTCAGCGTCTCAGCGCCTCGCACTCAGCGTCTCAGCACCTCAGCGACTGGCACTCAGTGCCTCGCACTCAGCGTCTCGGCGACTCGCACTCAGCGTCTCAGCGCCTCGCACTCAGCGTCTCAGCGCCTCGCACTCAGCGTCTCAACGACTCGAGCTCAGCGTCTCAGCACCTCGCCCTCAGCGCCTCGCCCTCTGCGACTCGCACTCAGCGTCTCAGCGTCTCGCACTCAGCGTCTCAGCGTCTCGCACTCAGCGTCTCAGCGCCTTGCACTCAGCGTCTCAGCGCCTTGCACTCAGCGTCTCGCACTCAGCGTCTCAGCGCTTTGTACTCAGCGTCTCAGCGCCTCACGCTCAGAGTCTCAACGACTCGAGCTCAGCGTCTCAGCGCCTCGCACTCAGCGTCTCAGGACCTCAGCGCCTCGCACTCAGCGTCTCAGCTCCTCGCACTCAGCCTCTCAGCGCTTTGCACTCAGCGTCTCAGCGCCTCGCACTCAGCGTCTCAGCGCCTCGCGCTCACAGTCTCAGCGACTCGAGCTCAGCATCTCAGCACCTCGCCCTCAGCGCCTCGCACTCAGCGTCTCAGCGCTTTGCACTCAGCATCTCAGCGCCTCGCACTCAGCGTCTCAGCGCCTCGCGCTCACAGTCTCAGCGACTCGAGCTCAGCGTCTCAGCACCTCGCCCTCAGCGCCTCGCACTCAGCGTCTCAGCGCTTTGCACTCAGCATCTCAGCGCTTTGCACTCAGTATCTCAGCGCCTCGCGCTCCGATTCTCAGCGACTCGAGCTCAGTGTCTCAGCGACTCGCCCTCAGCGCCTCGCCCTCAGCGTCGCAGCGCCTCGCACTCAGCGTCTCAGCGCCTCGCACTCAGCATCTCAGCGCCTCGCCCTCAGCGTCTCGCACTCAGCATCTCAGCACCTCACACTCAGCATCTCGGCGCCTTGCACTCAGCGCCTCGAACTCAGCATCTCAGCTCCTCGCAATCAGCGTCTCAGTACCTCGCACTCAGCGTCTCAGCGCTTCGCACTCAGCGTCTCAGCGCCTCGCACTCAGCGTCTCAGCGTCTCGCACTCAGCGTCTCAGAGCCTTGCACTCAGCGTCTCAGCGCCTCGTGCTCAGAGTCTCAGCGACTCGAGCTCAGCGTCTCAGCATCTCGCCCTCAGTGCCTCGCCCACTGCGACTCGCACTCAGCGTCTCAGCGCCTCGCACTCAGCGTCTCAGCGCCTCGCACTCAGCGTCTCAGCGCCTCGCACTCACCGTCTCAGCGCCTCGCCCACAGCGTCTCGCACTCAGCATCTCAGCACCTCACACTCAGCATCTCGGCACCTTGCACTCAGCGTCTCGAACTCAGCGTCTCAGCTCCTCGCAATCAGCGTCTCAGTGCCTCGCACTCAGCGTCTCAGCGCTTCGCACTCAGCGTCTCATCGCCTCGCACTCAGCGTCTCAGCGTCTCGCACTCAGCGTTTCAGCGCCTTGCACTAAGCGTCACAGCGCCTCGCACTCAGCGTCTCGCACTCAGCGTCTCAGCGCCTCGCACTCAGCGTCTCAGCGCCTCGCACTCCGTCTCAGCGCCTCGCGCTCAGAGTCTCAGCGACTCGAGCTCAGCGTCTCAGCACCTCGCCCTCAGCGCCTCACCCTCTGCGACTCGCACTCAGCGTCTCAGCGTCTCGCACTCAGCATCTCAGCGCTTTGCACTCAGTGTCTCAGCGCCTCGCACTCAGCGTCTCAGCGTCTAGCACTCAGCGTCTCAGCGCCTTGCACTCAGCATCTCAGCGCCTCGCACTCAGCGTCTCGCACTCAGCATCTCAGCGCTTTGTACTCAGCGTCTCAGCGCCTCACGCTCAGAGTCTCAACGACTCGAGCTCAGCGTCTCAGCGCCTCGCACTCAGCGTCTCAGGACCTCAGCGCCTCGCACTCAGCGTCTCAGCTCCTCGCACTCAGCGTCTCAGCGCCTCGCACTCAGCGTCTCAGCGCCTCGCACTCAGCGTCTCAGCGCTTTGCACTCAGCATCTCAGCGCTTTGCACTCAGTATCTCAGCGCCTTGCGCTCAGATTCTCAGCGACTCGAGCTCAGTGTCTCAGCACCTCGCCCTCAGTGCCTCGCCCTCTGCGACTCGCACTCAGCGTCGCAGCGCCTCGCACTCAGTGTCGCAGCGCCTCGCACTCAGCGTCTCAGCACCTTGCACTCAGCAACTCGAGCTCAGCGTCTCAGCGCCTCGCCCTCAGCGACTCACACTCAGTGTCGCAGCGCCTCGCACTCAGCGCCTCGCAGTCAGCGTCTCAGCTCCTCGCACTCAGCGTCTCAGATCCTCGCAATCAGCGTCTCAGTGCCTCGCACTCAGCGTCTCAGCGCCTTGCACTCAGCGTCTCAGCACCTCACACTCAGCATCTCAGCGCCTCTCACTCAGCGTCTCAGCTCCTCGCACTCAGCGTCTCAGCACATCGCACTCAGCTTCTCGCACTCAGCGCCTCGCACTCAGCGTCTCAGCTCCTCGCACTCAGCGTCTCAGCACCTCGCACTCAGCAACTCGAGCTCAGCGTCTCAGCGCCTCGCCCTCAGCGACTCACACTCAGTGTCGCAGCGCCTCGCACTCAGCACCTCGCAGTCAGCGTCTCAGCTCCTCGTACTCAGCGTCTCAGATCCTCGCAATCAGCGTCTCAGTGCCTCGCACTCAGCGTCTCAGCGCCTTGCACTCAGCGTCTCAGCACCTCACACTCAGCATCTCAGCGCCTCTCACTCAGCGTCTCAGCTCCTCGCACTCAGCGTCTCAGCACATCGCACTCAGCTTCTCGCACTCAGCGTCTCAGCGCCTCGCACTCAGCGTCTCAGCACCTCAGCGACTGGCACTCAGTGCCTCGCACTCAGCGTCTCGGCGACTCGCACTCAGCGTCTCAGCGCCTCGCACTCAGCGTCTCAGCGCCTCGCACTCAGCGTCTCAACGACTCGAGCTCAGCGTCTCAGCACCTCGCCCTCAGCGCCTCGCCCTCTGCGACTCGCACTCAGCGTCTCAGCGTCTCGCACTCAGCGTCTCAGCGTCTCGCACTCAGCGTCTCAGCGCCTTGCACTCAGCGTCTCAGCGCCTCGCACTCAGCGTCTCGCACTCAGCGTCTCAGCGCTTTGTACTCAGCGTCTCAGCGCCTCACGCTCAGAGTCTCAACGACTCGAGCTCAGCGTCTCAGTGCCTCGCACTCAGCGTCTCAGGACCTCAGCGCCTCGCACTCAGCGTCTCAGCTCCTCGCACTCAGCCTCTCAGCGCTTTGCACTCAGCGTCTCAGCGCCTCGCACTCAGCGTCTCAGCGCCTCGCGCTCACAGTCTCAGCGACTCGAGCTCAGCGTCTCAGCACCTCGCCCTCAGCGCCTCGCACTCAGCGTCTCAGCGCTTTGCACTCAGCATCTCAGCGCTTTGCACTCAGTATCTCAGCGCCTCGCGCTCCGATTCTCAGCGACTCGAGCTCAGTGTCTCAGCACCTCGCCCTCAGTGCCTCGCCCTCTGCGACTCGCACTCAGCGTCGCAGCGCCTCGCACTCAGCGTCTCAGCGCCTCGCACTCAGCGTCTCAGCGCCTGGCACTCAGCAACTCGAGCTCAGCGTCTCAGCGCCTCGCCCTCAGTGACTCACACTCAGTGTCGCAGCGCCTCGCACTCAGCGCCTCGCAGTCAGCGTCTCAGCTCCTCGCACTCAGCGTCTCAGATCCTCGCAATCAGCGTCTCAGTGCCTCGCACTCAGCGTCTCAGCTCCTCGCACTCAGCGTCTCAGCACATCGCACTCAGCTTCTCGCACTCAGCGTCTCAGCGCCTCACACTCAGCGTCTCAGCACCTCAGCGACTGGCACTCAGTGCCTCGCACTCAGCGTCTCGGCGACTCGCACTCAGCGTCTCAGCGCCTCGCACTCAGCGTCTCAGCGCCTCGCACTCAGAGTCTCAGCGCCTCGCACTCAGAGACTCAACGTCTCGCACTCAGCTTCTGAGCGACTCACACTCAGCGCCTCGCACTCAGCGTCTCAGCTCCTCGCACTCAGTGTCTCGAACTCAGCGTCTCAGCTCCTCGCAATCAGCGTCTCAGATCCTCGCAATCAGCGTCTCAGTGCCTCGCACTCAGCGTCTCAGCGCCTTGCACTCAGCGTCTCAGCACCACGCACTCAGCATCTCAGCGCCTCGCACTCAGCGTCTCAGCGCCTCGCACTCAGCGTCTCAGCGCCTCGCACTCAGCGTCTCAGCGCCTCGCACTCAGCGCCTCGCACTCAGCGTCTCAGATCCTCGCAATCAGCGTCTCAGCGCCTCGCACTCATCTCTTCGCACTCAGCGTCTCAGATCCTCGCAATCAGCGTCTCAGCGCCTCGCACTCAGCGCCTCGAACTCAGCGTCTCAGCTCCTGGCACTCAGCGTCTCAGCTCCTCGCACTCAGCGTATCAGCGCTTCGCACTTAGCGTCTCAGCGACCCTCACTCAGCAACTCGAGCTCAGCGTCTCAGCGCCTCGCCCTCAGCGACTCGCACTCAGCGTCGCAGCGCCTCGCACTCAGCAACTCGAGCTCAGCGTCTCAGCGCCTCGCCCTCAGCGACTCGCACTCAGCGTCGCAGCGCCTCGCACTCAGCGCCTCGCAGTCAGCGTCTCAGCTCCTCGCACTCAGCGTCTCAGTTCCTCGCACTCAGCGTCTCAGCAACTCGCACTCAGCGTCTCAGCGCCTCGCACTCAGCGTCTCAGCGCCTCGCACTCAGCGTCTCAGCGCTTTGCACTCAGCATCTCAGCGCTTTGCACTCAGTATCTCAGCGCCTCGCGCTCAGATTCTCAGCGACTCGAGCTCAGTGTCTCAGCACCTCGCCCTCAGCGCCTCGCCCTCTGCGACTCGCACTCAGCGTCGCAGCGCCTCGCACTCAGCGTCTCAGCGCCTCACACTCAGCAACTCGAGCTCAGCGTCTCAGCGCCTCGCCCTCAGCGACTCGCACTCAGCGTCGCAGCGCCTCGAACTCAGCGCCTCGCAGTCAGCGTCTCAGCTCCTCGCACTCAGCGTCTCAGCTCCTCGCACTCAGCGTCTCAGCGCCTCGCACTCAGCGTCTCAGCGCCTCGCACTCAGCGTCTCAGCGCTTTGCACTCAGCATCTCAGCGCTTTGCACTCAGTATCTCAGCGCCTCGCGCTCAGATTCTCAGCGACTCGAGCTCAGTGTCTCAGCACCTCGCCCTCAGCGCCTCGCCCTCTGCGACTCGCACTCAGCGTCGCAGCGCCTCGCACTCAGCGTCTCAGCGCCTCGTACTCAGCGACTCGAGCTCAGCGTCTCAGCGCCTCGCCCTCAGCGACTCACACTCAGCGTCGCAGCGCCTCGCACTCAGCTCCTCGCAGTCAGCGTCTCAGCTCCTCGCACTCAGCGTCTCAGATCCTCGTAATCAGCGTCTCAGTGCCTCGCACTCAGCGTCTCAGCGCCTTGCACTCAGCGTCTCAGCACCTCACACTCAGCATCTCAGCGCCTCGAACTCAGCGTCTCAGTACCTCGCACTCAGCGTCTCAGCACATCGCACTCAGCTTCTCGCACTCAGCGTCTCAGCGCCTCGCACTCAGCGTCTCAGCACCTCAGCGACTGGCACTCAGTGCCTCGCACTCAGCGTCTCGGCGACTCGCACTCAGCGTCTCAGCGCCTCGCACTCAGCGTCTCAGCGCCTCGCACTCAGAGTCTCAGCGCCTCGCACTCAGAGACTCAACGTCTCGCACTCAGCTTCTGAGCGACTCACACTCAGCGCCTCGCAATCAGCGTCTCAGCGCCTCGCACTCAGCGTCTCAGCGCCTCGCCCACAGCGTCTCAAACTCAGCATCTCGGCGCCTTGCACTCAGCGTCTCGAACTCAGCGTCTCAGCTCCTCGCACTCAGCGTCTCAGATCCTCGCAATCAGCGTCTCAGTGCCTCGCACTCAGCGTCTCAGCGCCTTGCTCTCAGCGTCTCAGCACCTCACACTCAGCATCTCAGCGCCTCGCACTCAGCGTCTCAGCGCCTCGCACTCAGCGCCTCGAACTCAGCGTCTCAGATCCTCGCAATCAGCGTCTCAGCGCCTCGCACTCAGCTCCTCGCACTCAGCGTCTCAGCTCCTCGCAATCAGCGTCTCAGCGCCTCGCACTCAGCGCCTCAAACTCAGCGTTTCAGCGCCTCGCACTCAGCGTCTCAGTGCCTCGCACTCAGCGTCTCAGTGCCTCGCACTCAGCGTCTCAGCGCCTCGCACTCAGCGACTCGCACTCAACGTCGCAGCGCCTCGCACTCAGCGTCTCAGCGCCTCGCACTCAGCGTCTCAGCGCTTTGCACTCAGCATCTCAGCGCTTTGCACTCAGTATCTCAGCGCCTCGCGCTCAGATTCTCAGCGACTCGAGCTCAGTGTCTCAGCACCTCGCCCTCAGCGCCTCGCCCTCTGCGACTCGCACTCAGCGTCGCAGCGCCTCGCACTCAGCGCCTCGCACTCAGCATCTCAGTGCCTCGCACTGAGCAACTCGAGCTCAGCGTCTCAGCGCCTCGCCCTCAGCGACTCGCACTCAGCGTCGCAGCGCCTCGCACTCAGCGCCTCGCAGTCAGCGTCTCAGCTCCTCGCACTCAGCGTCTCAGCTCCTCGCACTCAGCGTCTCAGCGCCTCGCACTCAGCGTCTCAGCTCCTCGCACTCAGCGTCTCAGCACATCGCACTCAGCTTCTCGCACTCAGCGTCTCAGCGCCTCGCACTCAGCGTCTCAGCACCTCAGCGACTGGCACTCAGTGCCTCGCACTCAGCGTCTCTGCGACCCGCACTCAGCGTCTCAGCGCCTCGCACTCAGCATCTCAGCGCTTCGCACTCAGCGTCTCAGCGACCCGCACTCAGCAACTCGAGCTCAGCGTCTCAGCGCGTCGCCCTCAGCGACTCGCACTCAGCGTCGCAGCGCCTCGCACTCAGCAACTCGAGCTCAGCGTCTCAGCGCCTCGCCCTCAGTGACTCGCACTCAGCGTCGCAGCGCCTCGCACTCAGCGCCTCGCAGTCAGCGTCTCAGCTCCTCGCACTCAGCGTCTCAGCGCCTCGCACTCAGCGTCTCAGCGCCTCGCACTCAGCGTCTCAGCGCTTTGCACTCAGCATCTCAGCACTTTGCACTCAGTATCTCAGCGCGTCGCGCTCAGATTCTCAGCGACTCGAGCTCAGTGTCTCAGCACCTCGCCCTCAGCGCCTCGCCCTCTGCGACTCGCACTCAGCGTCGCAGCGCCTCGCACTCAGCGTCTCAGCGCCTCGCACTCAGCGTCTCAGCGCTTTGCACTCAGCATCTCAGCACTTTGCACTCAGTATCTCAGCGCCTCGCGTTCAGATTCTCAGCGACTCGAGCTCAGTGTCTCAGCACCTCGCCCTCAGCACCTCGCCCTCTGCGACTCGCACTCAGCGTCGCAGCGCCTTGCACTCAGCGTCTCAGCGCCTCGTACTCAGCAACTCGAGCTCAGCGTCTCAGCGCCTCACCCTCAGCGACTCACACTCAGCGTCGCAGCGCCTCGCACTCAGCGCCTCGCAGTCAGCGTCTCAGCTCCTCGCACTCAGCGTCTCAGATCCTCGCAATCAGCGTCTCAGTGTCTCGCACTCAGCGTCTCAGCGCCTTGCACTCAGCGTCTCAGCACCTCACAATCAGCATCTCAGCGCTTCGCACTCAGCGTCTCAGCTCCTCGCACTCAGCGTCTCAGCACATCGCACTCAGCTTCTCGCACTCAGCGTCTCGGCGCCTCGCACTCAGCGTCACAGCACCTCAGCGACTGGCACTCAGTGCCTCGCACTCAGCGTCTCGGCGACTCGCACTCAGCGTCTCAGCGCCTCGCACTCAGCGTCTCAGCGCCTCGCACTCAGAGTCTCAGCGCCTCGCACTCAGAGACTCAACGTCTCGCACTCAGAGACTCAACGTCTCGCACTCAGCTTCTGAGCGACTCACACTCAGCGCCTCGCACTCAGCGTCTCAGCGCCTCGCCCACAGCGTCTCAAACTCAGCATCTCGGCGCCTCGCACTCAGCGCCTCGAACTCAGCGTCTCAGCTCCTCGCACTCAGCGTCTCAGATCCTCGCAATCAGCGTCTCAGTGCCTCGCACTCAGCGTCTCAGCGCCTTGCACTCAGCGTCTCAGCACCTCACACTCAGCATCTCAGCGCCTCGCACTCAGCGTCTCAACGCCTCCCACTCAGCGCCTCGAACTCAGCGTCTCAGATCCTCGCAATCAGCGTCTCAGCGCCTCGCACTCAGCTCCTCGCACTCAGCATCTCAGATCCTCGCAATCAGCGTCTCAGCGCCTCGCACTCAGCGCCTCGAATTCAGCGTCTCAGCGCCTCACACTCAGCGTCTCAGCGCTTTGCACTCAGTATCTCAGCGCCTCGCGCTCAGATTCTCAGCGACTCGAGCTCAGTGTCTCAGCACCTCGCCCTCAGCGCCTCGCCCTCTGCGACTCGCACTCAGCGTCGCAGCGCCTCGCACTCAGTGCCTCGCACTCAGCGTCTCAGCGCCTCGCACTCAGCAACTCGAGCTCAGCGGCTCAGCTCCTCGCCCTCAGCGACTCGCACTCAGTGTCGCAGCGCCTCGCACTCAGCGCCTCGCAGTCAGCGTCTCAGCTCCTCGCACTCAGCATCTCAGCTCCTCGCACTCAGCGTCTCAGCTCCTCGCACTCAGCGTCTCAGCGCCTCGCACTCAGCGTCTCAGCTCCTCGCACTCAGCGTCTCAGCACATCGCACTCAGCTTCTCGCACTCAGCGTCTCAGCGCCTCGCACTCAGCGTCTCAGCACCTCAGCGACTGGCACTCAGTGCCTCGCACTCAGCGTCTCGGCGACTCACACTCAGCGTCTCAGCGCCTCGCACTCAGCGTCTCAGCGCCTCGCACTCTGCGTCTCAGCGCCTCGCACTCAGCGTCTCAGCGGCTCGCACTCAGCGTCTCAGCGGCTCGCACTCAGCGCCTCGCACTCAGCGTCTCAGATCCTCGCAATCAGCGTCTGAGCGCCTCGCACTCAGCTCCTCGCACTCAGCGTCTCAGATCCTCGCAATCAGCGTCTCAGCGCCTCGCACTCAGCGCCTCGAACTCAGCGTCTCAGCTCCTGGCACTCAGCGTCTCAGCTCCTCGCACTCAGCGTCTCAGCGCTTCGCACTCAGCGTCTCAGCGCCTCGCACTCAGCGTCTCAGCGCTTCGCACTCAGCGCCTCAGCGACCCACACTCAGCGTCTCAGCGCCTCGCACTCAGCTTCTCGCACTCAGCGTCTCTGCAACTCGCACTCAGCATCTCAGCACCTCAGCGACTGGCACTCAGTGCCTCGCACTCAGCGTCTCGGCGACTCGCACTCAGCGTCTCAGCGCCTCGCACTCAGCGTCTCAGCGCCTTGCCCTCAGCGTCTCAGCGCCTCGCACTCAGAGTCTCAGCGTCTCGCACTCAGAGACTCAGCGTCTCGCACTCAGCTTCTGAGCGACTCACACTCAGCGCCTCGCACTCAGCGTCTCAGCGCCTCGCACTCAGCGTCTCAGCGCTTCGCACTCAGCGCCTCAGCGCCTCGCACTCAGCGCCTCAGCGACCCGCACTCAGCGTCTCAGCGACCCGCACTCAGCGTCTCAGCGCTTCGCACTCAGCGTCTCAGCGTCCCGCACTCAGCAACTCGAGCTCAGCGTCTCAGCGCCTCGCCCTCAGCTCCTCGCACTCAGCGTCTCAGCGCTTCGCACTCAGCGTCTCAGCGCCTCGCACTCAGCGTCTCAGCGCTTCGCACTCAGCGCCTCAGCGACCCACACTCAGCGTCTCAGCGCCTCGCACTCAGCTTCTCGCACTCAGCGTCTCAGCGCCTCGCACTCAGCGTCTCAGCACCTCAGCGACTGGCACTCAGTGCCTCGCACTCAGCGTCTCGGCGACTCGCACTCAGCGTCTCAGCGCCTCGCACTCAGCGTCTCAGCGCCTCGCCCTCAGCGTCTCAGCGCCTCGCACTCAGAGTCTCAGCGTCTCGCATTCAGAGACTCAGCGTCTCGCACTCAGCTTCTGAGCGACTCACACTCAGCGCCTCGCACTCAGCGTCTCAGCGCCTCGCACTCAGCGTCTCAGCGCTTCGCACTCAGCGCCTCAGCGCCTCGCACTCAGCGCCTCAGCGACCCACACTCAGCGTCTCAGCGACCCGCACTCAGCGTCTCAGCGCTTCGCACTCAGCGTCTCAGCGACCCGCACTCAGCAACTCGAGCTCAGCCTCTCAGCGCCTCGCCCTCAGCGACTCGCATCAGCGTCGCAGCGCCTCGCAATCAGCAACTCGAGCTCAGCGTCTCAGCGCCTCGCCCTCAGCGACTCGCACTCAGCGTCGCAGCGCCTCGCACTCAGCGCCTCGCAGCCAGCGTCTCAGCTCCTCGCACTCAGCGTCTCAGTTCCTCGCACTCAGCGTCTCAGCGCCTCGCACTCAGCGTCTCAGCGCCTCGCACTCAGCGTCTCAGCGCCTCGCACTCAGCGTCTCAGCGCCTCGCACTCAGCATCTCAGCGCCTCGCCCTCAGCGCCTCGCACTCAGCGACTCGCACTCAGCGTCTCAGCGCCTCGCACTCAGCATCTCAGCGCTTTGCACTCAGCATCTCAGCGCTTTGCACTCAGTATCTCAGCGCCTCGCGCTCAGATTCTCAGCGACTCGAGCTCAGTGTCTCAGCACCTCGCCCTCAGCGCCTCGCCCTCTGCGACTCGCACTCAGCGTCGCCGCGCCTCGCACTCAGCGTCTCAGCGCCTCTCACTCAGCAACGCGAGCTCAGCGTCTCAGCGCCTCGCCCTCAGCGACTCGCACTCAGCCTCTCAGCTCCTCGCACTCAGCGTTTCAGCGCCTCGCACTCAGCGTCTCAGCGCCTCGCACTCAGCGTCTCAGCGCCTCGCACTCAGCTTCTCAGCGCTTTGCACTCAGCATCTCAGCGCTTTGCACTCAGTATCTCAGCGCCTCGCGCTCAGATTCTCAGCGACTCGAGCTCAGTGTCTCAGCACCTCGCCCTCAGCGCCTCGCCCTCTGCGACTCGCACTCAGCGTCGCAGCGCCTCGCACTCAGCGTCTCAGCGCCTCGCACTCAGCAACTCGAGCTCAGCGTCTCAGCGCCTCGCCCTCAGCGACTCACACTCAGCTTCGCAGCGCCTCGCACTCAGCGCCTCGCACTCAGCGTCTCAGCGCCTCGCACTCAGAGTCTCAGCGCCTCGCACTCAGAGACTCAACGTCTCGCACTCAGCTTCTGAGCGACTCACACTCAGCGCCTCGCACTCGGCGTCTCAGCGCCGCGCACACAGCGTCTCAGCGCCTCGCCCACAGCATCTCAAACTCAGCATCTCGGCGCCTCGCACTCAGCGCCTCGAACTCAGCGTCTCAGCTCCTAGCACTCAGCGTCTCTGATCCTCGCAATCAGCATCTCAGTGCCTCGCACTCAGCGTCTCAGCGCCTTGCACTCAGCGTCTCAGCAACTCACACTCAGCATCTCAGCGCCTCGCACTCAGCGTCTCAGATCCTCGCAATCAGCATCTCAGTGCCTCGCACTCAGCTCCTCGCACTCAGCGTCTCAGATCCTCGCAATCAGCGTCTCAGCGCCTCGCACTCAGCGCCTCGAACTCAGCGTCTCAGCGCCTCGCACTCAGCGTCTCAGCGCCTCGCACTCAGCGTCTCAGCACCTCGCACTCAGCGCCTCGAGCTCAGCGTCTCAGCGCCTCGCACTCAGCGTCTCAGCGCCTCGCACTCAGCGCCTCAGCGACCCTCACTCAGCGTCTCAGTGACCCGCACTCAGCGTCTCATTGCCTCGGACTCAGCGCCTCGAACTCAGCGTCTCAGCGCTTCGCACTCAGCGTCTCAGCGACCCGCACTCAGCGTCTCAGCGCCTCGCACTCAGCGCCTCGAACTCAGCGTCTCAGCGACCCGCACTCAGCGCCTTAGCGACCCGCACTCAGCTTCTCAGCGCCTCGCGCTCAGCGTCTCAGCGCTTCGCGCTCAGCGTCTCAGCGCCTCGCGCTCTGAGTCTCAGCGACTCGAGCTCAGCGTCTCAGCGCCTCGCCCTCAGCGCCTCGCACTCAGCGACTCGCCCTCAGCGACTCGCCCTCAGCGACTCGCCCTCAGCGTCGCAGCGCCTCGCACTCAGGAGCTCGGCGCCTTGCACTCAGCGCCTCGAACTCAGCGTCTCAGCGCCTCGCACTCAGCATCTCAGCACCTCAGCGACTGGCACTCAGTGCCTCGCACTCAGCGTCTCGGCGACTCGCACTCAGCGTCTCAGCGCCTCGCACTCAGCGTCTCAGCGCCTTGCCCTCAGCGTCTCAGCGCCTCGCACTCAGAGTCTCAGCGTCTCGCACTCAGAGACTCAGCGTCTCGCACTCAGCTTCTGAGCGACTCACACTCAGCGCCTCGCACTCAGCGTCTCAGCGCCTCGCACTCAGCGTCTCAGCGCTTCGCACTCAGCGCCTCAGCGCCTCGCACTCAGCGCCTCAGCGACCCGCACTCAGCGTCTCAGCGACCCGCACTCAGCGTCTCAGCGCTTCGCACTCAGCGTCTCAGCGTCCCGCACTCAGCAACTCGAGCTCAGCGTCTCAGCGCCTCGCCCTCAGCCCCTCGCACTCAGCGTCTCAGCGCTTCGCACTCAGCGTCTCAGCGCCTCGCACTCAGCGTCTCAGCGCTTCGCACTCAGCGCCTCAGCGACCCACACTCAGCGTCTCAGCGCCTCGCACTCAGCTTCTCGCACTCAGCGTCTCAGCGCCTCGCACTCAGCGTCTCAGCACCTCAGCGACTGGCACTCAGTGCCTCGCACACAGCGTCTCGGCGCCTCGCACTCAGCGTCTCAGCGCCTCGCCCTCAGCGTCTCAGCGCCTCGCACTCAGAGTCTCAGCGTCTCGCACTCAGAGACTCAGCGTCTCGCACTCAGCTTCTGAGCGACTCACACTCAGCGCCTCGCACTCAGCGTCTCAGCGCCTCGCACTCAGCGTCTCAGCGCTTCGCATTCAGCGCCTCA
The DNA here is from genome assembly GCF_017639515.1 of Carcharodon carcharias. Lineage (NCBI taxonomy): Eukaryota > Metazoa > Chordata > Chondrichthyes > Lamniformes > Lamnidae > Carcharodon > Carcharodon carcharias. Next base: position 117,534,756 of record NC_054470.1, on the reverse strand, counting down.
GCGCCTCGCACTCAGCGCCTCAGCGACCCACACTCAGCGTCTCAGCGACCCGCACTCAGCGTCTCAGCGCTTCGCACTCAGCGTCTCAGCGACCCGCACTCAGCAACTCGAGCTCAGCCTCTCAGCGCCTCGCCCTCAGCGACTCGCATCAGCGTCGCAGCGCCTCGCAATCAGCAACTCGAGCTCAGCGTCTCAGCGCCTCGCCCTCAGCGACTCGCACTCAGCGTCGCAGCGCCTCGCACTCAGCGCCTCGCAGCCAGCGTCTCAGCTCCTCGCACTCAGCGTCTCAGTTCCTCGCACTCAGCGTCTCAGCGCCTCGCACTCAGCGTCTCAGCGCCTCGCACTCAGCGTCTCAGCGCCTCGCACTCAGCGTCTCAGCGCCTCGCCCTCAGCGCCTCGCACTCAGCGACTCGCACTCAGCGTCTCAGCGCCTCGCACTCAGCATCTCAGCGCTTTGCACTCAGCATCTCAGCGCTTTGCACTCAGTATCTCAGCGCCTCGCGCTCAGATTCTCAGCGACTCGAGCTCAGTGTCTCAGCACCTCGCCCTCAGCGCCTCGCCCTCTGCGACTCGCACTCAGCGTCGCAGCGCCTCGCACTCAGCGTCTCAGCGCCTCTCACTCAGCAACGCGAGCTCAGCGTCTCAGCGCCTCGCCCTCAGCGACTCGCACTCAGCGTCTCAGCTCCTCGCACTCAGCGTTTCAGCGCCTCGCACTCAGCGTCTCAGCGCCTCGCACTCAGCGTCTCAGCGCCTCGCACTCAGCTTCTCAGTGCTTTGCACTCAGCATCTCAGCGCTTTGCACTCAGTATCTCAGCGCCTCGCGCTCAGATTCTCAGCGACTCGAGCTCAGTGTCTCAGCACCTCGCCCTCAGCGCCTCGCCCTCTGCGACTCGCACTCAGCGTCGCAGCGCCTCGAACTCAGCGTCTCAGCGCCTCGCACTCAGCGTCTCAGCGCCTCGCACTCAGAGTCTCAGCGCCTCGCACTCAGAGACTCAACGTCTCGCACTCAGCTTCTGAGCGACTCACACTCAGCGCCTCGCACTCGGCGTCTCAGCGCCTCGCACACAGCGTCTCAGCGCCTCGCCCACAGCGTCTCAAACTCAGCATCTCGGCGCCTCGCACTCAGCGCCTCGAACTCAGCGTCTCAGCTCCTAGCACTCAGCGTCTCAGATCCTCGCAATCAGCATCTCAGTGCCTCGCACTCAGCGTCTCAGCGCCTTGCACTCAGCGTCTCAGCAACTCACACTCAGCATCTCAGCGCCTCGCACTCAGCGTCTCAGATCCTCGCAATCAGCATCTCAGCGCCTCGCACTCAGCTCCTCGCACTCAGCGTCTCAGATCCTCGCAATCAGCGTCTCAGCGCCTCGCACTCAGCGCCTCGAACTCAGCGTCTCAGCGCCTCGCACTCAGCGTCTCAGCGCCTCGCACTCAGCGTCTCAGCACCTCGCACTCAGCGCCTCGAGCTCAGCGTCTCAGCGCCTCGCACTCAGCGTCTCAGCGCCTCGCACTCAGCGCCTCAGCGACCCTCACTCAGCGTCTCAGCGACCCGCACTCAGCGTCTCATTGCCTCGGACTCAGCGCCTCGAACTCAGCGTCTCAGCACCTCGCACTCAGCGCCTCGAGCTCAGCGTCTCAGCGCCTCGCACTCAGCGTCTCAGCGCTTCGCACTCAGCGTCTCAGCGACCCGCACTCAGCGTCTCAGCGCCTCGCACTCAGCACCTCGAACTCAGCGTCTCAGCGACCCGCACTCAGCGCCTTAGCGACCCGCACTCAGCTTCTCAGCGCCTCGCGCTCAGCGTCTCAGCTCCTCGCGCTCAGCGTCTCAGCGCTTCGCGCTCAGCGTCTCAGCGCCTCGCGCTCTGAGTCTCAGCGACTCGAGCTCAGCGTCTCAGCGCCTCGCCCTCAGCGCCTCGCACTCAGCGACTCGCCCTCAGCGACTCGCCCTCAGCGTCGCAGCGCCTCGCACTCAGGAGCTCGGCGCCTTGCACTCAGCGCCTCGAACTCAGCGTCTCAGCTCCTCGCAATCAGCGTCTCAGTGCCTCGCACTCAGCGTCTCAGCGCTTCGCACTCAGCGTCTCAGCGCCTCGCACTCAGCGTCTCGCACTCAGCGTCTCAGCGCCTTGCACTCAGCGTCTCAGCGCCTCGCACTCAGCGTCTCGCACTCAGCGTCTCAGCGCTTTGCACTCAGCGTCTCAGCGCCTCGCACTCAGCGTCTCAGCGCCTCGCGCTCAGAGTCTCAGCGACTCAAGCTCAGCGTCTCAGCACCTCGCCCTCAGCGCCTCGCCCCCTGCGACTCGCACTCAGCGTCTCAGTGCCTCGCACTCAGCGTCTCAGTGCCTCGCACTCAGCGTCTCAGCGCCTCGCCCTCAGCGTCTCGCACTCAGCATCTCAGCACCTCACACTCAGCATCTCGGCGCCTTGCACTCAGCGTCTCGAACTCAGCATCTCAGCTCCTCGCAGTCAGCGTCTCAGCTCCTCGCACTCAGCGTCTCAGCTCCTCGCACTCAGCGTCTCAGCGCCTCGCACTCAGCGTCTCAGCGCCTCGCACTCAGCGACTCGCACTCAGCGTCGCAGCGCCTCGCACTCAGCGCCTCGCACTCAGCGTCTCAGCTCATCGCACTCAGCGTCTCAGTGCCTCACACTCAGCGTCTCAGCGCCTCGCACTCAGCGACTCAGCGCTTTGCACTCAGCATCTCAGCGCTTTGCACTCAGTATCTAAGCGCCTCGCGCTCAGATTCTCAGCGACTCGAGCTCAGTGTCTCAGCACCTCGCACTCAGCGCCTCGCCCTCAGCGCCTCGCACTCAGCGTCTCAGCGCCTCGCACTCAGCAACTTGAGTTCAGCGTCGCAGCGCCTCGCACTCAGCGCCTCGCAGTCAGCGTCTCAGCACCTCGCACTCAGCGTCGCAGTGCCTCGCATTCAGCGCCTCGCACTCAGCGTCTCAGCGCCTCACACTCAGCAACTTGAGTTCAGCGTCTCAGCGCCTCGCCCTCAGCGACTCGCACTCAGCGTCGCAGCGCCTCGCACTCAGCGCCTCGCAGTCAGCATCTCAGCGCCTCGCACTCAGCGTCTCGGCGACTCGCACTCAGCGTCTCAGCGCCTCGCACTCAGCGTCTCAGCGCCTCGCACTCAGCTTCTCAGCGCCTTGCACTCAGCGTCTCAGCGCCTCGCACTCAGCGTCTCGCACTCAGCGTCTCAGCGCTTTGCACTCAGCGTCTCAGCGCCTCGCGCTCAGCATCTCAGCGCCTCGCGCTCAGAGTCTCAGCGACTCGAGCTCAGCGTCTCAGCACCTCGCCCTCAGCGCCTCGCCCTCTGCGACTCGCACTCTGCGTCTCAGCGCCTCGCACTCAGCGTCTCAGCGCCTCGCACTCAGCGTCTCAGCGCCTCGCCCTCAGCGTCTCGCACTCAGCATCTCAGCACCACACACTCAGCATCTCGGCGCCTTGCACTCAGCGTCTCGAATTCAGCGTCTCAGCTCCTCGTATTCAGCGTCTCAGTGCCTCGCACTCAGCATCTCAGCGCTTCGCACTCAGCTTCACACTGCCTCGCACTCAGCGTCTCAGCGTCTCGCACTCAGCGTCTCAGCGCCTTGCACTCAGCGTCACAGCGCCTCGCACTCAGCGTCTCGCACTCAGCGTCTCAGCGCTTTGCACTCAGCGTCTCAGCTCCTCGTATTCAGCGTCTCAGCGCCTCGCACTCAGCATCTCAGCGCTTCGCACTCAGCGTCACACTGCCTCGCACTCAGCGTCTCAGCGTCTCGCACTCAGCGTCTCAGCGCCTTGCACTCAGCGTCACAGCGCCTCGCACTCAGCGTCTCGCACTCAGCGTCTCAGCGCTTTGCACTCAGCGTCTCAGCGCCTCGCACTCAGCGTCTCAGCGCCTCGCGCTCAGAGTCTCAGCGACTCGAGCTCAGCGTCTCAGCACCTCGCCCTCAGCGCCTCGCCCTCTGCGACTCGCACTCAGCGTCTCAGTGTCTCGCACTCAACATCTCAGCGCTTTGCACTCAGCGTCTCAGCGCCTCGCACTCAGCGTCTCAGCGTCTCGCACTCAGCGTCTCAGCGCCTTGCAATCAGCGTCTCAGCGCCTCGCAATCAGCGTTTCGCACTCAGCGTCTCAGCGCTTTGCACTCAGCGTCTCAGCGCCTCGCACTCAGCGTCTCAGCGCCTCGCGCTCAGAGTCTCAGCGACTCGAGCTCAGCGTCTCAGCACCTCGCCCTCAGCGCCTCGCCCTCTGCGACTCGCACTCAGCGTCTCAGTGTCTCGCACTCAACATCTCAGCGCTTTGCACTCAGCGTCTCAGCGCCTCGCACTCAGCGTCTCAGCGTCTCGCACTCAGCGTCTCAGCGCCTTGCAATCAGCGTCTCAGCGCCTCGCACTCAGCTTCTCAGCGCCTTGCACTCAGCGTCTCAGCGCCTCGCACTCAGCGTCTCGCACTCAGCGTCTCAGCGCCTCGCACTCAGCGTCTCAGCGCCTCGCACTCCGTCTCAGCGCCTCGCGCTCAGAGTCTCAGCGCCTCGCGCTCAGAGTCTCAGCGACTCGAGCTCAGCGTCTCAGCACCTCGCCCTCAGCGCCTCGCCCTCTGCGACTCGCACTCTGCGTCTCAGCGCCTCGCACTCAGCGTCTCAGCGCCTCGCACTCAGCGTCTCAGCGCCTCGCCCTCAGCGTCTCGCACTCAGCATCTCAGCACCACACACTCAGCATCTCGGCGCCTTGCACTCAGCGTCTCGAATTCAGCGTCTCAGCTCCTCGTATTCAGCGTCTCAGTGCCTCGCACTCAGCATCTCAGCGCTTCGCACTCAGCGTCACACTGCCTCGCACTCAGCGTCTCAGCGTCTCGCACTCAGCGTCTCAGCGCCTTGCACTCAGCGTCACAGCGCCTCGCACTCAGCGTCTCGCACTCAGCGTCTCAGCGCTTTGCACTCAGCGTCTCAGCTCCTCGTATTCAGCGTCTCAGCGCCTCGCACTCAGCATCTCAGCGCTTCGCACTCAGCGTCACAGCGCTTCGCACTCAGCGTCTCAGCGTCTCGCACTCAGCGTCTCAGCGCCTTGCACTCAGCGTCTCAGCGCCTCGCACTCAGCGTCTTGCACTCAGCATCTCAGCGCTTTGCACTCAGCGTCTCAGCGCCACGCACACAGCGTCTCAGCGCCTCGCGCTCAAAGTCTCAGCGACTCGAGCTCAGCGTCTCAGCACCTCGCCCTCAGCCCCTCGCCCTCTGCGACTCGCACTCAGCATCTCAGCGTCTCGCACTCAGCATCTCAGCGCTTTGCACTCAGCGTCTCAGCGCCTCGCACTCAGCGTCTCAGCGTCTCAGCGTCTCGCACTCAGCGTCTCAGCGCCTTGCGCTCAGCGTCTCAGCGCTTCGCACTCAGCGTCTCGCACTCAGCCTCTCAGCGCTTTGCACTCAGCGTCTCAGCGCCTCGCACTCAGCGTCTCAGCGCCTCGTGCTCACAGTCTCAGCGACTCGAGCTCAGCGTCTCAGCACCTCGCCCTCAGCGCCTCGCCCTCTGCGACTCGCACTCAGCGTCTCAGCGTCTCGCACTCAGCATCTCAGCGCTTTGCACTCAGCGTCTCAGCGCCTCGCACTCAGCGTCTCAGCGTCTCGCACTCAGCGTCTCAGCGCCTTGCACTCAGCGTCTCAGCGCCTCGCACTCAGCGTCTCGCAATCAGCGTCTCAGCGCTTTGCACTCAGCGTCTCAGCGCCTCACGCTCAGAGTCTCAACGACTCGAACTCAGCGTCTCAGCGCCTCACACTCAGCATCTCAGGACCTCAGCGCCTCACACTCAGCATCTCAGTGCCTCGCACTCAGCGTCTCAGTGCCTCGCACTCAGCGACTCGCACTCAGCGTCGCAGCGCCTCGCACTCAGCGCCTCGCAGTCAGCGTCTCAGCACCTCGCACTCAGCATCTCAGCTCCTCGCACTCAGCGTCTCAGCGCCTCGAACTCAGCGTCTCAACTCCTCATAATCAGCGTCTCAGTGCCTCGCACTTAGCGTCTCAGCGCTTCGCACTCAGCGTCTCAGCGTCTCGCACTCAGCGTCTCAGCGCCTTGCACTCAGCGTCTCAGCGCCTCGCACTCAGCGTCTTGCACTCAGCATCTCAGCGCTTTGCACTCAGCGTCTCAGCGCCACGCACACAGCGTCTCAGCGCCTCGCGCTCAAAGTCTCAGCGACTCGAGCTCAGCGTCTCAGCACCTCGCCCTCAGCCCCTCGCCCTCTGCGACTCGCACTCAGCATCTCAGCGTCTCGCACTCAGCATCTCAGCGCTTTGCACTCAGCGTCTCAGCGCCTCGCACTCAGCGTCTCAGCGTCTCAGCGTCTCGCACTCAGCGTCTCAGCGCCTTGCGCTCAGCGTCTCAGCGCTTCGCACTCAGCGTCTCGCACTCAGCCTCTCAGCGCTTTGCACTCAGCGTCTCAGCGCCTCGCACTCAGCGTCTCAGCGCCTCGTGCTCACAGTCTCAGCGACTCGAGCTCAGCGTCTCAGCACCTCGCCCTCAGCGCCTCGCCCTCTGCGACTCGCACTCAGCGTCTCAGCGTCTCGCACTCAGCATCTCAGCGCTTTGCACTCAGCGTCTCAGCGCCTCGCACTCAGCGTCTCAGCGTCTCGCACTCAGCGTCTCAGCGCCTTGCACTCAGCGTCTCAGCGCCTCGCACTCAGCGTCTCGCAATCAGCGTCTCAGCGCTTTGCACTCAGCGTCTCAGCGCCTCACGCTCAGAGTCTCAACGACTCGAACTCAGCGTCTCAGCGCCTCACACTCAGCATCTCAGGACCTCAGCGCCTCACACTCAGCATCTCAGTGCCTCGCACTCAGCGTCTCAGTGCCTCGCACTCAGCGACTCGCACTCAGCGTCGCAGCGCCTCGCACTCAGCGCCTCGCACTCAGCGTCTCAGCTCATCGCACTCAGCGTCTCAGCGCCTCACACTCAGCGTCTCAGGGCCTCGCACTCAGCGTCTCAGCGCTTTGCTCTCAGTATCTCAGCGCCTCGCGCTCAGATTCTCAGCGACTCGAGCTCAGCGTCTCAGCACCTCGCCCTCAGCGCCTCGCCCTCTGCGACTCGCACTCAGCGTCTCAGCGTCTCGCACTCAGCATCTCAGCGCTTTGCACTCAGCGTCTCAGCGCCTCGCACTCAGCGTCTCAGCGTCTCGCACTCAGCGTCTCAGCGCCTTGCACTCAGCGTCTCAGCGCCTCGCACTCAGCGTCTCGCACTCAGCGTCTCAGCGCTTTGCACTCAGCGTCTCAGCGCCTCACGCTCAGAGTCTCAACGACTCGAGCTCAGCGTCTCAGCGCCTCACACTCAGCATCTCAGGACCTCAGCGCCTCACACTCAGCATCTCAGTGCCTCGCACTCAGCGTCTCAGTGCCTCGCACTCAGCGACTCGCACTCAGCGTCGCAGCGCCTCGCACTCAGCGTCTCAGGGCCTCGCACTCAGCGTCTCAGCGCTTTGCACTCAGTATCTCAGCGCCTCGCGCTCAGATTCTCAGCGACTCGAGCTCAGTGTCTCAGCACCTCGCCCTCAGCGCCTCGCCCTCTGCGACTCGCACTCAGTGTCGCAGCGCCTCGCACTCAGCGTCTCAGCGCCTCGCACTCAGCAACTCGAGCTCAGCGTCTCAGCGCCTCGCCCTCAGCGTCTCAGCGTCTCGCACTCAGCGTCTCAGCGCCTTGCACTCAGCGTCTCAGCGCCTCGCACTCAGCGTCTCGCACTCAGCGTCTCAGCGCTTTGCACTCAGCGTCTCAGCGCCTCACGCTCAGAGTCTCAACGACTCGAGCTCAGCGTCTCAGCGCCTCACACTCAGCATCTCAGGACCTCAGCGCCTCACACTCAGCATCTCAGTGCCTCGCACTCAGCGTCTCAGTGCCTCGCACTCAGCGACTCGCACTCAGTGTCGCAGCGCCTCGCACTCAGCGTCTCAGGGCCTCGCACTCAGCGTCTCAGCGCTTTGCACTCAGTATCTCAGCGCCTCGCGCTCAGATTCTCAGCGACTCGAGCTCAGTGTCTCAGCACCTCGCCCTCAGCGCCTCGCCCTCTGCGACTCGCACTCAGCGTCGCAGCGCCTCGCACTCAGCGTCTCAGCGCCTCGCACTCAGCAACTCGAGCTCAGCGTCTCAGCACCTCGCCCTCAGCGACTCACACTCAGCTTCGCAGCGCCTCGCACTCAGCGCCTCGCAGTCAGCGTCTCAGCTCCTCGCACTCAGCGTCTCAGATCCTCGCAATCAGCATCTCAGTGCCTCGCACTCAGCGTCTCAGCACCTCACACTCAGCATCTCAGCGCCTCGCACTCAGCATCTCAGCTCCTCGCACTCAGCGTCTCAGCACATCGCACTCAGCTTCTCGCACTCAGCGTCTCAGCGCCTCGCACTCAGCGTCTCAGCACCTCAGCGACTGGCACTCAGTGCCTCGCACTCAGCGTCTCGGCGACTCGCACTCAGAGTCTCAGCGCCTCGCACTAAGCGTCTCAGCGCCTCGCACTCAGCGTCTCAGCGCCTCGCACTCAGAGACTCAACATCTCGCACTCAGCTTCTGAGCGACTCACACTCAGCGCCTCGCACTCGGCGTCTCAGCGCCTCGCACTCAGCGTCTCAGCGCCTCGCCCACAGCGTCTCAAACTCAGCATCTCGGCGCCTCGCACTCAGCGCCTCGAACTCAGCGTCTCAGCTCCTAGCACTCAGCGTCTCAGATCCTCGCAATCAGCATCTCAGCGCCTTGCACTCAGCGTCTCAGCAACTCACACTCAGCATCTCAGCGCCTCGCACTCAGCGTCTCAGATCCTCGCAATCAGCATCTCAGCGCCTCGCACTCAGCTCCTCGCACTCAGCGTCTCAGATCCTCGCAATCAGCGTCTCAGCGCCTCGCACTCAGCGCCTCGAACTCAGCGTCTCAGCGCCTCGCACTCAGCGTCTCAGCGCCTCGCACTCAGCGTCTCAGCACCTCGCACTCAGCGCCTCGAGCTCAGCGTCTCAGCGCCTCGCACTCAGCGTCTCAGCGCCTCGCACTCAGCGCCTCAGCGACCCTCACTCAGCGTCTCAGCGACCCGCACTCAGCGTCTCATTGCCTCGGACTCAGCGCCTCGAACTCAGCGTCTCAGCGCTTCGCACTCAGCGTCTCAGCGACCCGCACTCCGCGTCTCAGCGCCTCGCACTCAGCGCCTCGAACTCAGCGTCTCAGCGACCCGCACTCAGCGCCTCAGCGACCCGCACTCAGCTTCTCAGCGCCTCGCGCTCAGCGTCTCAGCGCCTCGCGCTCAGCGTCTCAGCGCTTCGCGCTCAGCGTCTCAGCGCCTCGCGCTCTGAGTCTCAGCGACTCGAGCTCAGCGTCTCAGCGCCTCGCCCTCAGCGCCTCGCACTCAGCGACTCGCCCTCAGCGACTCGCCCTCAGCGTCGCAGCGCCTCGCACTCAGGAGCTCGGCGCCTTGCACTCAGCGCCTCGAACTCAGTGTCACACTGCCTCGCACTCAGCGTCTCAGCGTCTCGCACTCAGCGTCTCGCACTCAGCGTCTCAGCGCTTTGCACTCAGCGTCTCAGCGCCTCGCACTCAGCGTCTCAGCGACTCGAGCTCAGCGTCTCAGCACCTCGCCCTCAGCGCCTCGCCCTCTGCGACTCACACTCAGCGTCTCAGTGTCTCGCACTCAACATCTCAGCGCTTTGCACTCAGCGTCTCAGCGCCTCGCACTCAGCGTCTCAGCGTCTCGCACTCAGCATCTCAGCGCCTTGCAATCAGCGTCTCAGCGCCTCGCAATCAGCGTTTCGCACTCAGCGTCTCAGCGCTTTGCACTCAGCGTCTCAGCGCCTCACGCTCAGAGTCTCAACGACTCGAGCTCAGCGTCTCAGCGCCTTGCACTCAGCGTCTCAGGACCTCAGCGCCTCGCACTCAGCGTCTCAGCTCCTCGCACTCAGCGTCTCAGCGCCTCGCACTCAGCGTCTCAGCGCCTCGCACTCAGCGACTCGCACTCAGCGTCGCAGCACCTCGCACTCAGCGCCTCGCACTCAGCGTCTCAGCTCATCGCACTCAGCGTCTCAGTGCCTCACACTCAGCGTCTCAGCGCCTCGCACTCAGCGTCTCAGCGCTTTGCACTCAGCATCTCAGCGCTTTGCACTCAGTATCTCAGCGCCTCGCGCTCAGATTCTCAGCGACTCGAGCTCAGTGTCTCAGCACCTCGCCCTCAGCGCCTCGCCCTCTGCGACTCGCACTCAGCGTCGCAGTGCCTCGCACTCAGCGCCTCGCACTCAGCGTCTCAGCGCCTCGCACTCAGCAACTTGAGTTCAGCGTCTCAGCGCCTCGCCCTCAGCGACTCGCACTCAGCGTCGCAGCGACTCGCACTCAGCGCCTCGCAGTCAGCGTCTCAGCACCTCGCACTCAGCGTCTCAGCTCCTCGCACTCAGCATCTCAGCGCCTCGCACTCAGCGTCTCAGCTCCTCGCACACAGCGTCTCAGCACATCGCACTCAGCTTCTCGCACTCAGCGTCTCAGCGCCTCGCACTCAGCGTCTCAGCACCTCAGCGACTGGCACTCAGTGCCTCGCACTCAGCGTCTCGGCGACTCGCACTCAGCGTCTCAGTGTCTCGCACTCAGCATCTCAGCGCCTTGCAATCAGCGTCTCAGCGCCTCGCAATCAGCGTTTCGCACTCAGCGTCTCAGCGCTTTGCACTCAGCGTCTCAGCGCCTCACGCTCAGAGTCTCAACGACTCGAGCTCAGCGTCTCAGCGCCTTGCACTCAGCGTCTCAGGACCTCAGCGCCTCGCACTCAGCGTCTCAGCTCCTCGCACTCAGCGTCTCAGCGCCTCGCATTCAGCGTCTCAGCGCCTCGCACTCAGCGACTCGCACTCAGCGTCGCAGCGCCTCGCACTCAGCGCCTCGCACTCAGCGTCTCAGCTCATCGCACTCAGCGTCTCAGTGCCTCACACTCAGCGTCTCAGCGCCTCGCACTCAGCGTCTCAGCGCTTTGCACTCAGCATCTCAGCGCTTTGCACTCAGTATCTCAGCGCCTCGCGCTCAGATTCTCAGCGACTCGAGCTCAGTGTCTCAGCACCTCGCCCTCAGCGCCTCGCCCTCTGCGACTCGCACTCAGCGTCGCAGTGCCTCGCACTCAGCGCCTCGCACTCAGCGTCTCAGCGCCTCGCACTCAGCAACTTGAGTTCAGCGTCTCAGCGCCTCGCCCTCAGTGACTCGCACTCAGCGTCGCAGCGCCTCGCACTCAGCGCCTCGCAGTCAGCGTCTCAGCACCTCGCACTCAGCGTCTCAGCTCCTCGCACTCAGCATCTCAGCGCCTCGCACTCAGCGTCTCAGCTCCTCGCACACAGCGTCTCAGCACATCGCACTCAGCTTTTCGCACTCAGCGTCTCAGCGCCTCGCACTCAGCGTCTCAGCGCCTCACACTCAGCGCCTCGAACTCAGCGTCTCAGTGCTTCGCACTCAGCAGTTCAGCATCCCGCACTCAGCATCTCAGCGACCCGCACTCAGCGTCTCAGCGCCTCGCACTCAGCGCCTTGAACTCAGCATCTCAGCGCTTCGCACTCAGCGTCTCAGCGACCCGCACTCAGCAACTCGAGCTCAGCGTCTCAGCGCCTCGCCCTCAGCGACTCGCACTCAGCGTCGCAGCGCCTCGCACTCAGCAACTCGAGCTCAGCGTCTCAGCGCCTCGCCCTCAGCGACTCGCACTCAGCGTCGCAGTGCCTCGCACACAGCGTCTCAGCACATCGCACTCAGCTTTTCGCACTCAGCGTCTCAGCGCCTCGCACTCAGAGTCTCAGCACCTCAGCGACTGGCACTCAGTGCCTCGCACTCAGCGTCTCGGCGACTCGCACTCAGCGTCTCAGCGCCTCGCACTCAGCGTCTCAGCGCCTCGCACTCAGCGTCTCAGCGCCTCGCACTCAGCGTCTCAGCGCCTCGCACTCAGCGTCTCAGCGCCTTGCACTCAGCGTCTCAGCGCCTCGCACTCAGCGTCTCGCACTCAGCGTCTCAGCGCTTTGCACTCAGCATCTCAGCGCCTCGCGCTCAGCGTCTCAGCGCCTTGCACTCAGCGTCTCAGCGCCTCGCACTCAGCGTCTCGCACTCAGCGTCTCAGCGCTTTGCACTCAGCATCTCAGCGCCTCGCGCTCAGCGTCTCAGCGCCTCGCGCTCAGCGTCTCAGCGCCTTGCACTCAGCGTCTCAGCGCCTCGCACTCAGCGTCTCGCACTCAGCGTCTCAGCGCTTTGCACTCAGCGTCTCAGCGCCTCGCGCTCAGCGTCTCAGCGCCTCGCGCTCAGAGTCTCAGCGACTCGAGCTCAGCGTCTCAGCACCTCGCCCTCAGCGCCTCGCCCTCTGCGACTCGCACTCTGCGTCTCAGCGCCTCGCACTCAGCGTCTCAGCGCCTCGCACTCAGCGTCTCAGCGCCTCGCCCTCAGCGTCTCGCACTCAGCATCTCAGCACCACACACTCAGCATCTCGGCGCCTTGCACTCAGCGTCTCGAATTCAGCGTCTCAGCTCCTCGTATTCAGCGTCTCAGTGCCTCGCACTCAGCATCTCAGCGCTTCGCACTCAGCGTCACACTGCCTCGCACTCAGCGTCTCAGCGTCTCGCACTCAGCGTCTCAGCACCTTGCACTCAGCGTCACAGCGCCTCGCACTCAGCGTCTCGCACTCAGCGTCTCAGCGCTTTGCACTCAGCGTCTCAGCGCCTCGCACTCAGCGTCTCAGCGCCTCGCGCTCAGAGTCTCAGCGACTCGAGCTCAGCGTCTCAGCACCTCGCCCTCAGCGCCTCGCCCTCTGCGACTCGCACTCAGCGTCTCAGTGTCTCGCACTCAACATCTCAGCGCTTTGCACTCAGCGTCTCAGCGCCTCGCACTCAGCGTCTCAGCGTCTCGCACTCAGCGTCTCAGCGCCTTGCAATCAGCGTCTCAGCGCCTCGCAATCTGCGTTTCGCACTCAGCGTCTCAGCGCTTTGCACTCAGCGTCTCAGCGCCTCACGCTCAGAGTCTCAACGACTCGAGCTCAGCGTCTCAGCGCCTCCCACTCAGCGTCTCAGGACCTCAGCGCCTCGCACACAGCGTCTCAGCTCCACGCACTCAGCGTCTCAGCGCCTCGCACTCAGCGTCTCAGAGCCTCGCACTCAGCGACTCGCACTCAGCGTCGCAGCGCCTCGCACTCAGCGCCTCGCACTCAGCGTCTCAGCTCATCGCACTCAGCGCCTCAGCGCCTCACACTCAGCGTCTCAGCGCCTCGCACTCAGCGTCTCAGCGCTTTGCACTCAGCATCTCAGCGCTTTGCACTCAGTATCTCAGCGCCTCGCGCTCAGATTCTCAGCGACTCGAGCTCAGTGTCTCAGCACCTCGCCCTCAACGCCTCGCCCTCTGCGACTCGCACTCATCGTCGCAGTGCCTCGCACTCAGCGCCTCGCAGTCAGCGTCTCAGCGCCTCGCACTCAGCAACTCGAGCTCAGCGTCTCAGCGCCTCGCCCTCAGCGACTCGCACTCAGCGTCGCAGCGCCTCGCACTCAGCGCCTCGCAGTCAGCGTCTCAGCACCTCGCACTCAGCATCTCAGCTCCTCGCACTCAGCGTCTCAGCGCCTCGCACTCAGCGTCTCAGCTCCTCGCACTCAGCGTCTCAGCACATCGCACTCAGCTTCTCGCACTCAGCGTCTCAGCACCTCAGCGACTGGCACTCAGTGCCTCGCACTCAGCGTCTCAGCGACTCGCACTCAGCGTCTCAGCGCCTCGCGCTCAGAGTCTCAGCGACTCGAGCTCAGCGTCTCAGCACCTCGCCCTCAGCGCCTAGCCCTCTGCAACTCGCACTCAGCGTCTCAGCGCCTCGCACTCAGCGTCTCAGCGCCTCGCCCTCAGCGTCTCGCACTCAGCATCTCAGCACCTCACACTCAGCATCTCGGCGCCTTGCACTCAGCGTCTCGAACTCAGCGTCTCAGCTCCTCGTAATCAGCGTCTCAGTGCCTCGCACTCAGCGTCTCAGCGCTTCGCACTCAGCGTCTCAGTGCCTCGCACTCAGCGTCTCAGCGTCTCGCACTCAGCGTCTCAACGACTCGCACTCAGCGTCTCAGCGCCTCACACTCAGCGTCTCAGCGCCTCGCACTCAGCGTCTCAGCGCCTCGCCCTCAGCGTCTCGCACTCAGCATCTCAGCACCTCACACTCAGCATCTCGGCGCCTTGCACTCAGCGTCTCGAAATCAGCGTCTCAACTCCTCATAATCAGCGTCTCAGTGGCTCGCACTTAGCGTCTCAGCGCTTCGCACTCAGCGTCTCAGCGTCTCGCACTCAGCGTCTCAGCGCCTTGCACTCAGCGTCTCAGCGCCTCGCACTCAGCGTCTCGCACTCAGCGTCTCAGCGCTTTGCACTCAGCGTCTCAGCGCCACGCACACAGCGTCTCAGCGCCTCGCGCTCAAAGTCTCAGCGACTCGAGCTCACCCTCTGCGACTCGCACTCAGCATCTCAGCGTCTCGCACTCAGCATCTCAGCGCTTTGCACTCAGCGTCTCAGCGCCTCGCACTCAGCGTCTCAGCGTCTCGCACTCAGCGTCTCAGCGCCTTGCGCTCAGCGTCTCAGCGCCTCGCACTCAGCGTCTCGCACTCAGCCTCTCAGCGCTTTGCACTCAGCGTCTCAGCGCCTCGCACTCAGCGTCTCAGCGCCTCGCGCTCACAGTCTCAGCGACTCGAGCTCAGCGTCTCAGCACCTCGCCCTCAGCGCCTCGCCCTCTGCGACTCGCACTCAGCGTCTCAGCGTCTCGCACTCAGCATCTCAGCGCTTTGCACTCAGCGTCTCAGCGCCTCGCACTCAGCGTCTCAGCGTCTCGCACTCAGCATCTCAGCGCCTTGCACTCAGCGTCTCAGCGCCTCGCACTCAGCGTCTCGCACTCAGCGTCTCAGCGCTTTGCACTCAGCGTCTCAGCGCCTCACGCTCAGAGTCTCAACGACTCGAGCTCAGTGTCTCAGCGCCTCACACTCAGCATCTCAGGACCTCAGCGCCTCACACTCAGCATCTCAGTGCCTCGCACTCAGCGTCTCAGTGCCTCGCACTCAGCGACTCGCACTCAGCGTCGCAGCGCCTCGCACTCAGCTCCTCGCACTCAGCGTCTCAGCTCATCGCACTCAGCGTCTCAGCGCCTCACACTCAGCGTCTCAGCGCCTCGCACTCAGCGTCTCAGCGCTTTGCACTCAGTATCTCAGCGCCTCGCGCTCAGATTCTCAGCGACTCGAGCTCAGTGTCTCAGCACCTCGCCCTCAGCGCCTCGCCCTCTGCGACTCGCACTCAGTGTCGCAGCGCCTCGCACTCAGCGTCTCAGCGCCTCGCACTCAGCCCCTCGCAGTCAGTGTCTCAGCTCCTCGCACTCAGCGTCTCAGCTCCTCGCACTCAGCGTCTCAGCGCCTCGCACTCAGCGTCTCAGCTCCTCGCACTCAGCGTCTCAGCACATCGCACTCAGCTTCTCACACTCAGCGTCGCAGCGCCTCGCACTCAGCCCCTCGCAGTCAGCGTCTCAGCTCCTCGCACTCAGCATCTCAGCTCCTCGCACTCAGCGTCTCAGCGCCTCGCACTCAGCGTCTCAGCTCCTCGCACTCAGCGTCTCAGCACATCGCACTCAGCTTCTCGCAATCAGCGTCTCAGCCCCTCGCAGTCAGCGTCTCAGCTCCTCGCACTCAGCGTCTCAGCTCCTCGCACTCAGCGTCTCAGCGCCTCGCACTCAGCGTCTCAGTTCCTCGCACTCAGCGTCTCAGCACATCGCACTCAGCTTCTCGCACTCAGCGTCGCAGCGCCTCGCACTCAGCCCCTCGCAGTCAGCGTCTCAGCTCCTCGCACTCAGCATCTCAGCTCCTCGCACTCAGCATCTCAGCACCTCGCACTCAGCGTCTCAGCTCCTCGCACTCAGCGTCTCAGCACATCGCACTCAGCTTCACGCACTCAGCGTCTCATCGCCTCGCACTCAGCGTCTCAACACCTCAGCAACTGGCATTGAGTGCCTCGCACTCAGCGTCTCGGCGACTCGCACTCAGCGTCTCAGCGCCTCACGCTCAGCGTCTCAGCGCCTCGCACTCAGCGTCTCAGCGCCTCGCCCTCAGCATCTCGCACTCAGCATCTCAGCACCTCACACTCAGCATCTCGGCGCCTTGCACTCAGCGTCTCGAACTCAGCGTCTCAACTCCTTGTAATCAGCGTCTCAGTGCCTCGCACTCAGCGTCTCAGCGCTTCGCACTCAGCGTCTCAGTGCCTCGCACTCAGCGTCTCAGCGTCTCGCACTCAGCGTCTCAGAGCCTTGCACTCAGCGTCACAGCGCCTCGCACTCAGCGTCACGCACTCAGCGTCTCAGCGCTTTGCACTCAGCGTCTCAGCGCCTCGCACTCAGCGTCTCAGCGCCTCGCGCTCAAAGTCTCAGCGACTCGAGCTCAGCGTCTCAGCACCTCGCCCTCAGCGCCTCGCCCTCTGCGACTCGCACTCAGCGTCTCAGCGTCTCGCACTCAGCATCTCAGCGCTTTGCACTCAGCGTCTCAGCGCCTCGCACTCAGCGTCTCAGCGTCTCGCACTCAGCGTCTCGCACTCAGCGTCTCAGCGCTTTGCATTCAGCGTCTCAGCGCCTCACGCTCAGAGTCTCAACGACTCGAGCTCAGCGTCTCAGCGCCTCGCACTCAGCATCTCAGGACCTCAGCGCCTCGCACTCAGCATCTCAGCGCCTCGCACTCAGCGTCTCAGCGCCTCGCACTCAGCGACTCGCACTCAGCGTCTCAGCGCCTTGCACTCAGCGTCTCAGCGCCTCGCACTCAGCGTCTCGCACTCAGCGTCTCAGCGCTTTGCATTCAGCGTCTCAGCGCCTCACGCTCAGAGTCTCAACGACTCGAGCTCAGCGTCTCAACGCCTCGCACTCAGCATCTCAGGACCTCAGCGCCTCGCACTCAGCATCTCAGCGCCTCGCACTCAGCGTCTCAGCGCCTCGCACTCAGCGACTCGCACTCAGCGTCGCAGCGCCTCGCACTCAGCGCCTCGCACTCAGCGTCTCAGCTCATCGCACTCAGCATCTCAGCTCATCGCACTCAGCGTCTCAGCGCCTCACACTCAGCGTCTCAGCGCTTTGCACTCAGCATCTCAGCGCTTTGCACTCAGTGTCTCAGCGCCTCGCGCTCAGATTCTCAGCGACTCGAGCTCAGTGTCTCAGCACCTCGCCCTCAGCGCCTCGCCCTCTGCGACTCGCACTCAGCGTCGCAGCACCTCGCACTCAGCGTCTCAGTGCCTCGCACTCAGCAACTCGAGCTCAGCGTCTCAGCGCCTCGCCCTCAGTGACTCACACTCAGCGTCGCAGCGCCTCGCACTCAGCCCCTCGCAGTCAGCGTCTCAGCTCCTCGCACTCAGCGTCTCAGCTCCTCGCACTCAGCGTCTCAGCGCCTCGCACTCAGCGTCTCAGTTCCTCGCACTCAGCGTCTCAGCACATCGCACTCAGCTTCTCGCACTCAGCGTCGCAGCGCCTCGCACTCAGCCCCTCGCAGACAGCGTCTCAGCTCCTCGCACTCAGCGTCTCAGCTCCTCGCACTCAGCGTCTCAGCGCCTCGCACTCAGCGTCTCAGCTCCTCGCACTCAGCGTCTCAGCTCCTCGCACTCAGCGTCTCAGCTCCTCGCACTCAGCGTCTCAGCGCCTCGCACTCAGCGTCTCAGCTCCTCGCACTCAGCGTCTCAGCTCCTCGCACTCAGCGTCGCAGCGCCTCGCACTCAGCCCCTCGCAGTCAGCGTCTCAGCTCCTCGCACTCAGCGTCTCAGCTCCTCGCACTCAGCGTCTCAGCGCCTCGCACTCAGCGTCTCATCTCCTCGCACTCAGCGTCTCAGCACATCGCACTCAGCTTCACGCACTCAGCGTCTCAGCGCCTCGCACTCAGCGTCTCAGCACCTCAGCGACTGGCACTGAGTGCCTCGCACTCAGCGTCTCGGCGACTCGCACTCAGCGTCTCAGCGCCTCGCACTCAGCGTCTCAGCGCCTCGCACTCAGCGTCTCAGCGCCTTGCACTCAGCGTCTCAGCGCCTCGCACTCAGCGTCTCACACTCAGCGTCTCAGCGCTTTGCACTCAGCGTCTCAGCGCCTCGCACTCAGCGTCTCAGCGCCTCGCGCTCAGAGTCTCAGCGACTCGAGCTCAGCGTCTCAGCACCTCGCCCTCAGCGCCTCACCCCCTGCGACTCGCACTCAGCGTCTCAGCGCCTCGCACTCAGCGTCTCAGCGCCTCGCACTCAGCGTCTCAGCGCCTCGCCCTCAGCGTCTCGCACTCAGCATCTCAGCACCTCACACTCAGCATCTCGGCGCCTTGCACTCAGCGTCTCGAACTCAGCGTCTCAGCTCCTCGTAATCAGCGTCTCAGTGCCTCGCACTCAGCGTCTCAGCGTCTCGCACTCAGCGTCTCAGCGACTCGCACTCAGCGTCTCAGCGACTCGCACTCAGCGTCTCAGCGCCTCGCACTCAGCGTTTCAGCGCCTCGCCCTCAGCATCTCGCACTCAGCATCTCAGCACCTCACACTCAGCATCTCGGCGCCTTGCACTCAGCGTCTCGAACTCAGCGTCTCAACTCCTCGTAATCAGCGTCTCAGTGCCTCGCACTCAGCGTCTCAGCGCTTCGCACTCAGCGTCTCAGTGCCTCGCACTCAGCGTCTCAGCGTCTCGCACTCAGCATCTCAGAGCCTTGCACTCAGCATCACAGCGCCTCGCACTCAGCGTCACGCACTCAGCGTCTCAGCGCTTTGCACTCAGCGTCTCGGCGCCTCGCACTCAGCGTCTCAGCGCCTCGCGCTCAGAGTCTCAGCGACTCGAGCTCAGCGTCTCAGCACCTCGCCCTCAGCGCCTCGCCCTCTGCGACTCGCACTCAGCGTCTCAGCGTCTCGCACTCAGCATCTCAGCGCTTTGCACTCAGCGTCTCAGCGCCTCGCACTCAGCGTCTCAGCGTCTCGCACTCAGCATCTCAGCGCCTTGCAATCAGCGTCTCAGCGTCTCGCACTCAGCTTCTCAGCGCCTTGCACTCAGCATCTCAGCGCCTCGCACTCAGCGTCTCGCACTCAGCGTCTCAGCGCTTTGCACTCAGCGTCTCAGCGCCTCACGCTCAGAGTCTCAACGACTCGAGCTCAGCGTCTCAGCGCCTCGCACTCAGCATCTCAGGACCTCAGCGCCTCGCACTCAGCATCTCAGCGCCTCGCACTCAGCGTCTCAGTGCCTCGCACTCAGCGACTCGCACTCAGCGTCGCAGCGCCTCGCACTCAGCGCCTCGCACTCAGCGTCTCAGCTCATCGCACTCAGCGTCTCAGTGCCTCACACTCAGCGTCTCAGCGCCTCGCACTCAGCGTCTCAGCGCTTTGCACTCAGCATCTCAGCGCTTTGCACTCAGTATCTCAGCGCCTCGCGCTCAGATTCTCAGCGACTCGAACTCAGTGTCTCAGCACCTCGCCCTCAGCGCCTCGCCCTCTGCAACTCGCACTCAGCGTCGCAGCACCTCGCACTCAGCGTCTCAGCGCCTCGCACTCAGCAACTCGAGCTCAGCGTCTCAGCGCCTCGCCCTCAGCGACTCACACTCAGCGTCGCAGCGCCTCGCACTCAGCGCCTCGCACTCAGCGTCTCAGCTCATCGCACTCAGCGTCTCAGTGCCTCACACTCAGCGTCTCAGCGCCTCGCACTCAGCGTCTCAGCGCTTTGCACTCAGCATCTCAGCGCTTTGCACTCAGTATCTCAGCGCCTCGCGCTCAGATTCTCAGCGACTCGAACTCAGTGTCTCAGCACCTCGCCCTCAGCGCCTCGCCCTCTGCAACTCGCACTCAGCGTCGCAGCACCTCGCACTCAGCGTCTCAGCGCCTCGCACTCAGCAACTCGAGCTCAGCGTCTCAGCGCCTCGCCCTCAGCGACTCACACTCAGCGTCGCAGCGCCTCGCACTCAGCCCCTCGCAGTCAGCGTCTCAGCTCCTCGCACTCAGCGTCTCAGCGCCTCGCACTCAGCGTCTCAGCTCCTCGCACTCAGCGTCTCAGCACATCGCACTCAGCTTCTCGCACTCAGCGTCGCAGCGCCTCGCACTCAGCCCCTCGCAGACAGCGTCTCAGCTCCTCGCACTCAGCGTCTCAGCGCCTCGCACTCAGCGTCTCAGCGCCTCGCACTCAGCGTCTCAGCTCCTCGCACTCAGCGTCTCAGCTCCTCGCACTCAGCGTCTCAGCGCCTCGCACTCAGCGTCTCAGCTCCTCGCACTCAGCGTCGCAGCGCCTCGCACTCAGCCCCTCGCAGTCAGCGTCTCAGCTCCTCGCACTCAGCGTCTCAGCTCCTCGCACTCAGCGTCTCAGCGCCTCGCACTCAGTGTCTCAGCTCCTCGCACTCAGCGTCTCAGCACATCGCACTCAGCTTCACGCACTCAGCATCTCAGCGCCTCACACTCAGCGTCTCAGCACCTCAGCGACTGGCACTGGGTGCCTCGCACTCAGCGTCTCGGCGACTCGCACTCAGCGTCTCAGCGCCTCGCACTCAGCGTCTCAGCGCCTTGCACTCAGCGTCTCAGCGCCTCGCACTCAGCGTCTCACACTCAGCGTCTCAGCGCTTTGCACTCAGCGTCTCAGCGCCTCGCACTCAGCGTCTCAGCGCCTCGCGCTCAGAGTCTCAGCGACTCGAGCTCAGCGTCTCAGCACCTCGCACTCAGCGCCTCGCACCCTGCGACTCGCACTCAGCGTCTCAGCGCCTCGCACTCAGCGTCTCAGCGCCTCGCACTCAGCGTCTCAGCGCCTCGCACTCAGCGTCTCAGCGCCTCGCACTCAGCGTCTCAGCTCCTCGCACTCAGCGTCTCAGCACATCGCACTCAGCTTCTCGCACTCAGCGTCGCAGCGCCTCGCACTCAGCCCCTCGCAGACAGCGTCTCAGCTCCTCGCACTCAGCGTCTCAGCGCCTCGCACTCAGCGTCTCAGCGCCTCGCACTCAGCGTCTCAGCTCCTCGCACTCAGCGTCTCAGCTCCTCGCACTCAGCGTCTCAGCGCCTCGCACTCAGCGTCTCAGCTCCTCGCACTCAGCGTCGCAGCGCCTCGCACTCAGCCCCTCGCAGTCAGCGTCTCAGCTCCTCGCACTCAGCGTCTCAGCGCCTCGCACTCAGCGTCTCAGCTCCTCGCACTCAGCGTCTCAGCGCCTCGCACTCAGCGTCTCAGCTCCTCGCACTCAGCGTCTCAGCACATCGCACTCAGCTTCTCGCACTCAGCGTCGCAGCGCCTCGCACTCAGCCCCTCGCAGTCAGCGTCTCAGCTCCTCGCACTCAGCATCTCAGCTCCTCGCACTCAGCGTCTCAGCACCTCGCACTCAGCATCTCAGCTCCTCGCACTCAGCGTCTCAGCACATCGCACTCAGCTTCACGCACTCAGCGTCTCAACACCTCAGCAACTGTCATTGAGTGCCTCGCACTCAGCGTCTCGGCGACTCGCACTCAGCGTCTCAGCGCCTCACGCTCAGCGTCTCAGCGCCTCGCACTCAGCGTCTCAGCGCCTCGCCCTCAGCATCTCGCACTCAGCATCTCAGCACCTCACACTCAGCATCTCGGCGCCTTGCACTCAGCGTCTCGAACTCAGCGTCTCAACTCCTCGTAATCAGCGTCTCAGTGCCTCGCACTCAGCGTCTCAGCGCTTCGCACTCAGCGTCTCAGTGCCTCGCACTCAGCGTCTCAGCGTCTCGCACTCAGCGTCTCAGAGCCTTGCACTCAGCGTCACAGCGCCTCGCACTCAGCGTCACGCACTCAGCGTCTCAGCGCTTTGCACTCAGCGTCTCAGCGCCTCGCACTCAGCGTCTCAGCGCCTCGCGCTCAAAGTCTCAGCGACTCGAGCTCAGCGTCTCAGCACCTCGCCCTCAGCGCCTCGCCCTCTGCGACTCGCACTCAGCGTCTCAGCGTCTCGCACTCAGCATCTCAGCGCTTTGCACTCAGCGTCTCAGCGCCTCGCACTCAGCGTCTCAGCGTCTCGCACTCAGCGTCTCGCACTCAGCGTCTCAGCGCTTTGCATTCAGCGTCTCAGCGCCTCACGCTCAGAGTCTCAACGACTCGAGCTCAGCGTCTCAGCGCCTCGCACTCAGCATCTCAGGACCTCAGCGCCTCGCACTCAGCATCTCAGCGCCTCGCACTCAGCGTCTCAGCGCCTCGCACTCAGCGACTCGCACTCAGCGTCTCAGCGCCTTGCACTCAGCGTCTCAGCGCCTCGCACTCAGCGTCTCGCACTCAGCGTCTCAGCGCTTTGCATTCAGCGTCTCAGCGCCTCACGCTCAGAGTCTCAACGACTCGAGCTCAGCGTCTCAACGCCTCGCACTCAGCATCTCAGGACCTCAGCGCCTCGCACTCAGCATCTCAGCGCCTCGCACTCAGCGTCTCAGCGCCTCGCACTCAGCGACTCGCACTCAGCGTCGCAGCGCCTCGCACTCAGCGCCTCGCACTCAGCGTCTCAGCTCATCGCACTCAGCGTCTCAGCTCATCGCACTCAGCGTCTCAGCGCCTCACACTCAGCGTCTCAGCGCTTTGCACTCAGCATCTCAGCGCTTTGCACTCAGTGTCTCAGCGCCTCGCGCTCAGATTCTCAGCGACTCGAGCTCAGTGTCTCAGCACCTCGCCCTCAGCGCCTCGCCCTCTGCGACTCGCACTCAGCGTCGCAGCACCTCGCACTCAGCGTCTCAGTGCCTCGCACTCAGCAACTCGAGCTCAGCGTCTCAGCGCCTCGCCCTCAGTGACTCACACTCAGCGTCGCAGCGCCTCGCACTCAGCCCCTCGCAGTCAGCGTCTCAGCTCCTCGCACTCAGCGTCTCAGCTCCTCGCACTCAGCGTCTCAGCGCCTCGCACTCAGCGTCTCAGTTCCTCGCACTCAGCGTCTCAGCACATCGCACTCAGCTTCTCGCACTCAGCGTCGCAGCGCCTCGCACTCAGCCCCTCGCAGACAGCGTCTCAGCTCCTCGCACTCAGCGTCTCAGCTCCTCGCACTCAGCGTCTCAGCGCCTCGCACTCAGCGTCTCAGCTCCTCGCACTCAGCGTCTCAGCTCCTCGCACTCAGCGTCTCAGCTCCTCGCACTCAGCGTCTCAGCGCCTCGCACTCAGCGTCTCAGCTCCTCGCACTCAGCGTCTCAGCTCCTCGCACTCAGCGTCGCAGCGCCTCGCACTCAGCCCCTCGCAGTCAGCGTCTCAGCTCCTCGCACTCAGCGTCTCAGCTCCTCGCACTCAGCGTCTCAGCGCCTCGCACTCAGCGTCTCATCTCCTCGCACTCAGCGTCTCAGCACATCGCACTCAGCTTCACGCACTCAGCGTCTCAGCGCCTCGCACTCAGCGTCTCAGCACCTCAGCGACTGGCACTGAGTGCCTCGCACTCAGCGTCTCGGCGACTCGCACTCAGCGTCTCAGCGCCTCGCACTCAGCGTCTCAGCACCTCGCACTCAGTGTCTCAGCGCCTTGCACTCAGCGTCTCAGCGCCTCGCACTCAGCGTCTCACACTCAGCGTCTCAGCGCTTTGCACTCAGCGTCTCAGCGCCTCGCACTCAGCGTCTCAGCGCCTCGGGCTCAGAGTCTCAGCGACTCGAGCTCAGCGTCTCAGCACCTCGCCCTCAGCGCCTCGCCCCCTGCGACTCGCACTCAGCGTCTCAGCGCCTCGCACTCAGCGTCTCAGCGCCTCGCACTCAGCGTCTCAGCGCCTCGCCCTCAGCATCTCGCACTCAGCATCTCAGCACCTCACACTCAGCATCTCGGCGCCTTGCACTCAGCGTCTCGAACTCAGCGTCTCAGCTCCTCGTAATCAGCGTCTCAGTGCCTCGCACTCAGCGTCTCAGCGTCTCGCACTCAGCGTCTCAGCGACTCGCACTCAGCGTCTCAGCGCCTCGCACTCAGCGTCTCAGCGCCTCGCCCTCAGCATCTCGCACTCAGCATCTCAGCACCTCACACTCAGCATCTCGGCGCCTTGCACTCAGCGTCTCGAACTCAGCGTCTCAACTCCTCGTAATCAGCGTCTCAGTGCCTCGCACTCAGCGTCTCAGCGCTTCGCACTCAGTGTCTCAGCGCCTCGCACTCAGCGTCTCAGCGCCTCGCGCTCAGAGTCTCAGCAACTCGAGCTCAGCGTCTCAGCACCTCGCCCTCAGCGCCTCGCCCTCTGCGACTCGCACTCAGCGCTTCAGCGCCTCGCACTCAGCGCTTCAGCGCCTCGCACTCTGAGTCTCAGCTCCTCGCACTCAGCGTCTCAGCGCCTCGCACTCAGCGTCTCAGCTCCTCGCACTCAGCGTCTCAGCTCCTCGCACTCAGCGTCTCAGCACATCGCACTCAGCTTCTCGCACTCAGCGTCGCAGCGCCTCGCACTCAGCCCCTCGCAGTCAGCGTCTCAGCTCCTCGCACTCAGCATCTCAGCTCCTCGCACTCAGCGTCTCAGCACCTCGCACTCAGCGTCTCAGCTCCTCGCACTCAGCGTCTCAGCACATCGCACTCAGCTTCACGCACTCAGCGTCTCAGCGCCTCGCACTCAGCGTCTCAACACCTCAGCAACTGGCATTGAGTGCCTCGCACTCAGCGTCTCGGCGACTCGCACTCAGCGTCTCAGCGCCTCACGCTCAGCGTCTCAGCGCCTCGCACTCAGCGTCTCAGCGCCTCGCCCTCAGCATCTCGCACTCAGCATCTCAGCACCTCACACTCAGCATCTAGGCGCCTTGCACTCAGCGTCTCGAACTCAGCGTCTCAACTCCTCGTAATCAGCGTCTCAGTGCCTCGCACTCAGCGTCTCAGCGCTTCGCACTCAGCGTCTCAGTGCCTCGCACTCAGCGTCTCAGCGTCTCGCACTCAGCGTCTCAGAGCCTTGCACTCAGCGTCACAGCGCCTCGCACTCAGCGTCACGCACTCAGCGTCTCAGCGCTTTGCACTCAGCATCTCAGCACCTCGCACTCAGCGTCTCAGCGCCTCGCGCTCAAAGTCTCAGCGACTCGAGCTCAGCGTCTCAGCACCTCGCCCTCAGCGCCTCGCCCTCTGCGACTCGCACTCAGCATCTCAGCGCTTTGCACTCAGCGTCTCAGCGCCTCGCACTCAGCGTCTCAGCGTCTCGCACTCAGCGTCTCGCACTCAGCGTCTCAGCTCCTCGCACTCAGCGTCTCAGCTCCTCGCACTCAGCGTCGCAGCGCCTCGCACTCAGCCCCTCGCAGTCAGCGTCTCAGCTCCTCGCACTCAGCGTCTCAGCTCCTCGCACTCAGCGTCTCAGCGCCTCGCACTCAGCGTCTCATCTCCTCGCACTCAGCGTCTCAGCACATCGCACTCAGCTTCACGCACTCAGCGTCTCAGCGCCTCGCACTCAGCGTCTCAGCACCTCAGCGTCTGGCACTGAGTGCCTCGCACTCAGCGTCTCGGCGACTCGCACTCAGCGTCTCAGCGCCTCGCACTCAGCGTCTCAGCACCTCGCACTCAGTGTCTCAGCGCCTTGCACTCAGCGTCTCAGCGCCTCGCACTCAGCGTCTCACACTCAGCGTCTCAGCGCTTTGCACTCAGCGTCTCAGCGCCTCGCACTCAGCGTCTCAGCGCCTCGGGCTCAGAGTCTCAGCGACTCGAGCTCAGCGTCTCAGCACCTCGCCCTCAGCGCCTCGCCCCCTGCGACTCGCACTCAGCGTCTCAGCGCCTCGCACTCAGCGTCTCAGCGCCTCGCACTCAGCGTCTCAGCGCCTCGCCCTCAGCATCTCGCACTCAGCATCTCAGCACCTCACACTCAGCATCTCGGCGCCTTGCACTCAGCGTCTCGAACTCAGCGTCTCAGCTCCTCGTAATCAGCGTCTCAGTGCCTCGCACTCAGCGTCTCAGCGTCTCGCACTCAGCGTCTCAGCGACTCGCACTCAGCGTCTCAGCGCCTCGCACTCAGCGTCTCAGCGCCTCGCCCTCAGCATCTCGCACTCAGCATCTCAGCACCTCACACTCAGCATCTCGGCGCCTTGCACTCAGCGTCTCGAACTCAGCGTCTCAACTCCTCGTAATCAGCGTCTCAGTGCCTCGCACTCAGCGTCTCAGCGCTTCGCACTCAGTGTCTCAGCGCCTCGCACTCAGCGTCTCAGCGCCTCGCGCTCAGAGTCTCAGCAACTCGAGCTCAGCGTCTCAGCACCTCGCCCTCAGCGCCTCGCCCTCTGCGACTCGCACTCAGCGCTTCAGCGCCTCGCACTCAGCGCTTCAGCGCCTCGCACTCTGAGTCTCAGCTCCTCGCACTCAGCGTCTCAGCGCCTCGCACTCAGCGTCTCAGCTCCTCGCACTCAGCGTCTCAGCTCCTCGCACTCAGCGTCTCAGCACATCGCACTCAGCTTCTCGCACTCAGCGTCGCAGCGCCTCGCACTCAGCCCCTCGCAGTCAGCGTCTCAGCTCCTCGCACTCAGCATCTCAGCTCCTCGCACTCAGCGTCTCAGCACCTCGCACTCAGCGTCTCAGCTCCTCGCACTCAGCGTCTCAGCACATCGCACTCAGCTTCACGCACTCAGCGTCTCAGCGCCTCGCACTCAGCGTCTCAACACCTCAGCAACTGGCATTGAGTGCCTCGCACTCAGCGTCTCGGCGACTCGCACTCAGCGTCTCAGCGCCTCACGCTCAGCGTCTCAGCGCCTCGCACTCAGCGTCTCAGCGCCTCGCCCTCAGCATCTCGCACTCAGCATCTCAGCACCTCACACTCAGCATCTAGGCGCCTTGCACTCAGCGTCTCGAACTCAGCGTCTCAACTCCTCGTAATCAGCGTCTCAGTGCCTCGCACTCAGCGTCTCAGCGCTTCGCACTCAGCGTCTCAGTGCCTCGCACTCAGCGTCTCAGCGTCTCGCACTCAGCGTCTCAGAGCCTTGCACTCAGCGTCACAGCGCCTCGCACTCAGCGTCACGCACTCAGCGTCTCAGCGCTTTGCACTCAGCATCTCAGCACCTCGCACTCAGCGTCTCAGCGCCTCGCGCTCAAAGTCTCAGCGACTCGAGCTCAGCGTCTCAGCACCTCGCCCTCAGCGCCTCGCCCTCTGCGACTCGCACTCAGCATCTCAGCGCTTTGCACTCAGCGTCTCAGCGCCTCGCACTCAGCGTCTCAGCGTCTCGCACTCAGCGTCTCGCACTCAGCGTCTCAGCGCTTTGCATTCAGCGTCTCAGCGCCTCACGCTCAGAGTCTCAACGACTCGAGCTCAGCGTCTCAGCGCCTCGCACTCAGCATCTCAGGACCTCAGCGCCTCGCACTCAGCATCTCAGCGCCTCGCACTCAGCGTCTCAGCGCCTCGCACTCAGCGACTCGCACTCAGCGTCTCAGCGCCTTGCACTCAGCGTCTCAGCGCCTCGCACTCAGCGTCTCGCACTCAGCGTCTCAGCGCTTTGCATTCAGCGTCTCAGCGCCTCACGCTCAGAGTCTCAACGACTCGAGCTCAGCGTCTCAACGCCTCGCACTCAGCATCTCAGGACCTCAGCGCCTCGCACTCAGCATCTCAGCACCTCGCACTCAGCGTCTCAGCGCCTCGCACTCAGCGACTCGCACTCAGCGTCGCAGCGCCTCGCACTCAGCGCCTCGCACTCAGCGTCTCAGCTCATCGCACTCAGCGTCTCAGCTCATCGCACTCAGCGTCTCAGCGCCTCACACTCAGCGTCTCAGCGCTTTGCACTCAGCATCTCAGCGCTTTGCACTCAGTGTCTCAGCGCCTCGCGTTCAGATTCTCAGCGACTCGAGCTCAGTGTCTCAGCACCTCGCCCTCAGCGCCTCGCCCTCTGCGACTCGCACTCAGCGTCGCAGCACCTCGCACTCAGCGTCTCAGTGCCTCGCACTCAGCAACTCGAGCTCAGCGTCTCAGCGCCTCGCCCTCAGTGACTCACACTCAGCGTCGCAGCGCCTCGCACTCAGCCCCTCGCAGTCAGCGTCTCAGCTCCTCGCACTCAGCGTCTCAGCTCCTCGCACTCAGCGTCTCAGCGCCTCGCACTCAGCGTCTCAGCCCCTCGCAGTCAGCGTCTCAGCTCCTCGCACTCAGCGTCTCAGCTCCTCGCACTCAGCGTCGCAGCGCCTCGCACTCAGCCCCTCGCAGACAGCGTCTCAGCTCCTCGCACTCAGCGTCTCAGCTCCTCGCACTCAGCGTCTCAGCGCCTCGCACTCAGCGTCTCAGCTCCTCGCACTCAGCGTCTCAGCTCCTCGCACTCAGCGTCTCAGCTCCTCGCACTCAGCGTCTCAGCGCCTCGCACTCAGCGTCTCAGCTCCTCGCACTCAGCGTCTCAGCTCCTCGCACTCAGCGTCGCAGCGCCTCGCACTCAGCCCCTCGCAGTCAGCGTCTCAGCTCCTCGCACTCAGCGTCTCAGCTCCTCGCACTCAGCGTCTCAGCGCCTCGCACTCAGCGTCTCATCTCCTCGCACTCAGCGTCTCAGCACATCGCACTCAGCTTCACGCACTCAGCGTCTCAGCGCCTCGCACTCAGCGTCTCAGCACCTCAGCGACTGGCACTGAGTGCCTCGCACTCAGCGTCTCGGCGACTCGCACTCAGCGTCTCAGCGCCTCGCACTCAGCGTCTCAGCGCCTCGCACTCAGCGTCTCACACTCAGCGTCTCAGCGCTTTGCACTCAGCGTCTCAGCGCCTCGCGCTCAGAGTCTCAGCGACTCGAGCTCAGCGTCTCAGCACCTCGCCCTCAGCGCCTCGCCCCCTGCGACTCGCACTCAGCGTCTCAGCGCCTCGCACTCAGCGTCTCAGCGCCTCGCACTCAGCGTCTCAGCGCCTCGCCCTCAGCGTCTCGCACTCAGCATCTCAGCACCTCACACTCAGCATCTCGGCGCCTTGCACTCAGCGTCTCGAACTCAGCGTCTCAGCTCCTCGTAATCAGCGTCTCAGTGCCTCGCACTCAGCGTCTCAGCGTCTCGCACTCAGCGTCTCAGCGACTCGCACTCAGCGTCTCAGCGACTCGCACTCAGCGTCTCAGCGCCTCGCACTCAGCGTCTCAGCGCCTCGCCCTCAGCATCTCGCACTCAGCATCTCAGCACCTCACACTCAGCATCTCGGCGCCTTGCACTCAGCGTCTCGAACTCAGCGTCTCAACTCCTCGTAATCAGCGTCTCAGTGCCTCGCACTCAGCGTCTCAGCGCTTCGCACTCAGCGTCTCAGTGCCTCGCACTCAGCGTCTCAGCGTCTCGCACTCAGCGTCGCACCGCCTCGAAGTCATCGTCTCAGCTCCTCGCACTCAGCGTCTCAGCTCCTCGCACTCAGCGTCTCAGCACATCGCACTCAGCTTCTCGCACTCAGCGTCGCAGCGCCTCGCACTCAGCCCCTCGCAGTCAGCGTCTAAGCTCCTCGCACTCAGCGTCTCAGCTCCTCGCACTCAGCATCTCAGCGCCTCGCACTCAGCGTCTCAGCTCCTCGCACTCAGCGTCTCAGCACATCGCACTCAGCTTCTCGCACTCAGCGTCTCAGCGCCTCGCACTCAGCGTCTCAGCACATCGCACTCAGCTTCTCGCACTTAGCGTCTCAGCGCCTCACACTCAGCGTCTCAGCACCTCAGCGACTGGCACTGAGTGCCTCGCACTCAGCGTCTCGGCGACTCGCACTCAGCGTCTCAGCGCCTCGCACTCAGCGTCTCAGCGTCTCGCACTCAGCGTCTCAGCTCCTCGCACTCAGCGTCTCAGGACCTCAGCGCCTCGCACTCAGCATCTCAGCGCCTCGCACTCAGCATCTCAGTGCCTCGCACTCAGCGTCTCAGCGCCTCGCACTCAGCGACTCGCACTCAGCGTCGCAGCGCATCGCACTCAGCGCCTCGCACTCAGTGTCTCAGCTCATCGCACTCAGCGTCTCAGCGCCTCACACTCAGCGTCTCAGCGCCTCGCACTCAGCGACTCAGCGCTTTGCACTCAGCATCTCAGCACTTTGCACTCAGTATCTCAGCGCCTCGCGCTCAGATTCTCAGCGACTCGAGCTTGTGTCTCAGCACCTCGCCCTCAGCGCCTCGCCCTCTGCGACTCGCACTCAGCGTCGCACCGCCTCGCAGTCAGCGTCTCAGCTCCTCGCACTCAGCGTCTCAGCTCCTCGCACTCAGCGTCTCAGCGCCTCGCACTCAGCGTCTCAGCTCCTCGCACTCAGCGTCTCCGCACATCGCACTCAGCTTCTCGCACTCAGCGTCGCAGCGCCTCGCACTCAGCCCCTCGCAGTCAGCGTCTAAGCTCCTCGCACTCAGCATCTCAGCGCCTCGCACTCAGCGTCTCAGCTCCTCGCACTCAGCGTCTCAGCACATCGCACTCAGCTTCTCGCACTCAGCGTCTCAGCGCCTCGCACTCAGCATCTCAGCACATCGCACTCAGCTTCTCGCACTTAGCGTCTCAGCGCCTCGCACTCAGCGTCTCAGCGCCTCGCACTCAGCGTCTCAGCGTCTCGCACTCAGCGTCTCAGCTCCTCGCACTCAGCGTCTCAGCACATCGCACTCAGCTTCTCGCACTCAGCGTCTCAGCTCCTCGCACTCAGCGTCTCAGCACATCGCACTCAGCTTCTCGCACTCAGCGTCTCAGCGCCTCGCACTCAGCGTCTCAGCACCTCAGCGACTGGCACTGAGTGCCTCGCACTCAGCGTCTCGGCGACTCGCACTCAGCGTCTCAGCGCCTCGCACTCAGCGTCTCAGCGTCTCGCACTCAGCGTCTCAGCGCCTCGCACTCAGAGTCTCAGCGTCTCGCACTCAGAGACTCAGCGTCTCGCACTCAGCTTCTGAGCGACTCACACTCAGCGCCTCGCACTCAGCGTGTCAGCGCCTCGCACTCAGCGTCTCAGCGCCTTGCCCACAGCGTCTCACACTCAGCATCTCGGCGCCTCGCACTCAGCGCCTCGAACTCAGCGTCTCAGCTCCTCGCAATCAGCGTCTCAGATCCTCGCAATCAGCGTCTCAGTGCCTCGCACTCAGCGTCTCAGCGCCTTGCACTCAGCGTCTCAGAACCTCGCACTCAGCATCTCAGCGCCTCGCACTCAGCGTCTCAGCACCTCGCACTCAGCGCCTCGATCTCAGCGTCTCAGATCCTCGCAATCAGCGTCTCAGCGCCTCGCACTCAGCTCCTTGCATTCAGCGTCTCAGATCCTCGCAATCAGCTTCTCAGCGCCTCGCACTCAGCGTCTCGGCGACTCGCACTCAGCGTCTCAGCGCCTCGCACTCAGCGTCTCAGCGTCTCGCACTCAGCGTCTCAGCTCCTCGCACTCAGCGTCTCAGGACCTCAGCGCCTCGCACTCAGCATCTCAGCGCCTCGCACTCAGCATCTCAGTGCCTCGCACTCAGCGTCTCAGCGCCTCGCACTCAGCGACTCGCACTCAGCGTCGCAGCGCCTCGCACTCAGCGCCTCGCACTCAGTGTCTCAGCTCATCGCACTCAGCGTCTCAGCGCCTCACACTCAGCGTCTCAGCGCCTCGCACTCAGCGACTCAGCGCTTTGCACTCAGCATCTCAGCACTTTGCACTCAGTATCTCAGCGCCTCGCGCTCAGATTCTCAGCGACTCGAGCTTGTGTCTCAGCACCTCGCCCTCAGCACCTCGCCCTCTGCGACTCGCACTCAGCGTCGCACCGCCTCGCAGTCAGCGTCTCAGCTCCTCGCACTCAGCGTCTCAGCTCCTCGCACTCAGCGTCTCAGCGCCTCGCACTCAGCGTCTCAGCTCCTCGCACTCAGCGTCTCCGCACATCGCACTCAGCTTCTCGCACTCAGCGTCGCAGCACCTCGCACTCAGCCCCTCGCAGTCAGCGTCTAAGCTCCTCGCACTCAGCATCTCAGCGCCTCGCACTCAGCGTCTCAGCTCCACGCACTCAGCGTCTCAGCACATCGCACTCAGCTTCTCGCACTCAGCATCTCAGCGCCTCGCACTCAGCATCTCAGCACATCGCACTCAGCTTCTCGCACTTAGCGTCTCAGCGCCTCGCACTCAGCGTCTCAGCGCCTCGCACTCAGCGTCTCAGCGTCTCGCACTCAGCGTCTCAGCTCCTCGCACTCAGCGTCTCAGCACATCGCACTCAGCTTCTCGCACTCAGCGTCTCAGCTCCTCGCACTCAGCGTCTCAGCACATCGCACTCAGCTTCTCGCACTCAGCGTCTCAGCGCCTCGCACTCAGCGTCTCAGCACCTCAGCGACTGGCACTGAGTGCCTCGCACTCAGCGTCTCGGCGACTCGCACTCAGCGTCTCAGCGCCTCGCACTCAGCGTCTCAGCGTCTCGCACTCAGCGTCTCAGCGCCTCGCACTCAGAGTCTCAGCGTCTCGCACTCAGAGACTCAGCGTCTCGCACTCAGCTTCTGAGCGACTCACACTCAGCGCCTCGCACTCAGCGTGTCAGCGCCTCGCACTCAGCGTCTCAGCGCCTTGCCCACAGCGTCTCACACTCAGCATCTCGGCGCCTCGCACTCAGCGCCTCGAACTCAGCGTCTCAGCTCCTCGCAATCAGCGTCTCAGATCCTCGCAATCAGCGTCTCAGTGCCTCGCACTCAGCGTCTCAGCGCCTTGCACTCAGCGTCTCAGAACCTCGCACTCAGCATCTCAGCGCCTCGCACTCAGCGTCTCAGCACCTCGCACTCAGCGCCTCGATCTCAGCGTCTCAGATCCTCGCAATCAGCGTCTCAGCGCCTCGCACTCAGCTCCTTGCATTCAGCGTCTCAGATCCTCGCAATCAGCTTCTCAGCGCCTCGCACTCAGCGCCTCGAACTCAGCGTCTCAGCGCCTCGCACTCAGCGTCTCAGCGCCTCGCACTCAGCGCCTCGAACTCAGCGTCTCAGCGCCTCGCACTCAGCGTCTCAGCGCCTCGCACTCAGCGCCTCGAACTCAGCGTCTCAGCGCCTCGCACTCAGTGTCTCAGCGCTTTGCACTCAGCGCCTCAGCGACCCGCACTCAGCGTCTCAGCGACCCGCACTCAGCGTCTCAGCGCCTCGCACTCAGCGCCTCGAACTCAGCGTCTCAGCGCTTCGCACTCAGCGTCTCAGCGACCCGCACTCAGCAACTCGAGCTCAGCGTCTCAGCGCCTCGCCCTCAGTGACTCGCACTCAGCGTCGCAGCGCCTCGCACTCAGCAACTCACAGTCAACGTCTCAGCTCCTCGCACTCAGCGTCTCAGCTCCTCTCACTCAGCGTCTCAGCGCCTCGCACTCAGCGTCTCAGCTCCTCGCACTCAGCGTCTCAGCACATCGCACTCAGCTTCACGCACTCAGCGTCTCAGCGCCTCGCACTCAGCGTCTCAGCACCTCAGCGACTGGCACTGAGTGCCTCGCACTCAGCGTCTCGGCGACTCGCACTCAGCGTCTCAGCGCCTCGCACTCAGCGTCTCAGCGCCTCGCACTCAGCGTCTCAGCGCCTCGCACTCAGCGTCTCAGCGCCTCGCACTCAGCGTCTCACACGCAGCGTCTCAGCGCTTTGCACTCAGCGTCTCAGCGCCTCGCACTCAGCGTCTCAGCGCCTCGCGCTCAGTGTCTCAGCGACTCGAGCTCAGCGTCTCAGCACCTCGCCCTCAGCGCCTCGCCCCCTGCGACTCGCACTCAGCGTCTCAGCGCCTCGCACTCAGCGTCTCAGCGCCTCGCACTCAGCGTCTCAGCGCCTCGCCCTCAGCGTCTCGCACTCAGCATCTCAGCACCTCACACTCAGCATCTCGGCGCCTTGCACTCAGCGTCTCGAACTCAGCGTCTCAGCTCCTCGTAATCAGCGTCTCAGTGCCTCGCAATCAGCGTCTCCGCGCTTCGCACTCAGCGTCTCAGTGCCTCGCACTCAGCGTCTCAGCGTCTCGCACTCAGCGTCTCAGCGACTCGCACTCAGCGTCTCAGCGCCTCGCACTCAGCGTCTCAGCGCCTCACACTCAGTGTCTCAGCGCCTCGCACTCAGCGTCTCAGCGCCTCGCCCTCAGCGTCTCGCACTCAGCATCTCAGCACCTCACACTCAGCATCTCGGCGCCTTGCACTCGGCGTCTCGCACTCAGCGTCTCAGCGCCTTGCACTCAGCGTCACAGCGCCTCGCACTCAGCGTCTCGCACTCAGCGTCTCAGCGCTTTGCACTCAGCGTCTCAGCGCCTCGCACTCAGCGTCTCAGCGCCTCGCGCTCAGAGTCTCAGCGACTCGAGCTCAGCGTCTCAGCACCTCGCCCTCAGCGCCTCGCCCTCTGCGACTCGCACTCAGCGTCTCAGCGCCTCGCACTCAGCGTCTCGAAAACAGCGTCTCAGCGCCTCGCACTCAGCGTCTCAGCGCCTCGCACTCAGCGCCTCGAACTCAGCGTCTCAGCGCCGCGCACTCAGCGTCTCAGCGCTTCGCACTCAGCGCCTCAGCGACCCGCACTCAGCGTCTCAGCGACCCGTACTCAGCGTCTCAGCGCCTCGCACTCAGCGCCTCGAACTCAGCGTCTCAGCGCTTCGCACTCAGCGTCTCAGCGACCCACACTCAGCAACTCGAGCTCAGCGTCTCAGCGCCTCGCCCTCAGCGACTCGCACTCAGCGTCGCAGCGCCTCGCACTTAGCAACTCGCAGTCAGCGTCTCAGCTCCTCGCACTCAGCGTCTCAGCTCCTCTCACTCAGCGTCTCAGCGCCTCGCACTCAGCGTCTCAGCTCCTCGCACTCAGCGTCTCAGCACATCGCACTCAGCTTCACGCACTCAGCGTCTCAGCGCCTCGCACTCAGCGTCTCAGCACCTCAGCGACTGGCACTGAGTGCCTCGCACTCAGCGTCTCGGCGACTCGCACTCAGCGTCTCAGCGCCTCGCACTCAGCGTCTCAGCGCCTCGCACTCAGCGTCTCACACTCAGCGTCCCAGCGCTTTGCACTCAGCGTCTCAGCGCCTCGCACTCAGCGTCTCAGCGCCTCGCGCTCAGAGTCTCAGCGACTCGAGCTCAGCGTCTCAGCACCTCGCCCTCAGCGCCTCGCCCCCTGCGACTCGCACTCAGCGTCTCAGCGCCTCGCCCTCAGCGACTCGCACTCAGCGTCGCAGCGCCTCGCACTTAGCAACTCGCAGTCAGCGTCTCAGCTCCTCGCACTCAGCGTCTCAGCTCCTCTCACTCAGCGTCTCAGCGCCTCGCACTCAGCGTCTCAGCTCCTCGCACTCAGCGTCTCAGCACATCGCACTCAGCTTCACGCACTCAGCGTCTCAGCGCCTCGCACTCAGCGTCTCAGCACCTCAGCGACTGGCACTGAGTGCCTCGCACTCAGCGTCTCGGCGACTCGCACTCAGCGTCTCAGCGCCTCGCACTCAGCGTCTCAGCGCCTCGCACTCAGCATCTCACACTCAGCGTCCCAGCGCTTTGCACTCAGCGTCTCAGCGCCTCGCACTCAGCGTCTCAGCGCCTCGCGCTCAGAGTCTCAGCGACTCGAGCTCAGCGTCTCAGCACCTCGCCCTCAGCGCCTCGCCCCCTGCGACTCGCACTCAGCGTCTCAGCGCCTCGCACTCAGCGTCTCAGCGCCTCGCACTCAGCATCTCAGCGCCTCGCCCTCAGCGTCTCGCACTCAGCATCTCAGCACCTCACACTCAGCATCTCGGCGCCTTGCACTCAGCGTCTCGAACTCAGCGTCTCAGCTCCTCGTAATCAGCGTCTCAGTGCCTCGCAATCAGCGTCTCCGCGCTTCGCACTCAGCGTCTCAGTGCCTCGCACTCAGCGTCTCAGCGTCTCGCACTCAGCGTCTCAGCGACTCGCACTCAGCGTCTCAGCGACTCGCACTCAGCGTCTCAGCGCCTCACACTCAGTGTCTCAGCGCCTCGCACTCAGCGTCTCAGCGCCTCGCCCTCAGCGTCTCGCACTCAGCATCTCAGCACCTCACACTCAGCATCTCGGCGCCTTGCACTCAGCGTCTCGAACTCAGCGTCTCAGTGCCTCGCACTCAGCGTCTCAGCGTCTCGCACTCAGCGTCTCAGCGCCTTGCACTCAGCGTCACAGCGCCTCGCACTCAGCGTCTCGCACTCAGCGTCTCAGCGCTTTGCACTCAGCGTCTCAGCGCCTCGCACTCAGCGTCTCAGCGCCTCGCGCTCAGAGTCTCAGCGACTCGAGCTCAGCGTCTCAGCACCTCGCCCTCAGCGCCTCGCCCTCTGCGACTCGCACTCAGCGTCTCAGCGTCTCGCACTCAGCATCTCAGCGCTTTGCACTCAGCGTCTCAGCGCCTCGCCCTCAGCGTCTCAGCGTTTCGCACTCAGCGTCTCAGTGCCTTGCACTCAGCGTCTCAGCGCCTCGCACTCAGCGTCTCGCACTCAGCATCTCAGCGCTTTGCACTCAGTAACTCAGCGCCTCGCGCTCAGATTCTCAGCGACTCGAGCTTGTGTCTCAGCACCTCGCCCTCAGCGCCTCGCCCTCTGCGACTCGCACTCAGCGTCGCACCGCCTCGCAGTCAGCGTCTCAGCTCCTCGCACTCAGCGTCTCAGCTCCTCGCACTCAGCGTCACAGCGCCTCGCACTCAGCGTCTCAGCTCCTCGCACTCAGCGTCTCAGCACATCGCACTCAGCTTCTCGCACTCAGCGTCGCAGTGCCTCGCACTCAGCCCCTCGCAGTCAGCATCTCAGCTCCTCGCACTCAGCGTCTCAGCTCCTCGCACTCAGCGTCTCAGCGCCTCGCCCTCAGCGTCTCAACTCCTCGCACTCAGCGTCTCAGCACATCGCACTCAGCTTCTCGCACTCAGCGTCTCAGCGCCTCGCACTCAGCGTCTCAGCACATCGCACTCAGCTTCTCGCACTCAGCGTCTCAGCGCCTCGCACTCAGCATCTCAGCACCTCAGCGACTGGCACTGAGTGCCTCGCACTCAGCGTCTCGGCGACTCGCACTCAGCGTCTCAGCGCCTAGCACTCAGCGTCTCAGCGTCTCGCACTCAGCGTCTCAGCTCCTCGCACTCAGCGTCTCAGCACATCGCACTCAGCTTCTCGCACTCAGCGTCTCAGCTCCTCGCACTCAGCGTCTCAGCACATCGCACTCAGCTTCTCGCACTCAGCATCTCAGCGCCTCGCACTCAGCGTCTCAGCACCTCAGCGACTGGCACTGAGTGCCTCGCACTCAGCGTCTCGGCGACTCGCACTCAGCGTCTCAGCGCCTCGCACTCAGCGTCTCAGCGTCTCGCACTCAGCGTCTCAGCGCCTCGCACTCAGAGTCTCAGCGTCTCGCACTCAGAGACTCAGCGTCTCGCACTCAGCGTCTGAGCGACTCACACTCAGCGCCTCGCACTCAGCGTCTCAGCGCCTCGCACTCAGCGTCTCAGCGCCTTGCCCACAGCGTCTCACACTCAGCATCTCGGCGCCTCGCACTCAGCGCCTCGAACTCAACGTCTCAGATCCTCGCAATCAGCGTCTCAGATCCTCGCAATCAGCGTCTCAGTGCCTCGCACTCAGCGTCTCAGCGCCTTGCACTCAGCGTCTCAGCACCTCGCACTCAGCATCTCAGCGGCTCGCACTCAGCGTCTCAGCACCTCGCACTCAGCGCCTCGATCTCAGCGTCTCAGATCCTCGCAATCAGCGTCTCAGCGCCTCGCACTCAGCTCCTTGCATTCAACGTCTCAGATCCTCGCAATCAGCTTCTCAGCGCCACGCACTCAGCGCCTCGAACTCAGCATCTCAGCGCCTCGCACTCAGCGTCTCAGCGCCTCGCACTCAGCGTCACAGCGCCTCGCACTCAGCGCCTCGAACTCAGCGTCTCAGCGCCTCGCACTCAGCGTCTCAGCGCCTCGCACTCAGCGCCTCGAACTCAGCGTCTCAGCGCCTCGCACTCAGCGTCTCAGCGCTTCGCACTCAGCGCCTCAGCGACCCGCACTCAGCGTCTCAGCGACCCGCACTCAGCGTCTCAGCGCCTCGCACTCAGCGCCTCGAACTCAGCGTCTCAGCGCTTCGCACTCAGCGTCTCAGCGACCCGCACTCAGCAACTCGAGCTCAGCATCTCAGCGCCTCGCCCTCAGCGACTCGCACTCAGCGTCGCAGCGCCTCGCACTCAGCAACTCGAGCTCAGCGTCTCAGCGCCTCGCCCTATGCGACTCGCACTCAGCGTCGCAGCGCCTCGCACTCAGCGCCTCGCAGTCAGCGTCTCAGCTCCTCGCACTCAGCGTCTCAGCGCCTCGCACTCAGCGTCTCAGCTCCTTGCACTCAGCGTCTCAGTGTCTCGCACTCAGCGTCTCAGCGCCTTGCACTCAGCGTCTCAGCGCCTCGCACTCAGCGTCTCGAACTCAGCGTCTCAGCGCTTTTCACTCAGCGTCTCAGCGCCTCACGCTCAGAGTCTCAAAGACTCGAGCTCAGCGTCTCAGCACCTCGCACTCAGCGTCTCAAAACCTCAGCGCCTCGCACTCAGCATCTCAGCGCCTCACACTCAGCATCTCAGCGCCTCGCACTCAGCGTCTCAGCGCCTCGCACTCAGCGACTCGCACTCAGCGTCGCAGCGCCTCGCACTCAGCGCCTCGCACTCAGCGTCTCAGCTCATCGCACTCAGCGTCTCAGCGCCTCACATTCAGCGTCTCAGCGCCTCGCAC
Source organism: Carcharodon carcharias (assembly GCF_017639515.1). Lineage (NCBI taxonomy): Eukaryota > Metazoa > Chordata > Chondrichthyes > Lamniformes > Lamnidae > Carcharodon > Carcharodon carcharias. The sequence goes on along the minus strand of NC_054470.1, from coordinate 117,496,439 downwards.
TCAGCGACTCAGCGCTTTGCACTCAGCATCTCAGCGCTTTGCACTCAGTATCTCAGCGCCTCGCGCTCAGATTCTCAGCGACTCAAGCTCAGTGTCTCAGCACCTCGCCCTCAGCGCCTCGCCCTCTGCGACTCGCACTCAGCGTCGCACCGCCTCGCACTCAGCGTCTCAGCGCCTCGCACTCAGCAACTCGAGCTCAGCTTCTCAGTGCCTCGCCATCAGCGACTCACACTCAGCGTCGCAGCGCCTCGCACTCAGCGACTCGCAGTCAGCGTCTCAGCTCCTCGCACTCAGCGTCTCAGCTCCTCGCACTCAGCGTCTCAGCTCCTCGCACTCAGCGTCTCAGCGCCTCGCACTCAGCGTCTCAGCGCCTCGCACTCAGCGTCTCAGCACATCGCACTCAGCTTCTCGCACTCAGCGTCTCAGCGCCTCGCACTCAGCGTCTCAGCACATCGCACTCAGCTTCTCGCACTCAGCGTCTCAGCGCCTCGCACTCAGCGTCTCAGCGCCTCGCACTCAGCGTCTCAGCACCTCAGCGACTGGCACTGAGTGCCTCGCACTCAGCGTCTCGGCGACTTGCACTCAGCGTCTCAGCGCCTCGCACTCAGCGTCTCAGCGTCTCACACTCAGCGTCTCAGCTCCTCGCACTCAGCGTCTCAGCACATCGCACTCAGCTTCTCGCACTCAGCGTCTCAGCTCCTCGCACTCAGCGTCTCAGCACATCGCACTCAGCTTCTCGCACTCAGCGTCTCAGCGCCTCGCACTCAGCATCTCAGCACCTCAGCGACTGGCACTGAGTGCCTCGCACTCAGCGTCTCGGCGACTTGCACTCAGCGTCTCAGCGCCTCGCACTCAGCGTCTCAGCGTCTCGCACTCAGCGTCTCATCGCCTCGCACTCAGAGTCTCAGCGTCTCGCACTCAGAGACTCAGCGTCTCGCACTCAGCTTCTGAGCGACTCACACTCAGCGCCTCGCACTCAGCGTCTCTGCGCCTCGCACTCAGCGTCTCAGCGCCTTGCCCACAGCGTCTCAAACTCAGCATCTCGGCGCCTCGCACTCAGCGCCTCGAACTCAGCGTCTCAGCTCCTCGCAATCAGCGTCTCAGATCCTCGCAATCAGCGTCTCAGTGCCTCGCAATCAGCGTCTCAGCGCCTCGCACTCAGCGTCTCAGATCCTCACACTCAGTGTCTCAGCACATCGCACTCAGCTTCTCACACTCAGCGTCGCAGCGCCTCGCACTCAGCCCCTCGCAGTCAGCGTCTCAGCACCTCGCACTCAGCGTCTCAGATCCTCGCACTCAGCGTCTCAGCGCCTTGCCCACAGCGTCTCAAACTCAGCATCTCGGCGCCTCGCACTCAGCGCCTCGAACTCAGCGTCTCAGCTCCTCGCAATCAGCGTCTCAGATCCTCGCAATCAGCGTCTCAGTGCCTCGCAATCAGCGTCTCAGCGCCTCGCACTCAGCGTCTCAGCTCCTCACACTCAGTGTCTCAGCACATCGCACTCAGCTTCTCACACTCAGCGTCGCAGCGCCTCGCACTCAGCCCCTCGCAGTCAGCGTCTCAGCTCCTCGCACTCAGCGTCTCAGATCCTCGCACTCAGCGTCTCAGCGCCTCGCACTCAGCGTCTCAGCTCCTCGCACTCCGCGTCACAGCACCTCAGCGACTGGCACTGAGTGCCTCGCACTCAGCGTCTCGGCGACTCGCACTCAGCGTCTCAGCGCCTCGCACTCAGTGTCTCAGCGTCTCGCACTCAGCGTCTCAGCTCCTCGCACTCAGCGTCTCAGCACATCGCACTCAGCTTCTCGCACTCAGCGTCTCAGCTCCTCGCACTCAGCGTCTCAGCACATCGCACTCAGCTTCTCGCACTCAGCGTCTCAGCGCCTCGCACTCAGCGTCTCAGCACCTCAGCGACTGGCACTGAGTGCCTCGCACTCAGCGTCTCGGCGACTCGCACTCAGCGTCTCAGCGCCTCGCACTCAGCGTCTCAGCGTCTCGCACTCAGCGTCTCAGTGCCTCGCACTCAGAGTCTTAGCGTCTCGCTCTCAGAGACTCAGCGTCTCGCACTCAGCTTCTGAGCGACTCACACTCAGCGCCTCGCACTCAGCGTGTCAGCGCCTCGCACTCAGCGTCTCAGCGCCTTGCCCACAGCGTCTCACACTCAGCATCTCGGCGCCTCGCACTCAGCGCCTCGAACTCAGCGTCTCAGCTCCTCGCAATCAGCGTCTCAGATCCTCGCAATCAGCGTCTCAGTGCCTCGCAATCAGTGTCTCAGTGCCTCGCACTCAGCGCCTCAGCGCCTTGCACTCAGCGTCTCAGCACCTCGCACTCAGCATCTCAGCGCATCGCACTCAGCGTCTCAGCACCTCGCACTCAGCGCCTCGATCTCAGCGTCTCAGATCCTAGCAATCAGCGGCTCAGCGCCTCGCACTCAGCTCCTCGCATTCAGCGTCTCAGATCCTCGCAATCAGCTTCTCAGCGCCTCGCACTCAGTGCCTCGAACTCAGCGTCTCAGCGCCTCGAACTCAGCGTCTCAGCGCCTCGCACTCAGCGTCTCAGCGCCTCGCCCTCAGCGTCTCAGCGTCTCGCACTCAGCGTCTCAGTGCCTTGCACTCAGCGTCTCAGCGCCTCGCACTCAGCGTCTCGCACTCAGCATCTCAGCGCTTTGCACTCAGTATCTCAGCGCCTCGCGCTCAGATTATCAGCGACTCGAGCTTGTGTCTCAGCACCTCGCCCTCAGCGCCTCGCCCTCTGCGACTCGCACTCAGCGTCGCACCGCCTCGCAGTCAGCGTCTCAGCTCCTCGCACTCAGCGTCTCAGCTCCTCGCACTCAGCGTCACAGAGCCTCGCACTCAGCGTCTCAGCTCCTCGCACTCAGCGTCTCAGCACATCGCACTCAGCTTCTCGCACTCAGCGTCGCAGTGCCTCGCACTCAGCCCCTCGCAGTCAGCGTCTCAGCTCCTCGCACTCAGCGTCTCAGCGCCTCGCCCTCAGCGTCTCAACTCCTCGCACTCAGCGTCTCAGCACATCGCACTCAGCTTCTCGCACTCAGCGTCTCAGCGCCTCGCACTCAGCGTCTCAGCACCTCGCACTCAGCGTCTCAGCGCCTCGCACTCAGCGTCTCAGCACCTCAGCGACTGGCACTGAGTGCCTCGCACTCAGCGTCTCGGCGACTCGCACTCAGCGTCTCAGCGCCTCGCACTCAGCGTCTCAGCGTCTCGCACTCAGCGTCTCAGCTCCTCGCACTCAGCGTCTCAGCACATCGCACTCAGCTTCTCGCACTCAGCGTCTCAGCTCCTCGCACTCAGCGTCTCAGCACATCGCACTCAGCTTCTCGCACTCAGCATCTCAGCGCCTCGCACTCAGCGTCTCAGCACCTCAGCGACTGGCACTGAGTGCCTCGCACTCAGCGTCTCGGCGACTCGCACTCAGCGTCTCAGCGCCTCGCACTCAGCGTCTCAGCGTCTCGCACTCAGCGTCTCAGCGCCTCGCACACAGAGTCTCAGCGTCTCGCACTCAGAGACTCAGCGTCTCGCACTCAGCGTCTGAGCGACTCACACTCAGCGCCTCGCACTCAGCGTCTCAGCGCCTCGCACTCAGCGTCTCAGCGCCTCGCGCTCAGAGTCTCAGCGACTCGAGCTCAGCGTCTCAGCACCTCGCACTCAGCGCCTCGAACTCAGCGTCTCAGATCCTCGCAATCAGCGTCTCAGCGCCTCGCACTCAGCTCCTCGCACTCAGCGTCTCAGATCCTCGCAATCAGCGTCTCAGCGCCTCGCACTCAGCGCCTCGAACTCAGCGTCTCAGCGCCTCGCACTCAGCGTCTCAGCACCTCGCACTCAGCGTCTCAGCGCCTCGCACTCAGCGCCTCGAACTCAGCGTCTCAGCGCCACGCACTCAGCGTCTCAGCGCCTCGCACTCAGCACCTCGAACTCAGCGTCTCAGCGCTTTGCACTCAGCGCCTCAGCGACCCGCACTCAGCGTCTCAGCGCCTCGCACTCAGCGTCTCAGCGCCTCGCACTCAGCGTCTCAGCGTCTCGCACTCAGCGTCTCATCGCCTCGCACTCAGAGTCTCAGCGTCTCGCACTCAGAGACTCAGCGTCTCGCACTCAGCTTCTGAGCGACTCACACTCAGCGCCTCGCACTCAGCGTCTCTGCGCCTCGCACTCAGCGTCTCAGCGCCTTGCCCACAGCGTCTCACACTCAGCATCTCGGCGCCTCGCACTCAGCGCCTCGAACTCAGCGTCTCAGCTCCTCGCAATCAGCGTCTCAGATCCTCGCAATCAGCGTCTCAGTGCCTCGCAATCAGCGTCTCAGCGCCTCGCACTCAGCGTCTCAGCACCTCGCACTCAGCGTCTCAGCGCCTCGCACTCAGCGCCTCGAACTCAGCGTCTCAGCGCCTCGCACTCAGCGTCTCAGCGCCTCGCACTCAGCACCTCGAACTCAGCGTCTCAGCGCTTTGCACTCAGCGCCTCAGCGACCCGCACTCAGCGTCTCAGCGCCTCGCACTCAGCGTCTCAGCGCCTCGCACTCAGCGTCTCAGCGTCTCGCACTCAGCGTCTCATCGCCTCGCACTCAGAGTCTCAGCGTCTCGCACTCAGAGACTCAGCGTCTCGCACTCAGCTTCTGAGCGACTCACACTCAGCGCCTCGCACTCAGCGTCTCTGCGCCTCGCACTCAGCGTCTCAGCGCCTTGCCCACAGCGTCTCACACTCAGCATCTCGGCGCCTCGCACTCAGCGCCTCGAACTCAGCGTCTCAGCTCCTCGCAATCAGCGTCTCAGATCCTCGCAATCAGCGTCTCAGTGCCTCGCAATCAGCGTCTCAGCGCCTCGCACTCAGCGTCTCAGCTCCTCACACTCAGCGTCTCAGCACATCGCACTCAGCTTCTCGCACTCAGCGTCGCAGCGCCTCGCACTCAGCCCCTCGCAGTCAGCGTCTCAGCTCCTCGCACTCAGCGTCTCAGATCCTCGCACTCAGCGTCTCAGCGCCTCGCACTCAGCGTCTCAGCTCCTCGCACTCCGTGTCTCAGCACCTCAGCGACTGGCACTGAGTGCCTCGCACTCAGCGTCTCGGCGACTCGCACTCAGCGTCTCAGCACATCGCACTCAGCTTCTCGCACTCAGCGTCTCAGCTCCTCGCACTCAGTGTCTCAGCACATCGCACTCAGCTTCTCGCACTCAGCGTCTCAGCGCCTCGCACTCAGCGTCTCAGCACCTCAGCGACTGGCACTGAGTGCCTCGCACTCAGCGTCTCGGCGACTCGCACTCAGCGTCTCAGCGCCTCGCACTCAGCGTCTCAGCGCCTCGCACTCAGCATCTCACACTCAGCGTCCCAGCGCTTTGCACTCAGCGTCTCAGCTCCTCGCACTCAGCGTCTCAGCACATCGCACTCAGCTTCTCGCACTCAGCGTCTCAGCTCCTCGCACTCAGCGTCTCAGCGCCTCGCGCTCAGATTCTCAGCGACTCGAGCTCAGTGTCTCAGCACCTCGCCCTCAGCGCCTCGCCCTCTGCGACTCGCACTCAGCGTCGCACCGCCTCGCACTCAGCGTCTCAGCGCCTCGCACTCAGCAACTCGAGCTCAGCTTCTCAGCGCCTCGCCATCAGCGACTCACACTCAGCGTCGCAGCGCCTCGCACTCAGCGACTCGCAGTCAGCGTCTCAGCTCCTCGCACTCAGCGTCTCAGCTCCTTGCCCACAGCGTCTCACACTCAGCATCTCGGCGCCTCGCACTCAGCGCCTCGAACTCAGCGTCTCAGCTCCTCGCAATCAGCGTCTCAGATCCTCGCAATCAGCGTCTCAGTGCCTCGCAATCAGCGTCTCAGCGCCTCGCACTCAGCGTCTCAGCTCCTCACACTCAGCGTCTCAGCACATCGCACTCAGCTTCTCGCACTCAGCGTCGCAGCGCCTCGCACTCAGCCCCTCGCAGTCAGCGTCTCAGCTCCTCGCACTCAGCGTCTCAGATCCTCGCACTCAGCGTCTCAGCGCCTCGCACTCAGCGTCTCAGCTCCTCGCACTCCGCGTCACAGCACCTCAGCGACTGGCACTGAGTGCCTCGCACTCAGCGTCTCGGCGACTCGCACTCAGCGTCTCAGCGCCTCGCACTCAGCGTCTCAGCGTCTCGCACTCAGCGTCTCAGCTCCTCGCACTCAGCGTCTCAGCACATCGCACTCAGCTTCTCGCACTCAGCGTCTCAGCTCCTCGCACTCAGCGTCTCAGCACATCGCACTCAGCTTCTCGCACTCAGCGTCTCAGCGCCTCGCACTCAGCGTCTCAGCACCTCAGCGACTGGCACTGAGTGCCTCGCACTCAGCGTCTCGGCGACTCGCACTCAGCGTCTCAGCGCCTCGCACTCAGCGTCTCAGCGTCTCGCACTCAGCGTCTCAGCGCCTCGCACTCAGAGTCTTAGCGTCTCGCACTCAGAGACTCAGCGTCTCGCACTCAGCTTCTGAGCGACTCACACTCAGCGCCTCGCACTCAGCGTCTCAGCGCCTCGCACTCAGCGTCTCAGCGCCTTGCCCACAGCGTCTCACACTCAGCATCTCGGCGCCTCGCACTCAGCGCCTCGAACTCAGCGTCTCAGCTCCTCGCAATCAGCGTCTCAGATCCTCGCAATCAGCGTCTCAGTGCCTCGCAATCAGTGTCTCAGTGCCTCGCACTCAGCGCCTCAGCGCCTTGCACTCAGCGTCTCAGCACCTCGCACTCAGTATCTCAGCGCATCGCACTCAGCGTCTCAGCACCTCGCACTCAGCGCCTCGATCACAGCGTCTCAGATCCTCGCAATCAGCGGCTCAGCGCCTCGCACTCAGCTCCTCGCATTCAGCGTCTCAGATCCTCGCAATCAGCTTCTCAGCGCCTCGCACTCAGCGCCTCGAACTCAGCGTCTCAGCGCCTCGCACTCAGCGTCTCAGCGCCTCGCACTCAGCGTCTCAGCGCCTCGCACTCAGCGCCTCGAACTCAGCGTCTCAGCACCTCACCCTCAGCGCCTCGCCCTCTGCGACTCGCACTCAGCGTCGCAGCGCCTCGCACTCAGCGTCTCAGCGCCTCGCACTCAGCAACTCGAGCTCAGCGTCTCAGCGCCTCACCCTCAGCGACTCGCACTCAGCGTCGCAGCGCCTCGCACTCAGCACCTCGCACTCAGCGTCTCAGTGCCTCGAAACTCAGCGTCTCAGCACCTCGCACTCAGCGTCTCAACGCTTTGCACTCAGCATCTCAGCGCTTTGCACTCAGTATCTCAGCGCCTCGCGCTCAGATTCTCAGCGACTCGAGCTCAGTGTCTCAGCACCTCGCCCTCAGCGCCTCGCCCTCTGCGACTCGCACTCAGTGTCGCAGCGCCTCGCACTCAGCGTCACAGCGCCTCGCACTCAGCAACTCGAGCTCAGCGTCTCAGCGCCTCGCCCTCAGCGCCTCGCCCTCTGCGACTCACACTCAGCGTCGCAGCGCCTCGCACTCAGCGTCTCAGCGCCTCGCACTCAGCAACTCGAGCTCAGCGTCTCAGCGCCTCGCCCTCAGCGACTCGCACTCAGCATCTCAGCGCCTCGCACTCAGCGACTCGAGCTCAGTGTCTCAGCACCTCGCCCTCAGCGCCTCGCCCTCTGCGGCTCGCACTCAGCGTCGCAGCGCCTCGCACTCAGCGTCTCAGCGCCTCGCACTCAGCAACTCGAGCTCAGCGTCTCAGCGCCTCGCCCTCAGCGACTCGCACTCAGCGTCGCAGCGCCTCGCACTCAGCGCCTCGCAGTCAGCGTCTCAGCTCCTCGCACTCAGCGTCTCAGCTCCTCGCACTCAGCGTCTCGAACTCAGCGTCTCAGCGACCCGCACTCAGCGTCTCAGCGCCTCGCGCTCAGCGTCTCAGCGCCTCGCGCTCAGCGTCTCAGCGCCTCGCGCTCAGCGTCTCATCGCCTCGCGCTCAGCGTCTCAGCGCCTCGCGCTCAGAGTCTCAGCGACTCGAGCTCAGCGTCTCAGCGCCTCGCCCTCAGCGACTCGCCCTCAGCGTCGCAGCGCCTTGCACTCAGCGTCTCAGCGCCACGCACTCAGCATCTCGGCGCCTTGCACTCAGCATCTCGGCGCCTTGCACTCAGCGCCTCGAACTCAGCGTCTCAGCGCCTCGCAATCAGCGTCTCAGTGCCTTGCACTCAGCGTCTCAGCGCTTCGCACTCAGCGTCTCAGCGCCTCGCACTCAGCGTCTCAGCGTCTCGCACTCAGCATCTCAGCGCCTTGCACTCAGCGTCTCAGCGCCTCGCACTCAGCGTCTCGCATTCAGCGTCTCAGCGCTTTGCACTGAGCGTCTCAGCGCCTCGCACTCAGCGTCTCAGCGCCTCACGCTCAGAGTCTCAGCGACTCGAGCTCAGCGTCTCATCGCCTCGCGCTCAGCGTCTCAGCGCCTCGCGCTCAGAGTCTCAGCGACTCGAGCTCAGCGTCTCAGCGCCTCGCCCTCAGCGACTCGCCCTCAGCGTCGCAGCGCCTTGCACTCAGCGTCTCAGCGCCTCGCACTCAGCATCTCAGTGCCTCGCCCTCAGCGTCTCGCACTCAGCATCTCAGCACCTCACACTCAGCATCTCGGCGCCTTGCACTCAGCATCTCGGCGCCTTGCACTCAGCGCCTCGAACTCAGCGTCTCAGCGCCTCGCAATCAGCGTCTCAGTGCCTCGCACTCAGCGTCTCAGCGCTTCGCACTCAGCGTCTCAGCGCCTCGCACTCAGCGTCTCAGTGTCTCGCACTCAGCATCTCAGCGCCTTGCACTCAGCGTCTCAGCGCCTCGCACTCAGCGTCTCGCATTCAGCGTCTCAGCGCTTTGCACTGAGCGTCTCAGCGCCTCGCACTCAGCGTCTCAGCGCCTCACACTCAGAGTCTCAGCGACTCGAGCTCAGCGTCTCAGCACCTCGCCCTCAGCGCCTCGCCCTCTGCGACTCGCACTCAGCGTCTCAGCGCCTCGCACTCAGCGTCTCAGCGCCTCGCACTCAGCGTCTCAGCGCCTCGCCCTCAGCGTCTCGCACTCAGCATCTCAGCACCTCACACTCAGCATCTCGGCGCCTTGCACTCAGCGTCTCGAACTCAGCGTCTCAGCTCCTCGTAATCAGCGTCTCAGTGCCTCGCAATCAGCGTCTCAGCGCTTCGCACTCAGCGTCTCAGTGCCTCGCACTCAGCGTCTCAGCGCTTCGCACTCAGCGTCTCAGTGCCTCGCACTCAGCGTCTCAGCGTCTCGCACTCAGCGTCTCAGCGCCTTGCACTCAGCGTCACAGCGCCTCGCACTCAGCGCCTCGCACTCAGCGTCTCAGCGCTTTGCACTCAGCGTCTCAGCGCCTCGCACTCAGCGTCTCAGCGCCTCGCGCTCAGAGTCTCAGCGACTCGAGCTCAGCGTCTCAGCACCTCGCACTCAGCGCCTCGAACTCAGCGTCTCAGATCCTCGCAATCAGCGTCTCAGCGCCTCGCACTCAGCTCCTCGCACTCAGCGTCTCAGATCCTCGCAATCAGCGTCTCAGCGCCTCGCACTCAGCGCCTCGAACTCAGCGTCTCAGCGCCTCGCACTCAGCGTCTCAGCACCTCGCACTCAGCGTCTCAGCGCCTCGCACTCAGCGCCTCGAACTCAGCGTCTCAGCGCCTCGCACTCAGCGTCTCAGCGCCTCGCACTCAGCACCTCGAACTCAGCGTCTCAGCGCTTTGCACTCAGCGCCTCAGCGTCCCGCACTCAGCGTCTCAGCGCCTCGCACTCAGCGTCTCAGCGCCTCGCACTCAGCGCCTCAGCGTCTCGCACTCAGCGTCTCATCGCCTCGCACTCAGAGTCTCAGCGTCTCGCACTCAGAGACTCAGCGTCTCGCACTCAGCTTCTGAGCGACTCACACTCAGCGCCTCGCACTCAGCGTCTCTGCGCCTCGCACTCAGCGTCTCAGCGCCTTGCCCACAGCGTCTCACACTCAGCATCTCGGCGCCTCGCACTCAGCGCCTCGAACTCAGCGTCTCAGCTCCTCGCAATCAGCGTCTCAGATCCTCGCAATCAGCGTCTCAGTGCCTCGCAATCAGCGTCTCAGCGCCTCGCACTCAGCGTCTCAGCACCTCGCACTCAGCATCTCAGCGCCTCGCACTCAGCGCCTCGAACTCAGCGTCTCAGCGCCTCGCACTCAGCGTCTCAGCGCCTCGCACTCAGCACCTCGAACTCAGCGTCTCAGCGCTTTGCACTCAGCGCCTCAGCGACCCGCACTCAGCGTCTCAGCGCCTCGCACTCAGCGTCTCAGCGCCTCGCACTCAGCGTCTCAGCGTCTCGCACTCAGCGTCTCATCGCCTCGCACTCAGAGTCTCAGCGTCTCGCACTCAGAGACTCAGCGTCTCGCACTCAGCTTCTGAGCGACTCACACTCAGCGCCTCGCACTCAGCGTCTCTGCGCCTCGCACTCAGCGTCTCAGCGCCTTGCCCACAGCGTCTCACACTCAGCATCTCGGCGCCTCGCACTCAGCGCCTCGAACTCAGCGTCTCAGCTCCTCGCAATCAGCGTCTCAGATCCTCGCAATCAGCGTCTCAGTGCCTCGCAATCAGCGTCTCAGCGCCTCGCACTCAGCGTCTCAGCTCCTCACACTCAGCGTCTCAGCACATCGCACTCAGCTTCTCGCACTCAGCGTCGCAGCGCCTCGCACTCAGCCCCTCGCAGTCAGCGTCTCAGCTCCTCGCACTCAGCGTCTCAGATCCTCGCACTCAGCGTCTCAGCGCCTCGCACTCAGCGTCTCAGCTCCTCACACTCCGTGTCTCAGCACCTCAGCGACTGGCACTGAGTGCCTCGCACTCAGCGTCTCGGCGACTCGCACTCAGCGTCTCAGCACATCGCACTCAGCTTCTCGCACTCAGCGTCTCAGCTCCTCGCACTCAGCGTCTCAGCACATCGCACTCAGCTTCTCGCACTCAGCGTCTCAGCGCCTCGCACTCAGCGTCTCAGCACCTCAGCGACTGGCACTGAGTGCCTCGCACTCAGCGTCTCGGCGACTCGCACTCAGCGTCTCAGCGCCTCGCACTCAGCGTCTCAGCGTCTCGCACTCAGCGTCTCAGCGCCTCGCACTCAGAGTCTTAGCGTCTCGCACTCAGAGACTCAGCGTCTCGCACTCAGCTTCTGAGCGACTCACACTCAGCGCCTCGCACTCAGCGTCTCAGCGCCTCGCACTCAGCGTCTCAGCGCCTTGCCCACAGCGTCTCACACTCAGCATCTCGGCGCCTCGCACTCAGCGCCTCGAACTCGGCGTCTCAGCTCCTCGCAATCAGCGTCTCAGATCCTCGCAATCAGCGTCTCAGTGCCTCGCAATCAGTGTCTCAGTGCCTCGCACTCAGCGCCTCAGCGCCTTGCACTCAGCGTCTCAGCACCTCGCACACAGCATCTCAGCGCATCGCACTCAGCGTCTCAGCACCTCGCACTCAGCGCCTCGATCTCAGCGTCTCAGATCCTCGCAATCAGCGGCTCAGCGCCTCGCACTCAGCTCCTCGCATTCAGCGTCTCAGATCCTCGCAATCAGCTTCTCAGCGCCTCGCACTCAGCGCCTCGAACTCAGCGTCTCAGCGCCTCGCACTCAGCGTCTCAGCGCCTCGCACTCAGCGTCTCAGCGCCTCGCACTCAGCGCCTCGAACTCAGCGTCTCAGCACCTCACCCTCAGCGCCTCGCCCTCTGCGACTCGCACTCAGCGTCGCAGCGCCTCGCACTCAGCGTCTCAGCGCCTCGCACTCAGCAACTCGAGCTCAGCATCTCAGCGCCTCACCCTCAGCGACTCGCACTCAGCGTCGCAGCGCCTCGCACTCAGCACCTCGCACTCAGCGTCTCAGTGTCTCGAAACTCAGCGTCTCAGCACCGCGCACTCAGCGTCTCAACGCTTTGCACTCAGCATCTCAGCGCTTTGCACTCAGTATCTCAGCGCCTCGCGCTCAGATTCTCAGCGACTCGAGCTCAGTGTCTCAGCACCTCGCCCTCAGCGCCTCGCCCTCTGCGACTCGCACTCAGTGTCGCAGCGCCTCGCACTCAGCGTCTCAGCGCCTCGCACTCAGCAACTCGAGCTCAGCGTCTCAGCGCCTCGCCCTCAGCGCCTCGCCCTCTGCGACTCACACTCAGCGTCGCAGCGCCTCGCACTCAGCATCTCAGCGCCTCGCACTCAGCAACTCGAGCTCAGCGTCTCAGCGCCTCGCCCTCAGCGACTCGCACTCAGCATCTCAGCGCCTCGCACTCAGCGACTCGAGCTCAGTGTCTCAGCACCTCGCCCTCAGCGCCTCGCCCTCTGCGGCTCGCACTCAGCGTCGCAGCGCCTCGCACTCAGCGTCTCAGCGCCTCGCACTCAGCAACTCGAGCTCAGCGTCTCAGCGCCTCGCCCTCAGCGACTCGCACTCAGCGTCGCAGCACCTCGCACTCAGCGCCTCGCAGTCAGCGTCTCAGCTCCTCGCCCTCAGCGTCTCGAACTCAGCGTCTCAGCGACCCGCACTCAGCGTCTCAGCGCCTCGCGCTCAGCGTCTGAGCGCCTCGCGCTCAGCGTCTCAGCGCCTCGCGCTCAGCGTCTCATCGCCTCGCGCTCAGCGTCTCAGCGCCTCGCGCTCAGAGTCTCAGCGACTCGAGCTCAGCGTCTCAGCGCCTCGCCCTCAGCTACTCGCCCTCAGCGTCGCAGCGCCTTGCACTCAGCGTCTCAGCGCCTCGCACTCAGCATCTCGGCGCCTTGCACTCAGCATCTCGGCGCCTTGCACTCAGCGCCTCGAACTCAGCGTCTCAGCGCCTCGCCCTCAGCGAGTCGCCCTCAGCGTCGCAGCGCCTTGCACTCAGCGTCTCAGCACCTCACACTCAGCATCTCGGCGCCTTGCACTCAGCATCTCGGCGCCTTGCACTCAGCGCCTCGAACTCAGCGTCTCAGCGCCTCGCAATCAGCGTCTCAGTGCCTTGCACTCAGCGTCTCAGCGCTTCGCACTCAGCGTCTCAGCGTCTCGCACTCAGCATCTCAGCGCCTTGCACTCAGCGTCTCAGCGCCTCGCACTCAGCGTCTCGCATTCAGCGTCTCAGCGCTTTGCACTGAGCGTCTCAGCGCCTCGCACTCAGCGTCTCAGCGCCTCACGCTCAGAGTCTCAGCGACTCGAGCTCAGCGTCTCAGCACCTCGCCCTCAGCGCCTCGCCCCCTGCGACTCGCACTCAGCGTCTCAGCGCCTCGCACTCAGCGTCTCAGCACCTCGCACTCAGCGTCTCAGCGCCTCGCCCTCAGCGTCTCGCACTCAGCATCTCAGCACCTCACACTCAGCATCTCGGCGCCTTGCACTCAGCGTCTCGAACTCAGCGTCTCAGCTCCTCGTAATCAGCGTCTCAGTGCCTCGCAATCAGCGTCTCAGCGCTTCGCACTCAGCGTCTCAGTGCCTCGCACTCAGCGTCTCAGCGTCTCGCACTCAGCGTCTCAGCGCCTTGCACTCAGCGTCACAGCGCCTCGCACTCAGCGCCTCGCACTCAGCGTCTCAGCGCTTTGCACTCAGCGTCTCAGCGCCTCGCACTCAGCGTCTCAGCGCCTCGCGCTCAGAGTCTCAGCGACTCGAGCTCAGCGTCTCAGCACCTCGCACTCAGCGCCTCGAACTCAGCGTCTCAGATCCTCGCAATCAGCGTCTCAGCGCCTCGCACTCAGCTCCTCGCACTCAGCGTCTCAGATCCTCGCAATCAGCGTCTCAGCGCCTCGCACTCAGCGCCTCGAACTCAGCGTCTCAGCGCCTCGCACTCAGCGTCTCAGCACCTCGCACTCAGCGTCTCAGCGCCTCGCACTCAGTGCCTCGAACTCAGCGTCTCAGCGCCTCGCACTCAGCGTCTCAGTGCCTCGCACTCAGCACCTCGAACTCAGCGTCTCAGCGCTTTGCACTCAGCGCCTCAGCGACCCGCACTCAGCGTCTCAGCGCCTCGCACTCAGCGTCTCAGCGCCTCGCACTCAGCGTCTCAGCGTCTCGCACTCAGCGTCTCATCGCCTCGCACTCAGAGTCTCAGCGTCTCGCACTCAGAGACTCAGCGTCTCGCACTCAGCTTCTGAGCGACTCACACTCAGCGCCTCGCACTCAGCGTCTCTGCGCCTCGCACTCAGCGTCTCAGCGCCTTGCCCACAGCGTCTCACACTCAGCATCTCGGCGCCTCGCACTCAGCGCCTCGAACTCAGCGTCTCAGCTCCTCGCAATCAGCGTCTCAGATCCTCGCAATCAGCGTCTCAGTGCCTCGCAATCAGCGTCTCAGCGCCTCGCACTCAGCGTCTCAGCACCTCGCACTCAGCGTCTCAGCGCCTCGCACTCAGCGCCTCGAACTCAGCGTCTCAGCGCCTCGCACTCAGCGTCTCAGCGCCTCGCACTCAGCACCTCGAACTCAGCGTCTCAGCGCTTTGCACTCAGCGCCTCAGCGACCCGCACTCAGCATCTCAGCGCCTCGCACTCAGCGTCTCAGCGCCTCGCACTCAGCGTCTCAGCGTCTCGCACTCAGCGTCTCATCGCCTCGCACTCAGAGTCTCAGCGTCTCGCACTCAGAGACTCAGCGTCTCGCACTCAGCTTCTGAGCGACTCACACTCAGCGCCTCGCACTCAGCGTCTCTGCGCCTCGCACTCAGCGTCTCAGCGCCTTGCCCACAGCGTCTCACACTCAGCATCTCGGCGCCTCGCACTCAGCGCCTCGAACTCAGCGTCTCAGCTCCTCGCAATCAGCGTCTCAGATCCTCGCAATCAGCGTCTCAGTGCCTCGCAATCAGCGTCTCAGCGCCTCGCACTCAGCGTCTCAGCTCCTCACACTCAGCGTCTCAGCACATCGCACTCAGCTTCTCGCACTCAGCGTCGCAGCGCCTCGCACTCAGCCCCTCGCAGTCAGCGTCTCAGCTCCTCGCACTCAGCGTCTCAGATCCTCGGACTCAGCGTCTCAGCGCCTCGCACTCAGCGTCTCAGCTCCTCGCACTCCGTGTCTCAGCACCTCAGCGACTGGCACTGAGTGCCTCGCACTCAGCGTCTCGGCGACTCGCACTCAGCGTCTCAGCACATCGCACTCAGCTTCTCGCACTCAGCGTCTCAGCTCCTCGCACTCAGCGTCTCAGCACATCGCACTCAGCTTCTCGCACTCAGCGTCTCAGCGCCTCGCACTCAGCGTCTCAGCACCTCAGCGACTGGCACTGAGTGCCTCGCACTCAGCGTCTCGGCGACTCGCACTCAGCGTCTCAGCGCCTCGCACTCAGCGTCTCAGCGTCTCGCACTCAGCGTCTCAGCGCCTCGCACTCAGAGTCTTAGCGTCTCGCACTCAGAGACTCAGCGTCTCGCACTCAGCTTCTGAGCGACTCACACTCAGCGCCTCGCACTCAGCGTCTCAGCGCCTCGCGCTCAGCGTCTCAGTGCCTCGCGCTCAGCGTCTCAGCGCCTCGCGCTCAGCGTCTCATCGCCTCGCGCTCAGCGTCTCAGCGCCTCGCGCTCAGAGTCTCAGCGACTCGAGCTCAGCGTCTCAGCGCCTCGCCCTCAGCGACTCGCCCTCAGCGTCGCAGCGCCTTGCACTCAGCGTCTCAGCGCCTCGCACTCAGCATCTCAGTGCCTCGCCCTCAGCGTCTCGCACTCAGCATCTCAGCACCTCACACTCAGCATCTCGGCGCCTTGCACTCAGCATCTCGGCGCCTTGCACTCAGCGCCTCGAACTCAGCGTCTCAGCGCCTCGCAATCAGCGTCTCAGTGCCTCGCACTCAGCGTCTCAGCGCTTCGCACTCAGCGTCTCAGCGCCTCGCACTCAGCGTCTCAGCGTCTCGCACTCAGCATCTCAGCGCCTTGCACTCAGCGTCTCAGCGCCTCGCACTCAGCGTCTCGCATTCAGCGTCTCAGCGCTTTGCACTGAGCGTCTCAGCGCCTCGCACTCAGCGTCTCAGCGCCTCACACTCAGAGTCTCAGCGACTCGAGCTCAGCGTCTCAGCACCTCGCCCTCAGCGCCTCGCCCTCTGCGACTCGCACTCAGCGTCTCAGCGCCTCGCACTCAGCGTCTCAGCGCCTCGCACTCAGCGTCTCAGCGCCTCGCCCTCAGCGTCTCGCACTCAGCATCTCAGCACCTCACACTCAGCATCTCGGCGCCTTGCACTCAGCGTCTCGAACTCAGCGTCTCAGCTCCTCGTAATCAGCGTCTCAGTGCCTCGCAATCAGCGTCTCAGCGCTTCGCACTCAGCGTCTCAGTGCCTCGCACTCAGCGTCTCAGCGTCTCGCACTCAGCGTCTCAGCGCCTTGCACTCAGCGTCACAGCGCCTCGCACTCAGCGCCTCGCACTCAGCGTCTCAGCGCTTTGCACTCAGCGTCTCAGCGCCTCGCACTCAGCGTCTCAGCGCCTCGCGCTCAGAGTCTCAGCGACTCGAGCTCAGCGTCTCAGCACCTCGCACTCAGCGCCTCGAACTCAGCGTCTCAGATCCTCGCAATCAGCGTCTCAGCGCCTCGCACTCAGCTCCTCGCACTCAGCGTCTCAGATCCTCGCAATCAGCGTCTCAGCGCCTCGCACTCAGCGCCTCGAACTCAGCGTCTCAGCGCCTCGCACTCAGCGTCTCAGCACCTCGCACTCAGCGTCTCAGCGCCTCGCACTCAGCGCCTCGAACTCAGCGTCTCAGCGCCTCGCACTCAGCGTCTCAGCGCCTCGCACTCAGCACCTCGAACTCAGCGTCTCAGCGCTTTGCACTCAGCGCCTCAGCGACCCGCACTCAGCGTCTCAGCGCCTCGCACTCAGCGTCTCAGCGCCTCGCACTCAGCGTCTCAGCGTCTCGCACTCAGCGTCTCATCGCCTCGCACTCAGAGTCTCAGCGTCTCGCACTCAGAGACTCAGCGTCTCGCACTCAGCTTCTGAGCGACTCACACTCAGCGCCTCGCACTCAGCGTCTCTGCGCCTCGCACTCAGCGTCTCAGCGCCTTGCCCACAGCGTCTCACACTCAGCATCTCGGCGCCTCGCACTCAGCGCCTCGAACTCAGCGTCTCAGCTCCTCGCAATCAGCGTCTCAGATCCTCGCAATCAGCGTCTCAGTGCCTCGCAATCAGCGTCTCAGCGCCTCGCACTCAGCGTCTCAGCACCTCGCACTCAGCGTCTCAGCGCCTCGCACTCAGCGCCTCGAACTCAGCGTCTCAGCGCCTCGCACTCAGCGTCTCAGCGCCTCGCACTCAGCACCTCGAACTCAGCGTCTCAGCGCTTTGCACTCAGCGCCTCAGCGACCCGCACTCAGCGTCTCAGCGCCTCGCACTCAGCGTCTCAGCGCCTCGCACTCAGCGTCTCAGCGTCTCGCACTCAGCGTCTCATCGCCTCGCACTCAGAGTCTCAGCGTCTCGCACTCAGAGACTCAGCGTCTCGCACTCAGCTTCTGAGCGACTCACACTCAGCGCCTCGCACTCAGCGTCTCTGCGCCTCGCACTCAGCGTCTCAGCGCCTTGCCCACAGCGTCTCACACTCAGCATCTCGGCGCCTCGCACTCAGCGCCTCGAACTCAGCGTCTCAGCTCCTCGCAATCAGCGTCTCAGATCCTCGCAATCAGCGTCTCAGTGCCTCGCAATCAGCGTCTCAGCGCCTCGCACTCAGCGTCTCAGCACCTCGCACTCAGCGTCTCAGCGCCTCGCACTCAGCGCCTCGAACTCAGCGTCTCAGCGCCTCGCACTCAGCGTCTCAGCGCCTCGCACTCAGCACCTCGAACTCAGCGTCTCAGCGCTTTGCACTCAGCGCCTCAGCGACCCGCACTCAGCGTCTCAGCGCCTCGCACTCAGCGTCTCAGCGCCTCGCACTCAGCGTCTCAGCGTCTCGCACTCAGCGTCTCATCGCCTCGCACTCAGAGTCTCAGCGTCTCGCACTCAGAGACTCAGCGTCTCGCACTCAGCTTCTGAGCGACTCACACTCAGCGCCTCGCACTCAGCGTCTCTGCGCCTCGCACTCAGCGTCTCAGCGCCTTGCCCACAGCGTCTCACACTCAGCATCTCGGCGCCTCGCACTCAGCGCCTCGAACTCAGCGTCTCAGCTCCTCGCAATCAGCGTCTCAGATCCTCGCAATCAGCGTCTCAGTGCCTCGCAATCAGCGTCTCAGCGCCTCGCACTCAGCGTCTCAGCTCCTCACACTCAGCGTCTCAGCACATCGCACTCAGCTTCTCGCACTCAGCGTCGCAGCGCCTCGCACTCAGCCCCTCGCAGTCAGCGTCTCAGCTCCTCGCACTCAGCGTCTCAGATCCTCGGACTCAGCGTCTCAGCGCCTCGCACTCAGCGTCTCAGCTCCTCGCACTCCGTGTCTCAGCACCTCAGCGACTGGCACTGAGTGCCTCGCACTCAGCGTCTCGGCGACTCGCACTCAGCGTCTCAGCACATCGCACTCAGCTTCTCGCACTCAGCGTCTCAGCTCCTCGCACTCAGCGTCTCAGCACATCGCACTCAGCTTCTCGCACTCAGCGTCTCAGCGCCTCGCACTCAGCGTCTCAGCACCTCAGCGACTGGCACTGAGTGCCTCGCACTCAGCGTCTCGGCGACTCGCACTCAGCGTCTCAGCGCCTCGCACTCAGCGTCTCAGCGTCTCGCACTCAGCGTCTCAGCGCCTCGCACTCAGAGTCTTAGCGTCTCGCACTCAGAGACTCAGCGTCTCGCACTCAGCTTCTGAGCGACTCACACTCAGCGCCTCGCACTCAGCGTCTCAGCGCCTCGCGCTCAGCGTCTCAGCGCCTCGCGCTCAGCGTCTCAGCGCCTCGCGCTCAGCGTCTCATCGCCTCGCGCTCAGCGTCTCAGCGCCTCGCGCTCAGAGTCTCAGCGACTCGAGCTCAGCGTCTCAGCGCCTCGCCCTCAGCGACTCGCCCTCAGCGTCGCAGCGCCTTGCACTCAGCGTCTCAGCGCCTCGCACTCAGCATCTCAGTGCCTCGCCCTCAGCGTCTCGCACTCAGCATCTCAGCACCTCACACTCAGCATCTCGGCGCCTTGCACTCAGCATCTCGGCGCCTTGCACTCAGCGCCTCGAACTCAGCGTCTCAGCGCCTCGCAATCAGCGTCTCAGTGCCTCGCACTCAGCGTCTCAGCGCTTCGCACTCAGCGTCTCAGCGCCTCGCACTCAGCGTCTCAGCGTCTCGCACTCAGCATCTCAGCGCCTTGCACTCAGCGTCTCAGCGCCTCGCACTCAGCGTCTCGCATTCAGCGTCTCAGCGCTTTGCACTGAGCGTCTCAGCGCCTCGCACTCAGCGTCTCAGCGCCTCACACTCAGAGTCTCAGCGACTCGAGCTCAGCGTCTCAGCACCTCGCCCTCAGCGCCTCGCCCTCTGCGACTCGCACTCAGCGTCTCAGCGCCTCGCACTCAGCGTCTCAGCGCCTCGCACTCAGCGTCTCAGCGCCTCGCCCTCAGCGTCTCGCACTCAGCATCTCAGCACCTCACACTCAGCATCTCGGCGCCTTGCACTCAGCGTCTCGAACTCAGCGTCTCAGCTCCTCGTAATCAGCGTCTCAGTGCCTCGCAATCAGCGTCTCAGCGCTTCGCACTCAGCGTCTCAGTGCCTCGCACTCAGCGTCTCAGCGTCTCGCACTCAGCGTCTCAGCGCCTTGCACTCAGCGTCACAGCGCCTCGCACTCAGCGCCTCGCACTCAGCGTCTCAGCGCTTTGCACTCAGCGTCTCAGCGCCTCGCACTCAGCGTCTCAGCGCCTCGCGCTCAGAGTCTCAGCGACTCGAGCTCAGCGTCTCAGCACCTCGCACTCAGCGCCTCGAACTCAGCGTCTCAGATCCTCGCAATCAGCGTCTCAGCGCCTCGCACTCAGCTCCTCGCACTCAGCGTCTCAGATCCTCGCAATCAGCGTCTCAGCGCCTCGCACTCAGCGCCTCGAACTCAGCGTCTCAGCGCCTCGCACTCAGCGTCTCAGCACCTCGCACTCAGCGTCTCAGCGCCTCGCACTCAGCGCCTCGAACTCAGCGTCTCAGCGCCTCGCACTCAGCGTCTCAGCGCCTCGCACTCAGCACCTCGAACTCAGCGTCTCAGCGCTTTGCACTCAGCGTCTCAGCGCCTCGCACTCAGCGTCTCAGCGCCTCGCGCTCAGAGTCTCAGCGACTCGAGCTCAGCGTCTCAGCACCTCGCACTCAGCGCCTCGAACTCAGCGTCTCAGATCCTCGCAATCAGCGTCTCAGCGCCTCGCACTCAGCTCCTCGCACTCAGCGTCTCAGATCCTCGCAATCAGCGTCTCAGCGCCTCGCACTCAGCGCCTCGAACTCAGCGTCTCAGCGCCTCGCACTCAGCGTCTCAGCACCTCGCACTCAGCGTCTCAGCGCCTCGCACTCAGCGCCTCGAACTCAGCGTCTCAGCGCCTCGCACTCAGCGTCTCAGCGCCTCGCACTCAGCACCTCGAACTCAGCGTCTCAGCGCTTTGCACTCAGCGCCTCAGCGACCCGCACTCAGCGTCTCAGCGCCTCGCACTCAGCGTCTCAGCGCCTCGCACTCAGCGTCTCAGCGTCTCGCACTCAGCGTCTCATCGCCTCGCACTCAGAGTCTCAGCGTCTCGCACTCAGAGACTCAGCGTCTCGCACTCAGCTTCTGAGCGACTCACACTCAGCGCCTCGCACTCAGCGTCTCTGCGCCTCGCACTCAGCGTCTCAGCGCCTTGCCCACAGCGTCTCACACTCAGCATCTCGGCGCCTCGCACTCAGCGCCTCGAACTCAGCGTCTCAGCTCCTCGCAATCAGCGTCTCAGATCCTCGCAATCAGCGTCTCAGTGCCTCGCAATCAGCGTCTCAGCGCCTCGCACTCAGCGTCTCAGCACCTCGCACTCAGCGTCTCAGCGCCTCGCACTCAGCGCCTCGAACTCAGCGTCTCAGCGCCTCGCACTCAGCGTCTCAGCGCCTCGCACTCAGCACCTCGAACTCAGCGTCTCAGCGCTTTGCACTCAGCGCCTCAGCGACCCGCACTCAGCGTCTCAGCGCCTCGCACTCAGCGTCTCAGCGCCTCGCACTCAGCGTCTCAGCGTCTCGCACTCAGCGTCTCATCGCCTCGCACTCAGAGTCTCAGCGTCTCGCACTCAGAGACTCAGCGTCTCGCACTCAGCTTCTGAGCGACTCACACTCAGCGCCTCGCACTCAGCGTCTCTGCGCCTCGCACTCAGCGTCTCAGCGCCTTGCCCACAGCGTCTCACACTCAGCATCTCGGCGCCTCGCACTCAGCGCCTCGAACTCAGCGTCTCAGCTCCTCGCAATCAGCGTCTCAGATCCTCGCAATCAGCGTCTCAGTGCCTCGCAATCAGCGTCTCAGCGCCTCGCACTCAGCGTCTCAGCTCCTCACACTCAGCGTCTCAGCACATCGCACTCAGCTTCTCGCACTCAGCGTCTCAGCGCCTCGCACTCAGCGTCTCAGCTCCTCGCACTCCGTGTCTCAGCACCTCAGCGACTGGCACTGAGTGCCTCGCACTCAGCGTCTCGGCGACTCGCACTCAGCGTCTCAGCACATCGCACTCAGCTTCTCGCACTCAGCGTCTCAGCTCCTCGCACTCAGCGTCTCAGCACCTCGCACTCAGCTTCTCGCACTCAGCGTCTCAGCGCCTCGCACTCAGCGTCTCAGCACCTCAGCGACTGGCACTGAGTGCCTCGCACTCAGCGTCTCGGCGACTCGCACTCAGCGTCTCAGCGCCTCGCACTCAGCGTCTCAGCGTCTCGCACTCAGCGTCTCAGCGCCTCGCACTCAGAGTCTTAGCGTCTCGCACTCAGAGACTCAGCGTCTCGCACTCAGCTTCTGAGCGACTCACACTCAGCGCCTCGCACTCAGCGTCTCAGCGCCTCGCACTCAGCGTCTCAGCGCCTTGCCCACAGCGTCTCACACTCAGCATCTCGGCGCCTCGCACTCAGCGCCTCGAACTCAGCGTCTCAGCTCCTCGCAATCAGCGTCTCAGATCCTCGCAATCAGCGTCTCAGTGCCTCGCAATCAGTGTCTCAGTGCCTCGCACTCAGCGCCTCAGCGCCTTGCACTCAGCGTCTCAGCACCTCGCACACAGCATCTCAGCGCATCGCACTCAGCGTCTCAGCACCTCGCACTCAGCGCCTCGATCTCAGCGTCTCAGATCCTCGCAATCAGCGGCTCAGCGCCTCGCACTCAGCTCCTCGCATTCAGCGTCTCAGATCCTCGCAATCAGCTTCTCAGCGCCTCGCACTCAGCGCCTCGAACTCAGCGTCTCAGCGCCTCGCACTCAGCGTCTCAGCGCCTCGCACTCAGCGTCTCAGCGCCTCGCACTCAGCATCTCAGCGCCTCGCACTCAGCGCCTCGAACTCAGCGTCTCAGCACCTCACCCTCAGCGCCTCGCCCTCTGCGACTCGCACTCAGCGTCGCAGCGCCTCGCACTCAGCGTCTCAGCGCCTCGCACTCAGCAACTCGAGCTCAGCGTCTCAGCGCCTCGCCCTCAGCGACTCGCACTCAGCGTCGCAGCGCCTCGCACTCAGCGCCTCGCACTCAGCGTCTCAGTGCCTCGAAACTCAGCGTCTCAGCACCTCGCACTCAGCGTCTCAACGCTTTGCACTCAGCATCTCAGCGCTTTGCACTCAGTATCTCAGCGCCTCGCGCTCAGATTCTCAGCGACTCGAGCTCAGTGTCTCAGCACCTCGCCCTCAGCGCCTCGCCCTCTGCGACTCGCACTCAGTGTCGCAGCGCCTCGCACTCAGCGTCTCAGCGCCTCGCACTCAGCAACTCGAGCTCAGCGTCTCAGCGCCTCGCCCTCAGCGCCTCGCCCTCTGCGACTCACACTCAGCGTCGCAGCGCCTCGCACTCAGCGTCTCAGCGCCTTGCACTCAGCAACTCGAGCTCAGCGTCTCAGCGCCTCGCCCTCAGCGACTCGCACTCAGCGTCTCAGCGCCTCGCACTCAGCGACTCGAGCTCAGTGTCTCAGCACCTCGCCCTCAGCGCCTCGCCCTCTGCGGCTCGCACTCAGCGTCGCAGCGCCTCGCACTCAGCGTCTCAGCGCCTCGCACTCAGCAACTCGAGCTCAGCGTCTCAGCGCCTCGCCCTCAGCGACTCGCAATCAGCGCCGCAGCGCCTCGCACTCAGCGCCTCGCAGTCAGCGTCTCAGCTCCTCGCACTCAGCGTCTCAGCTCCTCGCACTCAGCGTCTCGAACTCAGCGTCTCAGCGCCTCGCGCTCAGCGTCTCAGCGCCTCGTGCTCAGCGTCTCATCGCCTCGCGCTCAGCGTCTCAGCGCCTCGCGCTCAGAGTCTCAGCGACTCGAGCTCAGCGTCTCAGCGCCTCGCCCTCAGCGACTCGCCCTCAGCGTCGCAGCGCCTCGCACTCAGCGTCTCAGCGCCTCGCACTCAGCATCTCAGTGCCTTGCCCTCAGCGTCTCGCACTCAGCATCTCAGCACCTCACACTCAGCATCTCGGCGCCTTGCACTCAGCATCTCGGCGCCTTGCACTCAGCGCCTCGAACTCAGCGTCTCAGCGCCTCGCAATCAGCGTCTCAGTGCCTCGCACTCAGCGTCTCAGCGCTTCGCACTCAGCGTCTCAGCGCCTCGCACTCAGCGTCTCAGCGTCTCGCACTCAGCATCTCAGCGCCTTGCACTCAGCGTCTCAGCGCCTCGCACTCAGCGTCTCGCACTCAGCGTCTCAGCGCTTTGCACTGAGCGTCTCAGCGCCTCGCACTCAGCGTCTCAGCGCCTCACGCTCAGAGTCTCAGCGACTCGAGCTCAGCGTCTCAGCACCTCGCCCTCAGCGCCTCGCCCTCTGCGACTCGCACTCAGCGTCTCAGCGCCTCGCACTCAGCGTCTCAGCGCCTCGCACTCAGCGTCTCAGCGCCTCGCCCTCAGCGTCTCGCACTCAGCATCTCAGCACCTCACACTCAGCATCTCGGCGCCTTGCACTCAGCGTCTCGAACTCAGCGTCTCAGCTCCTCGTAATCAGCGTCTCAGTGCCTCGCAATCAGCGTCTCAGCGCTTCGCAATCAGCGTCTCAGTGCCTCGCACTCAGCGTCTCAGCGTCTCGCACTCAGCGCCTCGCACTCAGCGTCTCAGCGCTTTGCACTCAGCGTCTCAGCGCCTCGCACTCAGCGTCTCAGCGCCTCGCGCTCAGAGTCTCAGCGACTCGAGCTCAGCGTCTCAGCACCTCGCACTCAGCGCCTCGAACTCAGCGTCTCAGATCCTCGCAATCAGCGTCTCAGCGCCTTGCACTCAGCTCCTCGCACTCAGCGTCTCAGATCCTCGCAATCAGCGTCTCAGCGCCTCGCACTCAGCGCCTCGAACTCAGCGTCTCAGCGCCTCGCACTCAGCGTCTCAGCACCTCGCACTCAGCGTCTCAGCGCCTCGCACTCAGCGCCTCGAACTCAGCGTCTCAGCACCTCGCACTCAGCGTCTCAGCGCCTCGCACTCAGCGCCTCGAACTCAGCGTCTCAGCGCCTCGCACTCAGCGTCTCAGCGCCTCGCACTTAGCGCCTCGAACTCAGCGTCTCAGCGCTTTGCACTCAGCGCCTCAGCAACCCGCACTCAGCTTCTCAGCGACCCGCACTCAGCGTCTCAGCGCCTCGCACTCAGCGCCTCGAACTCAGCGTCTCAGCGCTTCGCACTCAGCGTCTCAGCGACCCGCACTCAGCAACTCGAGCTCAGCGTCTCAGCGCCTCGCCCTCAGCGACTCGCACTCAGCGTCGCAGCGCCTCGCACTCAGCGCCTCGCAGTCAGCGTCTCAGCTCCTCGCACTCAGCGTCTCAGCTCCTCGCACTCAGCGTCTCAGCTCCTCGCACTCAGCGTCTCAGCGCCTCGCACTCAGCGTCTCAGCGCCTCGCACTCAGCGTCTCAGCGCCTCGCACTCAGCAACTCGAGCTCAGCGTCTCAGCGCCTCGCGCTCAGCGCCTCGCCCTCTGCGACTTACACTCAGCGTCGCAGCGCCTCGCACTCAGCGTCTCAGCGCCTCGCACTCAGCACCTCGAGCTCAGCGTCTCAGCGCCTCGCCCTCAGCGACTCGCACTCAGCGTCTCAGCGCCTCGCACTCAGCGACTCAAGCTCAGTGTCTCAGCACCTCGCCCTCAGCGCCTCGCCCTCTGCGACTCGCACTCAGCGTCGCAGCGCCTCACACTCAGCGTCTCGGCGCCTCGCACTCAACAACTCGAGCTCAGCGTCTCAGCGCCTCGCCCTCAGCGACTCACACTCAGCGTCGCAGCGCCTCGCACTCAGCGCCTCACAGTCAGCGTCTCAGCTCCTCGCACTCAGCGTCTCAGCTCCTCGTACTCAGCGTCTCAGCGCCTCGCACTCAGCGTCTCAGCTCCTCGCACTCAGCGTCTCGGTGACTCGCACTCAGCGTCTCAGCGCCTCACACTCAGAGCCTCAGCGCCTCGCACTCAGAGACTCATCGTCTCGCACTCAGCTTCTGAGCGACTCACACTCAGCGCCTCGCAGTCAGCGTCTCAGCGCCTCCCACTCAGCGTCTCAGCGCCTCGCCCACAGCGTCTCAAACTCAGCATCTCGGCGCCTCGCACTCAGCGCCTCGAACTCAGCGTCTCAGCTCCTCGCATTCAGCGTCTCAGATCCTCGCAATCAGCGTCTCAGTGCCTCGCACTCAGCGTCTCAGCGCCTTGCACTCAGCGTCTCAGCACCTCACACTCAGAATCTCAGCGCCTCGCACTCAGCGTCTCAGTGCCTCGCACTCAGCGTCTCAGCTCTTTGCACTCAGCATCTCAGCGCTTTGCACTCAGTATCTCAGCGCCTCGCGCTCAGATTCTCAGCGACTCGAGCTCAGTGTCTCAGCACCTCGCCCTCAGCACCTCGCCCTCTGCGACTCGCACTCAGCGTCGCAGCGCCTCGCACTCAGCGTCTCAGCGCCTCGCACTCAGCAACTCGAGCTCAGCGTCTCAGCGCCTCGCCCTCAGCGACTCGCACTCAGCGTCTCAGTGCCTCGCACTCAGCGACTCGAGCTCAGTGTCTCAGCACCTCGCCCTCAGCGACTCGCACTCAGCGTCGCAGCGCCTCGCACTCAGCGCCTCGCACTCAGCGTCTCAACTCCTCGCACTCAGCGTCTCAGCTCCTCGCACTCAGCGTCTCAGCTCATCGCACTCAGCGTCTCAGCGCCTCGCACTCAGCATCTCAGCACTTTGCACTCAGCATCTCAGCGCTTTGCACTCAGCGTCGCAGCGCCTCGCACTCAGTGTCTCGGCGCCTCGCACTCAACAACTCGAGCTCAGCGTCTCAGCGCCTCGCCCTCAGCGACTCACACTCAGCGTCGCAGCGCCTCGCACTCAGCGCCTCACAGTCTGCGTCTCAGCTCCTCGCACTCAGCGTCTCAGCTCCTCGTACTCAGCGTCTCAGCGCCTCGCACTCAGCGTCTCAGCTCCTCGCACTCAGCGTCTCAGCACATCGCACTCAGCTTCTCGCACTCAGCGTCTCAGTGCCTCGCACTCAGCGTCTCGGCGACTCGCACTCAGCGTCTCAGCGCCTCGCACTCAGAGACTCATCGTCTCGCACTCAGAGACTCATCGTCTCGCACTCAGCTTCTGAGCGACTCACACTCAGCGCCTCGCAGTCAGCGTCTCAGCGCCTCCCACTCAGCGTCTCAGCGCCTCGCCCACAGCGTCTCAAACTCAGCATCTCGGCGCCTCGCACTCAGCGCCTCGAACTCAGCGTCTCAGCTCCTCGCATTCAGCGTCTCAGATCCTCGCAATCAGCGTCTCAGTGCCTCGCACTCAGCGTCTCAGCGCCTTGCACTCAGCGTCTCAGCACCTCACACTCAGAATCTCAGCGCCTCGCACTCAGCGTCTCAGTGCCTCGCACTCAGCGTCTCAGCGCTTTGCACTCAGCATCTCAGCGCTTTGCACTCAGTATCTCAGCGCCTCGCGCTCAGATTCTCAGCGACTCGAGCTCAGTGTCTCAGCACCTCGCCCTCAGCACCTCGCCCTCTGCGACTCGCACTCAGCGTCGCAGCACCTCGCACTCAGCGTCTCAGCGCCTCGCACTCAGCAACTCGAGCTCAGCGTCTCAGCGCCTCGCCCTCAGCGACTCGCACTCAGCGTCTCAGTGCCTCGCACTCAGCGACTCGAGCTCAGTGTCTCAGCACCTCGCCCTCAGCGCCTCGCCCTCAGCGACTCGCACTCAGCGTCGCAGCGCCTCGCACTCAGCGCCTCGCACTCAGCGTCTCAGCTCCTCGCACTCAGCGTCTCAGCTCCTCGCACTCAGCGTCTCAGCTCATCGCACTCAGCGTCTCAGCGCCTCGCACTCAGCATCTCAGCACTTTGCACTCAGCATCTCAGCGCTTTGCACTCAGCGTCGCAGCGCCTTGCACTCAGCGTCTCAGCGCCTCGCACTCAGCAACTCGAGCTCAGCGTCTCAGCGCCTCGCCCTCAGCGACTCACACTCAGCGTCGCAGCGCCTCGCACTCAGCGCCTCGCAGTCAGCGTCTCAGCTCCTCGCACTCAGCGTCTCAGCTCCTCGCACTCAGCGTCTCAGCTCCTCGCACTCAGCGTCTCAGCACATCGCACTCAGCTTCTCGCACTCAGCGTCTCAGCGCCTCGCACTCAGCGTCTCAGCACCTCAGCGACTGGCACTCAGTGCCTCGCACTCAGCGTCTCGGCGACTCGCACTCAGCGTCTCAGCGCCTCGCACTCAGCGTCTCAGCGCCTCGCACTCAGCGTCTCAGCGCCTCGCCCTCAGCGTCTTGCACTCAGCATCTCAGCACCTCACACTCAGCATCTCGGCGCCTTGCACTCAGCGTCTGGAACTCAGCGTCTCAGCTCCTCGTAATCAGCGTCTCAGTGCCTCGCACTCAGCGTCTCAGCGCTTCGCACTCAGCGTCTCAGTGCCTCGCACTCAGCATCTCAGCGTCTCGCACTCAGCGTCTCAGCGCCTTGCACTCAGCGTCACAGCGCCTCGCACTCAGCGCCTCGCACTCAGCGTCTCAGCGCTTTGCACTCAGCGTCTCAGCGCCTCGCACTCAGCGTCTCAGCGCCTCGCGCTCAGAGTCTCAGCGACTCGAGCTCAGCGTCTCAGCACCTCGCACTCAGCGCCTCGAACTCAGCGTCTCAGATCCTCGCAATCAGCGTCTCAGCGCCTCGCACTCAGCTCCTCGCACTCAGCGTCTCAGATCCTCGCAATCAGCGTCTCAGCGCCTCGCACTCAGCGCCTCGAACTCAGCGTCTCAGCGCCTCGCACTCAGCGTCTCAGCGCCTCGCACTCAGCGTCTCAGCGCCTCGCACTCAGCGCCTCGAACTCAGCGTCGCAGCGCCTCGCACTCAGCGTCTCAGCGCTTTGCACTCAGCGCCTCAGCGACCCGCACTCAGCGTCTCAGCGACCCGCACTCAGCGTCTCAGCGCCTCGCACACAGCGCCTCGAACTCAGCGTCTCAGCGCTTCGCACTCAGCGTCTCAGCGACCCGCACTCAGCAACTCGAGCTCAGCGTCTCAGCGCCTCGCCCTCAGCGACTCGCACTCAGCGTCGCAGCGCCTCGCACTCAGCGCCTCGCAGTCAGCGTCTCAGCTCCTCGCACTCAGCGTCTCAGCTCCTCGCACTCAGCGTCTCAGCTCCTCGCACTCAGCGTCTCAGCGCCTCGCACTCAGCGTCTCAGCGCCTCGCACTCAGCGTCTCAGCGCCTCGCACTCAGCAACTCGAGCTCAGCGTCTCAGCGCCTCGCGCTCAGCGCCTCGCCCTCTGCGACTCACACTCAGCGTCGCAGCGCCTCGCACTCAGCGTCTCAGCGCCTCGCACTCAGCACCTCGAGCTCAGCGTCTCAGCGCCTCGCCCTCAGCGACTCGCACTCAGCGTCTCAGCGCCTCGCACTCAGCGACTCGAGCTCAGTGTCTCAGCACCTCGCCCTCAGCGCCTCGCCTTCTGCGACTCGCACTCAGCGTCGCAGCGCCTCGCACTCAGCGTCTCGGCGCCTCGCACTCAACAACTCGAGCTCAGCGTCTCAGCGCCTCGCCCTCAGCGACTCACACTCAGCGTCGCAGCGCCTCGCACTCAGCGCCTCACAGTCAGCGTCTCAGCTCCTCGCACTCAGCTTCTCAGCACCTCACACTCAGAATCTCAGCGCCTCGCACTCAGCGTCTCAGTGCCTCGCACTCAGCGTCTCAGCGCTTTGCACTCAGCATCTCAGCGCTTTGCACTCAGTATCTCAGCGCCTCGCGCTCAGATTCTCAGCGACTCGAGCTCAGCGTATCAGCGCCTCGCCCTCAGCGACTCACACTCAGCGTCGCAGCGCCTCGCACTCAGCGCCTCACAGTCAGCGTCTCAGCTCCTCGCACTCAGCGTCTCAGCTCCTCGTACTCAGCGTCTCAGCGCCTCGCACTCAGCGTCTCAGCTCCTCGCACTCAGCGTCTCAGCACATCGCACTCAGCTTCTCGCACTCAGCGTCTCAGCGCCTCGCACTCAGCGTCTCAGCACCTCAGCGACTGGCACTCAGTGCCTCGCACTCAGCGTCTCGGTGACTCGCACTCAGCGTCTCAGCGCCTCGCACTCAGAGCCTCAGCGCCTCGCACTCAGAGACTCATCGTCTCACACTCAGCTTCTGAGCGACTCACACTCAGCGCCTCACAGTCAGCGTCTCAGCTCCTCGCACTCAGCGTCTCAACTCCTCGCACTCAGCGTCTCAGCGCCTCGCCCACAGCGTCTCAAACTCAGCATCTCGGCGCCTCGCACTCAGCGCCTCGAACTCAGCGTCTCAGCTCCTCGCATTCAGCGTCTCAGATCCTCGCAATCAGCGTCTCTGTGCCTCGCACTCAGCGTCTCAGCGCCTTGCACTCAGCGTCTCAGCACCTCACACTCAGAATCTCAGCGCCTCGCACTCAGCGTCTCAGTGCCTCGCACTCAGCGTCTCAGCGCTTTGCACTCAGCATCTCAGCGCTTTGCACTCAGTATCTCAGCGCCTCGCGCTCAGATTCTCAGCGACTCGAGCTCAGTGTCTCAGCACCTCGCCCTCAGCGCCTCGCCCTCTGCGACTCGCACTCAGCGTCGCAGCGCCTCGCACTCAACGTCTCAGCGCCTCGCACTCAGCAACTCGAGCTCAGCGTCTCAGCGCCTCGCCCTCAGCGACTCACACTCAGCGTCTCAGTGCCTCGCACTCAGCGACTCGAGCTCAGTGTCTCAGCACCTCGACCTCAGCGCCTCGCCCTCAGCGACTCGCACTCAGCGTCGCATCGCCTCGCACTCAGCGCCTCGCACTCAGCGTCTCAGCTCCTCGCACTCAGCGTCTCAGCTCCTCGCACTCAGCGTCTCAGCGCCTCGCACTCAGCGTCTCAGCACTTTGCACTCAGCATCTCAGCGCTTTGCACTCAGTATCTCAGCGCCTCGCACTCAGATTCTCAGCAATTCGAGCTCAGTGGCTCAGCACCTCGCCCTCAGCGCCTCGCCCTCTGCGACTCGCACTCAGCGTCGCAGCGCCTCGCACTCAGCGTCTCAGCGCCTCGCACTCAGCAACTCGAGCTCAGCGTCTCAGCGCCTCGCCCTCAGCGACTCACACTCAGCGTCGCAGCGCCTCGCACTCAGCGCCTCGCAGTCAGCGTCTCAGCTCCTCGCACTCAGCGTCTCAGCTCCTCGCACTCAGCGTCTCAGCACATCGCACTCAGCTTCTCGCACTCAGCGTCTCAGCGCCTCGCACTCAGCGTCTCAGCGCCTCGCACTCAGAGTCTCAGCGCCTCGCACTCAGAGACTCAACGTCTCGCACTCAGCTTCTGAGCGACTCACACTCAGTGCCTCGCACTCAGCGTCTCAGCGCCTCGCACTCAGCGTCTCAGCGCCTCGCCCACAGCGTCTCAAACTCAGCATCTCGGCGCCTCGCACTCAGCGCCTCGAACTCAGCGTCTCAGCTCCTAGCACTCAGCGTCTCAGATCCTCGCAATCAGCATCTCAGTGCCTCGCACTCAGCGTCTCAGCGCCTCGCACTCAGCAACTCGAGCTCAGCGTCTCAGCGCCTCGCCCTCAGCGACTCACACTCAGCGTCGCAGCGCCTCGCACTCAGCGCCTCGCAGTCAGCGTCTCAGCTCCTCGCACTCAGCGTCTCAGCTCCTCGCACTCAGCGTCTCAGCACATCGCACTCAGCTTCTCGCACTCAGCGTCTCAGCGCCTCGCACTCAGCGTCTCAGCACCTCAGCGACTGGCACTCAGTGCATCGCACTCAGCGTCTCGGCAACTCGCACTCAGCGTCTCAGCGCCTCGCACTCAGCGTCTCAGCGCCTCGCACTCAGAGTCTCAGCGCCTCGCACTCAGAGACTCAACGTCTCGCACTCAGCTTCTGAGCGACTCACACTCAGTGCCTCGCACTCAGCGTCTCAGCGCCTCGCACTCAGCGTCTCAGCGCCTCGCCCACAGCGTCTCAAACTCAGCATCTCGGCACCTCGCACTCAGCGCCTCGAACTCAGCGTCTCAGCTCCTCGCACTCAGCGTCTCAGATCCTCGCAATCAGCGTCTCAGTGCCTCGCACTCAGCGTCTCAGCGCCTTGCACTCAGCGTCTCAGCACCTCACACTCAGCATCTCAGCGCCTCGCACTCAGCGTCTCAGCGCCTCGCACTCAGCGCCTCGAGCTCAGCGTCTCAGCGCCTCGCCCTCAGCGCCTCGCCCTCTGCGACTCACACTCAGCGTCGCAGCGCCTCGCACTCAGCGTCTCAGCGCCTCGCACTCAGCAACTCGAGCTCAGCGTCTCAGCGCCTCGCCCTCAGCGCCTCGCACTCAGCGTCTCAGCGCCTCGCACTCAGCGACTCGAGCTCAGTGTCTCACCACCTCGCCCTCAGCGCCATGCCCTCTGCGACTCGCACTCAGCGTTGCAGCGCCTCGCACTCAGCGTCTCAGCGCCTCGCACTCAACAGCTCGAGCTCAGCGTCTCAGCGCCTCGCCCTCAGCGACTCACACTCAGCGTCTCAGCACATCGCACTCAGCTTCTCGCGCTCAGCGTCTCAGCGCCTCGCACTCAGCGTCTCAGCACCTCAGCGACTGGCACTCAGTGCCTCGCACTCAGCGTCTCAGCGCCTCGCACTCAACGTCTCAGCGCCTCGCCCACAGCGTCTCAAACTCACAATCTCGGCGCCTCGCACTCAGAGCCTCGAACTCAGCGTCTCAGCTCCTCGCATTCAGCGTCTCAGATCCTCGCAATCAGCGTCTCAGTGCCTCGCACTCAGCGTCTCAGCGCCTTGCACTCAGCGTCTCAGCACCTCACACTCAGCATCTCAGCGCCTCGCACTCAGCGACTCAGCGCCTCGCACTCAGCTTCTCAGCGCTTTGCACTCAGCATCTCAGCGCCTCGCACTCAGCGTCTCAGCGCCTCGCACTCAGCGTCTCAGCGCCTCGCACTCAGCGTCTCAGCGCCTCGCCCTCAGCGACTCGCACTCAGCGTCTCAGCGCCTCGCACTCAGCGACTCGAGCTCAGTGTCTCAGCACCTCACCCTCAGCGCCTCGCCCTCTGAGACTCGCACTCAGCGTCGCAGCGCCTCGCACTCAGCGTCTCAGCGCCTCGCACTCAGCAACTCGAGCTCAGCGTCTCAGCGCCTCGCCCTCAGCGCCTCGCACTCAGCGTCGCAGCGCCTCGCACTCAGCGCCTCGCACTCAGCGTCTCAGCGCCTCGCACTCAACAACTCGAGCTCAGCGTCTCAGCGCCTCGCCCTCAGCGACTCACACTCAGCGTCTCAGCACATCGCACTCAGCTTCTCGCGCTCAGCGTCTCAGCTCCTCGCACTCAGCGTCTCAGATCCTCGCAATCAGCGTCTCAGTGCCTCGCACTCAGCGTCTCAGCGCCTTGCACTCAGCGACTCAGCACCTCACACTCAGCATCTCAGCGCCTCGCACTCAGCGACTCAGCGCCTCGCACTCAGCTTCTCAGCGCTTTGCACTCAGCATCTCAGCGCCTCGCACTCAGCGTCTCAGCGCCTCGCCCTCAGCGACTCGCACTCAGCGTCTCAGCGCCTCGCACTCAGCGACTCGAGCTCAGTGTCTCAGCACCTCACCCTCAGCGCCTCGCCCTCTGCGACTCGCACTCAGCGTCGCAGCGCCTCGCACTCAGCGTCTCAGCGCCTCGCACTCAGCAACTCGAGCTCAGCGTCTCAGCGCCTCGCCCTCAGCGCCTCGCACTCAGCGTCGCAGCGCCTAGCACTCAGCGCCTCGCACTCAGCGTCTCAGCTCCTCGCACTCAGCGTCTCAGCTCCTCGCACTCAGCGTCTCAGCGCCTCGCACTCAGCGTCTCAGCGCCTCGCACTCAGCGTCTCAGCGCCTCGCACTCATCGTCTCAGCGCTTTGCACTCAGCATCTCAGCGCTTTGCACTCAGTATCTCAGCGCCTCGCGCTCAGATTCTCAGCGACTCGAGCTCAGTGTCTCAGCACCTCGCCCTCAGCGCCTCGCCCTCTGCGACTCGCACTCAGCGTCGCAGCGCCTCGCACTCAGCATCTCAGCGCCTCGCACTCAGCAACTCGAGCTCAGCGTCTCAGCGCCTCGCCCTCAGCGACTCGCACTCAGCGTCTCAGTGCCTCGCACTCAGCGACTCGAGCTCAGTGTCTCAGCACCTCGACCTCAGCGCCTCGCCCTCAGCGACTCGCACTCAGCGTCGCAGCGCCTCGCACTCAGCGCCTCGCACTCAGCGTCTCAGCTCCTCGCACTCAGCGTCTCAGCTCCTCGCACTCAGCGTCTCAGCGCCTCGCACTCAGCGTCTCAGCGCCTCGCACTCAGCATCTCAGCACTTTGCACTCAGCATCTCAGCGCTTTGCACTCAGTATCTCAGCGCCTCGCACTCAGCGACTCAGCGCCTCGCACTCAGCTTCTCAGCGCTTTGCACTCAGCATCTCAGCGCCTCGCACTCAGCGTCTCAGCGCCTTGAACTCAGCGTCTCAGCGCCTCGCACTCAGCGTCTCAGCGCCTCGCCCTCAGCGACTCGCACTCAGCGTCTCAGCGCCTCGCACTCAGCGACTCGAGCTCAGTGTCTCAGCACCTCACCCTCAGCGCCTCGCCCTCTGCGACTCGCACTCAGCGTCGCAGCGCCTCGCACTCAGCGTCTCAGCGCCTCGCACTCAGCAACTCGAGCTCAGCGTCTCAGCGCCTCGCCCTCAGCGCCTCGCACTCAGCGTCGCAGCGCCTCGCACTCAGCGCCTCGCACTCAGCGTCTCAGCTCCTCGCACTCAGCGTCTCAGCTCCTCGCACTCAGCGTCTCAGCGCCTCGCACTCAGCGTCTCAGCGCCTCGCACTCAGCGTCTCAGCGCCTCGCACTCATCGTCTCAGCGCTTTGCACTCAGCATCTCAGCGCTTTGCACTCAGTATCTCAGCGCCTCGCGCTCAGATTCTCAGCGACTCGAGCTCAGTGTCTCAGCACCTCGCCCTCAGCGCCTCGCCCTCTGCGACTCGCACTCAGCGTCGCAGCGCCTCGCACTCAGCGTCTCAGCGCCTCGCACTCAGCAACTCGAGCTCAGCGTCTCAGCGCCTCGCCCTCAGCGACTCGCACTCAGCGTCTCAGCGCCTCGCACTCAGAGTCTCAGCGCCTCGCACTCAGAGACTCAACGTCTCGCACTCAGCTTCTGAGCGACTCACACTCAGTGCCTCGCACTCAGCGTCTCAGCGCCTCGCACTCAGCGTCTCAGCGCCTCGCCCACAGCGTCTCAAACTCAGCATCTCGGCGCCTCGCACTCAGCGCCTCGAACTCAGCGTCTCAGCTCCTAGCACTCAGCGTCTCAGATCCTCGCAATCAGCATCTCAGTGCCTCGCACTCAGCGTCTCAGCGCCTCGCACTCAGCAACTCGAGCTCAGCGTCTCAGCGCCTCGCCCTCAGCGACTCACACTCAGCGTCGCAGCGCCTCGCACTCAGCGCCTCGCAGTCAGCGTCTCAGCTCCTCGCACTCAGCGTCTCAGCTCCTCGCACTCAGCGTCTCAGCACATCGCACTCAGCTTCTCGCACTCAGCGTCTCAGCGCCTCGCACTCAGCGTCTCAGCACCTCAGCGACTGGCACTCAGTGCATCGCACTCAGCGTCTCGGCAACTCGCACTCAGCGTCTCAGCGCCTCGCACTCAGCGTCTCAGCGCCTCGCACTCAGAGTCTCAGCGCCTCGCACTCAGAGACTCAACGTCTCGCACTCAGCTTCTGAGCGACTCACACTCAGTGCCTCGCACTCAGCGTCTCAGCGCCTCGCACTCAGCGTCTCAGCGCCTCGCCCACAGCGTCTCAAACTCAGCATCTCGGCACCTCGCACTCAGCGCCTCGAACTCAGCGTCTCAGCTCCTCGCACTCAGCGTCTCAGATCCTCGCAATCAGCGTCTCAGTGCCTCGCACTCAGCGTCTCAGCGCCTTGCACTCAGCGTCTCAGCACCTCACACTCAGCATCTCAGCGCCTCGCACTCAGCGTCTCAGCGCCTCGCACTCAGCGCCTCGAGCTCAGCGTCTCAGCGCCTCGCCCTCAGCGCCTCGCCCTCTGCGACTCACACTCAGCGTCGCAGCGCCTCGCACTCAGCGTCTCAGCGCCTCGCACTCAGCAACTCGAGCTCAGCGTCTCAGCGCCTCGCCCTCAGCGCCTCGCACTCAGCGTCTCAGCGCCTCGCACTCAGCGACTCGAGCTCAGTGTCTCACCACCTCGCCCTCAGCGCCATGCCCTCTGCGACTCGCACTCAGCGTTGCAGCGCCTCGCACTCAGCGTCTCAGCGCCTCGCACTCAACAGCTCGAGCTCAGCGTCTCAGCGCCTCGCCCTCAGCGACTCACACTCAGCGTCTCAGCACATCGCACTCAGCTTCTCGCGCTCAGCGTCTCAGCGCCTCGCACTCAGCGTCTCAGCACCTCAGCGACTGGCAC
This sequence comes from Carcharodon carcharias, assembly GCF_017639515.1. Classification (NCBI taxonomy): domain Eukaryota; kingdom Metazoa; phylum Chordata; class Chondrichthyes; order Lamniformes; family Lamnidae; genus Carcharodon; species Carcharodon carcharias. Next base: position 117,460,813 of record NC_054470.1, on the reverse strand, counting down.
TCAGTGCCTCGCACTCAGCGTCTCAGCGCCTCGCACTCAACGTCTCAGCGCCTCGCCCACAGCGTCTCAAACTCACAATCTCGGCGCCTCGCACTCAGAGCCTCGAACTCAGCGTCTCAGCTCCTCGCATTCAGCGTCTCAGATCCTCGCAATCAGCGTCTCAGTGCCTCGCACTCAGCGTCTCAGCGCCTTGCACTCAGCGTCTCAGCACCTCACACTCAGCATCTCAGCGCCTCGCACTCAGCGACTCAGCGCCTCGCACTCAGCTTCTCAGCGCTTTGCACTCAGCATCTCAGCGCCTCGCACTCAGCGTCTCAGCGCCTCGCACTCAGCGTCTCAGCGCCTCGCACTCAGCGTCTCAGCGCCTCGCCCTCAGCGACTCGCACTCAGCGTCTCAGCGCCTCGCACTCAGCGACTCGAGCTCAGTGTCTCAGCACCTCACCCTCAGCGCCTCGCCCTCTGAGACTCGCACTCAGCGTCGCAGCGCCTCGCACTCAGCGTCTCAGCGCCTCGCACTCAGCAACTCGAGCTCAGCGTCTCAGCGCCTCGCCCTCAGCGCCTCGCACTCAGCGTCGCAGCGCCTCGCACTCAGCGCCTCGCACTCAGCGTCTCAGCGCCTCGCACTCAACAACTCGAGCTCAGCGTCTCAGCGCCTCGCCCTCAGCGACTCACACTCAGCGTCTCAGCACATCGCACTCAGCTTCTCGCGCTCAGCGTCTCAGCTCCTCGCACTCAGCGTCTCAGATCCTCGCAATCAGCGTCTCAGTGCCTCGCACTCAGCGTCTCAGCGCCTTGCACTCAGCGACTCAGCACCTCACACTCAGCATCTCAGCGCCTCGCACTCAGCGACTCAGCGCCTCGCACTCAGCTTCTCAGCGCTTTGCACTCAGCATCTCAGCGCCTCGCACTCAGCGTCTCAGCGCCTCGCCCTCAGCGACTCGCACTCAGCGTCTCAGCGCCTCGCACTCAGCGACTCGAGCTCAGTGTCTCAGCACCTCACCCTCAGCGCCTCGCCCTCTGCGACTCGCACTCAGCGTCGCAGCGCCTCGCACTCAGCGTCTCAGCGCCTCGCACTCAGCAACTCGAGCTCAGCGTCTCAGCGCCTCGCCCTCAGCGCCTCGCACTCAGCGTCGCAGCGCCTAGCACTCAGCGCCTCGCACTCAGCGTCTCAGCTCCTCGCACTCAGCGTCTCAGCTCCTCGCACTCAGCGTCTCAGCGCCTCGCACTCAGCGTCTCAGCGCCTCGCACTCAGCGTCTCAGCGCCTCGCACTCATCGTCTCAGCGCTTTGCACTCAGCATCTCAGCGCTTTGCACTCAGTATCTCAGCGCCTCGCGCTCAGATTCTCAGCGACTCGAGCTCAGTGTCTCAGCACCTCGCCCTCAGCGCCTCGCCCTCTGCGACTCGCACTCAGCGTCGCAGCGCCTCGCACTCAGCATCTCAGCGCCTCGCACTCAGCAACTCGAGCTCAGCGTCTCAGCGCCTCGCCCTCAGCGACTCGCACTCAGCGTCTCAGTGCCTCGCACTCAGCGACTCGAGCTCAGTGTCTCAGCACCTCGACCTCAGCGCCTCGCCCTCAGCGACTCGCACTCAGCGTCGCAGCGCCTCGCACTCAGCGCCTCGCACTCAGCGTCTCAGCTCCTCGCACTCAGCGTCTCAGCTCCTCGCACTCAGCGTCTCAGCGCCTCGCACTCAGCGTCTCAGCGCCTCGCACTCAGCATCTCAGCACTTTGCACTCAGCATCTCAGCGCTTTGCACTCAGTATCTCAGCGCCTCGCACTCAGCGACTCAGCGCCTCGCACTCAGCTTCTCAGCGCTTTGCACTCAGCATCTCAGCGCCTCGCACTCAGCGTCTCAGCGCCTTGAACTCAGCGTCTCAGCGCCTCGCACTCAGCGTCTCAGCGCCTCGCCCTCAGCGACTCGCACTCAGCGTCGCAGCGCCTCGCACTCAGCGTCTCAGCGCCTCGCACTCAGCAACTCGAGCTCAGCGTCTCAGCGCCTCGCCCTCAGCGCCTCGCACTCAGCGTCGCAGCGCCTCGCACTCAGCGCCTCGCACTCAGCGTCTCAGCTCCTCGCACTCAGCGTCTCAGCTCCTCGCACTCAGCGTCTCAGCGCCTCGCACTCAGCGTCTCAGCGCCTCGCACTCAGCGTCTCAGCGCCTCGCACTCATCGTCTCAGCGCTTTGCACTCAGCATCTCAGCGCTTTGCACTCAGTATCTCAGCGCCTCGCGCTCAGATTCTCAGCGACTCGAGCTCAGTGTCTCAGCACCTCGCCCTCAGCGCCTCGCCCTCTGCGACTCGCACTCAGCGTCGCAGCGCCTCGCACTCAGCGTCTCAGCGCCTCGCACTCAGCAACTCGAGCTCAGCGTCTCAGCGCCTCGCCCTCAGCGACTCGCACTCAGCGTCTCAGTGCCTCGCACTCAGCGACTCGAGCTCAGTGTCTCAGCACCTCGACCTCAGCGCCTCGCCCTCAGCGACTCGCACTCAGCGTCGCAGCGCCTCGCACTCAGCGCCTCGCACTCAGCGTCTCAGCTCCTCGCACTCAGCGTCTCAGCTCCTCGCACTCAGCCTCTCAGCGCCTCGCACTCAGCATCTCAGCACTTTGCACTCAGCATCTCAGCGCTTTGCACTCAGTATCTCAGCGCCTCGCACTCAGATTCTCTGCAATTCGAGCTCAGTGGCTCAGCACCTCGCCCTCAGCGCCTCGCCCTCTGCGACTCGCACTCAGCGTCGCAGCGCCTCGCACTCAGCAACTCGAGCTCAGCATCTCAGCGCCTCGCCCTCAGCGACTCACACTCAGCGTCGCAGCGCCTCGCACTCAGCGCCTCGCAGTCAGCGTCTCAGCTCCTCGCACTCAGCGTCTCTACTCCTCGCACTCAGCGTCTCAGCGCCTCGCACTCAGCGTCTCAGCTCCTCGCACTCAGCGTCTCAGCACATCGCACTCAGCTTCTCGCACTCAGCGTCTCAGCGCCTCGCACTCAGCGTCTCAGCACCTCAGCGACTGGCACTCAGTGCCTCGCACTCAGCGTCTCGGCGACTCGCACTCAGCGTCTCAGCGCCTCGCACTCAGCGTCTCAGCGCCTCGCACTCAGAGTCTCAGCGCCTCGCACTCAGAGACTCAACGTCTCGCACTCAGCTTCTGAGCGACTCACACTCAGTGCCTCGCACTCAGCGTCTCAGCGCCTCGCACTCAGCGTCTCAGCGCCTCGCCCACAGCGTCTCAAACTCAGCATCTCGGCACCTCGCACTCAGCGCCTCGAACTCAGCGTCTCAGCTCCTCGCACTCAGCGTCTCAGATCCTCGCAATCAGCGTCTCAGTGCCTCGCACTCAGCGTCTCAGCGCCTTGCACTCAGCGTCTCAGCACCTCACACTCAGCATCTCAGCGCCTCGCACTCAGCGTCTCAGCGCCTCGCACTCAGCGCCTCGAGCTCAGCGTATCAGCGCCTCGCCCTCAGCGCCTCGCCCTCTGCGACTCACACTCAGCGTCGCAGCGCCTCGCACTCAGCGTCTCAGCGCCTCGCACTCAGCAACTCGAGCTCAGCGTCTCAGCGCCTCGCCCTCAGCGCCTCGCACTCAGCGTCTCAGCGCCTCGCACTCAGCGACTCGAGCTCAGTGTCTCACCACCTCGCCCTCAGCGCCATGCCCTCTGCGACTCGCACTCAGCGTTGCAGCGCCTCGCACTCAGCGTCTCAGCGCCTCGCACTCAACAACTCGAGCTCAGCGTCTCAGCGCCTCGCCCTCAGCGACTCACACTCAGCGTCTCAGCACATCGCACTCAGCTTCTCACGCTCAGCGTCTCAGCGCCTCGCACTCAGCGTCTCAGCACCTCAGCGACTGGCACTCAGTGCCTCGCACTCAGCGTCTCAGCGCCTCGCACTCAACGTCTCAGCGCCTCGCCCACAGCGTCTCAAACTCACACTCTCGGCGCCTCGCACTCAGAGCCTCGAACTCAGCGTCTCAGCTCCTCGCATTCAGCGTCTCAGATCCTCGCAATCAGCGTCTCAGTGCCTCGCACTCAGCGTCTCAGCGCCTTGCACTCAGCGTCTCAGCACCTCACACTCAGCATCTCAGCGCCTCGCACTCAGCGACTCAGCGCCTCGCACTCAGCTTCTCAGCGCTTTGCACTCAGCATCTCAGCGCCTCGCACTCAGCGTCTCAGCGCCTCGCACTCAGCGTCTCAGCGCCTCGCACTCAGCGTCTCAGCACCTCGCCCTCAGCGACTCGCACTCAGCGTCTCAGCGCCTCGCACTCAGCGACTCGAGCTCAGTGTCTCAGCACCTCACCCTCAGCGCCTCGCCCTCTGCGACTCGCACTCAGCGTCGCAGCGCCTCGCACTCAGCGTCTCAGCGCCTCGCACTCAGCAACTCGAGCTCAGCGTCTCAGCGCCTCGCCCTCAGCGCCTCGCACTCAGCGTCGCAGCGCCTCGCACTCAGCGCCTCGCACTCAGCGTCTCAGCTCCTCGCACTCAGCGTCTCAGCTCCTCGCACTCAGCGTCTCAGCGCCTCGCACTCATCGTCTCAGCGCTTTGCACTCAGCATCTCAGCGCTTTGCACTCAGTATCTCAGCGCCTAGCGCTCAGATTCTCAGCGATTCGAGCTCAGTGTCTCAGCACCTCGCCCTCAGCGCCTCGCCCTCTGCGACTCGCACTCAGCGTCTCAGCGCCTCGCACTCAGCAACTCGAGCTCAGCATCTCAGCGCCTCGCCCTCAGCGACTCACACTCAGCGTCGCAGCGCCTCGCAATCAGCGCCTCGCAGTCAGCATCTCAGCACCTCACACTCAGCATCTCAGCGCCTCGCACTCAGCGTCTCAGCGCCTCGAACTCAGTGTCTCAGCGCCTCGCACTCAGCGTCTCAGCGCCTCGCACTCAGCGCCTCGAACTCAGCGTCTCAGATCCTCGCAATCAGCGTCTCAGCGCCTCGCACTCAGCTCCTCGCACTCAGCGTCTCAGATCCTCGCAATCAGCATCTCAGCGCCTCGCACTCAGCGCCTCGCACTCAGCGTCTCAGCGCCTCGCACCCAGCGTCTCAGTGCCTTGCCCACAGCGTCTCACAATCAGCATCTCGGCGCCTCGCACTCAGCGCCTCGAACTCAGCATCTCAGCTCCTCGCAATCAGCGTCTCAGATCCTCGCAATCAGCGTCTCAGCACCTCACACTCAGCATCTCAGCGCCTCGCACTCAGCGTCTCAGCGCCTCGAACTCAGTGTCTCAGCGCCTCGCACTCAGCGTCTCAGCGCCTCGCACTCAGCGCCTCGAACTCAGCGTCTCAGATCCTCGCAATCAGCGTCTCAGCGCCTCGCACTCAGCTCCTCGCACTCAGCGTCTCAGATCCTCGCAATCAGCGTCTCAGCGCCTCGCACTCAGCGCCTCGAACTCAGCGTCTCAGCGCCTCGCACTCAGCGTCTCAGCGCCTCGCACTCAGCGTCTCAGCGCCTCGCACTCAGCGCCTCAAACTCAGTGTCTCAGCGCCTCGCACTCAGCGTCTCAGCGCCTCGCACTCAGCGCCTCGAACTCAGCGTCTCAGCGCTTCACACTCAGCGGTTCAGCAACCCGCACTCAGCGTCTCAGCGACCCGCACTCAGGGTCTCAGCGCCTCGCACTCAGCGCCTCGAACTCAGCGTCGCAGCGCCTCGCACTCAGCAACTCGAGCTCAGCGCCTCAGCGCCTCGCCCTCAGCGACTCGCACTCAGCGTCGCAGCGCCTCGCACTCAGCAACTCGAGCTCAGCGTCTCAGCGCCTCGCCCTCAGCGACTCGCACTCAGCGTCTCAGCGCCTCGCACTCAGCGTCTCAGCGTTTCGCACTCAGCGTCTCAGCGCCTTGCACTCTGCGTCTCAGCGCCTCGCGCGCAGAGTCTCAGCGACTCGAGCTCAGCGTCTCAGCACCTCGCCCTCAGCGCCTCGTCCTCTGCGACTCGCACTCAGCGTCTCAGCGCCTCGCACTCAGCATCTCAGCGCTTTGCACTCAGCATCTCAGCGCCTCGCACTCAGCGTCTCAGCGCCTCGCACTCAGCGTCTCAGCGCCTTGCACTCAGCGTCTCAGCGCCTCGCACTCAGCGTCTCGCACTCAGCGTCTCAGCGCTTTGCACTCAGCGTCTCAGCGCCTCACGCTCAGAGTCTCAACGACTCGAGCTCAGCGTCTCAGCGCCTCGCACTCAGCGTCTCAGGACCTCAGCGCCTCGCACTCAGCGTCTCAGCCCCTCGCACTCAGCGTCTCAGCGCCTCGCACTCAGCGTCTCAGCGCCTCGCACTCAGCATCTCAGCTCCTCGCACTCAGCAACTCGAGCTCAGCGTTTCAGCGCCTCGCCCTCAGCGACTCGCACTCAGCGTCGCAGCGCCTCGCACTCAGCGCCTCGCACTCAGCGTCTCAGATCATCGCACTCAGCGTCTCAGCGCCTCACACTCAGCGTCTCAGCACCTCGCACTCAGCGTCTCAGCGCTTTGCACTCAGCATCTCAGCGCTTTGCACTCAGTATCTCAGCGCCTCGCGCTCAGATTCTCAGCGACTCGAGCTCAGTATCTCAGCACCTCGCCCTCAGCGCCTCGCCCTCTGCGACTCGCACTCAGTGCTGCAGCGCCTCGCACTCAGCGCCTCGCACTCAGCGTCTCAGCGCCTCGCACTCAGCAACTCAAGCTCAGCGTCTCAGCGCCTCGCCCTCAGCGACTCGCACTCAGCGTCGCAGCGCCTCGCACACAGCGCCTCGCAGTCAGCGTCTCAGCACCTCGCCCTCAGCGACTCGCCCTCTGCGACTCGCACTCAGCATCTCAGCGCTTTGCACTCAGCATCTCAGCGCCTCGCACTCAGCGTCTCAGCGCCTCGCACCCAGCGTCTCAGCGCCTTGCCCACAGCGTCTCACAATCGGCATCTCGGCGCCTCGCACTCAGCGCCTCGAACTCAGCGTCTCAGCTCCTCGCAATCAGCGTCTCAGATCCTCGCAATCAGCGTCTCAGCACCTCACACTCAGCATCTCAGCGCCTCGCACTCAGCGTCTCAGCGCCTCGAATTCAGTGTCTCAGCGCCTCGCACTCAGCGTCTCAGCGCATCGCACTCAGCGCCTTGAACTCAGCGTCTCAGATGCTCGCAATCAGCGTCTCAGCGCCTCGCACTCAGCTCCTCGCACTCAGCGTCTCAGATCCTCGCAATCAGCGTCTCAGCGCCTCGCACTCAGCGCCTCGAACTCAGCGTCTCAGCGCCTCGCACTCAGCGTCTCAGCGCCTCGCACTCAGTGTCTCAGCGCCTCGCACTCAGCGCCTCGCACTCAGCGTCTCAGCGCCTCGCACTCAGCGCCTCGAACTCAGCGTCTCAGCGCTTCGCACTCAGCGGTTCAGCAACCCGCACTCAGCGTCTCAGCGACCCGCACTCAGCGTCTCAGCGCCTCGCACTCAGCGCCTCGAACTCAGCGTCTCAGCGCTTCGCACTCAGCGTCTCAGCGACCCGCACTCAGCAACTCGAGCTCAGCGTCTCAGCGCCTCGCCCTCAGCGACTCGCACTCAGCGTCGCAGCGCCTCGCACTCAGCAACTCGAGCTCAGCGTCTCAGCGCCTCGCCCTCAGCGACTCGCACTCAGCGTCGCAGCGCCTCGCACTCAGCGCCTCGCAGTCAGCGTCTCAGCTCCTCGCACTCAGCGTCGCAGCTCCTCGCACTCAGCGTCTCAGCTCCTCGCACTCAGCGTCTCAGTGACCCGCACTCAGCGCCTCAGCGACCCGCATTCAGCGTCTCAGCGCCTCTCGCTCAGCGTCTCAGCGCCTCTCGCTCAGCGTCTCAGCGCCTCGCGCTCTGAGTCTCAGCGACTCGAACTCAGCGTCTCAGCGCTTCGCACTCAGCGCCTCAGCGACCCGCACTCAGCGTCTCAGCGACCCGCACTCAGCGTCTCAGCGCCTCGCACTCAGCGCCTCGAACTCAGCGTCTCAGCGCTTCGCACTCAGCGTCTCAGCGACCCGCACTCAGCAACTCGAGCTCAGCATCTCAGCGCCTCGCCCTCAGCGACTCGCACTCAGCGTCGCAGCGCCTCGCACTCAGCAACTCGAGCTCAGCGTCTCAGCGCCTCGCCCTCTGCGACTCGCACTCAGCGTCGCAGCGCCTCGCACTCAGCGCCTCGCAGTCAGCGTCTCAGCTCCTCGCACTCAGCGTCTCAGCTCCTCGCACTCAGCGTCTCAGCGCCTCGCACTCAGCGTCTCAGCTCCTTGCACTCAGCGTCTCAGTGTCTCGCACTCAGCGTCTCAGCGCCTTGCACTCAGCGTCTCAGCGCCTCGCACTCAGCGTCTCGAACTCAGCGTCTCAGCGCTTTTCACTCAGCGTCTCAGCGCCTCACGCTCAGAGTCTCAAAGACTCGAGCTCAGCGTCTCAGCACCTCGCACTCAGCGTCTCAAAACCTCAGCGCCTCGCACTCAGCATCTCAGCGCCTCACACTCAGCGTCTCAGCGCCTCGCACTCAGCGTCTCAGCGCCTCGCACTCAGCGACTCGCACTCAGCGCCTCGCACTCAGCGTCTCAGCTCATCGCACTCAGCGTCTCAGCGCCTCACATTCAGCGTCTCAGCGCCTCGCACTCAGCGACTCAGCGCTTTGCACTCAGCATCTCAGCGCTTTGCACTCAGTATCTCAGCGCCTCGCGCTCAGATTCTCAGCGACTCAAGCTCAGTGTCTCAGCACCTCGCCCTCAGCGCCTCGCCCTCTGCGACTCGCACTCAGCGTCGCACCGCCTCGCACTCAGCGTCTCAGCGCCTCGCACTCAGCAACTCGAGCTCAGCTTCTCAGCGCCTCGCCATCAGCGACTCACACTCAGCGTCGCAGCGCCTCGCACTCAGCGACTCGCAGTCAGCGTCTCAGCTCCTCGCACTCAGCGTCTCAGCTCCTCGCACTCAGCGTCTCAGCACCTCGCACTCAGCGTCTCAGCTCCTCGCACTCAGCGTCTCAGCACATCGCACTCAGCTTCTCGCACTCAGCGTCGCAGCGCCTCGCACTCAGCCCCTCGCAGTCAGCGTCTCAGCTCCTCGCACTCAGCGTCTCAGCTCCTCGCACTCAGCGTCTCAGCGCCTCGCACTCAGCGTCTCAGCGCCTCGCACTCAGCGTCTCAGCACATCGCACTCAGCTTCTCGCACTCAGCGTCTCAGCGCCTCGCACTCAGCGTCTCAGCGCCTCGCACTCAGCGTCTCAGCGTCTCGCACTCAGCGTCTCAGCTCCTCGCACTCAGCGTCTCAGCACATCGCACTCAGCTTCTCGCACTCAGCGTCTCAGCTCCTCGCACTCAGCGTCTCAGCACATCGCACTAAGCTTCTCGCACTCAGCGTCTCAGCGCCTCGCACTCAGCGTCTCAGCACCTCAGCGACTGGCACTGAGTGCCTCGCACTCAGCGTCTCGGCGACTCGCACTCAGCGTCTCAGCGCCTCGCACTCAGCGTCTCAGCGTCTCGCACTCAGCGTCTCATCGCCTCGCACTCAGAGTCTCAGCGTCTCGCACTCAGAGACTCAGCGTCTCGCACTCAGCTTCTGAGCGACTCACACTCAGCGCCTCGCACTCAGCGTCTCGAACTCAGCGTCTCAGCGCTTTTCACTCAGCGTCTCAGCGCCTCACGCTCAGAGTCTCAAAGACTCGAGCTCAGCGTCTCAGCACCTCGCACTCAGCGTCTCAAAACCTCAGCGCCTCGCACTCAGCATCTCAGCGCCTCACACTCAGCGTCTCAGCGCCTCGCACTCAGCGTCTCAGCGCCTCGCACTCAGCGACTCGCACTCAGCGCCTCGCACTCAGCGTCTCAGCTCATCGCACTCAGCGTCTCAGCGCCTCACATTCAGCGTCTCAGCGCCTCGCACTCAGCGACTCAGCGCTTTGCACTCAGCATCTCAGCGCTTTGCACTCAGTATCTCAGCGCCTCGCGCTCAGATTCTCAGCGACTCAAGCTCAGTGTCTCAGCACCTCGCCCTCAGCGCCTCGCCCTCTGCGACTCGCACTCAGCGTCGCACCGCCTCGCACTCAGCGTCTCAGCGCCTCGCACTCAGCAACTCGAGCTCAGCTTCTCAGCGCCTCGCCATCAGCGACTCACACTCAGCGTCGCAGCGCCTCGCACTCAGCGACTCGCAGTCAGCGTCTCAGCTCCTCGCACTCAGCGTCTCAGCTCCTCGCACTCAGCGTCTCAGCACCTCGCACTCAGCGTCTCAGCTCCTCGCACTCAGCGTCTCAGCACATCGCACTCAGCTTCTCGCACTCAGCGTCGCAGCGCCTCGCACTCAGCCCCTCGCAGTCAGCGTCTCAGCTCCTCGCACTCAGCGTCTCAGCTCCTCGCACTCAGCGTCTCAGCGCCTCGCACTCAGCGTCTCAGCGCCTCGCACTCAGCGTCTCAGCACATCGCACTCAGCTTCTCGCACTCAGCGTCTCAGCGCCTCGCACTCAGCGTCTCAGCGCCTCGCACTCAGCGTCTCAGCGTCTCGCACTCAGCGTCTCAGCTCCTCGCACTCAGCGTCTCAGCACATCGCACTCAGCTTCTCGCACTCAGCGTCTCAGCTCCTCGCACTCAGCGTCTCAGCACATCGCACTAAGCTTCTCGCACTCAGCGTCTCAGCGCCTCGCACTCAGCGTCTCAGCACCTCAGCGACTGGCACTGAGTGCCTCGCACTCAGCGTCTCGGCGACTCGCACTCAGCGTCTCAGCGCCTCGCACTCAGCGTCTCAGCGTCTCGCACTCAGCGTCTCATCGCCTCGCACTCAGAGTCTCAGCGTCTCGCACTCAGAGACTCAGCGTCTCGCACTCAGCTTCTGAGCGACTCACACTCAGCGCCTCGCACTCAGCGTCTCTGCGCCTCGCACTCAGCGTCTCAGCGCCTTGCCCACAGCGTCTCACACTCAGCATCTCGGCGCCTCGCACTCAGCGCCTCGAACTCAGCGTCTCAGCTCCTCGCAATCAGCGTCTCAGATCCTCGCAATCAGCGTCTCAGTGCCTCGCAATCAGCGTCTCAGCGCCTCGCACTCAGCGTCTCAGCTCCTCACACTCAGCGTCTCAGCACATCGCACTCAGCTTCTCGCACTCAGCGTCGCAGCGCCTCGCACTCAGCCCCTCGCAGTCAGCGTCTCAGCTCCTCGCACTCAGCGTCTCAGATCCTCGCACTCAGCGTCTCAGCGCCTCGCACTCAGCGTCTCAGCTCCTCGCACTCCGCGTCACAGCACCTCAGCGACTGGCACTGAGTGCCTCGCACTCAGCGTCTCGGCGACTCGCACTCAGCGTCTCAGCGCCTCGCACTCAGCGTCTCAGCGTCTCGCACTCAGCGTCTCAGCTCCTCGCACTCAGCGTCTCAGCACATCGCACTCAGCTTCTCGCACTCAGCGTCTCAGCTCCTCGCACTCAGCGTCTCAGCACATCGCACTCAGCTTCTCGCACTCAGCGTCTCAGCGCCTCGCACTCAGCGTCTCAGCACCTCAGCGACTGGCACTGAGTGCCTCGCACTCAGCGTCTCGGCGACTCGCACTCAGCGTCTCAGCGCCTCGCACTCAGCGTCTCAGCGTCTCGCACTCAGCGTCTCAGCGCCTCGCACTCAGAGTCTTAGCGTCTCGCACTCAGAGACTCAGCGTCTCGCACTCAGCTTCTGAGCGACTCACACTCAGCGCCTCGCACTCAGCGTCTCAGCGCCTCGCACTCAGCGTCTCAGCGCCTTGCCCACAGCGTCTCACACTCAGCATCTCGGCGCCTCGCACTCAGCGCCTCGAACTCAGCGTCTCAGCTCCTCGCAATCAGCGTCTCAGATCCTCGCAATCAGCGTCTCAGTGCCTCGCAATCAGTGTCTCAGTGCCTCGCACTCAGCGCCTCAGCGCCTTGCACTCAGCGTCTCAGCACCTCGCACTCAGTATCTCAGCGCATCGCACTCAGCGTCTCAGCACCTCGCACTCAGCGCCTCGATCACAGCGTCTCAGATCCTCGCAATCAGCGGCTCAGCGCCTCGCACTCAGCTCCTCGCACTCAGCGTCTCAGCTCCTCGCACTCAGCGTCTCAGCACATCGCACTCAGCTTCTCGCACTCAGCGTCTCAGCTCCTCGCACTCAGCGTCTCAGCACATCGCACTCAGCTTCTCGCACTCAGCGTCTCAGCGCCTCGCACTCAGCGTCTCAGCACCTCAGCGACTGGCACTGAGTGCCTCGCACTCAGCGTCTCGGCGACTCGCACTCAGCGTCTCAGCGCCTCGCACTCAGCGTCTCAGCGTCTCGCACTCAGCGTCTCAGCGCCTCGCACTCAGAGTCTTAGCGTCTCGCATTCAGAGACTCAGCGTCTCGCACTCAGCTTCTGAGCGACTCACACTCAGCGCCTCGCACTCAGCGTCTCAGCGCCTCGCACTCAGCGTCTCAGCGCCTTGCCCACAGCGTCTCACACTCAGCATCTCGGCGCCTCGCACTCAGCGCCTCGAACTCAGCGTCTCAGCTCCTCGCAATCAGCGTCTCAGATCCTCGCAATCAGCGTCTCAGTGCCTCGCAATCAGTGTCTCAGTGCCTCGCACTCAGCGCCTCAGCGCCTTGCACTCAGCGTCTCAGCACCTCGCACTCAGTATCTCAGCGCATCGCACTCAGCGTCTCAGCACCTCGCACTCAGCGCCTCGATCACAGCGTCTCAGATCCTCGCAATCAGCGGCTCAGCGCCTCGCACTCAGCTCCTCGCATTCAGCGTCTCAGATCCTCGCAATCAGCTTCTCAGCGCCTCGCACTCAGCGCCTCGAACTCAGCGTCTCAGCGCCTCGCACTCAGCGTCTCAGCGCCTCGCACTCAGCGTCTCAGCGCCTCGCACTCAGCGCCTCGAACTCAGCGTCTCAGCACCTCACCCTCAGCGCCTCGCCCTCTGCGACTCGCACTCAGCGTCGCAGCGCCTCGCACTCAGCGTCTCAGCGCCTCGCACTCAGCAACTCGAGCTCAGCGTCTCAGCGCCTCACCCTCAGCGACTCGCACTCAGCGTCGCAGCGCCTCGCACTCAGCACCTCGCACTCAGCGTCTCAGTGCCTCGAAACTCAGCGTCTCAGCACCTCGCACTCAGCGTCTCAACGCTTTGCACTCAGCATCTCAGCGCTTTGCACTCAGTATCTCAGCGCCTCGCGCTCAGATTCTCAGCGACTCGAGCTCAGTGTCTCAGCACCTCGCCCTCAGCGCCTCGCCCTCTGCGACTCGCACTCAGTGTCGCAGCGCCTCGCACTCAGCGTCACAGCGCCTCGCACTCAGCAACTCGAGCTCAGCGTCTCAGCGCCTCGCCCTCAGCGCCTCGCCCTCTGCGACTCACACTCAGCGTCGCAGCGCCTCGCATTCAGCGTCTCAGCGCCTCGCACTCAGCAACTCGAGCTCAGCGTCTCAGCGCCTCGCCCTCAGCGACTCGCACTCAGCATCTCAGCGCCTCGCACTCAGCGACTCGAGCTCAGTGTCTCAGCACCTCGCCCTCAGCGCCTCGCCCTCTGCGGCTCGCACTCAGCGTCGCAGCGCCTCGCACTCAGCGTCTCAGCGCCTCGCACTCAGCAACTCGAGCTCAGCGTCTCAGCGCCTCGCCCTCAGCGACTCGCACTCAGCGTCGCAGCGCCTCGCACTCAGCGCCTCGCAGTCAGCGTCTCAGCTCCTCGCACTCAGCGTCTCAGCTCCTCGCACTCAGCGTCTCGAACTCAGCGTCTCAGCGACCCGCACTCAGCGTCTCAGCGCCTCGCGCTCAGCGTCTCAGCGCCTCGCGCTCAGCGTCTCAGCGCCTCGCGCTCAGCGTCTCATCGCCTCGCGCTCAGCGTCTCAGCGCCTCGCACTCAGCATCTCGGCGCCTTGCACTCAGCATCTCGGCGCCTTGCACTCAGCGCCTCGAACTCAGCGTCTCAGCGCCTCGCAATCAGCGTCTCAGTGCCTTGCACTCAGCGTCTCAGCGCTTCGCACTCAGCGTCTCAGCGCCTCGCACTCAGCGTCTCAGCGTCTCGCACTCAGCATCTCAGCGCCTTGCACTCAGCGTCTCAGCGCCTCGCACTCAGCGTCTCGCATTCAGCGTCTCAGCGCTTTGCACTGAGCGTCTCAGCGCCTCGCACTCAGCGTCTCAGCGCCTCACGCTCAGAGTCTCAGCGACTCGAGCTCAGCGTCTCATCGCCTCGCGCTCAGCGTCTCAGCGCCTCGCGCTCAGAGTCTCAGCGACTCGAGCTCAGCGTCTCAGCGCCTCGCCCTCAGCGACTCGCCCTCAGCGTCGCAGCGCCTTGCACTCAGCGTCTCAGCACCTCGCACTCAGCATCTCAGTGCCTCGCCCTCAGCGTCTCGCACTCAGCATCTCAGCACCTCACACTCAGCATCTCGGCGCCTTGCACTCAGCATCTCGGCGCCTTGCACTCAGCGCCTCGAACTCAGCGTCTCAGCGCCTCGCAATCAGCGTCTCAGTGCCTCGCACTCAGCGTCTCAGCGCTTCGCACTCAGCGTCTCAGCGCCTCGCACTCAGCGTCTCAGTGTCTCGCACTCAGCATCTCAGCGCCTTGCACTCAGCGTCTCAGCGCCTCGCACTCAGCGTCTCGCATTCAGCGTCTCAGCGCTTTGCACTGAGCGTCTCAGCGCCTCGCACTCAGCGTCTCAGCGCCTCACACTCAGAGTCTCAGCGACTCGAGCTCAGCGTCTCAGCACCTCGCCCTCAGCGCCTCGCCCTCTGCGACTCGCACTCAGCGTCTCAGCGCCTCGCACTCAGCGTCTCAGCGCCTCGCACTCAGCGTCTCAGCGCCTCGCCCTCAGCGTCTCGCACTCAGCATCTCAGCACCTCACACTCAGCATCTCGGCGCCTTGCACTCAGCGTCTCGAACTCAGCGTCTCAGCTCCTCGTAATCAGCGTCTCAGTGCCTCGCAATCAGCGTCTCAGCGCTTCGCACTCAGCGTCTCAGTGCCTCGCACTCAGCGTCTCAGCGTCTCGCACTCAGCGTCTCAGCGCCTTGCACTCAGCGTCACAGCGCCTCGCACTCAGCGCCTCGCACTCAGCGTCTCAGCGCTTTGCACTCAGCGTCTCAGCGCCTCGCACTCAGCGTCTCAGCGCCTCGCGCTCAGAGTCTCAGCGACTCGAGCTCAGCGTCTCAGCACCTCGCACTCAGCGCCTCGAACTCAGCGTCTCAGATCCTCGCAATCAGCGTCTCAGCGCCTCGCACTCAGCTCCTCGCACTCAGCGTCTCAGATCCTCGCAATCAGCGTCTCAGCGCCTCGCACTCAGCGCCTCGAACTCAGCGTCTCAGCGCCTCGCACTCAGCGTCTCAGCACCTCGCACTCAGCGTCTCAGCGCCTCGCACTCAGCGCCTCGAACTCAGCGTCTCAGCGCCTCGCACTCAGCGTCTCAGCGCCTCGCACTCAGCACCTCGAACTCAGCGTCTCAGCGCTTTGCACTCAGCGCCTCAGCGACCCGCACTCAGCGTCTCAGCGCCTCGCACTCAGCGTCTCAGCGCCTCGCACTCAGCGCCTCAGCGTCTCGCACTCAGCGTCTCATCGCCTCGCACTCAGAGTCTCAGCGTCTCGCACTCAGAGACTCAGCGTCTCGCACTCAGCTTCTGAGCGACTCACACTCAGCGCCTCGCACTCAGCGTCTCTGCGCCTCGCACTCAGCGTCTCAGCGCCTTGCCCACAGCGTCTCACACTCAGCATCTCGGCGCCTCGCACTCAGCGCCTCGAACTCAGCGTCTCAGCTCCTCGCAATCAGCGTCTCAGATCCTCGCAATCAGCGTCTCAGTGCCTCGCAATCAGCGTCTCAGCGCCTCGCACTCAGCGTCTCAGCTCCTCACACTCAGCGTCTCAGCACATCGCACTCAGCTTCTCGCACTCAGCGTCGCAGCGCCTCGCACTCAGCCCCTCGCAGTCAGCGTCTCAGCTCCTCGCACTCAGCGTCTCAGATCCTCGCACTCAGCGTCTCAGCGCCTCGCACTCAGCGTCTCAGCTCCTCGCACTCCGCGTCACAGCACCTCAGCGACTGGCACTGAGTGCCTCGCACTCAGCGTCTCGGCGACTCGCACTCAGCGTCTCAGCGCCTCGCACTCAGCGTCTCAGCGTCTCGCACTCAGCGTCTCAGCTCCTCGCACTCAGCGTCTCAGCACATCGCACTCAGCTTCTCGCACTCAGCGTCTCAGCTCCTCGCACTCAGCGTCTCAGCACATCGCACTCAGCTTCTCGCACTCAGCGTCTCAGCGCCTCGCACTCAGCGTCTCAGCACCTCAGCGACTGGCACTGAGTGCCTCGCACTCAGCGTCTCGGCGACTCGCACTCAGCGTCTCAGCGCCTCGCACTCAGCGTCTCAGCGTCTCGCACTCAGCGTCTCAGCGCCTCGCACTCAGAGTCTTAGCGTCTCGCACTCAGAGACTCAGCGTCTCGCACTCAGCTTCTGAGCGACTCACACTCAGCGCCTCGCACTCAGCGTCTCAGCGCCTCGCACTCAGCGTCTCAGCGCCTTGCCCACAGCGTCTCACACTCAGCATCTCGGCGCCTCGCACTCAGCGCCTCGAACTCAGCGTCTCAGCTCCTCGCAATCAGCGTCTCAGATCCTCGCAATCAGCGTCTCAGTGCCTCGCAATCAGTGTCTCAGTGCCTCGCACTCAGCGCCTCAGCGCCTTGCACTCAGCGTCTCAGCACCTCGCACTCAGTATCTCAGCGCATCGCACTCAGCGTCTCAGCACCTCGCACTCAGCGCCTCGATCACAGCGTCTCAGATCCTCGCAATCAGCGGCTCAGCGCCTCGCACTCAGCTCCTCGCATTCAGCGTCTCAGATCCTCGCAATCAGCTTCTCAGCGCCTCGCACTCAGCGCCTCGAACTCAGCGTCTCAGCGCCTCGCACTCAGCGTCTCAGCGCCTCGCACTCAGCGTCTCAGCGCCTCGCACTCAGCGCCTCGAACTCAGCGTCTCAGCACCTCACCCTCAGCGCCTCGCCCTCTGCGACTCGCACTCAGCGTCGCAGCGCCTCGCACTCAGCGTCTCAGCGCCTCGCACTCAGCAACTCGAGCTCAGCGTCTCAGCGCCTCACCCTCAGCGACTCGCACTCAGCGTCGCAGCGCCTCGCACTCAGCACCTCGCACTCAGCGTCTCAGTGCCTCGAAACTCAGCGTCTCAGCACCTCGCACTCAGCGTCTCAACGCTTTGCACTCAGCATCTCAGCGCTTTGCACTCAGTATCTCAGCGCCTCGCGCTCAGATTCTCAGCGACTCGAGCTCAGTGTCTCAGCACCTCGCCCTCAGCGCCTCGCCCTCTGCGACTCGCACTCAGTGTCGCAGCGCCTCGCACTCAGCGTCACAGCGCCTCGCACTCAGCAACTCGAGCTCAGCGTCTCAGCGCCTCGCCCTCAGCGCCTCGCCCTCTGCGACTCACACTCAGCGTCGCAGCGCCTCGCACTCAGCGTCTCAGCGCCTCGCACTCAGCAACTCGAGCTCAGCGTCTCAGCGCCTCGCCCTCAGCGACTCGCACTCAGCATCTCAGCGCCTCGCACTCAGCGACTCGAGCTCAGTGTCTCAGCACCTCGCCCTCAGCGCCTCGCCCTCTGCGGCTCGCACTCAGCGTCGCAGCGCCTCGCACTCAGCGTCTCAGCGCCTCGCACTCAGCAACTCGAGCTCAGCGTCTCAGCGCCTCGCCCTCAGCGACTCGCACTCAGCGTCGCAGCGCCTCGCACTCAGCGCCTCGCAGTCAGCGTCTCAGCTCCTCGCACTCAGCGTCTCAGCTCCTCGCACTCAGCGTCTCGAACTCAGCGTCTCAGCGACCCGCACTCAGCGTCTCAGCGCCTCGCGCTCAGCGTCTCAGCGCCTCGCACTCAGTATCTCAGCGCATCGCACTCAGCGTCTCAGCACCTCGCACTCAGCGCCTCGATCACAGCGTCTCAGATCCTCGCAATCAGCGGCTCAGCGCCTCGCACTCAGCTCCTCGCATTCAGCGTCTCAGATCCTCGCAATCAGCTTCTCAGCGCCTCGCACTCAGCGCCTCGAACTCAGCGTCTCAGCGCCTCGCACTCAGCGTCTCAGCGCCTCGCACTCAGCGTCTCAGCGCCTCGCACTCAGCGCCTCGAACTCAGCGTCTCAGCACCTCACCCTCAGCGCCTCGCCCTCTGCGACTCGCACTCAGCGTCGCAGCGCCTCGCACTCAGCGTCTCAGCGCCTCGCACTCAGCAACTCGAGCTCAGCGTCTCAGCGCCTCACCCTCAGCGACTCGCACTCAGCGTCGCAGCGCCTCGCACTCAGCACCTCGCACTCAGCGTCTCAGTGCCTCGAAACTCAGCGTCTCAGCACCTCGCACTCAGCGTCTCAACGCTTTGCACTCAGCATCTCAGCGCTTTGCACTCAGTATCTCAGCGCCTCGCGCTCAGATTCTCAGCGACTCGAGCTCAGTGTCTCAGCACCTCGCCCTCAGCGCCTCGCCCTCTGCGACTCGCACTCAGTGTCGCAGCGCCTCGCACTCAGCGTCACAGCGCCTCGCACTCAGCAACTCGAGCTCAGCGTCTCAGCGCCTCGCCCTCAGCGCCTCGCCCTCTGCGACTCACACTCAGCGTCGCAGCGCCTCGCACTCAGCGTCTCAGCGCCTCGCACTCAGCAACTCGAGCTCAGCGTCTCAGCGCCTCGCCCTCAGCGACTCGCACTCAGCATCTCAGCGCCTCGCACTCAGCGACTCGAGCTCAGTGTCTCAGCACCTCGCCCTCAGCGCCTCGCCCTCTGCGGCTCGCACTCAGCGTCGCAGCGCCTCGCACTCAGCGTCTCAGCGCCTCGCACTCAGCAACTCGAGCTCAGCGTCTCAGCGCCTCGCCCTCAGCGACTCGCACTCAGCGTCGCAGCGCCTCGCACTCAGCGCCTCGCAGTCAGCGTCTCAGCTCCTCGCACTCAGCGTCTCAGCTCCTCGCACTCAGCGTCTCGAACTCAGCGTCTCAGCGACCCGCACTCAGCGTCTCAGCGCCTCGCGCTCAGCGTCTCAGCGCCTCGCGCTCAGCGTCTCGGCGCCTTGCACTCAGCATCTCGGCGCCTTGCACTCAGCGCCTCGAACTCAGCGTCTCAGCGCCTCGCAATCAGCGTCTCAGTGCCTTGCACTCAGCGTCTCAGCGCTTCGCACTCAGCGTCTCAGCGCCTCGCACTCAGCGTCTCAGCGTCTCGCACTCAGCATCTCAGCGCCTTGCACTCAGCGTCTCAGCGCCTCGCACTCAGCGTCTCGCATTCAGCGTCTCAGCGCTTTGCACTGAGCGTCTCAGTGCCTCGCACTCAGCGTCTCAGCGCCTCACGCTCAGAGTCTCAGCGACTCGAGCTCAGCGTCTCATCGCCTCGCGCTCAGCGTCTCAGCGCCTCGCGCTCAGAGTCTCAGCGACTCGAGCTCAGCGTCTCAGCGCCTCGCCCTCAGCGACTCGCCCTCAGCGTCGCAGCGCCTTGCACTCAGCGTCTCAGCGCCTCGCACTCAGCATCTCAGTGCCTCGCCCTCAGCGTCTCGCACTCAGCATCTCAGCACCTCACACTCAGCATCTCGGCGCCTTGCACTCAGCATCTCGGCGCCTTGCACTCAGCGCCTCGAACTCAGCGTCTCAGCGCCTCGCAATCAGCGTCTCAGTGCCTCGCACTCAGCGTCTCAGCGCTTCGCACTCAGCGTCTCAGCGCCTCGCACTCAGCGTCTCAGCGTCTCGCACTCAGCATCTCAGCGCCTTGCACTCAGCGTCTCAGCGCCTCGCACTCAGCGTCTCGCATTCAGCGTCTCAGCGCTTTGCACTGAGCGTCTCAGCGCCTCGCACTCAGCGTCTCAGCGCCTCACACTCAGAGTCTCAGCGACTCGAGCTCAGCGTCTCAGCACCTCGCCCTCAGCGCCTCGCCCTCTGCGACTCGCACTCAGCGTCTCAGCGCCTCGCACTCAGCGTCTCAGCGCCTCGCACTCAGCGTCTCAGCGCCTCGCCCTCAGCGTCTCGCACTCAGCATCTCAGCACCTCACACTCAGCATCTCGGCGCCTTGCACTCAGCGTCTCGAACTCAGCGTCTCAGCTCCTCGTAATCAGCGTCTCAGTGCCTCGCAATCAGCGTCTCAGCGCTTCGCACTCAGCGTCTCAGTGCCTCGCACTCAGCGTCTCAGCGTCTCGCACTCAGCGTCTCAGCGCCTTGCACTCAGCGTCACAGCGCCTCGCACTCAGCGCCTCGCACTCAGCGTCTCAGCGCTTTGCACTCAGCGTCTCAGCGCCTCGCACTCAGCGTCTCAGCGCCTCGCGCTCAGAGTCTCAGCGACTCGAGCTCAGCGTCTCAGCACCTCGCACTCAGCGCCTCGAACTCAGCGTCTCAGATCCTCGCAATCAGCGTCTCAGCGCCTCGCACTCAGCTCCTCGCACTCAGCGTCTCAGATCCTCGCAATCAGCGTCTCAGCGCCTCGCACTCAGCGCCTCGAACTCAGCGTCTCAGCACCTCGCACTCAGCGTCTCAGCACCTCGCACTCAGCGTCTCAGCGCCTCGCACTCAGCGCCTCGAACTCAGCGTCTCAGCGCCTCGCACTCAGCGTCTCAGCGCCTCGCACTCAGCACCTCGAACTCAGCGTCTCAGCGCTTTGCACTCAGCGCCTCAGCGACCCGCACTCAGCGTCTCAGCGCCTCGCACTCAGCGTCTCAGCGCCTCGCACTCAGCGCCTCAGCGTCTCGCACTCAGCGTCTCATCGCCTCGCACTCAGAGTCTCAGCGTCTCGCACTCAGAGACTCAGCGTCTCGCACTCAGCTTCTGAGCGACTCACACTCAGCGCCTCGCACTCAGCGTCTCTGCGCCTCGCACTCAGCGTCTCAGCGCCTTGCCCACAGCGTCTCACACTCAGCATCTCGGCGCCTCGCACTCAGCGCCTCGAACTCAGCGTCTCAGCTCCTCGCAATCAGCGTCTCAGATCCTCGCAATCAGCGTCTCAGTGCCTCGCAATCAGCGTCTCAGCGCCTCGCACTCAGCGTCTCAGCTCCTCACACTCAGCGTCTCAGCACATCGCACTCAGCTTCTCGCACTCAGCGTCGCAGCGCCTCGCACTCAGCCCCCTCGCAGTCAGCGTCTCAGCTCCTCGCACTCAGCGTCTCAGATCCTCGCACTCAGCGTCTCAGCGCCTCGCACTCAGCGTCTCAGCTCCTCGCACTCCGCGTCACAGCACCTCAGCGACTGGCACTGAGTGCCTCGCACTCAGCGTCTCGGCGACTCGCACTCAGCGTCTCAGCGCCTCGCACTCAGCGTCTCAGCGTCTCGCACTCAGCGTCTCAGCTCCTCGCACTCAGCGTCTCAGCACATCGCACTCAGCTTCTCGCACTCAGCGTCTCAGCTCCTCGCACTCAGCGTCTCAGCACATCGCACTCAGCTTCTCGCACTCAGCGTCTCAGCGCCTCGCACTCAGCGTCTCAGCACCTCAGCGACTGGCACTGAGTGCCTCGCACTCAGCGTCTCGGCGACTCGCACTCAGCGTCTCAGCGCCTCGCACTCAGCGTCTCAGCGTCTCGCACTCAGCGTCTCAGCGCCTCGCACTCAGAGTCTTAGCGTCTCGCACTCAGAGACTCAGCGTCTCGCACTCAGCTTCTGAGCGACTCACACTCAGCGCCTCGCACTCAGCGTCTCAGCGCCTCGCACTCAGCGTCTCAGCGCCTTGCCCACAGCGTCTCACACTCAGCATCTCGGCGCCTCGCACTCAGCGCCTCGAACTCAGCGTCTCAGCTCCTCGCAATCAGCGTCTCAGATCCTCGCAATCAGCGTCTCAGTGCCTCGCAATCAGTATCTCAGCGCATCGCACTCAGCGTCTCAGCACCTCGCACTCAGCGCCTCGATCACAGCGTCTCAGATCCTCGCAATCAGCGGCTCAGCGCCTCGCACTCAGCTCCTCGCATTCAGCGTCTCAGATCCTCGCAATCAGCTTCTCAGCGCCTCGCACTCAGCGCCTCGAACTCAGCGTCTCAGCGCCTCGCACTCAGCGTCTCAGCGCCTCGCACTCAGCGTCTCAGCGCCTCGCACTCAGCGCCTCGAACTCAGCGTCTCAGCACCTCACCCTCAGCGCCTCGCCCTCAGCGACTCGCACTCAGCGTCGCAGCGCCTCGCACTCAGCGTCTCAGCGCCTCGCACTCAGCAACTCGAGCTCAGCGTCTCAGCGCCTCACCCTCAGCGACTCGCACTCAGCGTCGCAGCGCCTCGCACTCAGCACCTCGCACTCAGCGTCTCAGTGCCTCGAAACTCAGCGTCTCAGCACCTCGCACTCAGCGTCTCAACGCTTTGCACTCAGCATCTCAGCGCTTTGCACTCAGTATCTCAGCGCCTCGCGCTCAGATTCTCAGCGACTCGAGCTCAGTGTCTCAGCACCTCGCCCTCAGCGCCTCGCCCTCTGCGACTCGCACTCAGTGTCGCAGCGCCTCGCACTCAGCGTCACAGCGCCTCGCACTCAGCAACTCGAGCTCAGCGTCTCAGCGCCTCGCCCTCAGCGCCTCGCCCTCTGCGACTCACACTCAGCGTCGCAGCGCCTCGCACTCAGCGTCTCAGCGCCTCGCACTCAGCAACTCGAGCTCAGCGTCTCAGCGCCTCGCCCTCAGCGACTCGCACTCAGCATCTCAGCGCCTCGCACTCAGCGACTCGAGCTCAGTGTCTCAGCACCTCGCCCTCAGCGCCTCGCCCTCTGCGGCTCGCACTCAGCGTCGCAGCGCCTCGCACTCAGCGTCTCAGCGCCTCGCACTCAGCAACTCGAGCTCAGCGTCTCAGCGCCTCGCCCTCAGCGACTCGCACTCAGCGTCGCAGCGCCTCGCACTCAGCGCCTCGCAGTCAGCGTCTCAGCTCCTCGCACTCAGCGTCTCAGCTCCTCGCACTCAGCGTCTCGAACTCAGCGTCTCAGCGACCCGCACTCAGCGTCTCAGCACCTCGCGCTCAGCGTCTCAGCGCCTCGCGCTCAGCGTCTCAGCGCCTCGCGCTCAGCGTCTCATCGCCTCGCGCTCAGCGTCTCAGCGCCTCGCGCTCAGAGTCTCAGCGACTCGAGCTCAGCGTCTCAGCGCCTCGCCCTCAGCGACTCGCCCTCAGCGTCGCAGCGCCTTGCACTCAGCGTCTCAGCGCCTCGCACTCAGCATCTCGGCGCCTTGCACTCAGCATCTCGGCGCCTTGCACTCAGCGCCTCGAACTCAGCGT
Organism: Carcharodon carcharias; assembly: GCF_017639515.1. Classification (NCBI taxonomy): domain Eukaryota; kingdom Metazoa; phylum Chordata; class Chondrichthyes; order Lamniformes; family Lamnidae; genus Carcharodon; species Carcharodon carcharias. The sequence goes on along the minus strand of NC_054470.1, from coordinate 117,437,775 downwards.
CTCAGCGCCTCGCAATCAGCGTCTCAGTGCCTTGCACTCAGCGTCTCAGCGCTTCGCACTCAGCGTCTCAGCGCCTCGCACTCAGCGTCTCAGCGTCTCGCACTCAGCATCTCAGCGCCTTGCACTCAGCGTCTCAGCGCCTCGCACTCAGCGTCTCGCATTCAGCGTCTCAGCGCTTTGCACTGAGCGTCTCAGCGCCTCGCACTCAGCGTCTCAGCGCCTCACGCTCAGAGTCTCAGCGACTCGAGCTCAGCGTCTCATCGCCTCGCGCTCAGCGTCTCAGCGCCTCGCGCTCAGAGTCTCAGCGACTCGAGCTCAGCGTCTCAGCGCCTCGCCCTCAGCGACTCGCCCTCAGCGTCGCAGCGCCTTGCACTCAGCGTCTCAGCGCCTCGCACTCAGCATCTCAGTGCCTCGCCCTCAGCGTCTCGCACTCAGCATCTCAGCACCTCACACTCAGCATCTCGGCGCCTTGCACTCAGCATCTCGGCGCCTTGCACTCAGCGCCTCGAACTCAGCGTCTCAGCGCCTCGCAATCAGCGTCTCAGTGCCTCGCACTCAGCGTCTCAGCGCTTCGCACTCAGCGTCTCAGCGCCTCGCACTCAGCGTCTCAGTGTCTCGCACTCAGCATCTCAGCGCCTTGCACTCAGCGTCTCAGCGCCTCGCACTCAGCGTCTCGCATTCAGCGTCTCAGCGCTTTGCACTGAGCGTCTCAGCGCCTCGCACTCAGCGTCTCAGCGCCTCACACTCAGAGTCTCAGCGACTCGAGCTCAGCGTCTCAGCACCTCGCCCTCAGCGCCTCGCCCTCTGCGACTCGCACTCAGCGTCTCAGCGCCTCGCACTCAGCGTCTCAGCGCCTCGCACTCAGCGTCTCAGCGCCTCGCCCTCAGCGTCTCGCACTCAGCATCTCAGCACCTCACACTCAGCATCTCGGCGCCTTGCACTCAGCGTCTCGAACTCAGCGTCTCAGCTCCTCGTAATCAGCGTCTCAGTGCCTCGCAATCAGCGTCTCAGCGCTTCGCACTCAGCGTCTCAGTGCCTCGCACTCGGCGTCTCAGCGCTTCGCACTCAGCGTCTCAGTGCCTCGCACTCAGCGTCTCAGCGTCTCGCACTCAGCGTCTCAGCGCCTTGCACTCAGCGTCACAGCGCCTCGCACTCAGCGCCTCGCACTCAGCGTCTCAGCGCTTTGCACTCAGCGTCTCAGCGCCTCGCACTCAGCGTCTCAGCGCCTCGCGCTCAGAGTCTCAGCGACTCGAGCTCAGCGTCTCAGCACCTCGCACTCAGCGCCTCGAACTCAGCGTCTCAGATCCTCGCAATCAGCGTCTCAGCGCCTCGCACTCAGCTCCTCGCACTCAGCGTCTCAGATCCTCGCAATCAGCGTCTCAGCGCCTCGCACTCAGCGCCTCGAACTCAGCGTCTCAGCGCCTCGCACTCAGCGTCTCAGCACCTCGCACTCAGCGTCTCAGCGCCTCGCACTCAGCGCCTCGAACTCAGCGTCTCAGCGCCTCGCACTCAGCGTCTCAGCGCCTTGCCCACAGCGTCTCACACTCAGCATCTCGGCGCCTCGCACTCAGCGCCTCGAACTCAGCGTCTCAGCTCCTCGCAATCAGCGTCTCAGATCCTCGCAATCAGCGTCTCAGTGCCTCGCAATCAGCGTCTCAGCGCCTCGCACTCAGCGTCTCAGCACCTCGCACTCAGCGTCTCAGCGCCTCGCACTCAGCGCCTCGAACTCAGCGTCTCAGCGCCTCGCACTCAGCGTCTCAGCGCCTCGCACTCAGCACCTCGAACTCAGCGTCTCAGCGCTTTGCACTCAGCGCCTCAGCGACCCGCACTCAGCGTCTCAGCGCCTCGCACTCAGCGTCTCAGCGCCTCGCACTCAGCGTCTCAGCGTCTCGCACTCAGCGTCTCATCGCCTCGCACTCAGAGTCTCAGCGTCTCGCACTCAGAGACTCAGCGTCTCGCACTCAGCTTCTGAGCGACTCACACTCAGCGCCTCGCACTCAGCGTCTCTGCGCCTCGCACTCAGCGTCTCAGCGCCTTGCCCACAGCGTCTCACACTCAGCATCTCGGCGCCTCGCACTCAGCGCCTCGAACTCAGCGTCTCAGCTCCTCGCAATCAGCGTCTCAGATCCTCGCAATCAGCGTCTCAGTGCCTCGCAATCAGCGTCTCAGCGCCTCGCACTCAGCGTCTCAGCTCCTCACACTCAGCGTCTCAGCACATCGCACTCAGCTTCTCGCACTCAGCGTCGCAGCGCCTCGCACTCAGCCCCTCGCAGTCAGCGTCTCAGCTCCTCGCACTCAGCGTCTCAGATCCTCGCACTCAGCGTCTCAGCGCCTCGCACTCAGCGTCTCAGCTCCTCGCACTCCGTGTCTCAGCACCTCAGCGACTGGCACTGAGTGCCTCGCACTCAGCGTCTCGGCGACTCGCACTCAGCGTCTCAGCACATCGCACTCAGCTTCTCGCACTCAGCGTCTCAGCTCCTCGCACTCAGCGTCTCAGCACATCGCACTCAGCTTCTCGCACTCAGCGTCTCAGCGCCTCGCACTCAGCGTCTCAGCACCTCAGCGACTGGCACTGAGTGCCTCGCACTCAGCGTCTCGGCGACTCGCACTCAGCGTCTCAGCGCCTCGCACTCAGCGTCTCAGCGTCTCGCACTCAGCGTCTCAGCGCCTCGCACTCAGAGTCTTAGCGTCTCGCACTCAGAGACTCAGCGTCTCGCACTCAGCTTCTGAGCGACTCACACTCAGCGCCTCGCACTCAGCGTCTCAGCGCCTCGCACTCAGCGTCTCAGCGCCTTGCCCACAGCGTCTCACACTCAGCATCTCGGCGCCTCGCACTCAGCGCCTCGAACTCGGCGTCTCAGCTCCTCGCAATCAGCGTCTCAGATCCTCGCAATCAGCGTCTCAGTGCCTCGCAATCAGTGTCTCAGCGCCTTGCACTCAGCGTCTCAGCACCTCGCACACAGCATCTCAGCGCATCGCACTCAGCGTCTCAGCACCTCGCACTCAGCGCCTCGATCTCAGCGTCTCAGATCCTCGCAATCAGCGGCTCAGCGCCTCGCACTCAGCTCCTCGCATTCAGCGTCTCAGATCCTCGCAATCAGCTTCTCAGCGCCTCGCACTCAGCGCCTCGAACTCAGCGTCTCAGCGCCTCGCACTCAGCGTCTCAGCGCCTCGCACTCAGCGCCTCGAACTCAGCGTCTCAGCACCTCACCCTCAGCGCCTCGCCCTCTGCGACTCGCACTCAGCGTCGCAGCGCCTCGCACTCAGCGTCTCAGCGCCTCGCACTCAGCAACTCGAGCTCAGCATCTCAGCGCCTCACCCTCAGCGACTCGCACTCAGTGTCGCAGCGCCTCGCACTCAGCACCTCGCACTCAGCGTCTCAGTGCCTCGAAACTCAGCGTCTCAGCACCTCGCACTCAGCGTCTCAACGCTTTGCACTCAGCATCTCAGCGCTTTGCACTCAGTATCTCAGCGCCTCGCGCTCAGATTCTCAGCGACTCGAGCTCAGTGTCTCAGCACCTCGCCCTCAGCGCCTCGCCCTCTGCGACTCGCACTCAGTGTCGCAGCGCCTCTCACTCAGCGTCTCAGCGCCTCGCACTCAGCAACTCGAGCTCAGCGTCTCAGCGCCTCGCCCTCAGCGCCTCGCCCTCTGCGACTCACACTCAGCGTCGCAGCGCCTCGCACTCAGCATCTCAGCGCCTCGCACTCAGCAACTCGAGCTCAGCGTCTCAGCGCCTCGCCCTCAGCGACTCGCACTCAGCATCTCAGCGCCTCGCACTCAGCGACTCGAGCTCAGTGTCTCAGCACCTCGCCCTCAGCACCTCGCCCTCTGCGGCTCGCACTCAGCGTCGCAGCGCCTCGCACTCAGCGTCTCAGCGCCTCGCACTCAGCAACTCGAGCTCAGCGTCTCAGCGCCTCGCCCTCAGCGACTCGCACTCAGCGTCGCAGCACCTCGCACTCAGCGCCTCGCAGTCAGCGTCTCAGCTCCTCGCCCTCAGCGTCTCGAACTCAGCGTCTCAGCGACCCGCACTCAGCGTCTCAGCGCCTCGCGCTCAGCGTCTCAGCGCCTCGCGCTCAGCGTCTCAGCGCCTCGCGCTCAGCGTCTCATCGCCTCGCGCTCAGCGTCTCAGCGCCTCGCGCTCAGAGTCTCAGCGACTCGAGCTCAGCGTCTCAGCGCCTCGCCCTCAGCTACTCGCCCTCAGCGTCGCAGCGCCTTGCACTCAGCGTCTCAGCGCCTCGCACTCAGCATCTCGGCGCCTTGCACTCAGCATCTCGGCGCCTTGCACTCAGCGCCTCGAACTCAGCGTCTCAGCGCCTCGCCCTCAGCGACTCGCCCTCAGCGTCGCAGCGCCTTGCACTCAGCGTCTCAGCACCTCACACTCAGCATCTCGGCGCCTTGCACTCAGCATCTCGGCGCCTTGCACTCAGCGCCTCAAACTCAGCGTCTCAGCGCCTCGCAAACAGCGTCTCAGTGCCTTGCACTCAGCGTCTCAGCGCTTCGCACTCAGCGTCTCAGCGTCTCGCACTCAGCATCTCAGCGCCTTGCACTCAGCGTCTCAGCGCCTCGCACTCAGCGTCTCGCATTCAGCGTCTCAGCGCTTTGCACTGAGCGTCTCAGCGCCTCGCACTCAGCGTCTCAGCGCCTCACGCTCAGAGTCTCAGCGACTCGAGCTCAGCGTCTCAGCACCTCGCCCTCAGCGCCTCGCCCCCTGCGACTCGCACTCAGCGTCTCAGCGCCTCGCACTCAGCGTCTCAGCGCCTCGCACTCAGCGTCTCAGCGCCTCGCCCTCAGCGTCTCGCACTCAGCATCTCAGCACCTCACACTCAGCATCTCGGCGCCTTGCACTCAGCGTCTCGAACTCAGCGTCTCAGCTCCTCGTAATCAGCGTCTCAGTGCCTCGCAATCAGCGTCTCAGCGCTTCGCACTCAGCGTCTCAGTGCCTCGCACTCAGCGTCTCAGCGTCTCGCACTCAGCGTCTCAGCGCCTTGCACTCAGCGTCACAGCGCCTCGCACTCAGCGCCTCGCACTCAGCGTCTCAGCGCTTTGCACTCAGCGTCTCAGCGCCTCGCACTCAGCGTCTCAGCGCCTCGCGCTCAGAGTCTCAGCGACTCGAGCTCAGCGTCTCAGCACCTCGCACTCAGCGCCTCGAACTCAGCGTCTCAGATCCTCGCAATCAGCGTCTCAGCGCCTCGCACTCAGCTCCTCGCACTCAGCGTCTCAGATCCTCGCAATCAGCGTCTCAGCGCCTCGCACTCAGCGCCTCGAACTCAGCGTCTCAGCGCCTCGCACTCAGCGTCTCAGCACCTCGCACTCAGCGTCTCAGCGCCTCGCACTCAGCGCCTCGAACTCAGCGTCTCAGCGCCTCGCACTCAGCGTCTCAGCGCCTCGCACTCAGCACCTCGAACTCAGCGTCTCAGCGCTTTGCACTCAGCGCCTCAGCGACCCGCACTCAGCGTCTCAGCGCCTCGCACTCAGCGTCTCAGCGCCTCGCACTCAGCGTCTCAGCGTCTCGCACTCAGCGTCTCATCGCCTCGCACTCAGAGTCTCAGCGTCTCGCACTCAGAGACTCAGCGTCTCGCACTCAGCTTCTGAGCGACTCACACTCAGCGCCTCGCACTCAGCGTCTCTGCGCCTCGCACTCAGCGTCTCAGCGCCTTGCCCACAGCGTCTCACACTCAGCATCTCGGCGCCTCGCACTCAGCGCCTCGAACTCAGCGTCTCAGCTCCTCGCAATCAGCGTCTCAGATCCTCGCAATCAGCGTCTCAGTGCCTCGCAATCAGCGTCTCAGCGCCTCGCACTCAGCGTCTCAGCACCTCGCACTCAGCGTCTCAGCGCCTCGCACTCAGCGCCTCGAACTCAGCGTCTCAGCGCCTCGCACTCAGCGTCTCAGCGCCTCGCACTCAGCACCTCGAACTCAGCGTCTCAGCGCTTAGCACTCAGCGCCTCAGCGACCCGCACTCAGCGTCTCAGCGCCTCGCACTCAGCGTCTCAGCGCCTCGCACTCAGCGTCTCAGCGTCTCGCACTCAGCGTCTCATCGCCTCGCACTCAGAGTCTCAGCGTCTCGCACTCAGAGACTCAGCGTCTCGCACTCAGCTTCTGAGCGACTCACACTCAGCGCCTCGCACTCAGCGTCTCTGCGCCTCGCACTCAGCGTCTCAGCGCCTTGCCCACAGCGTCTCACACTCAGCATCTCGGCGCCTCGCACTCAGCGCCTCGAACTCAGCGTCTCAGCTCCTCGCAATCAGCATCTCAGATCCTCGCAATCAGCATCTCAGTGCCTCGCAATCAGCGTCTCAGCGCCTCGCACTCAGCGTCTCAGCTCCTCACACTCAGCGTCTCAGCACATCGCACTCAGCTTCTCGCACTCAGCGTCGCAGCGCCTCGCACTCAGCCCCTCGCAGTCAGCGTCTCAGCTCCTCGCACTCAGCGTCTCAGATCCTCGGACTCAGCGTCTCAGCGCCTCGCACTCAGCGTCTCAGCTCCTCGCACTCCGTGTCTCAGCACCTCAGCGACTGGCACTGAGTGCCTCGCACTCAGCGTCTCGGCGACTCGCACTCAGCGTCTCAGCACATCGCACTCAGCTTCTCGCACTCAGCGTCTCAGCTCCTCGCACTCAGCGTCTCAGCACATCGCACTCAGCTTCTCGCACTCAGCGTCTCAGCGCCTCGCACTCAGCGTCTCAGCACCTCAGCGACTGGCACTGAGTGCCTCGCACTCAGCGTCTCGGCGACTCGCACTCAGCGTCTCAGCGCCTCGCACTCAGCGTCTCAGCGTCTCGCACTCAGCGTCTCAGCGCCTCGCACTCAGAGTCTTAGCGTCTCGCACTCAGAGACTCAGCGTCTCGCACTCAGCTTCTGAGCGACTCACACTCAGCGCCTCGCACTCAGCGTCTCAGCGCCTCGCGCTCAGCGTCTCAGCGCCTCGCGCTCAGCGTCTCAGCGCCTCGCGCTCAGCGTCTCATCGCCTCGCGCTCAGCGTCTCAGCGCCTCGCGCTCAGAGTCTCAGCGACTCGAGCTCAGCGTCTCAGCGCCTCGCCCTCAGCGACTCGCCCTCAGCGTCGCAGCGCCTTGCACTCAGCGTCTCAGCGCCTCGCACTCAGCATCTCAGTGCCTCGCCCTCAGCGTCTCGCACTCAGCATCTCAGCACCTCACACTCAGCATCTCGGCGCCTTGCACTCAGCATCTCGGCGCCTTGCACTCAGCGCCTCGAACTCAGCGTCTCAGCGCCTCGCAATCAGCGTCTCAGTGCCTCGCACTCAGCGTCTCAGCGCTTCGCACTCAGCGTCTCAGCGCCTCGCACTCAGCGTCTCAGCGTCTCGCACTCAGCATCTCAGCGCCTTGCACTCAGCGTCTCAGCGCCTCGCACTCAGCGTCTCGCATTCAGCGTCTCAGCGCTTTGCACTGAGCGTCTCAGCGCCTCGCACTCAGCGTCTCAGCGCCTCACACTCAGAGTCTCAGCGACTCGAGCTCAGCGTCTCAGCACCTCGCCCTCAGCGCCTCACCCTCTGCGACTCGCACTCAGCGTCTCAGCGCCTCGCACTCAGCGTCTCAGCGCCTCGCACTCAGCGTCTCAGCGCCTCGCCCTCAGCGTCTCGCACTCAGCATCTCAGCACCTCACACTCAGCATCTCGGCGCCTTGCACTCAGCGTCTCGAACTCAGCGTCTCAGCTCCTCGTAATCAGCGTCTCAGTGCCTCGCAATCAGCGTCTCAGCGCTTCGCACTCAGCGTCTCAGTGCCTCGCACTCAGCGTCTCAGCGTCTCGCACTCAGCGTCTCAGCGCCTTGCACTCAGCGTCACAGCGCCTCGCACTCAGCGCCTCGCACTCAGCGTCTCAGCGCTTTGCACTCAGCGTCTCAGCGCCTCGCACTCAGCGTCTCAGCGCCTCGCGCTCAGAGTCTCAGCGACTCGAGCTCAGCGTCTCAGCACCTCGCACTCAGCGCCTCGAACTCAGCGTCTCAGATCCTCGCAATCAGCGTCTCAGCGCCTCGCACTCAGCTCCTCGCACTCAGCGTCTCAGATCCTCGCAATCAGCGTCTCAGCGCCTCGCACTCAGCGCCTCGAACTCAGCGTCTCAGCGACCCGCACTCAGCGTCTCAGCGCCTCGCACTCAGCGTCTCAGCGCCTCGCACTCAGCGTCTCAGCGTCTCGCACTCAGCGTCTCATCGCCTCGCACTCAGAGTCTCAGCGTCTCGCACTCAGAGACTCAGCGTCTCGCACTCAGCTTCTGAGCGACTCACACTCAGCGCCTCGCACTCAGCGTCTCTGCGCCTCGCACTCAGCGTCTCAGCGCCTTGCCCACAGCGTCTCACACTCAGCATCTCGGCGCCTCGCACTCAGCGCCTCGAACTCAGCGTCTCAGCTCCTCGCAATCAGCGTCTCAGATCCTCGCAATCAGCGTCTCAGTGCCTCGCAATCAGCGTCTCAGCGCCTCGCACTCAGCGTCTCAGCTCCTCACACTCAGCGTCTCAGCACATCGCACTCAGCTTCTCGCACTCAGCGTCGCAGCGCCTCGCACTCAGCCCCTCGCAGTCAGCGTCTCAGCTCCTCGCACTCAGCGTCTCAGATCCTCGCACTCAGCGTCTCAGCGCCTCGCACTCAGCGTCTCAGCTCCTCGCACTCCGTGTCTCAGCACCTCAGCGACTGGCACTGAGTGCCTCGCACTCAGCGTCTCGGCGACTCGCACTCAGCGTCTCAGCACATCGCACTCAGCTTCTCGCACTCAGCGTCTCAGCTCCTCGCACTCAGCGTCTCAGCACATCGCACTCAGCTTCTCGCACTCAGCGTCTCAGCGCCTCGCACTCAGCGTCTCAGCACCTCAGCGACTGGCACTGAGTGCCTCGCACTCAGCGTCTCGGCGACTCGCACTCAGCGTCTCAGCGCCTCGCACTCAGCGTCTCAGCGTCTCGCACTCAGCGTCTCAGCGCCTCGCACTCAGAGTCTTAGCGTCTCGCACTCAGAGACTCAGCGTCTCGCACTCAGCTTCTGAGCGACTCACACTCAGCGCCTCGCACTCAGCGTCTCAGCGCCTCGCACTCAGCGTCTCAGCGCCTTGCCCACAGCGTCTCACACTCAGCATCTCGGCGCCTCGCACTCAGCGCCTCGAACTCAGCGTCTCAGCTCCTCGCAATCAGCGTCTCAGATCCTCGCAATCAGCGTCTCAGTGCCTCGCAATCAGTGTCTCAGTGCCTCGCACTCAGCGCCTCAGCGCCTTGCACTCAGCGTCTCAGCACCTCGCACACAGCATCTCAGCGCATCGCACTCAGCGTCTCAGCACCTCGCACTCAGCGCCTCGATCTCAGCGTCTCAGATCCTCGCAATCAGCGGCTCAGCGCCTCGCACTCAGCTCCTCGCATTCAGCGTCTCAGATCCTCGCAATCAGCTTCTCAGCGCCTCGCACTCAGCGCCTCGAACTCAGCGTCTCAGCGCCTCGCACTCAGCGTCTCAGCGCCTCGCACTCAGCGTCTCAGCGCCTCGCACTCAGCATCTCAGCGCCTCGCACTCAGCGCCTCGAACTCAGCGTCTCAGCACCTCACCCTCAGCGCCTCGCCCTCTGCGACTCGCACTCAGCGTCGCAGCGCCTCGCACTCAGCGTCTCAGCGCCACGCACTCAGCAACTCGAGCTCAGCGTCTCAGCGCCTCGCCCTCAGCGACTCGCACTCAGCGTCGCAGCGCCTCGCACTCAGCGCCTCGCACTCAGCGTCTCAGTGCCTCGAAACTCAGCGTCTCAGCACCTCGCACTCAGCGTCTCAACGCTTTGCACTCAGCATCTCAGCGCTTTGCACTCAGTATCTCAGCGCCTCGCGCTCAGATTCTCAGCGACTCGAGCTCAGTGTCTCAGCACCTCGCCCTCAGCGCCTCGCCCTCTGCGACTCGCACTCAGTGTCGCAGCGCCTCGCACTCAGCGTCTCAGCGCCTCGCACTCAGCAACTCGAGCTCAGCGTCTCAGCGCCTCGCCCTCAGCGCCTCGCCCTCTGCGACTCACACTCAGCGTCGCAGCCCCTCGCACTCAGCGTCTCAGCGCCTTGCACTCAGCAACTCGAGCTCAGCGTCTCAGCGCCTCGCCCTCAGCGACTCGCACTCAGCGTCTCAGCGCCTTGCACTCAGCGACTCGAGCTCAGTGTCTCAGCACCTCGCCCTCAGCGCCTCGCCCTCTGCGGCTCGCACTCAGCGTCGCAGCGCCTCGCACTCAGCGTCTCAGCGCCTCGCACTCAGCAACTCGAGCTCAGCGTCTCAGCGCCTCGCCCTCAGCGACTCGCAATCAGCGCCGCAGCGCCTCGCACTCAGCGCCTCGCAGTCAGCGTCTCAGCTCCTCGCACTCAGCGTCTCAGCTCCTCGCACTCAGCGTCTCGAACTCAGCGTCTCAGCGCCTCGCGCTCAGCGTCTCATCGCCTCGCGCTCAGCGTCTCAGCGCCTCGCGCTCAGAGTCTCAGCGACTCGAGCTCAGCGTCTCAGCGCCTCGCCCTCAGCGACTCGCCCTCAGCGTCGCAGCGCCTCGCACTCAGCGTCTCAGCGCCTCGCACTCAGCATCTCAGTGCCTTGCCCTCAGCGTCTCGCACTCAGCATCTCAGCACCTCACACTCAGCATCTCGGCGCCTTGCACTCAGCATCTCGGCGCCTTGCACTCAGCGCCTCGAACTCAGCGTCTCAGCGCCTCGCAATCAGCGTCTCAGTGCCTCGCAATCAGCGTCTCAGCGCTTCGCACTCAGCGTCTCAGCGCCTCGCACTCAGCGTCTCAGCGTCTCGCACTCAGCATCTCAGCGCCTTGCACTCAGCGTCTCAGCGCCTCGCACTCAGCGTCTCGCACTCAGCGTCTCAGCGCTTTGCACTGAGCGTCTCAGCGCCTCGCACTCAGCGTCTCAGCGCCTCACGCTCAGAGTCTCAGCGACTCGAGCTCAGCGTCTCAGCACCTCGCCCTCAGCGCCTCGCCCTCTGCGACTCGCACTCAGCGTCTCAGCGCCTCGCACTCAGCGTCTCAGCGCCTCGCACTCAGCGTCTCAGCGCCTCGCCCTCAGCGTCTCGCACTCAGCATCTCAGCACCTCACACTCAGCATCTCGGCGCCTTGCACTCAGCGTCTCGAACTCAGCGTCTCAGCTCCTCGTAATCAGCGTCTCAGTGCCTCGCAATCAGCGTCTCAGCGCTTCGCAATCAGCGTCTCAGTGCCTCGCACTCAGCGTCTCAGCGTCTCGCACTCAGCGCCTCGCACTCAGCGTCTCAGCGCTTTGCACTCAGCGTCTCAGCGCCTCGCACTCAGCGTCTCAGCGCCTCGCGCTCAGAGTCTCAGCGACTCGAGCTCAGCGTCTCAGCACCTCGCACTCAGCGCCTCGAACTCAGCGTCTCAGATCCTCGCAATCAGCGTCTCAGCGCCTCGCACTCAGCTCCTCGCACTCAGCGTCTCAGATCCTCGCAATCAGCGTCTCAGCGCCTCGCACTCAGCGCCTCGAACTCAGCGTCTCAGCGCCTCGCACTCAGCGTCTCAGCACCTCGCACTCAGCGTCTCAGCGCCTCGCACTCAGCGCCTCGAACTCAGCGTCTCAGCACCTCGCACTCAGCGTCTCAGCGCCTCGCACTCAGCGCCTCGAACTCAGCGTCTCAGCGCCTCGCACTCAGCGTCTCAGCGCCTCGCACTTAGCGCCTCGAACTCAGCGTCTCAGCGCTTTGCACTCAGCGCCTCAGCAACCCGCACTCAGCTTCTCAGCGACCCGCACTCCTCGTCTCAGCGCCTCGCACTCAGCGCCTCGAACTCAGCGTCTCAGCGCTTCGCACTCAGCGTCTCAGCGACCCGCACTCAGCAACTCGAGCTCAGCGTCTCAGCGCCTCGCCCTCAGCGACTCGCACTCAGCGTCGCAGCGCCTCGCACTCAGCGCCTCGCAGTCAGCGTCTCAGCTCCTCGCACTCAGCGTCTCAGCTCCTCGCACTCAGCGTCTCAGCTCCTCGCACTCAGCGTCTCAGCGCCTCGCACTCAGCGTCTCAGCGCCTCGCACTCAGCGTCTCAGCGCCTCGCACTCAGCAACTCGAGCTCAGCGTCTCAGCGCCTCGCGCTCAGCGCCTCGCCCTCTGCGACTTACACTCAGCGTCGCAGCGCCTCGCACTCAGCGTCTCAGCGCCTCGCACTCAGCACCTCGAGCTCAGCGTCTCAGCGCCTCGCCCTCAGCGACTCGCACTCAGCGTCTCAGCGCCTCGCACTCAGCGACTCAAGCTCAGTGTCTCAGCACCTCGCCCTCAGCGCCTCGCCCTCTGCGACTCGCACTCAGCGTCGCAGCGCCTCACACTCAGCGTCTCGGCGCCTCGCACTCAACAACTCGAGCTCAGCGTCTCAGCTCCTCGCCCTCAGCGACTCACACTCAGCGTCGCAGCGCCTCGCACTCAGCGCCTCACAGTCAGCGTCTCAGCTCCTCGCACTCAGCGTCTCAGCTCCTCGTACTCAGCGTCTCAGCGCCTCGCACTCAGCGTCTCAGCTCCTCGCACTCAGCGTCTCGGTGACTCGCACTCAGCGTCTCAGCGCCTCGCACTCAGAGCCTCAGCGCCTCGCACTCAGAGACTCATCGTCTCGCACTCAGCTTCTGAGCGACTCACACTCAGCGCCTCGCAGTCAGCGTCTCAGCGCCTCCCACTCAGCGTCTCAGCGCCTCGCCCACAGCGTCTCAAACTCAGCATCTCGGCGCCTCGCACTCAGCGCCTCGAACTCAGCGTCTCAGCTCCTCGCATTCAGCGTCTCAGATCCTCGCAATCAGCGTCTCCGTGCCTCGCACTCAGCGTCTCAGCGCCTTGCACTCAGCGTCTCAGCACCTCACACTCAGAATCTCAGCGCCTCGCACTCAGCGTCTCAGTGCCTCGCACTCAGCGTCTCAGCGCTTTGCACTCAGCATCTCAGCGCTTTGCACTCAGTATCTCAGCGCCTCGCGCTCAGATTCTCAGCGACTCGAGCTCAGTGTCTCAGCACCTCGCCCTCAGCACCTCGCCCTCTGCGACTCGCACTCAGCGTCGCAGCGCCTCGCACTCAGCGTCTCAGCGCCTCGCACTCAGCAACTCGAGCTCAGCGTCTCAGCGCCTCGCCCTCAGCGACTCGCACTCAGCGTCTCAGTGCCTCGCACTCAGCGACTCGAGCTCAGTGTCTCAGCACCTCGCCCTCAGCGACTCGCACTCAGCGTCGCAGCGCCTCGCACTCAGCGCCTCGCACTCAGCGTCTCAACTCCTCGCACTCAGCGTCTCAGCTCCTCGCACTCAGCGTCTCAGCTCATCGCACTCAGCGTCTCAGCGCCTCGCACTCAGCATCTCAGCACTTTGCACTCAGCATCTCAGCGCTTTGCACTCAGCGTCGCAGCGCCTCGCACTCAGTGTCTCGGCGCCTCGCACTCAACAACTCGAGCTCAGCGTCTCAGCGCCTCGCCCTCAGCGACTCACACTCAGCGTCGCAGCGCCTCGCACTCAGCGCCTCACAGTCTGCGTCTCAGCTCCTCGCACTCAGCGTCTCAGCTCCTTGTACTCAGCGTCTCAGCGCCTCGCACTCAGCGTCTCAGCTCCTCGCACTCAGCGTCTCAGCACATCGCACTCAGCTTCTCGCACTCAGCGTCTCAGTGCCTCGCACTCAGCGTCTCGGCGACTCGCACTCAGCGTCTCAGCGCCTCGCACTCAGAGACTCATCGTCTCGCACTCAGAGACTCATCGTCTCGCACTCAGCTTCTGAGCGACTCACACTCAGCGCCTCGCAGTCAGCGTCTCAGCGCCTCCCACTCAGCGTCTCAGCGCCTCGCCCACAGCGTCTCAAACTCAGCATCTCGGCGCCTCGCACTCAGCGCCTCGAACTCAGCGTCTCAGCTCCTCGCATTCAGCGTCTCAGATCCTCGCAATCAGCGTCTCAGTGCCTCGCACTCAGCGTCTCAGCGCCTTGCACTCAGCGTCTCAGCACCTCACACTCAGAATCTCAGCGCCTCGCACTCAGCGTCTCAGTGCCTCGCACTCAGCGTCTCAGCGCTTTGCACTCAGCATCTCAGCGCTTTGCACTCAGTATCTCAGCGCCTCGCGCTCAGATTCTCAGCGACTCGAGCTCAGTGTCTCAGCACCTCGCCCTCAGCACCTCGCCCTCTGCGACTCGCACTCAGCGTCGCAGCGCCTCGCACTCAGCGTCTCAGCGCCTCGCACTCAGCAACTCGAGCTCAGCGTCTCAGCGCCTCGCCCTCAGCGACTCGCACTCAGCGTCTCAGTGCCTCGCACTCAGCGACTCGAGCTCAGTGTCTCAGCACCTCGCCCTCAGCGCCTCGCCCTCAGCGACTCGCACTCAGCGTCGCAGCGCCTCGCACTCAGCGCCTCGCACTCAGCGTCTCAGCTCCTCGCACTCAGCGTCTCAGCTCCTCGCACTCAGCGTCTCAGCTCATCGCACTCAGCGTCTCAGCGCCTCGCACTCAGCATCTCAGCACTTTGCACTCAGCATCTCAGCGCTTTGCACTCAGCGTCGCAGCGCCTTGCACTCAGCGTCTCAGCGCCTCGCACTCAGCAACTCGAGCTCAGCGTCTCAGCGCCTCGCCCTCAGCGACTCACACTCAGCGTCGCAGCGCCTCGCACTCAGCGCCTCGCAGTCAGCGTCTCAGCTCCTCGCACTCAGCGTCTCAGCTCCTCGCACTCAGCGTCTCAGCTCCTCGCACTCAGCGTCTCAGCACATCGCACTCAGCTTCTCGCACTCAGCGTCTCAGCGCCTCGCACTCAGCGTCTCAGCACCTCAGCGACTGGCACTCAGTGCCTCGCACTCAGCGTCTCGGCGACTCGCACTCAGCGTCTCAGCGCCTCGCACTCAGCGTCTCAGCGCCTCGCACTCAGCGTCTCAGCGCCTCGCCCTCAGCGTCTTGCACTCAGCATCTCAGCACCTCACACTCAGCATCTCGGCGCCTTGCACTCAGCGTCTGGAACTCAGCGTCTCAGCTCCTCGTAATCAGCGTCTCAGTGCCTCGCACTCAGCGTCTCAGCGCTTCGCACTCAGCGTCTCAGTGCCTCGCACTCAGCGTCTCAGCGTCTCGCACTCAGCGTCTCAGCGCCTTGCACTCAGCGTCACAGCGCCTCGCACTCAGCGCCTCGCACTCAGCGTCTCAGCGCTTTGCACTCAGCGTCTCAGCGCCTCGCACTCAGCGTCTCAGCGCCTCGCGCTCAGAGTCTCAGCGACTCGAGCTCAGCGTCTCAGCACCTCGCACTCAGCGCCTCGAACTCAGCGTCTCAGATCCTCGCAATCAGCGTCTCAGCGCCTCGCACTCAGCTCCTCGCACTCAGCGTCTCAGATCCTCGCAATCAGCGTCTCAGCGCCTCGCACTCAGCGCCTCGAACTCAGCGTCTCAGCGCCTCGCACTCAGCGTCTCAGCGCCTCGCACTCAGCGTCTCAGCGCCTCGCACTCAGCGCCTCGAACTCAGCGTCGCAGCGCCTCGCACTCAGCGTCTCAGCGCTTTGCACTCAGCGCCTCAGCGACCCGCACTCAGCGTCTCAGCGACCCGCACTCAGCGTCTCAGCGCCTCGCACACAGCGCCTCGAACTCAGCGTCTCAGCGCTTCGCACTCAGCGTCTCAGCGACCCGCACTCAGCAACTCGAGCTCAGCGTCTCAGCGCCTCGCCCTCAGCGACTCGCACTCAGCGTCGCAGCGCCTCGCACTCAGCGCCTCGCAGTCAGCGTCTCAGCTCCTCGCACTCAGCGTCTCAGCTCCTCGCACTCAGCGTCTCAGCTCCTCGCACTCAGCGTCTCAGCGCCTCGCACTCAGCGTCTCAGCGCCTCGCACTCAGCGTCTCAGCGCCTCGCACTCAGCAACTCGAGCTCAGCGTCTCAGCGCCTCGCGCTCAGCGCCTCGCCCTCTGCGACTCACACTCAGCGTCGCAGCGCCTCGCACTCAGCGTCTCAGCGCCTCGCACTCAGCACCTCGAGCTCAGCGTCTCAGCGCCTCGCCCTCAGCGACTCGCACTCAGCGTCTCAGCGCCTCGCACTCAGCGACTCGAGCTCAGTGTCTCAGCACCTCGCCCTCAGCGCCTCGCCTTCTGCGACTCGCACTCAGCGTCGCAGCGCCTCGCACTCAGCGTCTCGGCGCCTCGCACTCAACAACTCGAGCTCAGCGTCTCAGCGCCTCGCCCTCAGCGACTCACACTCAGCGTCGCAGCGCCTCGCACTCAGCGCCTCACAGTCAGCGTCTCAGCTCCTCGCACTCAGCTTCTCAGCACCTCACACTCAGAATCTCAGCGCCTCGCACTCAGCGTCTCAGTGCCTCGCACTCAGCGTCTCAGCGCTTTGCACTCAGCATCTCAGCGCTTTGCACTCAGTATCTCAGCGCCTCGCGCTCAGATTCTCAGCGACTCGAGCTCAGCGTATCAGCGCCTCGCCCTCAGCGACTCACACTCAGCGTCGCAGCGCCTCGCACTCAGCGCCTCACAGTCAGCGTCTCAGCTCCTCGCACTCAGCGTCTCAGCTCCTCGTACTCAGCGTCTCAGCGCCTCGCACTCAGCGTCTCAGCTCCTCGCACTCAGCGTCTCAGCACATCGCACTCAGCTTCTCGCACTCAGCGTCTCAGCGCCTCGCACTCAGCGTCTCAGCACCTCAGCGACTGGCACTCAGTGCCTCGCACTCAGCGTCTCGGTGACTCGCACTCAGCGTCTCAGCGCCTCGCACTCAGAGCCTCAGCGCCTCGCACTCAGAGACTCATCGTCTCACACTCAGCTTCTGAGCGACTCACACTCAGCGCCTCACAGTCAGCGTCTCAGCTCCTCGCACTCAGCGTCTCAGCGCCTCGCCCACAGCGTCTCAAACTCAGCATCTCGGCGCCTCGCACTCAGCGCCTCGAACTCAGCGTCTCAGCTCCTCGCATTCAGCGTCTCAGATCCTCGCAATCAGCGTCTCTGTGCCTCGCACTCAGCGTCTCAGCGCCTTGCACTCAGCGTCTCAGCACCTCACACTCAGAATCTCAGCGCCTCGCACTCAGCGTCTCAGTGCCTCGCACTCAGCGTCTCAGCGCTTTGCACTCAGCATCTCAGCGCTTTGCACTCAGTATCTCAGCGCCTCGCGCTCAGATTCTCAGCGACTCGAGCTCAGTGTCTCAGCACCTCGCCCTCAGCGCCTCGCCCTCTGCGACTCGCACTCAGCGTCGCAGCGCCTCGCACTCAACGTCTCAGCGCCTCGCACTCAGCAACTCGAGCTCAGCGTCTCAGCGCCTCGCCCTCAGCGACTCACACTCAGCGTCTCAGTGCCTCGCACTCAGCGACTCGAGCTCAGTGTCTCAGCACCTCGACCTCAGCGCCTCGCCCTCAGCGACTCGCACTCAGCGTCGCAGCGCCTCGCACTCAGCGCCTCGCACTCAGCGTCTCAGCTCCTCGCACTCAGCGTCTCAGCTCCTCGCACTCAGCGTCTCAGCGCCTCGCACTCAGCGTCTCAGCACTTTGCACTCAGCATCTCAGCGCTTTGCACTCAGTATCTCAGCGCCTCGCACTCAGATTCTCAGCAATTCGAGCTCAGTGGCTCAGCACCTCGCCCTCAGCGCCTCGCCCTCTGCGACTCGCACTCAGCAACTCGAGCTCAGCGTCTCAGCGCCTCGCCCTCAGCGACTCGCACTCAGCGTCGCAGCGCCTCGCACTCAGCGCCTCGCAGTCAGCGTCTCAGCTCCTCGCACTCAGCGTCTCAGCTCCTCGCACTCAGCGTCTCAGCTCCTCGCACTCAGCGTCTCAGCGCCTCGCACTCAGCGTCTCAGCGCCTCGCACTCAGCGTCTCAGCGCCTCGCACTCAGCAACTCGAGCTCAGCGTCTCAGCGCCTCGCGCTCAGCGCCTCGCCCTCTGCGACTTACACTCAGCATCGCAGCGCCTCGCACTCAGCGTCTCAGCGCCTCGCACTCAGCACCTCGAGCTCAGCGTCTCAGCGCCTCGCCCTCAGCGACTCGCACTCAGCGTCTCAGCGCCTCGCACTCAGCGACTCAAGCTCAGTGTCTCAGCACCTCGCCCTCAGCGCCTCGCCCTCTGCGACTCGCACTCAGCGTCGCAGCGCCTCACACTCAGCGTCTCGGCGCCTCGCACTCAACAACTCGAGCTCAGCGTCTCAGCGCCTCGCCCTCAGCGACTCACACTCAGCGTCGCAGCGCCTCGCACTCAGCGCCTCACAGTCAGCGTCTCAGCTCCTCGCACTCAGCGTCTCAGCTCCTCGTACTCAGCGTCTCAGCGCCTCGCACTCAGCGTCTCAGCTCCTCGCACTCAGCGTCTCGGTGACTCGCACTCAGCGTCTCAGCGCCTCGCACTCAGAGCCTCAGCGCCTCGCACTCAGAGACTCATCGTCTCGCACTCAGCTTCTGAGCGACTCACACTCAGCGCCTCGCAGTCAGCGTCTCAGCGCCTCCCACTCAGCGTCTCAGCGCCTCGCCCACAGCGTCTCAAACTCAGCATCTCGGCGCCTCGCACTCAGCGCCTCGAACTCAGCGTCTCAGCTCCTCGCATTCAGCGTCTCAGATCCTCGCAATCAGCGTCTCAGTGCCTCGCACTCAGCGTCTCAGCGCCTTGCACTCAGCGTCTCAGCACCTCACACTCAGAATCTCAGCGCCTCGCACTCAGCGTCTCAGTGCCTCGCACTCAGCGTCTCAGCGCTTTGCACTCAGCATCTCAGCGCTTTGCACTCAGTATCTCAGCGCCTCGCGCTCAGATTCTCAGCGACTCGAGCTCAGTGTCTCAGCACCTCGCCCTCAGCACCTCGCCCTCTGCGACTCGCACTCAGCGTCGCAGCGCCTCGCACTCAGCGTCTCAGCGCCTCGCACTCAGCAACTCGAGCTCAGCGTCTCAGCGCCTCGCCCTCAGCGACTCGCACTCAGCGTCTCAGTGCCTCGCACTCAGCGACTCGAGCTCAGTGTCTCAGCACCTCGCCCTCAGCGACTCGCACTCAGCGTCGCAGCGCCTCGCACTCAGCGCCTCGCACTCAGCGTCTCAACTCCTCGCACTCAGCGTCTCAGCTCCTCGCACTCAGCGTCTCAGCTCATCGCACTCAGCGTCTCAGCGCCTCGCACTCAGCATCTCAGCACTTTGCACTCAGCATCTCAGCGCTTTGCACTCAGCGTCGCAGCGCCTCGCACTCAGTGTCTCGGCGCCTCGCACTCAACAACTCGAGCTCAGCGTCTCAGCGCCTCGCCCTCAGCGACTCACACTCAGCGTCGCAGCGCCTCGCACTCAGCGCCTCACAGTCAGCGTCTCAGCTCCTCGCACTCAGCGTCTCAGCTCCTCGTACTCAGCGTCTCAGCGCCTCGCACTCAGCGTCTCAGCTCCTCGCACTCAGCGTCTCAGCACATCGCACTCAGCTTCTCGCACTCAGCGTCTCAGTGCCTCGCACTCAGCGTCTCGGCGACTCGCACTCAGCGTCTCAGCGCCTCGCACTCAGAGACTCATCGTCTCGCACTCAGAGACTCATCGTCTCGCACTCAGCTTCTGAGCGACTCACACTCAGCGCCTCGCAGTCAGCGTCTCAGCGCCTCCCACTCAGCGTCTCAGCGCCTCGCCCACAGCGTCTCAAACTCAGCATCTCGGCGCCTCGCACTCAGCGCCTCGAACTCAGCGTCTCAGCTCCTCGCATTCAGCGTCTCAGATCCTCGCAATCAGCGTCTCAGTGCCTCGCACTCAGCGTCTCAGCGCCTTGCACTCAGCGTCTCAGCACCTCACACTCAGAATCTCAGCGCCTCGCACTCAGCGTCTCAGTGCCTCGCACTCAGCGTCTCAGCGCTTTGCACTCAGCATCTCAGCGCTTTGCACTCAGTATCTCAGCGCCTCGCGCTCAGATTCTCAGCGACTCGAGCTCAGTGTCTCAGCACCTCGCCCTCAGCACCTCGCCCTCTGCGACTCGCACTCAGCGTCGCAGCGCCTCGCACTCAGCGTCTCAGCGCCTCGCACTCAGCAACTCGAGCTCAGCGTCTCAGCGCCTCGCCCTCAGCGACTCGCACTCAGCGTCTCAGTGCCTCGCACTCAGCGACTCGAGCTCAGTGTCTCAGCACCTCGCCCTCAGCGCCTCGCCCTCAGCGACTCGCACTCAGCGTCGCAGCGCCTCGCACTCAGCGCCTCGCACTCAGCGTCTCAGCTCCTCGCACTCAGCGTCTCAGCTCCTCGCACTCAGCGTCTCAGCTCATCGCACTCAGCGTCTCAGCGCCTCGCACTCAGCATCTCAGCACTTTGCACTCAGCATCTCAGCGCTTTGCACTCAGCGTCGCAGCGCCTTGCACTCAGCGTCTCAGCGCCTCGCACTCAGCAACTCGAGCTCAGCGTCTCAGCGCCTCGCCCTCAGCGACTCACACTCAGCGTCGCAGCGCCTCGCACTCAGCGCCTCGCAGTCAGCGTCTCAGCTCCTCGCACTCAGCGTCTCAGCTCCTCGCACTCAGCGTCTCAGCTCCTCGCACTCAGCGTCTCAGCACATCGCACTCAGCTTCTCGCACTCAGCGTCTCAGCGCCTCGCACTCAGCGTCTCAGCACCTCAGCGACTGGCACTCAGTGCCTCGCACTCAGCGTCTCGGCGACTCGCACTCAGCGTCTCAGCGCCTCGCACTCAGCGTCTCAGCGCCTCGCACTCAGCGTCTCAGCGCCTCGCCCTCAGCGTCTTGCACTCAGCATCTCAGCACCTCACACTCAGCATCTCGGCGCCTTGCACTCAGCGTCTGGAACTCAGCGTCTCAGCTCCTCGTAATCAGCGTCTCAGTGCCTCGCACTCAGCGTCTCAGCGCTTCGCACTCAGCGTCTCAGTGCCTCGCACTCAGCGTCTCAGCGTCTCGCACTCAGCGTCTCAGCGCCTTGCACTCAGCGTCACAGCGCCTCGCACTCAGCGCCTCGCACTCAGCGTCTCAGCGCTTTGCACTCAGCGTCTCAGCGCCTCGCACTCAGCGTCTCAGCGCCTCGCGCTCAGAGTCTCAGCGACTCGAGCTCAGCGTCTCAGCACCTCGCACTCAGCGCCTCGAACTCAGCGTCTCAGATCCTCGCAATCAGCGTCTCAGCGCCTCGCACTCAGCTCCTCGCACTCAGCGTCTCAGATCCTCGCAATCAGCGTCTCAGCGCCTCGCACTCAGCGCCTCGAACTCAGCGTCTCAGCGCCTCGCACTCAGCGTCTCAGCGCCTCGCACTCAGCGTCTCAGCGCCTCGCACTCAGCGCCTCGAACTCAGCGTCGCAGCGCCTCGCACTCAGCGTCTCAGCGCTTTGCACTCAGCGCCTCAGCGACCCGCACTCAGCGTCTCAGCGACCCGCACTCAGCGTCTCAGCGCCTCGCACACAGCGCCTCGAACTCAGCGTCTCAGCGCTTCGCACTCAGCGTCTCAGCGACCCGCACTCAGCAACTCGAGCTCAGCGTCTCAGCGCCTCGCCCTCAGCGACTCGCACTCAGCGTCGCAGCGCCTCGCACTCAGCGCCTCGCAGTCAGCGTCTCAGCTCCTCGCACTCAGCGTCTCAGCTCCTCGCACTCAGCGTCTCAGCTCCTCGCACTCAGCGTCTCAGCGCCTCGCACTCAGCGTCTCAGCGCCTCGCACTCAGCGTCTCAGCGCCTCGCACTCAGCAACTCGAGCTCAGCGTCTCAGCGCCTCGCGCTCAGCGCCTCGCCCTCTGCGACTCACACTCAGCGTCGCAGCGCCTCGCACTCAGCGTCTCAGCGCCTCGCACTCAGCACCTCGAGCTCAGCGTCTCAGCGCCTCGCCCTCAGCGACTCGCACTCAGCGTCTCAGCGCCTCGCACTCAGCGACTCGAGCTCAGTGTCTCAGCACCTCGCCCTCAGCGCCTCGCCTTCTGCGACTCGCACTCAGCGTCGCAGCGCCTCGCACTCAGCGTCTCGGCGCCTCGCACTCAACAACTCGAGCTCAGCGTCTCAGCGCCTCGCCCTCAGCGACTCACACTCAGCGTCGCAGCGCCTCGCACTCAGCGCCTCACAGTCAGCGTCTCAGCTCCTCGCACTCAGCTTCTCAGCACCTCACACTCAGAATCTCAGCGCCTCGCACTCAGCGTCTCAGTGCCTCGCACTCAGCGTCTCAGCGCTTTGCACTCAGCATCTCAGCGCTTTGCACTCAGTATCTCAGCGCCTCGCGCTCAGATTCTCAGCGACTCGAGCTCAGCGTATCAGCGCCTCGCCCTCAGCGACTCACACTCAGCGTCGCAGCGCCTCGCACTCAGCGCCTCACAGTCAGCGTCTCAGCTCCTCGCACTCAGCGTCTCAGCTCCTCGTACTCAGCGTCTCAGCGCCTCGCACTCAGCGTCTCAGCTCCTCGCACTCAGCGTCTCAGCACATCGCACTCAGCTTCTCGCACTCAGCGTCTCAGCGCCTCGCACTCAGCGTCTCAGCACCTCAGCGACTGGCACTCAGTGCCTCGCACTCAGCGTCTCGGTGACTCGCACTCAGCGTCTCAGCGCCTCGCACTCAGAGCCTCAGCGCCTCGCACTCAGAGACTCATCGTCTCACACTCAGCTTCTGAGCGACTCACACTCAGCGCCTCACAGTCAGCGTCTCAGCTCCTCGCACTCAGCGTCTCAGCTCCTCGCACTCAGCGTCTCAGCGCCTCGCCCACAGCGTCTCAAACTCAGCATCTCGGCGCCTCGCACTCAGCGCCTCGAACTCAGCGTCTCAGCTCCTCGCATTCAGCGTCTCAGATCCTCGCAATCAGCGTCTCTGTGCCTCGCACTCAGCGTCTCAGCGCCTTGCACTCAGCGTCTCAGCACCTCACACTCAGAATCTCAGCGCCTCGCACTCAGCGTCTCAGTGCCTCGCACTCAGCGTCTCAGCGCTTTGCACTCAGCATCTCAGCGCTTTGCACTCAGTATCTCAGCGCCTCGCGCTCAGATTCTCAGCGACTCGAGCTCAGTGTCTCAGCACCTCGCCCTCAGCGCCTCGCCCTCTGCGACTCGCACTCAGCGTCGCAGCGCCTCGCACTCAACGTCTCAGCGCCTCGCACTCAGCAACTCGAGCTCAGCGTCTCAGCGCCTCGCCCTCAGCGACTCACACTCAGCGTCTCAGTGCCTCGCACTCAGCGACTCGAGCTCAGTGTCTCAGCACCTCGACCTCAGCGCCTCGCCCTCAGCGACTCGCACTCAGCGTCGCAGCGCCTCGCACTCAGCGCCTCGCACTCAGCGTCTCAGCTCCTCGCACTCAGCGTCTCAGCTCCTCGCACTCAGCGTCTCAGCGCCTCGCACTCAGCGTCTCAGCACTTTGCACTCAGCATCTCAGCGCTTTGCACTCAGTATCTCAGCGCCTCGCACTCAGATTCTCAGCAATTCGAGCTCAGTGGCTCAGCACCTCGCCCTCAGCGCCTCGCCCTCTGCGACTCGCACTCAGCGTCGCAGCGCCTCGCACTCAGCGTCTCAGCGCCTCGCACTCAGCAACTCGAGCTCAGCGTCTCAGCGCCTCGCCCTCAGCGACTCACACTCAGCGTCGCAGCGCCTCGCACTCAGCGCCTCGCAGTCAGCGTCTCAGCTCCTCGCACTCAGCGTCTCAGCTCCTCGCACTCAGCGTCTCAGCACATCGCACTCAGCTTCTCGCACTCAGCGTCTCAGCGCCTCGCACTCAGCGTCTCAGCGCCTCGCACTCAGAGTCTCAGCGCCTCGCACTCAGAGACTCAACGTCTCGCACTCAGCTTCTGAGCGACTCACACTCAGTGCCTCGCACTCAGCGTCTCAGCGCCTCGCACTCAGCGTCTCAGCGCCTCGCCCACAGCGTCTCAAACTCAGCATCTCGGCGCCTCGCACTCAGCGCCTCGAACTCAGCGTCTCAGCTCCTAGCACTCAGCGTCTCAGATCCTCGCAATCAGCATCTCAGTGCCTCGCACTCAGCGTCTCAGCGCCTCGCACTCAGCAACTCGAGCTCAGCGTCTCAGCGCCTCGCCCTCAGCGACTCACACTCAGCGTCGCAGCGCCTCGCACTCAGCGCCTCGCAGTCAGCGTCTCAGCTCCTCGCACTCAGCGTCTCAGCTCCTCGCACTCAGCGTCTCAGCACATCGCACTCAGCTTCTCGCACTCAGCGTCTCAGCGCCTCGCACTCAGCGTCTCAGCACCTCAGCGACTGGCACTCAGTGCATCGCACTCAGCGTCTCGGCAACTCGCACTCAGCGTCTCAGCGCCTCGCACTCAGCGTCTCAGCGCCTCGCACTCAGAGTCTCAGCGCCTCGCACTCAGAGACTCAACGTCTCGCACTCAGCTTCTGAGCGACTCACACTCAGTGCCTCGCACTCAGCGTCTCAGCGCCTCGCACTCAGCGTCTCAGCGCCTCGCCCACAGCGTCTCAAACTCAGCATCTCGGCACCTCGCACTCAGCGCCTCGAACTCAGCGTCTCAGCTCCTCGCACTCAGCGTCTCAGATCCTCGCAATCAGCGTCTCAGTGCCTCGCACTCAGCGTCTCAGCGCCTTGCACTCAGCGTCTCAGCACCTCACACTCAGCATCTCAGCGCCTCGCACTCAGCGTCTCAGCGCCTCGCACTCAGCGCCTCGAGCTCAGCGTCTCAGCGCCTCGCCCTCAGCGCCTCGCCCTCTGCGACTCACACTCAGCGTCGCAGCGCCTCGCACTCAGCGTCTCAGCGCCTCGCACTCAGCAACTCGAGCTCAGCGTCTCAGCGCCTCGCCCTCAGCGCCTCGCACTCAGCGTCTCAGCGCCTCGCACTCAGCGACTCGAGCTCAGTGTCTCACCACCTCGCCCTCAGCGCCATGCCCTCTGCGACTCGCACTCAGCGTTGCAGCGCCTCGCACTCAGCGTCTCAGCGCCTCGCACTCAACAGCTCGAGCTCAGCGTCTCAGCGCCTCGCCCTCAGCGACTCACACTCAGCGTCTCAGCACATCGCACTCAGCTTCTCGCGCTCAGCGTCTCAGCGCCTCGCACTCAGCGTCTCAGCACCTCAGCGACTGGCACTCAGTGCCTCGCACTCAGCGTCTCAGCGCCTCGCACTCAACGTCTCAGCGCCTCGCCCACAGCGTCTCAAACTCACAATCTCGGCGCCTCGCACTCAGAGCCTCGAACTCAGCGTCTCAGCTCCTCGCATTCAGCGTCTCAGATCCTCGCAATCAGCGTCTCAGTGCCTCGCACTCAGCGTCTCAGCGCCTTGCACTCAGCGTCTCAGCACCTCACACTCAGCATCTCAGCGCCTCGCACTCAGCGACTCAGCGCCTCGCACTCAGCTTCTCAGCGCTTTGCACTCAGCATCTCAGCGCCTCGCACTCAGCGTCTCAGCGCCTCGCACTCAGCGTCTCAGCGCCTCGCACTCAGCGTCTCAGCGCCTCGCCCTCAGCGACTCGCACTCAGCGTCTCAGCGCCTCGCACTCAGCGACTCGAGCTCAGTGTCTCAGCACCTCACCCTCAGCGCCTCGCCCTCTGCGACTCGCACTCAGCGTCGCAGCGCCTCGCACTCAGCGTCTCAGCGCCTCGCACTCAGCAACTCGAGCTCAGCGTCTCAGCGCCTCGCCCTCAGCGCCTCGCACTCAGCGTCGCAGCGCCTCGCACTCAGCGCCTCGCACTCAGCGTCTCAGCGCCTCGCACTCAACAACTCGAGCTCAGCGTCTCAGCGCCTCGCCCTCAGCGACTCACACTCAGCGTCTCAGCACATCGCACTCAGCTTCTCGCGCTCAGCGTCTCAGCTCCTCGCACTCAGCGTCTCAGATCCTCGCAATCAGCGTCTCAGTGCCTCGCACTCAGCGTCTCAGCGCCTTGCACTCAGCGACTCAGCACCTCACACTCAGCATCTCAGCGCCTCGCACTCAGCGACTCAGCGCCTCGCACTCAGCTTCTCAGCGCTTTGCACTCAGCATCTCAGCGCCTCGCACTCAGCGTCTCAGCGCCTTGAACTCAGCGTCTCAGCGCCTCGCACTCAGCGTCTCAGCGCCTCGCCCTCAGCGACTCGCACTCAGCGTCTCAGCGCCTCGCACTCAGCGACTCGAGCTCAGTGTCTCAGCACCTCACCCTCAGCGCCTCGCCCTCTGCGACTCGCACTCAGCGTCGCAGCGCCTCGCACTCAGCGTCTCAGCGCCTCGCACTCAGCAACTCGAGCTCAGCGTCTCAGCGCCTCGCCCTCAGCGCCTCGCACTCAGCGTCGCAGCGCCTAGCACTCAGCGCCTCGCACTCAGCGTCTCAGCTCCTCGCACTCAGCGTCTCAGCTCCTCGCACTCAGCGTCTCAGCGCCTCGCACTCAGCGTCTCAGCGCCTCGCACTCAGCGTCTCAGCGCCTCGCACTCATCGTCTCAGCGCTTTGCACTCAGCATCTCAGCGCTTTGCACTCAGTATCTCAGCGCCTCGCGCTCAGATTCTCAGCGACTCGAGCTCAGTGTCTCAGCACCTCGCCCTCAGCGCCTCGCCCTCTGCGACTCGCACTCAGCGTCGCAGCGCCTCGCACTCAGCGTCTCAGCGCCTCGCACTCAGCAACTCGAGCTCAGCGTCTCAGCGCCTCGCCCTCAGCGACTCGCACTCAGCGTCTCAGTGCCTCGCACTCAGCGACTCGAGCTCAGTGTCTCAGCACCTCGACCTCAGCGCCTCGCCCTCAGCGACTCGCACTCAGCGTCGCAGCGCCTCGCACTCAGCGCCTCGCACTCAGCGTCTCAGCTCCTCGCACTCAGCGTCTCAGCTCCTCGCACTCAGCGTCTCAGCGCCTCGCACTCAGCGTCTCAGCGCCTCGCACTCAGCATCTCAGCACTTTGCACTCAGCATCTCAGCGCTTTGCACTCAGTATCTCAGCGCCTCGCACTCAGCGACTCAGCGCCTCGCACTCAGCTTCTCAGCGCTTTGCACTCAGCATCTCAGCGCCTCGCACTCAGCGTCTCAGCGCCTTGAACTCAGCGTCTCAGCGCCTCGCACTCAGCGTCTCAGCGCCTCGCCCTCAGCGACTCGCACTCAGCGTCTCAGCGCCTCGCACTCAGCGACTCGAGCTCAGTGTCTCAGCACCTCACCCTCAGCGCCTCGCCCTCTGCGACTCGCACTCAGCGTCGCAGCGCCTCGCACTCAGCGTCTCAGCGCCTCGCACTCAGCAACTCGAGCTCAGCGTCTCAGCGCCTCGCCCTCAGCGCCTCGCACTCAGCGTCGCAGCGCCTCGCACTCAGCGCCTCGCACTCAGCGTCTCAGCTCCTCGCACTCAGCGTCTCAGCTCCTCGCACTCAGCGTCTCAGCGCCTCGCACTCAGCGTCTCAGCGCCTCGCACTCAGCGTCTCAGCGCCTCGCACTCATCGTCTCAGCGCTTTGCACTCAGCATCTCAGCGCTTTGCACTCAGTATCTCAGCGCCTCGCGCTCAGATTCTCAGCGACTCGAGCTCAGTGTCTCAGCACCTCGCCCTCAGCGCCTCGCCCTCTGCGACTCGCACTCAGCGTCGCAGCGCCTCGCACTCAGCGTCTCAGCGCCTCGCACTCAGCAACTCGAGCTCAGCGTCTCAGCGCCTCGCCCTCAGCGACTCGCACTCAGCGTCTCAGTGCCTCGCACTCAGCGACTCGAGCTCAGTGTCTCAGCACCTCGACCTCAGCGCCTCGCCCTCAGCGACTCGCACTCAGCGTCGCAGCGCCTCGCACTCAGCGCCTCGCACTCAGCGTCTCAGCTCCTCGCACTCAGCGTCTCAGCTCCTCGCACTCAGCGTCTCAGCGCCTCGCACTCAGCATCTCAGCACTTTGCACTCAGCATCTCAGCGCTTTGCACTCAGTATCTCAGCGCCTCGCACTCAGATTCTCAGCAATTCGAGCTCAGTGGCTCAGCACCTCGCCCTCAGCGCCTCGCCCTCTGCGACTCGCACTCAGCGTCGCAGCGCCTCGCACTCAGCAACTCGAGCTCAGCATCTCAGCGCCTCGCCCTCAGCGACTCACACTCAGCGTCGCAGCGCCTCGCACTCAGCGCCTCGCAGTCAGCGTCTCAGCTCCTCGCACTCAGCGTCTCTACTCCTCGCACTCAGCGTCTCAGCGCCTCGCACTCAGCGTCTCAGCTCCTCGCACTCAGCGTCTCAGCACATCGCACTCAGCTTCTCGCACTCAGCGTCTCAGCGCCTCGCACTCAGCGTCTCAGCACCTCAGCGACTGGCACTCAGTGCCTCGCACTCAGCGTCTCGGCGACTCGCACTCAGCGTCTCAGCGCCTCGCACTCAGCGTCTCAGCGCCTCGCACTCAGAGTCTCAGCGCCTCGCACTCAGAGACTCAACGTCTCGCACTCAGCTTCTGAGCGACTCACACTCAGTGCCTCGCACTCAGCGTCTCAGCGCCTCGCACTCAGCGTCTCAGCGCCTCGCCCACAGCGTCTCAAACTCAGCATCTCGGCACCTCGCACTCAGCGCCTCGAACTCAGCGTCTCAGCTCCTCGCACTCAGCGTCTCAGATCCTCACAATCAGCGTCTCAGTGCCTCGCACTCAGCGTCTCAGCGCCTTGCACTCAGCGTCTCAGCACCTCACACTCAGCATCTCAGCGCCTCGCACTCAGCGTCTCAGCGCCTCGCACTCAGCGCCTCGAGCTCAGCGTATCAGCGCCTCGCCCTCAGCGCCTCGCCCTCTGCGACTCACACTCAGCGTCGCAGCGCCTCGCACTCAGCGTCTCAGCGCCTCGCACTCAGCAACTCGAGCTCAGCGTCTCAGCGCCTCGCCCTCAGCGCCTCGCACTCAGCGTCTCAGCGCCTCGCACTCAGCGACTCGAGCTCAGTGTCTCACCACCTCGCCCTCAGCGCCATGCCCTCTGCGACTCGCACTCAGCGTTGCAGCGCCTCGCACTCAGCGTCTCAGCGCCTCGCACTCAACAACTCGAGCTCAGCGTCTCAGCGCCTCGCCCTCAGCGACTCACACTCAGCGTCTCAGCACATCGCACTCAGCTTCTCACGCTCAGCGTCTCAGCGCCTCGCACTCAGCGTCTCAGCACCTCAGCGACTGGCACTCAGTGCCTCGCACTCAGCGTCTCAGCGCCTCGCACTCAACGTCTCAGCGCCTCGCCCACAGCGTCTCAAAATCACAATCTCGGCGCCTCGCACTCAGAGCCTCGAACTCAGCGTCTCAGCTCCTCGCATTCAGCGTCTCAGATCCTCGCAATCAGCGTCTCAGTGCCTCGCACTCAGCGTCTCAGCGCCTTGCACTCAGCGTCTCAGCACCTCACACTCAGCATCTCAGCGCCTCGCACTCAGCGACTCAGCGCCTCGCACTCAGCTTCTCAGCGCTTTGCACTCAGCATCTCAGCGCCTCGCACTCAGCGTCTCAGCGCCTCGCACTCAGCGTCTCAGCGCCTCGCACTCAGCGTCTCAGCACCTCGCCCTCAGCGACTCGCACTCAGCGTCTCAGCGCCTCGCACTCAGCGACTCGAGCTCAGTGTCTCAGCACCTCACCCTCAGCGCCTCGCCCTCTGCGACTCGCACTCAGCGTCGCAGCGCCTCGCACTCAGCGTCTCAGCGCCTCGCACTCAGCAACTCGAGCTCAGCGTCTCAGCGCCTCGCCCTCAGCGCCTCGCACTCAGCGTCGCAGCGCCTCGCACTCAGCGCCTCGCACTCAGCGTCTCAGCTCCTCGCACTCAGCGTCTCAGCTCCTCGCACTCAGCGTCTCAGCGCCTCGCACTCATCGTCTCAGCGCTTTGCACTCAGCATCTCAGCGCTTTGCACTCAGTATCTCAGCGCCTAGCGCTCAGATTCTCAGCGATTCGAGCTCAGTGTCTCAGCACCTCGCCCTCAGCGCCTCGCCCTCTGCGACTCGCACTCAGCGTCTCAGCGCCTCGCACTCAGCAACTCGAGCTCAGCATCTCAGCGCCTCGCCCTCAGCGACTCACACTCAGCGTCGCAGCGCCTCGCAATCAGCGCCTCGCAGTCAGCATCTCAGCACCTCACACTCAGCATCTCAGCGCCTCGCACTCAGCGTCTCAGCGCCTCGAACTCAGTGTCTCAGCGCCTCGCACTCAGCGTCTCAGCGCCTCGCACTCAGCGCCTCGAACTCAGCGTCTCAGATCCTCGCAATCAGCGTCTCAGCGCCTCGCACTCAGCTCCTCGCACTCAGCGTCTCAGATCCTCGCAATCAGCATCTCAGCGCCTCGCACTCAGCGCCTCGCACTCAGCGTCTCAGCGCCTCGCACCCAGCGTCTCAGTGCCTTGCCCACAGCGTCTCACAATCAGCATCTCGGCGCCTCGCACTCAGCGCCTCGAACTCAGCATCTCAGCTCCTCGCAATCAGCGTCTCAGATCCTCGCAATCAGCGTCTCAGCACCTCACACTCAGCATCTCAGCGCCTCGCACTCAGCGTCTCAGCGCCTCGAACTCAGTGTCTCAGCGCCTCGCACTCAGCGTCTCAGCGCCTCGCAGTCAGCGCCTCGAACTCAGCGTCTCAGATCCTCGCAATCAGCGTCTCAGCGCCTCGCACTCAGCTCCTCGCACTCAGCGTCTCAGATCCTCGCAATCAGCGTCTCAGCGCCTCGCACTCAGCGCCTCGAACTCAGCGTCTCAGCGCCTCGCACTCAGCGTCTCAGCGCCTCGCACTCAGCGCCTCAAACTCAGTGTCTCAGCGCCTCGCACTCAGCGTCTCAGCGCCTCGCACTCAGCGCCTCGAACTCAGCGTCTCAGCGCTTCACACTCAGCGGTTCAGCAACCCGCACTCAGCGTCTCAGCGACCCGCACTCAGGGTCTCAGCGCCTCGCACTCAGCGCCTCGAACTCAGCGTCGCAGCGCCTCGCACTCAGCAACTCGAGCTCAGCGCCTCAGCGCCTCGCCCTCAGCGACTCGCACTCAGCGTCGCAGCGCCTCGCACTCAGCAACTCGAGCTCAGCGTCTCAGCGCCTCGCCCTCAGCGACTCGCACTCAGCGTCGCAGCGCCTCGCACTCAGCGTCTCAGCGTTTCGCACTCAGCGTCTCAGCGCCTCGCACTCAGCGTCTCAGCGCCTCGCGCGCAGAGTCTCAGCGACTCGAGCTCAGCGTCTCAGCACCTCGCCCTCAGCGCCTCGTCCTCTGCGACTCGCACTCAGCGTCTCAGCGCCTCGCACTCAGCATCTCAGCGCTTTGCACTCAGCATCTCAGCGCCTCGCACTCAGCGTCTCAGCGCCTCGCACTCAGCGTCTCAGCGCCTTGCACTCAGCGTCTCAGCGCCTCGCACTCAGCGTCTCGCACTCAGCGTCTCAGCGCTTTGCACTCAGCGTCTCAGCGCCTCACGCTCAGAGTCTCAACGACTCGAGCTCAGCGTCTCAGCGCCTCGCACTCAGCGTCTCAGGACCTCAGCGCCTCGCACTCAGCGTCTCAGCCCCTCGCACTCAGCGTCTCAGCGCCTCGCACTCAGCGTCTCAGCGCCTCGCACTCAGCATCTCAGCTCCTCGCACTCAGCAACTCGAGCTCAGCGTTTCAGCGCCTCGCCCTCAGCGACTCGCACTCAGCGTCGCAGCGCCTCGCACTCAGCGCCTCGCACTCAGCGTCTCAGATCATCGCACTCAGCGTCTCAGCGCCTCACACTCAGCGTCTCAGCACCTCGCACTCAGCGTCTCAGCGCTTTGCACTCAGCATCTCAGCGCTTTGCACTCAGTATCTCAGCGCCTCGCGCTCAGATTCTCAGCGACTCGAGCTCAGTATCTCAGCACCTCGCCCTCAGCGCCTCGCCCTCTGCGACTCGCACTCAGTGCTGCAGCGCCTCGCACTCAGCGCCTCGCACTCAGCGTCTCAGCGCCTCGCACTCAGCAACTCAAGCTCAGCGTCTCAGCGCCTCGCCCTCAGCGACTCGCACTCAGCGTCGCAGCGCCTCGCACACAGCGCCTCGCAGTCAGCGTCTCAGCACCTCGCCCTCAGCGACTCGCCCTCTGCGACTCGCACTCAGCATCTCAGCGCTTTGCACTCAGCATCTCAGCGCCTCGCACTCAGCGTCTCAGCGCCTCGCACCCAGCGTCTCAGCGCCTTGCCCACAGCGTCTCACAATCAGCATCTCGGCGCCTCGCACTCAGCGCCTCGAACTCAGCGTCTCAGCTCCTCGCAATCAGCGTCTCAGATCCTCGCAATCAGCGTCTCAGCACCTCACACTCAGCATCTCAGCGCCTCGCACTCAGCGTCTCAGCGCCTCGAATTCAGTGTCTCAGCGCCTCGCACTCAGCGTCTCAGCGCATCGCACTCAGCGCCTTGAACTCAGCGTCTCAGATGCTCGCAATCAGCGTCTCAGCACCTCGCACTCAGCTCCTCGCACTCAGCGTCTCAGATCCTCGCAATCAGCGTCTCAGCGCCTCGCACTCAGCGCCTCGAACTCAGCGTCTCAGCGCCTCGCACTCAGCGTCTCAGCGCCTCGCACTCAGTGTCTCAGCGCCTCGCACTCAGCGCCTCGCACTCAGCGTCTCAGCGCCTCGCACTCAGCGCCTCGAACTCAGCGTCTCAGCGCTTCGCACTCAGCGGTTCAGCAACCCGCACTCAGCGTCTCAGCGACCCGCACTCAGCGTCTCAGCGCCTCGCACTCAGCGCCTCGAACTCAGCGTCTCAGCGCTTCGCACTCAGCGTCTCAGCGACCCGCACTCAGCAACTCGAGCTCAGCGTCTCAGCGCCTCGCCCTCAGCGACTCGCACTCAGCGTCGCAGCGCCTCGCACTCAGCAACTCGAGCTCAGCGTCTCAGCGCCTCGCCCTCAGCGACTCGCACTCAGCGTCGCAGCGCCTCGCACTCAGCGCCTCGCAGTCAGCGTCTCAGCTCCTCGCACTCAGCGTCGCAGCTCCTCGCACTCAGCGTCTCAGCTCCTCGCACTCAGCGTCTCAGTGACCCGCACTCAGCGCCTCAGCGACCCGCATTCAGCGTCTCAGCGCCTCTCGCTCAGCGTCTCAGCGCCTCTTGCTCAGCGTCTCAGCGCCTCGCGCTCTGAGTCTCAGCGACTCGAACTCAGCGTCTCAGCACCTCGCCCTCAGCGCCTCGCACTCAGCGCCTCGTCCTCTGCGACTCGCACTCAGCGTCTCAGCGCCTCGCACTCAGCGTCTCAGCGCCTCGCACTCAGCATCTCAGTGCCTCGCCCTCAGCGTCTGGCACTCAGCATCTCAGCACCTCACACTCAACATCGCGGCGCCTTGCACTCAACGTCTCGAACTCAGCGTCTCAGCTCCTCGCAATCAGCATCTCAGTGCCTCGCACTCAGCGTCTCAGAGCTTCGCACTCAGCGTCTCAGTGCCTCGCACTCAGCGTCTCAGCGTCTCGCACTCAGCGTTTTAGCGCTTTGCACTCAGCGTCACAGCGCCTCGCACTCAGCGTCTCGCACTCAGCGTCTCAGCGCTTTGCACTCAGCGTCTCAGCACCTCGCACTCAGCGTCTCAGCGTCTCGCGCTCAGAGTCTCAGCGACTCGAGCTCAGATTCTCAGCGACTCGAGCTCAGTATCTCAGCACCTCGCCCTCAGCGACTCGCACTCAGCGTCGCAGCGCCTCGCACTCAGCAACTCGAGCTCAGCGTCTCAGCGCCTCGCCCTCAGCGACTCGCACTCAGCGTCGCAGCGCCTCGCACTCAGCGTCTCAGCGTTTCGCACTCAGCGTCTCAGCGCCTTGCACTCAGCGTCTCAGCGCCTCGCGCGCAGAGTCTCAGCGACTCGAGCTCAGCGTCTCAGCACCTCGCCCTCAGCGCCTCGTCCTCTGCGACTCGCACTCAGCGTCTCAGCGCCTCGCACTCAGCATCTCAGCGCTTTGCACTCAGCATCTCAGCGCCTCGCACTCAGCGTCTCAGCGCCTCGCACTCAGCGTCTCAGCGCCTTGCACTCAGCGTCTCAGCGCCTCGCACTCAGCGTCTCGCACTCAGCGTCTCAGCGCTTTGCACTCAGCGTCTCAGCGCCTCACGCTCAGAGTCTCAACGACTCGAGCTCAGCGTCTCAGCGCCTCGCACTCAGCGTCTCAGGACCTCAGCGCCTCGCACTCAGCGTCTCAGCCCCTCGCACTCAGCGTCTCAGCGCCTCGCACTCAGCGTCTCAGCGCCTCGCACTCAGCATCTCAGCTCCTCGCACTCAGCAACTCGAGCTCAGCGTTTCAGCGCCTCGCCCTCAGCGACTCGCACTCAGCGTCGCAGCGCCTCGCACTCAGCGCCTCGCACTCAGCGTCTCAGATCATCGCACTCAGCGTCTCAGCGCCTCACACTCAGCGTCTCAGCACCTCGCACTCAGCGTCTCAGCGCTTTGCACTCAGCATCTCAGCGCTTTGCACTCAGTATCTCAGCGCCTCGCGCTCAGATTCTCAGCGACTCGAGCTCAGTATCTCAGCACCTCGCCCTCAGCGCCTCGCCCTCTGCGACTCGCACTCAGTGCTGCAGCGCCTCGCACTCAGCGCCTCGCACTCAGCGTCTCAGCGCCTCGCACTCAGCAACTCAAGCTCAGCGTCTCAGCGCCTCGCCCTCAGCGACTCGCACTCAGCGTCGCAGCGCCTCGCACACAGCGCCTCGCAGTCAGCGTCTCAGCACCTCGCCCTCAGCGACTCGCCCTCTGCGACTCGCACTCAGCATCTCAGCGCTTTGCACTCAGCATCTCAGCGCCTCGCACTCAGCGTCTCAGCGCCTCGCACCCAGCGTCTCAGCGCCTTGCCCACAGCGTCTCACAATCAGCATCTCGGCGCCTCGCACTCAGCGCCTCGAACTCAGCGTCTCAGCTCCTCGCAATCAGCGTCTCAGATCCTCGCAATCAGTGTCTCAGCACCTCACACTCAGCATCTCAGCGCCTCGCACTCAGCGTCTCAGCGCCTCGAATTCAGTGTCTCAGCGCCTCGCACTCAGCGTCTCAGCGCATCGCACTCAGCGCCTTGAACTCAGCGTCTCAGATGCTCGCAATCAGCGCCTCAGCGCCTCGCACTCAGCTCCTCGCACTCAGCGTCTAAGATCCTCGCAATCAGCGTCTCAGCGCCTCGCACTCAGCGCCTCGAACTCAGCGTCTCAGCGCCTCGCACTCAGCGTCTCAGCGCCTCGCACTCAGTGTCTCAGCGCCTCGCACTCAGCGCCTCGCACTCAGCGTCTCAGCGCCTCGCACTCAGCGCCTCGAACTCAGCGTCTCAGCGCTTCGCACTCAGCGGTTCAGCAACCCGCACTCAGCGTCTCAGCGACCCGCACTCAGCGTCTCAGCGCCTCGCACTCAGCGCCTCGAACTCAGCGTCTCAGCGCTTCGCACTCAGCGTCTCAGCGACCCGCACTCAGCAACTCGAGCTCAGCGTCTCAGCGCCTCGCCCTCAGCGACTCGCACTCAGCGTCGCAGCGCCTCGCACTCAGCAACTCGAGCTCAGCGTCTCAGCGCCTCGCCCTCAGCGACTCGCACTCAGCGTCGCAGCGCCTCGCACTCAGCGCCTCGCAGTCAGCGTCTCAGCTCCTCGCACTCAGCGTCGCAGCTCCTCGCACTCAGCGTCTCAGCTCCTCGCACTCAGCGTCTCAGTGACCCGCACTCAGCGCCTCAGCGACCCGCATTCAGCGTCTCAGCGCCTCTCGCTCAGCGTCTCAGCGCCTCTCGCTCAGCGTCTCAGCGCCTCGCGCTCTGAGTCTCAGCGACTCGAACTCAGCGTCTCAGCACCTCGCCCTCAGCGCCTCGCACTCAGCGCCTCGTCCTCTGCGACTCGCACTCAGCGTCTCAGCGCCTCGCACTCAGCGTCTCAGCGCCTCGCACTCAGCATCTCAGTGCCTCGCCCTCAGCGTCTGGCACTCAGCATCTCAGCACCTCACACTCAGCATCGCGGCGCCTTGCACTCAACGTCTCGAACTCAGCGTCTCAGCTCCTCGCAATCAGCATCTCAGTGCCTCGCACTCAGCGTCTCAGAGCTTCGCACTCAGCGTCTCAGTGCCTCGCACTCAGCGTCTCAGCGTCTCGCACTCAGCGTTTCAGCGCTTTGCACTCAGCGTCACAGCGCCTCGCACTCAGCGTCTCGCACTCAGCGTCTCAGCGCTTTGCACTCAGCGTCTCAGCACCTCGCACTCAGCGTCTCAGCGTCTCGCGCTCAGAGTCTCAGCGACTCGAGCTCAGCGTCTCAGCACCTCGCCCTCAGCGCCTCGCCCTCTGCGACTCGCACTCAGCATCTCAGCGCTTTGCACTCAGCATCTCAGCGCCTCGCACTCAGCGTCTCAGCGTCTCGCACTCAGCGTCTCAGCGCCTTGCACTCAGCGTCTCAGCGCCTCGCACTCAGCGTCTCGCACTCAGCGTCTCAGCGCTTTGCACTCAGCGTCTCAGCGCCTCACGCTCAGAGTCTCAACGACTCAAGCTCAGCGTCTCAGCGCCTCGCACTCAGCGTCTCAGGACCTCAGCGCCTCGCACTCAGCGTCTCAGCTCCTCGCACTCAGCGTCTCAGCGCCTCGCACTCAGCGTCTCAGCGCCTCGCACTCAGCGACTCGCACTCAGCGTCGCAGCGCCTCGCACTCAGCGCCTCACACTCAGCGTCTCAGCACCTCGCACTCAGCGTCTCAGCGCTTTGCACTCAGCATCTCAGTGCTTTGCACTCAGTATCTCAGCGCCTCGCGCTCAGATTCTCAGCGACTCGAGCTCAGTATCTCAGCACCTCGCCCTCAGCGCCTCGCCCTCTGCGACTCGCACTCAGCGTCTCAGCGCCTCGCACTCAGCGACTCGAGCTCAGTGTCTCAGCACCTCGCCCTCAGCGCCTCGCCCTCTGCGACTCGCACTCAGCGTCGCAGCACCTCGCACTCAGCATCTCAGCTCCTCGCACTCAGCAACTCGAGCTCAGCGTTTCAGCGCCTCGCCCTCAGCGACTCGCACTCAGCGTCGCAGCGCCTCGCACTCAGCGCCTCGCAGTCAGCATCTCAGCTCCTCGCACTCAGCGTCTCAGATCCTCGCAATCAGCGTCTCAGCGCCTCCCACTCAGCGCCTCGAACTCAGCGTCTCAAGGCCTCGCACTCAGCGTCTCTGCGCCTCGCACTCAGCGCCTCGAACTCAGCGTCTCAGCGCTTCGCACTCAGCGGTTCAGCAACCCGCACTCAGCGTCTCAGCGACCCGCACTCAGCGTCTCAGCGCCTCGCACTCAGCGCCTCGAACTCAGCGTCTCAGCGCTTCGCACTCAGCGTCTCAGCGACCCGCACTCAGCAACTCGAGCTCAGCGTCTCAGCGCCTCGCCCTCAGCGACTCGCACTCAGCGTCGCAGCGCCTCGCACTCAGCAACTCGAGCTCAGCGTCTCAGCGCCTCGCCCTCAGCGACTCGCACTCAGCATCGCAGCGCCTCGCACTCAGTGCCTCGCAGTAGCGTCTCAGCTCCTCGCACTCAGCATCTCAGCGCCTCGCCCTCAGCGTCTCGCACTCAGCATCTCAGCACCTCACACTCAGCATCTCGGCGCCTTGCACTCAGCGCCTCGAACTCAGCGTCTCAGCTCCTCGCAATCAGCGTCTCAGTGCCTCGCACTCAGCGTCTCAGCGCTTCGCACTCAGCGTCTCAGCGCCTCGCACTCAGCGTCTCAGCGCCTCGCACTCAGCGTCTCAGCGTCTCGCGCTCAACGTCTCAGCGCCTTGCGCTCAGCGTCTCAGCGCCTCACACTCAGCGTCTCGCACTCAGCGTCTCAGCGCTTTGCACTCAGCGTCTCAGCGCCTCACACTCAGCGTCTCAGCGCCTCGCGCTCACAGTCTCAGCGACTCGAGCTCTGCGTCTCAGCACCTCGCCCTCAGCGCCTTGCCCTCTGCGACTCGCACTCAGCGTCTCAGCGCCTCGCACTCAGCGTCTCAGCGCCTCGCACTCAGCGTCTCAGCGCATCGCCCTCAGCGTCTCGCACTCAGCATCTCAGCACCTCACACTCAGCATCTCGGCACCTTGCACTCAGCGTCTCGAAATCAGCATCTCAGCTCCTCGCAATCAGCGTCTCAGTGCCTCGCACTCAGCGTCTCAGCGCTTCACACTCAGCGTCTCAGTGCCTCGCACTCAGCGTCTCAGCGTCTCGCACTCAGCGTCTCAGCGCCTTGCACTCAGCGTCACAGCGCCTCGCACTCAGCGTCTCGCACTCAGCGTCTCAGCGCTTTGCACTCAGCGTCTCAGCGCCTCGCACTCAGCGTCTCAGCGCCTCGCGCTCAGAGTCTCAGCGACTCGAGCTCAGCGTCTCAGCGCCTTGCACTCAGCGTCTCAGCGCCTCGCACTCAGCGTCTCGCACTCAGCGTCTCAGCGCTTTGCACTCAGCGTCTCAGCGCCTCGCACTCAGCATCTCAGCCACTCGCGCTCAGAGTCTCAGCGACTCGAGCTCAGCGTCTCAGCACCTCGCACTCAGCGCCTCGAACTCAGCGTCTCAGCGCTTTGCACTCAGCGTCTCAGCGACCCGCACTCAGCAACTCGAGCTCAGCATCTCAGCGCCTCGCCCTCAGCGACTCGCACTCAGCGTCGCAGCGCCTCGCACACAGCAACTCGAGCTCAGCGTCTCAGCGCCTCGCCCTCAGCGACTCGCACTCAGCGTCGCAGCGCCTCGCACTCAGCGCCTCGCAGTCAGCGTCTCAGCTCCTCGCACTCAGCATCTCAGCGCCTCGCCCTCAGCGTCTCGCACTCAGCATCTCAGCACCTCACACTCAGCATCTCGGCGCCTTGCACTCAGCGCCTCGAACTCAGCGTCTCAGCTCCTCGCAATCAGCGTCTCAGCGCCTTGCACTCAGCGTCTCAGCGCCTCGCACTGAGCGTCTCGCACTCAGCGTCTCAGCGCTTTGCAGTCAGCGTCTCAGCGCCTCACACTCAGCGTCTCAGCGCCTCGCGCTCAGAGTCTCAGCGACTCGAGCTCAGCGTCTCAGCACCTCACCCTCAGCGCCTCGCCCTCTGCGACTCGCACTCAGCATCTCAGCACCTCGCACTCAGCGTCTCAGCGCCTCGCACTCAGCGTCTCAGCTCATCGCCCTCAGCGTCTCGCACTCAGCATCTCGGCACCTTGCACTCAGCGTCTCGAACTCAGCGTCTCAGCTCCTCGCAATCAGCGTCTCAGCGCTTCGCACTCAGCGTCTCAGTGCCTCGCACTCAGCGTCTCAGCGTCTCGCACTCAGCGTCTCAGCGCCTTGCACTCAGCGTCACAGCGCCTCACACTCAGAGTCTCGCACTCAGCGTCTCAGCGCTTTGCACTCAGCGTCTCAGCGCCTCGCACTCAGCGTCTCAGCGCCTCGCGCTCAGAGTCTCAGCGACTCGAGCTCAGCGTCTCAGCGCCTCGCACTCAGCATCTCAGTGCCTCGCCCTCAGCGTCTGGCACTCAGCATCTCAGCACCTCACACTCAACATCGCGGCGCCTTGCACTCAACGTCTCGAACTCAGCGTCTCAGCTCCTCGCAATCAGCATCTCAGTGCCTCGCACTCAGCGTCTCAGAGCTTCGCACTCAGCGTCTCAGTGCCTCGCACTCAGCGTCTCAGCGTCTCGCACTCAGCGTTTTAGCGCTTTGCACTCAGCGTCACAGCGCCTCGCACTCAGCGTCTCGCAC
The DNA here is from genome assembly GCF_017639515.1 of Carcharodon carcharias. NCBI lineage: Eukaryota > Metazoa > Chordata > Chondrichthyes > Lamniformes > Lamnidae > Carcharodon > Carcharodon carcharias. The sequence goes on along the minus strand of NC_054470.1, from coordinate 117,398,535 downwards.
TCAGCGTCTCAGCGCTTTGCACTCAGCGTCTCAGCACCTCGCACTCAGCGTCTCAGCGTTTCGCGCTCAGAGTCTCAGCGACTCGAGCTCAGATTCTCAGCGACTCGAGCTCAGTATCTCAGCACCTCGCCCTCAGCGACTCGCACTCAGCGTCGCAGCGCCTCGCACTCAGCAACTCGAGCTCAGCGTCTCAGCGCCTCGCCCTCAGCGACTCGCACTCAGCGTCGCAGCGCCTCGCACTCAGCGTCTCAGCGTTTCGCACTCAGCGTCTCAGCGCCTTGCACTCAGCGTCTCAGCGCCTCGCGCGCAGAGTCTCAGCGACTCGAGCTCAGCGTCTCAGCACCTCGCCCTCAGCGCCTCGTCCTCTGCGACTCGCACTCAGCGTCTCAGCGCCTCGCACTCAGCATCTCAGCGCTTTGCACTCAGCATCTCAGCGCCTCGCACTCAGCGTCTCAGCGCCTCGCACTCAGCGTCTCAGCGCCTTGCACTCAGCGTCTCAGCGCCTCGCACTCAGCGTCTCGCACTCAGCGTCTCAGCGCTTTGCACTCAGCGTCTCAGCGCCTCACGCTCAGAGTCTCAACGACTCGAGCTCAGCGTCTCAGCGCCTCGCACTCAGCGTCTCAGGACCTCAGCGCCTCGCACTCAGCGTCTCAGCCCCTCGCACTCAGCGTCTCAGCGCCTCGCACTCAGCGTCTCAGCGCCTCGCACTCAGCATCTCAGCTCCTCGCACTCAGCAACTCGAGCTCAGCGTTTCAGCGCCTCGCCCTCAGCGACTCGCACTCAGCGTCGCAGCGCCTCGCACTCAGCGCCTCGCACTCAGCGTCTCAGATCATCGCACTCAGCGTCTCAGCGCCTCACACTCAGCGTCTCAGCACCTCGCACTCAGCGTCTCAGCGCTTTGCACTCAGCATCTCAGCGCTTTGCACTCAGTATCTCAGCGCCTCGCGCTCAGATTCTCAGCGACTCGAGCTCAGTATCTCAGCACCTCGCCCTCAGCGCCTCGCCCTCTGCGACTCGCACTCAGTGCTGCAGCGCCTCGCACTCAGCGCCTCGCACTCAGCGTCTCAGCGCCTCGCACTCAGCAACTCAAGCTCAGCGTCTCAGCGCCTCGCCCTCAGCGACTCGCACTCAGCGTCGCAGCGCCTCGCACACAGCGCCTCGCAGTCAGCGTCTCAGCACCTCGCCCTCAGCGACTCGCCCTCTGCGACTCGCACTCAGCATCTCAGCGCTTTGCACTCAGCATCTCAGCGCCTCGCACTCAGCGTCTCAGCGCCTCGCACCCAGCGTCTCAGCGCCTTGCCCACAGCGTCTCACAATCAGCATCTCGGCGCCTCGCACTCAGCGCCTCGAACTCAGCGTCTCAGCTCCTCGCAATCAGCGTCTCAGATCCTCGCAATCAGCGTCTCAGCACCTCACACTCAGCATCTCAGCGCCTCGCACTCAGCGTCTCAGCGCCTCGAATTCAGCGTCTCAGCGCCTCGAATTCAGTGTCTCAGCGCCTCGCACTCAGCGTCTCAGCGCATCGCACTCAGCGCCTTGAACTCAGCGTCTCAGATGCTCGCAATCAGCGCCTCAGCGCCTCGCACTCAGCTCCTCGCACTCAGCGTCTAAGATCCTCGCAATCAGCGTCTCAGCGCCTCGCACTCAGCGCCTCGAACTCAGCGTCTCAGCGCCTCGCACTCAGCGTCTCAGCGCCTCGCACTCAGTGTCTCAGCGCCTCGCACTCAGCGCCTCGCACTCAGCGTCTCAGCGCCTCGCACTCAGCGCCTCGAACTCAGCGTCTCAGCGCTTCGCACTCAGCGGTTCAGCAACCCGCACTCAGCGTCTCAGCGACCCGCACTCAGCGTCTCAGCGCCTCGCACTCAGCGCCTCGAACTCAGCGTCTCAGCGCTTCGCACTCAGCGTCTCAGCGACCCGCACTCAGCAACTCGAGCTCAGCGTCTCAGCGCCTCGCCCTCAGCGACTCGCACTCAGCGTCGCAGCGCCTCGCACTCAGCAACTCGAGCTCAGCGTCTCAGCGCCTCGCCCTCAGCGACTCGCACTCAGCGTCGCAGCGCCTCGCACTCAGCGCCTCGCAGTCAGCGTCTCAGCTCCTCGCACTCAGCGTCGCAGCTCCTCGCACTCAGCGTCTCAGCTCCTCGCACTCAGCGTCTCAGTGACCCGCACTCAGCGCCTCAGCGACCCGCATTCAGCGTCTCAGCGCCTCTCGCTCAGCGTCTCAGCGCCTCTCGCTCAGCGTCTCAGCGCCTCGCGCTCTGAGTCTCAGCGACTCGAACTCAGCGTCTCAGCACCTCGCCCTCAGCGCCTCGCACTCAGCGCCTCGTCCTCTGCGACTCGCACTCAGCGTCTCAGCGCCTCGCACTCAGCGTCTCAGCGCCTCGCACTCAGCATCTCAGTGCCTCGCCCTCAGCGTCTGGCACTCAGCATCTCAGCACCTCACACTCAGCATCGCGGCGCCTTGCACTCAACGTCTCGAACTCAGCGTCTCAGCTCCTCGCAATCAGCATCTCAGTGCCTCGCACTCAGCGTCTCAGAGCTTCGCACTCAGCGTCTCAGTGCCTCGCACTCAGCGTCTCAGCGTCTCGCACTCAGCGTTTCAGCGCTTTGCACTCAGCGTCACAGCGCCTCGCACTCAGCGTCTCGCACTCAGCGTCTCAGCGCTTTGCACTCAGCGTCTCAGCACCTCGCACTCAGCGTCTCAGCGTCTCGCGCTCAGAGTCTCAGCGACTCGAGCTCAGCGTCTCAGCACCTCGCCCTCAGCGCCTCGCCCTCTGCGACTCGCACTCAGCATCTCAGCGCTTTGCACTCAGCATCTCAGCGCCTCGCACTCAGCGTCTCAGCGTCTCGCACTCAGCGTCTCAGCGCCTTGCACTCAGCGTCTCAGCGCCTCGCACTCAGCGTCTCGCACTCAGCGTCTCAGCGCTTTGCACTCAGCGTCTCAGCGCCTCACGCTCAGAGTCTCAACGACTCAAGCTCAGCGTCTCAGCGCCTCGCACTCAGCGTCTCAGGACCTCAGCGCCTCGCACTCAGCGTCTCAGCTCCTCGCACTCAGCGTCTCAGCGCCTCGCACTCAGCGTCTCAGCGCCTCGCACTCAGCGACTCGCACTCAGCGTCGCAGCGCCTCGCACTCAGCGCCTCACACTCAGCGTCTCAGCACCTCGCACTCAGCGTCTCAGCGCTTTGCACTCAGCATCTCAGTGCTTTGCACTCAGTATCTCAGCGCCTCGCGCTCAGATTCTCAGCGACTCGAGCTCAGTATCTCAGCACCTCGCCCTCAGCGCCTCGCCCTCTGCGACTCGCACTCAGCGTCTCAGCGCCTCGCACTCAGCGACTCGAGCTCAGTGTCTCAGCACCTCGCCCTCAGCGCCTCGCCCTCTGCGACTCGCACTCAGCGTCGCAGCACCTCGCACTCAGCATCTCAGCTCCTCGCACTCAGCAACTCGAGCTCAGCGTTTCAGCGCCTCGCCCTCAGCGACTCGCACTCAGCGTCGCAGCGCCTCGCACTCAGCGCCTCGCAGTCAGCATCTCAGCTCCTCGCACTCAGCGTCTCAGATCCTCGCAATCAGCGTCTCAGCGCCTCCCACTCAGCGCCTCGAACTCAGCGTCTCAAGGCCTCGCACTCAGCGTCTCTGCGCCTCGCACTCAGCGCCTCGAACTCAGCGTCTCAGCGCTTCGCACTCAGCGGTTCAGCAACCCGCACTCAGCGTCTCAGCGACCCGCACTCAGCGTCTCAGCGCCTCGCACTCAGCGCCTCGAACTCAGCGTCTCAGCGCTTCGCACTCAGCGTCTCAGCGACCCGCACTCAGCAACTCGAGCTCAGCGTCTCAGCGCCTCGCCCTCAGCGACTCGCACTCAGCGTCGCAGCGCCTCGCACTCAGCAACTCGAGCTCAGCGTCTCAGCGCCTCGCCCTCAGCGACTCGCACTCAGCATCGCAGCGCCTCGCACTCAGTGCCTCGCAGTAGCGTCTCAGCTCCTCGCACTCAGCATCTCAGCGCCTCGCCCTCAGCGTCTCGCACTCAGCATCTCAGCACCTCACACTCAGCATCTCGGCGCCTTGCACTCAGCGCCTCGAACTCAGCGTCTCAGCTCCTCGCAATCAGCGTCTCAGTGCCTCGCACTCAGCGTCTCAGCGCTTCGCACTCAGCGTCTCAGCGCCTTGCACTCAGCGTCTCAGCGCCTCGCACTCAGCGTCTCAGCGTCTCGCGCTCAACGTCTCAGCGCCTTGCGCTCAGCGTCTCAGCGCCTCACACTCAGCGTCTCGCACTCAGCGTCTCAGCGCTTTGCACTCAGCGTCTCAGCGCCTCACACTCAGCGTCTCAGCGCCTCGCGCTCACAGTCTCAGCGACTCGAGCTCTGCGTCTCAGCACCTCGCCCTCAGCGCCTTGCCCTCTGCGACTCGCACTCAGCGTCTCAGCGCCTCGCACTCAGCGTCTCAGCGCCTCGCACTCAGCGTCTCAGCGCATCGCCCTCAGCGTCTCGCACTCAGCATCTCAGCACCTCACACTCAGCATCTCGGCACCTTGCACTCAGCGTCTCGAAATCAGCATCTCAGCTCCTCGCAATCAGCGTCTCAGTGCCTCGCACTCAGCGTCTCAGCGCTTCACACTCAGCGTCTCAGTGCCTCGCACTCAGCGTCTCAGCGTCTCGCACTCAGCGTCTCAGCGTCTTGCACTCAGCGTCACAGCGCCTCGCACTCAGCGTCTCGCACTCAGCGTCTCAGCGCTTTGCACTCAGCGTCTCAGCGCCTCGCACTCAGCGTCTCAGCGCCTCGCGCTCAGAGTCTCAGCGACTCGAGCTCAGCGTCTCAGCGCCTTGCACTCAGCGTCTCAGCGCCTCGCACTCAGCGTCTCGCACTCAGCGTCTCAGCGCTTTGCACTCAGCGTCTCAGCGCCTCGCACTCAGCATCTCAGCCACTCGCGCTCAGAGTCTCAGCGACTCGAGCTCAGCGTCTCAGCACCTCGCCCTCAGCGCCTCGAACTCAGCGTCTCAGCGCTTCGCACTCAGCGTCTCAGCGACCCGCACTCAGCAACTCGAGCTCAGCATCTCAGCGCCTCGCCCTCAGCGACTCGCACTCAGCGTCGCAGCGCCTCGCACACAGCAACTCGAGCTCAGCGTCTCAGCGCCTCGCCCTCAGCGACTCGCACTCAGCGTCGCAGCGCCTCGCACTCAGCGCCTCGCAGTCAGCGTCTCAGCTCCTCGCTCTCAGCATCTCAGCGCCTCGCCCTCAGCGTCTCGCACTCAGCATCTCAGCACCTCACACTCAGCATCTCGGCGCCTTGCACTCAGCGCCTCGAACTCAGCGTCTCAGCTCCTCGCAATCAGCGTCTCAGCGCCTTGCACTCAGCGTCTCAGCGCCTCGCACTGAGCGTCTCGCACTCAGCGTCTCAGCGCTTTGCAGTCAGCGTCTCAGCGCCTCACACTCAGCGTCTCAGCGCCTCGCGCTCAGAGTCTCAGCGACTCGAGCTCAGCGTCTCAGCACCTCACCCTCAGCGCCTCGCCCTCTGCGACTCGCACTCAGCATCTCAGCACCTCGCACTCAGCGTCTCAGCGCCTCGCACTCAGCGTCTCAGCTCATCGCCCTCAGCGTCTCGCACTCAGCATCTCGGCACCTTGCACTCAGCGTCTCGAACTCAGCGTCTCAGCTCCTCGCAATCAGCGTCTCAGCGCTTCGCACTCAGCGTCTCAGTGCCTCGCACTCAGCGTCTCAGCGTCTCGCACTCAGCGTCTCAGCGCCTTGCACTCAGCGTCACAGCGCCTCACACTCAGTGTCTCGCACTCAGCGTCTCAGCGCTTTGCACTCAGCGTCTCAGCGCCTCGCACTCAGCGTCTCAGCGCCTCGCGCTCAGAGTCTCAGCGACTCGAGCTCAGCGTCTCAGCACCTTGCACTCAGCGTCTCAGCGCCTCGCACTCAGCGTCTCGCACTCAGCGTCTCAGCGCTTTGCACTCAGCGTCTCAGCGCCTCGCACTCAGCTTCTCAGCGCCTCGCGCTCAGAGTCTCAGCGACTCGAGCTCAGCGTCTCAGCACCTCGCCCTCAGCGCCTCGCCCTCTGCGACTCGCACTCAGCGTCTCAGCTCCTCGCAATCAGCGTCTCAGCGTCTCGCACTCAGCGTCTCAGCGCCTTGCACTCAGCGTCACAGCGCCTCGCACTCAGCGTCTCGCACTCAGCGTCTCAGCGCTTTGCACTCAGCGTCTCAGCGCCTCGCACTCAGCGTCTCAGTGCCTCACACTCAGCGCCTCGAACTCAGCGTCTCAGTGCTTCGCACTCAGCAGTTCAGCATCCCGCACTCAGCATCTCAGCGACCCGCACTCAGCGTCTCAGCGCCTCGCACTCAGCGCCTTGAACTCAGCATCTCAGCGCTTCGCACTCAGCGTCTCAGCGACCCGCACTCAGCAACTCGAGCTCAGCGTCTCAGCGCCTCGCCCTCAGCGACTCGCACTCAGCGTCACAGCGCCTCGCACTCAGCAACTCGAGCTCAGCGTCTCAGCGCCTCGCCCTCAGCGACTCGCACTCAGCGTCGCAGCGCCTCGCACTCAGCGCCTCGCACTCAGCGTCTCAGCGCCTCGCGCTCAGAGTCTCAGCGACTCGAGCTCAGCGGCTCAGCACCTTGCACTCAGCGTCTCAGCGCCTCGCACTCAGCGTCTCGCACTCAGCGTCTCAGCTCCTCGCAATCAGCGTCTCAGCGCCTTGCACTCAGCGTCTCAGCGCCTCGCACTGAGCGTCTCGCACTCAGCGTCTCAGCGCTTTGCAGTCAGCGTCTCAGCGCCTCACACTCAGCGTCTCAGCGCCTCGCGCTCAGAGTCTCAGCGACTCGAGCTCAGCGTCTCAGCACCTCACCCTCAGCGCCTCGCCCTCTGCGACTCGCACTCAGCATCTCAGCACCTCGCACTCAGCGTCTCAGCGCCTCGCACTCAGCGTCTCAGCTCATCGCCCTCAGCGTCTCGCACTCAGCATCTCGGCACCTTGCACTCAGCGTCTCGAACTCAGCGTCTCAGCTCCTCGCAATCAGCGTCTCAGCGCTTCGCACTCAGCGTCTCAGTGCCTCGCACTCAGCGTCTCAGCGTCTCGCACTCAGCGTCTCAGCGCCTTGCACTCAGCGTCACAGCGCCTCACACTCAGTGTCTCGCACTCAGCGTCTCAGCGCTTTGCACTCAGCGTCTCAGCGCCTCGCACTCAGCGTCTCAGCGCCTCGCGCTCAGAGTCTCAGCGACTCGAGCTCAGCGTCTCAGCACCTTGCACTCAGCGTCTCAGCGCCTCGCACTCAGCGTCTCGCACTCAGCGTCTCAGCGCTTTGCACTCAGCGTCTCAGCGCCTCGCACTCAGCTTCTCAGCGCCTCGCGCTCAGAGTCTCAGCGACTCGAGCTCAGCGTCTCAGCACCTCGCCCTCAGCGCCTCGCCCTCTGCGACTCGCACTCAGCGTCTCAGCTCCTCGCAATCAGCGTCTCAGCGTCTCGCACTCAGCGTCTCAGCGCCTTGCACTCAGCGTCACAGCGCCTCGCACTCAGCGTCTCGCACTCAGCGTCTCAGCGCTTTGCACTCAGCGTCTCAGCGCCTCGCACTCAGCGTCTCAGTGCCTCACACTCAGCGCCTCGAACTCAGCGTCTCAGTGCTTCGCACTCAGCAGTTCAGCATCCCGCACTCAGCATCTCAGCGACCCGCACTCAGCGTCTCAGCGCCTCGCACTCAGCGCCTTGAACTCAGCATCTCAGCGCTTCGCACTCAGCGTCTCAGCGACCCGCACTCAGCAACTCGAGCTCAGCGTCTCAGCGCCTCGCCCTCAGCGACTCGCACTCAGCGTCACAGCGCCTCGCACTCAGCAACTCGAGCTCAGCGTCTCAGCGCCTCGCCCTCAGCGACTCGCACTCAGCGTCGCAGCGCCTCGCACTCAGCGCCTCGCACTCAGCGTCTCAGCGCCTCGCGCTCAGAGTCTCAGCGACTCGAGCTCAGCGGCTCAGCACCTTGCACTCAGCGTCTCAGCGCCTCGCACTCAGCGTCTCGCACTCAGCGTCTCAGCGCTTTGCACTCAGCGTCTCAGCGCCTCTCACTCAGCGTCTCAGCGCCTCGCGCTCAGAGTCTCAGCGACTCGAGCTCAGCGTCTCAGCACCTCGCCCTCAGAGCCTCGCCCTCTGCGACTCGCACTCAGCGTCTCAGCGCCTCGCACTCAGCGTCTCAGCGCCTCGCACTCAGCGTCTCAGCGCATCGCCCTCAGCGTCTCGCACTCAGCATCTCAGCACCTCACACTCAGCATCTCGGCACCTTGCACTCAGCGTCTCGAACTCAGCGTCTCAGCTCCTCGCAATCAGCGTCTCAGGGCCTCGCACTCAGCGTCTCAGCGCTTCGCACTCAGCGTCTCAGTGCCTCGCACTCAGCGTCTCAGCGTCTCGCACTCAGCGTCTCAGCGCCTTGCACTCAGCGTCACAGCGCCTCGCACTCAGCGTCTCGCACTCAGCGTCTCAGCGCTTTGCACTCAGCGTCTCAGCGCCTCGCACTCAGCGTCTCAGCGCCTCGCACTCAGCGCCTCGAACTCAGCGTCTCAGTGCTTCGCACTCAGCATCTCAGCATCCCGCACTCAGCATCTCAGCGACCCGCACTCAGCGTCTCAGCGCCTCGCACTCAGCGCCTTGAACTCAGCATCTCAGCGCTTCGCACTCAGCGTCTCAGCGACCCGCACTCAGCAACTCGAGCTCAGCGTCTCAGCGCCTCGCCCTCAGCGACTCGCACTCAGCGTCGCAGCGCCTCGCACTCAGCAACTCGAGCTCAGCGTCGCAGCGCCTCGCACTCAGCGCCTCGCAGTCAGCGTCTCAGCTCCTCGCACTCAGCATCTCAGCGCCTCGCCCTCAGCGTCTCGCACTCAGCATCTCAGCACCTCACACTCAGCATCTCGGCGCCTTGCACTCAGCGCTTCGCACTCAGCGTCTCAGCGCCTCACACTCAGCGTCTCGCACTCAGCGTCTCAGCGCCTTGCGCTCAGCGTCTCAGCACCTCGCACTCAGCGTCTCGCACTCAGCGTCTCAGCGCTTTGCACTCAGCGTCTCAGCGCCTCACACTCAGCGTCTCAACGCCTCGCGCTCAGAGTCTCAGCGACTCGAGCTCTGCGTCTCAGCACCTCGCCCTCAGCGCCTCGCCCTCTGCGACTCGCACTCAGCGTCTCAGCGCCTCGCACTCAGCGTCTCAGCGCATCGCCCTCAGCGTCTCGCACTCAGCATCTCAGCACCTCACACTCAGCATCTCGGCACCTTGCACTCAGCGTCTCAAACTCAGCGTCTCAGCTCCTCGCAATCAGCGTCTCAGTGCCTCGCACTCAGCGTCTCAGCGCTTCGCACTCAGCGTCTCAGTGCCTCGCACTCAGCGTCTCAACGTCTCGCACTCAGCGTCTCAGCGCCTTGCACTCAGCGTCACAGCGCCTCGCACTCAGCGTCTCGCACTCAGCGTCTCAGCGCTTTGCACTCAGCGTCTCAGCGCCTCGCACTCAGCGTCTCAGCGCCTCGCGCTCAGAGTCTCAGCGACTCGAGCTCAGCATCTCAGCGCCTTGCACTCAGCGTCTCAGCGCCTCGCACTCAGCGTCTCAGCACCTTGCGCTCAGCGTCTCAGCACCTCGCACTCAGCGTCTCGCACTCAGCGTCTCAGCGCTTTGCACTCAGCGTCTCAGCGCCTCACACTCAGCGTCTCAACGCCTCGCGCTCAGAGTCTCAGCGACTCGAGCTCTGCGTCTCAGCACCTCGCCCTCAGCGCCTCGCCCTCTGCGACTCGCACTCAGCGTCTCAGCGCCTCGCACTCAGCGTCTCAGCGCCTCACACTCAGCGTCTCAGCGCATCGCCCTCAGCGTCTCGCACTCAGCATCTCAGCACCTCACACTCAGCATCTCGGCACCTTGCACTCAGCGTCTCAAACTCAGCGTCTCAGCTCCTCGCAATCAGCGTCTCAGTGCCTCGCACTCAGCGTCTCAGCGCTTCGCACTCAGCGTCTCAGTGCCTCGCACTCAGCGTCTCAACGTCTCGCACTCAGCGTCTCAGCGCCTTGCACTCAGCGTCACAGCGCCTCGCACTCAGCGTCTCGCACTCAGCGTCTCAGCGCTTTGCACTCAGCATCTCAGCGCCTTGCACTCAGCGTCTCAGCGCCTCGCACTCAGCGTCTCGCACTCAGCGTCTCAGCGCTTTGCACTCAGCGTCTCAGCGCCTCGCACTCAGCGTCTCAGCGCCTCGCGCTCAGAGTCTCAGCGACTCGAGCTCAGCGTCTCAGCACCTCGCCCTCAGCGCCTCGCCCTCTGCGACTCGCACTCAGCGTCTCAGCGTCTCGCACTCAGCATCTCAGCGCTTTGCACTCAGCTTCTCAGCGCCTCGCACTCAGCGTCTCAGCGACCCGCACTCAGCGCCTCAGCGACCCGCACTCAACGTCTCAGCGCCTCGCGCTCAGCGTCTCAGCGCCTCGCGCTCAGAGTCTCAGCCACTCGAGCTCAGCGTCTCAGCGCCTCGCCCTCAGCTTCTCGCACTCAGCGACTCGCCCTCAGCGACTCACCCTCAGCATCGCAGCGCCTCGCACTCAGCGTCTCAGCGCCTCGCACTCAGCATCTCAGCGCCTCGCCCTCAGCGTCTCGCACTCAGCATCTCAGCACCACACACTCAGCATCTCGGCGCCTTGCACTCAGAGCCTCGAACTCAGCGTCTCAGCTCCTCGCAATCAGCGTATCAGTGCCTCGCACTCAGCGTCTCAGCGCCTCGCACTCAGCGACTCGCACTCAGCGTCGCAGCGCCTCGCACTCAGCGCCTCGCACTCAGCGTCTCAGCTCATCGCACTCAGCGTCTCAGCGCCTCACACTCAGCGTCTCAGCACCTCAGCGACTGGCACTCAGTGCCTCGCACTCAGCGTCTCGGCAACTCACACTCAGCGTCTCAGCGCCTTGCACTCAGCGTCTCAGCACCTCGCACTCAGCGTCTCAGCGCCTCGCACTCAGAGTCTCAGCGCCTCGCACTCAGAGACTCAGCGTCTCGCACTCAGAGACTCAGCGTCTCGCACTCAGCTTCTGAGCGACTCACACTCAGCGCCTCGCACTCAGCGTCTCAGCGCCTCGCACTCAGCGTCTCAGCGTCTTGCACTCAGCGTCTCAGCACCACACACTCAGCATCTCGGCGCCTCGCACTCAGCGCCTCGAACTCAGCGTCTCAGCTCCTCGCAATCAGCGTCTCAGATCCTCGTAATCAGCGTCTCAGTGCCTTGCACTCAGCGTCTCACCGCCTTGCACTCAGCGTCTCAGCACCTCACACTCAGCATCTCAGCGCCTCGCACTCAGCGTCTCAGCGCCTCGCACTCAGCGTCTCAGCGCCTCGCACTCAGCGTCTCAGCGCCTCGCACTCAGCGCCTTGAACTCAGCGTCTCAGATCCTCACAATCAGCGTCTCAGCGCCTCGCACTCAGCTCCTCGCACTCAGCGTCTCAGATGCTCGCAATCAGCGTCTCAGCGCCTCGCACTCAGCGCCTCGAACTCAGCGTCTCAGATCCTCGCACTCAGCGTCTCAGATCCTCGCACTCAGCGTCTCAGCGCCTCGCACTCAGCGTCTCAGCGCCTCGCACTCAGCGTCTCAGCGCCTCGCACTCAGCGCCTTGAACTCAGCATCTCAGCGCTTCGCACTCAGCGTCTCAGCGACCCGCACTCAGCAACTCGAGCTCAGCGTCTCAGCGCCTCGCCCTCAGCGACTCGCACTCAGCGTCGCAGCGCCTCGCACTCAGCAACTCGAGCTCAGCGTCTCAGCGCCTCGCCCTCAGCGACTCGCACTCAGCGTCGCAGCGCCTCGCACTCAGCGCCTCGCACTCAGCGTCTCAGCGCCTCGCGCTCAGAGTCTCAGCGACTCGAGCTCAGCGTCTCAGCACCTTGCACTCAGCGTCTCAGCGCCTCGCACTCAGCGTCTCGCACTCAGCGTCTCAGCGCTTTGCACTCAGCGTCTCAGCGCCTCTCACTCAGCGTCTCAGCGCCTCGCGCTCAGAGTCTCAGCGACTCGAGCTCAGCGTCTCAGCACCTCGCCCTCAGCGCCTCGCCCTCTGCGACTCGCACTCAGCGTCTCAGCGCCTCGCACTCAGCGTCTCAGCGCCTCGCACTCAGCGTCTCAGCGCATCGCCCTCAGCGTCTCGCACTCAGCATCTCAGCACCTCACACTCAGCATCTCGGCACCTTGCACTCAGCGTCTCGAACTCAGCGTCTCAGCTCCTCGCAATCAGCGTCTCAGGGCCTCGCACTCAGCGTCTCAGCGCTTCGCACTCAGCGTCTCAGTGCCTCGCACTCAGCGTCTCAGCGTCTCGCACTCAGCGTCTCAGCGCCTTGCACTCAGCGTCACAGCGCCTCGCACTCAGCGTCTCGCACTCAGCGTCTCAGCGCTTTGCACTCAGCGGCTCAGCGCCTCGCACTCAGCGTCTCAGCGCCTCGCACTCAGCGCCTCGAACTCAGCGTCTCAGTGCTTCGCACTCAGCATCTCAGCATCCCGCACTCAGCATCTCAGCGACCCGCACTCAGCGTCTCAGCGCCTCGCACTCAGCGCCTTGAACTCAGCATCTCAGCGCTTCGCACTCAGCGTCTCAGCGACCCGCACTCAGCAACTCGAGCTCAGCGTCTCAGCGCCTCGCCCTCAGCGACTCGCACTCAGCGTCGCAGCGCCTCGCACACAGCAACTCGAGCTCAGCGTCTCAGCGCCTCGCCCTCAGCGACTCGCACTCAGCGTCGCAGCGCCTCGCACTCAGCGCCTCGCAGTCAGCGTCTCAGCGCCTTGCGCTCAGCGTCTCAGCACCTCGCACTCAGCGTCTCGCACTCAGCGTCTCAGCGCTTTGCACTCAGCGTCTCAGCGCCTCACACTCAGCGTCTCAACGCCTCGCGCTCAGAGTCTCAGCGACTCGAGCTCTGCGTCTCAGCACCTCGCCCTCAGCGCCTCGCCCTCTGCGACTCGCACTCAGCGTCTCAGCGCCTCGCACTCAGCGTCTCAGCGCCTCGCACTCAGCGTCTCAGCGCATCGCCCTCAGCGTCTCGCACTCAGCATCTCAGCACCTCACACTCAGCATCTCGGCACCTTGCACTCAGCGTCTCAAACTCAGCGTCTCAGCTCCTCGCAATCAGCGTCTCAGTGCCTCGCACTCAGCGTCTCAGCGCTTCGCACTCAGCGTCTCAGTGCCTCGCACTCAGCGTCTCAACGTCTCGCACTCAGCGTCTCAGCGCCTTGCACTCAGCGTCACAGCGCCTCGCACTCAGCGTCTCGCACTCAGCGTCTCAGCGCTTTGCACTCAGCGTCTCAGCGCCTCGCACTCAGCGTCTCAGCGCCTCGCGCTCAGAGTCTCAGCGACTCGAGCTCAGCATCTCAGCGCCTTGCACTCAGCGTCTCAGCGCCTCGCACTCAGCGTCTCGCACTCAGCGTCTCAGCGCTTTGCACTCAGCGTCTCAGCGCCTCGCACTCAGCGTCTCAGCGCCTCGCGCTCAGAGTCTCAGCGACTCGAGCTCAGCGTCTCAGCACCTCGCCCTCAGCGCCTCGCCCTCTGCGACTCGCACTCAGCGTCTCAGCGTCTCGCACTCAGCATCTCAGCGCTTTGCACTCAGCTTCTCAGCGCCTCGCACTCAGCGTCTCAGCGACCCGCACTCAGCGCCTCAGCGACCCGCACTCAACGTCTCAGCGCCTCGCGCTCAGCGTCTCAGCGCCTCGCGCTCAGAGTCTCAGCCACTCGAGCTCAGCGTCTCAGCGCCTCGCCCTCAGCTTCTCGCACTCAGCGACTCGCCCTCAGCGACTCACCCTCAGCATCGCAGCGCCTCGCACTCAGCGTCTCAGCGCCTCGCTCTCAGCATCTCAGCGCCTCGCCCTCAGCGTCTCGCACTCAGCATCTCAGCACCACACACTCAGCATCTCGGCGCCTTGCACTCAGAGCCTCGAACTCAGCGTCTCAGCTCCTCGCAATCAGCGTATCAGTGCCTCGCACTCAGCGTCTCAGCGCCTCGCACTCAGCGACTCGCACTCAGCGTCGCAGCGCCTCGCACTCAGCGCCTCGCACTCAGCGTCTCAGCTCATCGCACTCAGCGTCTCAGCGCCTCACACTCAGCGTCTCAGCACCTCAGCGACTGGCACTCAGTGCCTCGCACTCAGCGTCTCGGCAACTCGCACTCAGCGTCTCAGCGCCTTGCACTCAGCGTCTCAGCACCTCGCACTCAGCGTCTCAGCGCCTCGCACTCAGAGACTCAGCGTCTCGCACTCAGAGACTCAGCGTCTCGCACTCAGCTTCTGAGCGACTCACACTCAGCGCCTCGCACTCAGCGTCTCAGCGCCTCGCACTCAGCGTCTCAGCGTCTTGCACTCAGCGTCTCAGCACCACACACTCAGCATCTCGGCGCCTCGCGCTCAGTGCCTCGAACTCAGCATCTCAGAGCCTCGCACTCAGCGTCTCAGCGCCTCGCACTCAGCGTCTCAGCGCCTCGCACTCAGCGTCTCAGCGCCTCGCACTCAGCGCCTTGAACTCAGCGTCTCAGATCCTCACAATCAGCGTCTCAGCGCCTCGCACTCAGCTCCTCGCACTCAGCGTCTCAGATGCTCGCAATCAGCGTCTCAGCGCCTCGCACTCAGCGCCTCGAACTCAGCGTCTCAGCGCCTCGCACTCAGCGTCTCAGCGCCTCGCACTCAGCGTCTCAGCGCCTCGCACTCAGTGTCTCAGCGCCTCGCACTCAGCGCCTCGAACTCAGCGTCTCAGCGCCTCGCACTCAGCGTCTCAGCGCCTCGCACTCAGCGCCTCGAACTCAGCGTCTCAGCGCTTCGCACTCAGCGGTTCAGCAACCCGCACTCAGCGTCTCAGCGACCAGCACTCAGCGTCTCAGAGCCTCGCACTCAGCGCCTCGAACTCAGCGTCTCAGCGCTTCGCACTCAGCGTGTCAGCGACCCGCACTCAGCAACTCGAGCTCAGCGTCTCAGCGCCTCGCCCTCAGCGACTCGCACTCAGCGTCGCAGCGCCTCGCACTCAGCAACTCGAGCTCAGCATCTCAGCGCCTCGCCCTCAGCGACTCGCACTCAGCGTCGCAGCGCCTCGCACTCAGCGCCTCGCAGTCAGCGTCTCAACTAATCGCACTCAGCGTCTCAGCTCCTCGCACTCAGCGTCTCAGCTCCTCGCACTCAGCGTCTCAGCGCCTCGCACTCAGCGTCTCAGCGCCTCGCACTCAGCGTCTCAGCGCTTTGCACTCAGCATCTCAGCGCTTTGCACTCAGTATCTCAGCGCCTCGCGCTCAGATTCTCAGCAACTCGAGCTCAGTGTCTCAGCACCTCGCCCTCAGCGCCTCGCCCTCTGCGACTCGCACTCAGCGTCGCAGCGCCTCGCACTCAGCGTCTCAGCGCCTCGCACTCAGCAACTTGAGCTCAGCGTCTCAGCGCCTCGCCCTCAGCGACTCGCACTCAGCGTCGCAACGCCTCGCACTCAGCGCCTCGCAGTCAGCTTCTCAGCTCATCGCACTCAGCGTCTCAGCTCCTCGCACTCGGCGTCTCAGCGCCTCGCACTCAGCATCTCAGCGCCTCGCACTCAGCGTCTCAGCGCTTTGCACTCAGCATCTCAGCGCTTTGCACTCAGTATCTCAGCGCCTCGCGCTCAGATTCTCAGCGACTCGAGCTCAGTGTCTCAGCACCTCGCCCTCAGTGCCTCGCCCTCTGCGACTCACACTCAGCGTCGCAGCGCCTCGCACTCAGCGTCTCAGCGCCTCGCACTCAGCAACTCGAGCCCAGCGTCTCAGCGCCTCGCCCTCAGCGACTCACACTCAGCGTCTCAGCGCCTCGAACTCAGCGTCTCAGCGCCTCGCACTCAGCGTCTCAGCGCCTCGCACTCAGCGTCTCAGCGACTCGCAAACAGCGACTCAGCGCCTCGCACTCAGCGTCTCAGCGTCTCGCACTCAGCGTCTCAGCGCCTCGAACTCAGCGTCTCAGCGCCTCGCACTCAGCGTCTCAGCGCCTCGCACTCAGCGTCTCAGCGCCTCGCCCACAGCGTCTCAAACTCAGCATCTCGGCGCCTCGCACTCAGCGCCTCGAACTCAGCGTCTCAGCTCCTCGCACTCAGGGGCTCAGATCCTCGCACTCAGCGTCTCAGTGCCTCGCACTCAGCATCTCAGCGCCTTGCACTCAGTGTCTCAGGACCTCACACTCAGCATCTCAGCGCCTCACACACAGCGTCTCAGCGCCTCGCACTCAGCGTCTCAGCGCCTCGCACTCAGCGCCTAGAACTCAGCGTCTCAGATCCTCGCAATCAGCGTCTCAGCGCCTCGCACTCAGCTCCTCACACTCAGCGTCTCAGATCCTCGCAATCAGCGTCTCAGCGCCTCGCACTCAGCGCCTCGAACTCAGCGTCTCAGCGCCTCGCACTCAGCGTCTCAGCGTCTCAGCGCCTCGCACTCAGCGTCTCGAACTCAGCGTCTCAGCGCCTCGCACTCAGCGTCTCAGCGCCTCGCACTCAGCGCCTCGAACTCAGCGTCTCAGCGCCTCGCACTCAGCGTCTCAGCGCCTCGCACTCAGTGTCTCAGCGCCTCTCACTCAGCGCCTCAGCGACCAGCACTCAGCGTCTCAGCGACCCGCACTCAGCGTCTCAGCGCCTCGGACTCAGCGCCTCGAACTCAGCGTCTCAGCGCTTCGCACTCAGCGTCTCAGCGACCCGCACTCAGTGTCTCAGCGCCTCGCACTCAGCGCCTCGAACTCAGCGTCTCAGCGCCTCGCACTCAGCGTCTCAGCGCCTCGCACTCAGCGCCTCGAACTCAGCGTCTCAGCGCTTCGCACTCAGCGGTTCAGCAACCCGCACTCAGCGTCTCAGCGACCAGCACTCAGCGTCTCAGAGCCTCGCACTCAGCGCCTCGAACTCAGCGTCTCAGCGCTTCGCACTCAGCGTGTCAGCGACCCGCACTCAGCAACTCGAGCTCAGCGTCTCAGCGCCTCGCCCTCAGCGACTCGCACTCAGCGTCGCAGCGCCTCGCACTCAGCAACTCGAGCTCAGCATCTCAGCGCCTCGCCCTCAGCGACTCGCACTCAGCGTCGCAGCGCCTCGCACTCAGCGCCTCGCAGTCAGCGTCTCAACTAATCGCACTCAGCGTCTCAGCTCCTCGCACTCAGCGTCTCAGCTCCTCGCACTCAGCGTCTCAGCGCCTCGCACTCAGCGTCTCAGCGCCTCGCACTCAGCGTCTCAGCGCTTTGCACTCAGCATCTCAGCGCTTTGCACTCAGTATCTCAGCGCCTCGCGCTCAGATTCTCAGCAACTCGAGCTCAGTGTCTCAGCACCTCGCCCTCAGCGCCTCGCCCTCTGCGACTCGCACTCAGCGTCGCAGCGCCTCGCACTCAGCGTCTCAGCGCCTCGCACTCAGCAACTTGAGCTCAGCGTCTCAGCGCCTCGCCCTCAGCGACTCGCACTCAGCGTCGCAACGCCTCGCACTCAGCGCCTCGCAGTCAGCTTCTCAGCTCATCGCACTCAGCGTCTCAGCTCCTCGCACTCGGCGTCTCAGCGCCTCGCACTCAGCGTCTCAGCGCCTCGCACTCAGCGTCTCAGCGCTTTGCACTCAGCATCTCAGCGCTTTGCACTCAGTATCTCAGCGCCTCGCGCTCAGATTCTCAGCGACTCGAGCTCAGTGTCTCAGCACCTCGCCCTCAGTGCCTCGCCCTCTGCGACTCACACTCAGCGTCGCAGCGCCTCGCACTCAGCGTCTCAGCGCCTCGCACTCAGCAACTCGAGCCCAGCGTCTCAGCGCCTCGCCCTCAGCGACTCACACTCAGCGTCGCAGCGCCTCGCACTCAGCGCCTCGCAGTCAGCGTCTCAGCTCCTCGCAGTCAGCGTCTCAGCTCCTCGCACTCAGCGTCTCAGCTCCTCGCACTCAGCGTCTCAGCACCTCGCACTCAGCGTCTCAGCTCCTCGCACTCAGCGTCTCAGCACATCGCACTCAGCTTCTCGCACTCAGCGTCTCAGCGCCTCGCACTCAGCGTCTCAGCACCTCAGCGACTGGCACTCAGTGCCTCGCACTCAGCGTCTCGGCGACTCGCACTCAGCGTCTCAGCGCCTCGCACGCAGCGTCTCAGCGCCTCGCTCTCAGAGTCTCAGCGCCTCACACTCAGCGTCTCAGCGCCTCGCGCTCAGAGTCTCAGCGACTCGAGCTCAGCGTCTCAGCACCTCGCCCTCAGCGCCTCGCCCTCTGCGACTCGCACTCAGCATCTCAGCACCTCGCACTCAGCGTCTCAGCGCCTCGCACTCAGCGTCTCAGCGCATCGCCCTCAGCGTCTCGCACTCAGCATCTCGGCACCTTGCACTCAGCGTCTCGAACTCAGCGTCTCAGCTCCTCGCAATCAGCGTCTCAGCGCTTCGCACTCAGCGTCTCAGTGCCTCGCACTCAGCGTCTCAGCGTCTCGCACTCAGCGTCTCAGCGCCTTGCACTCAGCGTCACAGCGCCTCACACTCAGTGTCTCGCACTCAGCGTCTCAGCGCTTTGCACTCAGCGTCTCAGCGCCTCGCACTCAGCGTCTCAGCGCCTCGCGCTCAGAGTCTCAGCGACTCGAGCTCAGCGTCTCAGCACCTTGCACTCAGCGTCTCAGCGCCTCGCACTCAGCGTCTCGCACTCAGCGTCTCAGCGCTTTGCACTCAGCGTCTCAGCGCCTCGCACTCAGCTTCTCAGCGCCTCGCGCTCAGAGTCTCAGCGACTCGAGCTCAGCGTCTCAGCACCTCGCCCTCAGCGCCTCGCCCTCTGCGACTCGCACTCAGCGTCTCAGCTCCTCGCAATCAGCGTCTCAGCGTCTCGCACTCAGCGTCTCAGCGCCTTGCACTCAGCGTCACAGCGCCTCGCACTCAGCGTCTCGCACTCAGCGTCTCAGCGCTTTGCACTCAGCGTCTCAGCGCCTCGCACTCAGCGTCTCAGTGCCTCACACTCAGCGCCTCGAACTCAGCGTCTCAGTGCTTCGCACTCAGCAGTTCAGCATCCCGCACTCAGCATCTCAGCGACCCGCACTCAGCGTCTCAGCGCCTCGCACTCAGCGCCTTGAACTCAGCATCTCAGCGCTTCGCACTCAGCGTCTCAGCGACCCGCACTCAGCAACTCGAGCTCAGCGTCTCAGCGCCTCGCCCTCAGCGACTCGCACTCAGCGTCGCAGCGCCTCGCACTCAGCAACTCGAGCTCAGCGTCTCAGCGCCTCGCCCTCAGCGACTCGCACTCAGCGTCGCAGCGCCTCGCACTCAGCGCCTCGCACTCAGCGTCTCAGCGCCTCGCGCTCAGAGTCTCAGCGACTCGAGCTCAGCGTCTCAGCACCTTGCACTCAGCGTCTCAGCGCCTCGCACTCAGCGTCTCGCACTCAGCGTCTCAGCGCTTTGCACTCAGCGTCTCAGCGCCTCTCACTCAGCGTCTCAGCGCCTCGCGCTCAGAGTCTCAGCGACTCGAGCTCAGCGTCTCAGCACCTCGCCCTCAGAGCCTCGCCCTCTGCGACTCGCACTCAGCGTCTCAGCGCCTCGCACTCAGCGTCTCAGCGCCTCGCACTCAGCGTCTCAGCGCATCGCCCTCAGCGTCTCGCACTCAGCATCTCAGCACCTCACACTCAGCATCTCGGCACCTTGCACTCAGCGTCTCGAACTCAGCGTCTCAGCTCCTCGCAATCAGCGTCTCAGGGCCTCGCACTCAGCGTCTCAGCGCTTCGCACTCAGCGTCTCAGTGCCTCGCACTCAGCGTCTCAGCGTCTCGCACTCAGCGTCTCAGCGCCTTGCACTCAGCGTCACAGCGCCTCGCACTCAGCGTCTCGCACTCAGCGTCTCAGCGCTTTGCACTCAGCGTCTCAGCGCCTCGCACTCAGCGTCTCAGCGCCTCGCACTCAGCGCCTCGAACTCAGCGTCTCAGTGCTTCGCACTCAGCATCTCAGCATCCCGCACTCAGCATCTCAGCGACCCGCACTCAGCGTCTCAGCGCCTCGCACTCAGCGCCTTGAACTCAGCATCTCAGCGCTTCGCACTCAGCGTCTCAGCGACCCGCACTCAGCAACTCGAGCTCAGCGTCTCAGCGCCTCGCCCTCAGCGACTCGCACTCAGCGTCGCAGCGCCTCGCACTCAGCAACTCGAGCTCAGCGTCGCAGCGCCTCGCACTCAGCGCCTCGCAGTCAGCGTCTCAGCTCCTCGCACTCAGCATCTCAGCGCCTCGCCCTCAGCGTCTCGCACTCAGCATCTCAGCACCTCACACTCAGCATCTCGGCGCCTTGCACTCAGCGCTTCGCACTCAGCGTCTCAGCGCCTCACACTCAGCGTCTCGCACTCAGCGTCTCAGCGCCTTGCGCTCAGCGTCTCAGCACCTCGCACTCAGCGTCTCGCACTCAGCGTCTCAGCGCTTTGCACTCAGCGTCTCAGCGCCTCACACTCAGCGTCTCAACGCCTCGCGCTCAGAGTCTCAGCGACTCGAGCTCTGCGTCTCAGCACCTCGCCCTCAGCGCCTCGCCCTCTGCGACTCGCACTCAGCGTCTCAGCGCCTCGCACTCAGCGTCTCAGCGCCTCGCACTCAGCGTCTCAGCGCATCGCCCTCAGCGTCTCGCACTCAGCATCTCAGCACCTCACACTCAGCATCTCGGCACCTTGCACTCAGCGTCTCAAACTCAGCGTCTCAGCTCCTCGCAATCAGCGTCTCAGTGCCTCGCACTCAGCGTCTCAGCGCTTCGCACTCAGCGTCTCAGTGCCTCGCACTCAGCGTCTCAACGTCTCGCACTCAGCGTCTCAGCGCCTTGCACTCAGCGTCACAGCGCCTCGCACTCAGCGTCTCGCACTCAGCGTCTCAGCGCTTTGCACTCAGCGTCTCAGCGCCTCGCACTCAGCGTCTCAGCGCCTCGCGCTCAGAGTCTCAGCGACTCGAGCTCAGCATCTCAGCGCCTTGCACTCAGCGTCTCAGCGCCTCGCACTCAGCGTCTCAGCGCCTTGCGCTCAGCGTCTCAGCACCTCGCACTCAGCGTCTCGCACTCAGCGTCTCAGCGCTTTGCACTCAGCGTCTCAGCGCCTCACACTCAGCGTCTCAACGCCTCGCGCTCAGAGTCTCAGCGACTCGAGCTCTGCGTCTCAGCACCTCGCCCTCAGCGCCTCGCCCTCTGCGACTCGCACTCAGCGTCTCAGCGCCTCGCACTCAGCGTCTCAGCGCCTCGCACTCAGCGTCTCAGCGCATCGCCCTCAGCGTCTCGCACTCAGCATCTCAGCACCTCACACTCAGCATCTCGGCACCTTGCACTCAGCGTCTCAAACTCAGCGTCTCAGCTCCTCGCAATCAGCGTCTCAGTGCCTCGCACTCAGCGTCTCAGCGCTTCGCACTCAGCGTCTCAGTGCCTCGCACTCAGCGTCTCAACGTCTCGCACTCAGCGTCTCAGCGCCTTGCACTCAGCGTCACAGCGCCTCGCACTCAGCGTCTCGCACTCAGCGTCTCAGCGCTTTGCACTCAGCATCTCAGCGCCTTGCACTCAGCGTCTCAGCGCCTCGCACTCAGCGTCTCGCACTCAGCGTCTCAGCGCTTTGCACTCAGCGTCTCAGCGCCTCGCACTCAGCGTCTCAGCGCCTCGCGCTCAGAGTCTCAGCGACTCGAGCTCAGCGTCTCAGCACCTCGCCCTCAGCGCCTCGCCCTCTGCGACTCGCACTCAGCGTCTCAGCGTCTCGCACTCAGCATCTCAGCGCTTTGCACTCAGCTTCTCAGCGCCTCGCACTCAGCGTCTCAGCGACCCGCACTCAGCGCCTCAGCGACCCGCACTCAACGTCTCAGCGCCTCGCGCTCAGCGTCTCAGCGCCTCGCGCTCAGAGTCTCAGCCACTCGAGCTCAGCGTCTCAGCGCCTCGCCCTCAGCTTCTCGCACTCAGCGACTCGCCCTCAGCGACTCACCCTCAGCATCGCAGCGCCTCGCACTCAGCGTCTCAGCGCCTCGCACTCAGCATCTCAGCGCCTCGCCCTCAGCGTCTCGCACTCAGCATCTCAGCACCACACACTCAGCATCTCGGCGCCTTGCACTCAGAGCCTCGAACTCAGCGTCTCAGCTCCTCGCAATCAGCGTATCAGTGCCTCGCACTCAGCGTCTCAGCGCCTCGCACTCAGCGACTCGCACTCAGCGTCGCAGCGCCTCGCACACAGCGCCTCGCACTCAGCGTCTCAGCTCATCGCACTCAGCGTCTCAGCGCCTCACACTCAGCATCTCAGCACCTCAGCGACTGGCACTCAGTGCCTCGCACTCAGCGTCTCGGCAACTCGCACTCAGCTTCTCAGCGCCTTGCACTCAGCGTCTCAGCACCTCGCACTCAGCGTCTCAGCGCCTCGCACTCAGAGTCTCAGCGCCTCGCACTCAGAGACTCAGCGTCTCGCACTCAGAGACTCAGCGTCTCGCACTCAGCTTCTGAGCGACTCACACTCAGCGCCTCGCACTCAGCGTCTCAGCGCCTCGCACTCAGCGTCTCAGCGTCTTGCACTCAGCGTCTCAGCACCACACACTCAGCATCTCGGCGCCTCGCACTCAGCGCCTCGAACTCAGCGTCTCAGCTCCTCGCAATCAGCGTCTCAGATCCTCGCAATCAGCGTCTCAGTGCCTTGCACTCAGCGTCTCACCGCCTTGCACTCAGCGTCTCAGCACCTCACACTCAGCATCTCAGCGCCTCGCACTCAGCGTCTCAGCGCCTCGCACTCAGCGTCTCAGCGCCTCGCACTCAGCGTCTCAGCGCCTCGCACTCAGCGCCTTGAACTCAGCGTCTCAGATCCTCAATCTCAGCGTCTCAGCGCCTCGCACTCAGCTCCTCGCACTCAGCGTCTCAGATGCTCGCAATCAGCGTCTCAGCGCCTCGCACTCAGCGCCTCGAACTCAGCGTCTCAGATCCTCGCACTCAGCGTCTCAGATCCTCGCACTCAGCGTCTCAGCGCCTCGCACTCAGCGTCTCAGCGCCTCGCGCTCAGAGTCTCAGCGACTCGAGCTCAGCGTCTCAGCACCTCGCCCTCAGCGCCTCGCCCTCTGCGACTCGCACTCAGCGTCTCAGCGTCTCGCACTCAGCGTCTCAGCGCTTCGCACTCAGCGTCTCAGTGCCTTGCACTCAGCGTCTCAGCGTCTCGCACTCAGCGTCTCAGCGCCTTGCACTCAGCGTCACAGCGCCTCGCACTCAGCGTCTCGCACTCAGCGTCTCAGCGCTTTGCACTCAGCGTCTCAGCGCCTCGCACTCAGCGTCTCAGCGCCTCACACTCAGCGCCTCGAACTCAGCGTCTCAGTGCTTCGCACTCAGCAGTTCAGCATCCCGCACTCAGCATCTCAGCGACCCGCACTCAGCGTCTCAGCGCCTCGCACTCAGCGCCTTGAACTCAGCATCTCAGCGCTTCGCACTCAGCGTCTCAGCGACCCGCACTCAGCAACTCGAGCTCAGCGTCTCAGCGCCTCGCCCTCAGCGACTCGCACTCAGCGTCGCAGCGCCTCGCACTCAGCAACTCGAGCTCAGCGTCTCAGCGCCTCGCCCTCAGCGACTCGCACTCAGCGTCGCAGCGCCTCGCACTCAGCGCCTCGCACTCAGCGTCTCAGCGCCTCGCGCTCAGAGTCTCAGCGACTCGAGCTCAGCGTCTCAGCACCTTGCACTCAGCGTCTCAGCGCCTCGCACTCAGCGTCTCGCACTCAGCGTCTCAGCGCTTTGCACTCAGCGTCTCAGCGCCTCTCACTCAGCGTCTCAGCGCCTCGCGCTCAGAGTCTCAGCGACTCGAGCTCAGCGTCTCAGCACCTCGCCCTCAGCGCCTCGCCCTCTGCGACTCGCACTCAGCGTCTCAGCGCCTCGCACTCAGCGTCTCAGCGCCTCGCACTCAGCGTCTCAGCGCATCGCCCTCAGCGTCTCGCACTCAGCATCTCAGCACCTCACACTCAGCATCTCGGCACCTTGCACTCAGCGTCTCGAACTCAGCGTCTCAGCTCCTCGCAATCAGCGTCTCAGGGCCTCGCACTCAGCGTCTCAGCGCTTCGCACTCAGCGTCTCAGTGCCTCGCACTCAGCGTCTCAGCGTCTCGCACTCAGCGTCTCAGCGCCTTGCACTCAGCGTCACAGCGCCTCGCACTCAGCGTCTCGCACTCAGCGTCTCAGCGCTTTGCACTCAGCGTCTCAGCGCCTCGCACTCAGCGTCTCAGCGCCTCGCACTCAGCGCCTCGAACTCAGCGTCTCAGAGCTTCGCACTCAGCATCTCAGCATCCCGCACTCAGCATCTCAGCGACCCGCACTCAGCGTCTCAGCGCCTCGCACTCAGCGCCTTGAACTCAGCATCTCAGCGCTTCGCACTCAGCGTCTCAGCGACCCGCACTCAGCAACTCGAGCTCAGCGTCTCAGCGCCTCGCCCTCAGCGACTCGCACTCAGCGTCGCAGCGCCTCGCACACAGCAACTCGAGCTCAGCGTCTCAGCGCCTCGCCCTCAGCGACTCGCACTCAGCGTCGCAGCGCCTCGCACTCAGCGCCTCGCAGTCAGCGTCTCAGCTCCTCGCACTCAGCATCTCAGCGCCTCGCCCTCAGCGTCTCGCACTCAGCATCTCAGCACCTCACACTCAGCATCTCGGCGCCTTGCACTCAGCGCTTCGCACTCAGCGTCTCAGCGCCTCACACTCAGCGTCTCGCACTCAGCGTCTCAGCGCCTTGCGCTCAGCGTCTCAGCACCTCGCACTCAGCGTCTCGCACTCAGCGTCTCAGCGCATTGCACTCAGCGTCTCAGCGCCTCACACTCAGCGTCTCACCGCCTCGCGCTCAGAGTCTCAGCGACTCGAGCTCTGCGTCTCAGCACCTCGCCCTCAGCGCCTCGCCCTCTGCGACTCGCACTCAGCGTCTCAGCGCCTCGCACTCAGCGTCTCAGCGCCTCGCACTCAGCGTCTCAGCGCATCGCCCTCAGCGTCTCGCACTCAGCATCTCAGCACCTCACACTCAGCATCTCGGCACCTTGCACTCAGCGTCTCAAACTCAGCGTCTCAGCTCCTCGCAATCAGCGTCTCAGTGCCTCGCACTCAGCGTCTCAGCGCTTCGCACTCAGCGTCTCAGTGCCTCGCACTCAGCGTCTCAACGTCTCGCACTCAGCGTCTCAGCGCCTTGCACTCAGCGTCACAGCGCCTCGCACTCAGCGTCTCGCACTCAGCGTCTCAGCGCTTTGCACTCAGCGTCTCAGCGCCTCGCACTCAGCGTCTCAGCGCCTCGCGCTCAGAGTCTCAGCGACTCGAGCTCAGCATCTCAGCGCCTTGCACTCAGCGTCTCAGCGCCTCGCACTCAGCGTCTCGCACTCAGCGTCTCAGCGCTTTGCACTCAGCGTCTCAGCGCCTCGCACTCAGCGTCTCAGCGCCTCGCGCTCAGAGTCTCAGCGACTCGAGCTCAGCGTCTCAGCACCTCGCCCTCAGCGCCTCGCCCTCTGCGACTCGCACTCAGCGTCTCAGCGTCTCGCACTCAGCATCTCAGCGCTTTGCACTCAGCTTCTCAGCGCCTCGCACTCAGCGTCTCAGCGACCCGCACTCAGCGCCTCAGCGACCCGCACTCAACGTCTCAGCGCCTCGCGCTCAGCGTCTCAGCGCCTCGCGCTCAGAGTCTCAGCCACTCGAGCTCAGCGTCTCAGCGCCTCGCCCTCAGCTTCTCGCACTCAGCGACTCGCCCTCAGCGACTCACCCTCAGCATCGCAGCGCCTCGCACTCAGCGTCTCAGCGCCTCGCACTCAGCATCTCAGCGCCTCGCCCTCAGCGTCTCGCACTCAGCATCTCAGCACCACACACTCAGCATCTCGGCGCCTTGCACTCAGAGCCTCGAACTCAGCGTCTCAGCTCCTCGCAATCAGCGTATCAGTGCCTCGCACTCAGCGTCTCAGCGCCTCGCACTCAGCGACTCGCACTCAGCGTCGCAGCGCCTCGCACTCAGCGCCTCGCACTCAGCGTCTCAGCTCATCGCACTCAGCGTCTCAGCGCCTCACACTCAGCGTCTCAGCACCTCAGCGACTGGCACTCAGTGCCTCGCACTCAGCGTCTCGGCAACTCGCACTCAGCGTCTCAGCGCCTTGCACTCAGCGTCTCAGCACCTCGCACTCAGCGTCTCAGCGCCTCGCACTCAGAGTCTCAGCGCCTCGCACTCAGAGACTCAGCGTCTCGCACTCAGAGACTCAGCGTCTCGCACTCAGCTTCTGAGCGACTCACACTCAGCGCCTCGCACTCAGCGTCTCAGCGCCTCGCACTCAGCGTCTCAGCGTCTTGCACTCAGCGTCTCAGCACCACACACTCAGCATCTCGGCGCCTCGCGCTCAGTGCCTCGAACTCAGCATCTCAGCGCCTCGCACTCAGCGTCTCAGCGCCTCGCACTCAGCGTCTCAGCGCCTCGCACTCAGCGTCTCAGCGCCTCGCACTCAGCGCCTTGAACTCAGCGTCTCAGATCCTCACAATCAGCGTCTCAGCGCCTCGCACTCAGCTCCTCGCACTCAGCATCTCAGATGCTCGCAATCAGCGTCTCAGCGCCTCGCACTCAGCGCCTCGAACTCAGCGTCTCAGCGCCTCGCACTCAGCGTCTCAGCGCCTCGCACTCAGCGTCTCAGCGCCTCGCACTCAGTGTCTCAGCGCCTCGCACTCAGCGCCTCGAACTCAGCGTCTCAGCGCCTCGCACTCAGCGTCTCAGCGCCTCGCACTCAGCGCCTCGAACTCAGCGTCTCAGCGCTTCGCACTCAGCGGTTCAGCAACCCGCACTCAGCGTCTCAGCGACCAGCACTCAGCGTCTCAGAGCCTCGCACTCAGCGCCTCGAACTCAGCGTCTCAGCGCTTCGCACTCAGCGTGTCAGCGACCCGCACTCAGCAACTCGAGCTCAGCGTCTCAGCGCCTCGCCCTCAGCGACTCGCACTCAGCGTCGCAGCGCCTCGCACTCAGCAACTCGAGCTCAGCATCTCAGCGCCTCGCCCTCAGCGACTCGCACTCAGCGTCGCAGCGCCTCGCACTCAGCGCCTCGCAGTCAGCGTCTCAACTAATCGCACTCAGCGTCTCAGCTCCTCGCACTCAGCGTCTCAGCTCCTCGCACTCAGCGTCTCAGCGCCTCGCACTCAGCGTCTCAGCGCCTCGCACTCAGCGTCTCAGCGCTTTGCACTCAGCATCTCAGCGCTTTGCACTCAGTATCTCAGCGCCTCGCGCTCAGATTCTCAGCAACTCGAGCTCAGTGTCTCAGCACCTCGCCCTCAGCGCCTCGCCCTCTGCGACTCGCACTCAGCGTCGCAGCGCCTCGCACTCAGCGTCTCAGCGCCTCGCACTCAGCGTCTCAGCGCATCGCCCTCAGCGTCTCGCACTCAGCATCTCAGCACCTCACACTCAGCATCTCGGCACCTTGCACTCAGCGTCTCGAACTCAGCGTCTCAGCTCCTCGCAATCAGCGTCTCAGGGCCTCGCACTCAGCGTCTCAGCGCTTCGCACTCAGCGTCTCAGTGCCTCGCACTCAGCGTCTCAGCGTCTCGCACTCAGCGTCTCAGCGCCTTGCACTCAGCGTCACAGCGCCTCGCACTCAGCGTCTCGCACTCAGCGTCTCAGCGCTTTGCACTCAGCGTCTCAGCGCCTCGCACTCAGCGTCTCAGCGCCTCGCACTCAGCGCCTCGAACTCAGCGTCTCAGTGCTTCGCACTCAGCATCTCAGCATCCCGCACTCAGCATCTCAGCGACCCGCACTCAGCGTCTCAGCGCCTCGCACTCAGCGCCTTGAACTCAGCATCTCAGCGCTTCGCACTCAGCGTCTCAGCGACCCGCACTCAGCAACTCGAGCTCAGCGTCTCAGCGCCTCGCCCTCAGCGACTCGCACTCAGCGTCGCAGCGCCTCGCACACAGCAACTCGAGCTCAGCGTCTCAGTGCCTCGCCCTCAGCGACTCGCACTCAGCGTCGCAGCGCCTCGCACTCAGCGCCTCGCAGTCAGCGTCTCAGCTCCTCGCACTCAGCATCTCAGCGCCTCGCCCTCAGCGTCTCGCACTCAGCATCTCAGCACCTCACACTCAGCATCTCGGCGCCTTGCACTCAGCGCTTCGCACTCAGCGTCTCAGCGCCTCACACTCAGCGTCTCGCACTCAGCGTCTCAGCGCCTTGCGCTCAGCGTCTCAGCACCTCGCACTCAGCGTCTCGCACTCAGCGTCTCAGCGCTTTGCACTCAGCGTCTCAGCGCCTCACACTCAGCGTCTCAACGCCTCGCGCTCAGAGTCTCAGCGACTCGAGCTCTGCGTCTCAGCACCTCGCCCTCAGCGCCTCGCACTCTGCGTCTCGCACTCAGCGTCTCAGCGCCTCGCACTCAGCGTCTCAGCGCCTCGCACTCAGCGTCTCAGCGCATCGCCCTCAGCGTCTCGCACTCAGCATCTCAGCACCTCACACTCAGCATCTCGGCACCTTGCACTCAGCGTCTCAAACTCAGCGTCTCAGCTCCTCGCAATCAGCGTCTCAGTGCCTCGCACTCAGCGTCTCAGCGCTTCGCACTCAGCGTCTCAGTGCCTCGCACTCAGCGTCTCAACGTCTCGCACTCAGCGTCTCAGCGCCTTGCACTCAGCGTCACAGCGCCTCGCACTCAGCGTCTCGCACTCAGCGTCTCAGCGCTTTGCACTCAGCGTCTCAGCGCCTCGCACTCAGCGTCTCAGCGCCTCGCGCTCAGAGTCTCAGCGACTCGAGCTCAGCATCTCAGCGCCTTGCACTCAGCGTCTCAGCGCCTCGCACTCAGCGTCTCGCACTCAGCGTCTCAGCGCTTTGCACTCAGCGTCTCAGCGCCTCGCACTCAGCGTCTCAGCGCCTCGCGCTCAGAGTCTCAGCGACTCGAGCTCAGCGTCTCAGCACCTCGCCCTCAGCGCCTCGCCCTCTGCGACTCGCACTCAGCGTCTCAGCGTCTCGCACTCAGCATCTCAGCGCTTTGCACTCAGCTTCTCAGCGCCTCGCACTCAGCGTCTCAGCGACCCGCACTCAGCGCCTCAGCGACCCGCACTCAACGTCTCAGCGCCTCGCGCTCAGCGTCTCAGCGCCTCGCGCTCAGAGTCTCAGCCACTCGAGCTCAGCGTCTCAGCGCCTCGCCCTCAGCTTCTCGCACTCAGCGACTCGCCCTCAGCGACTCACCCTCAGCATCGCAGCGCCTCGCACTCAGCGTCTCAGCGCCTCGCACTCAGCATCTCAGCGCCTCGCCCTCAGCGTCTCGCACTCAGCATCTCAGCACCACACACTCAGCATCTCGGCGCCTTGCACTCAGAGCCTCGAACTCAGCGTCTCAGCTCCTCGCAATCAGCGTATCAGTGCCTCGCACTCAGCGTCTCAGCGCCTCGCACTCAGCGACTCGCACTCAGCGTCGCAGCGCCTCGCACTCAGCGCCTCGCACTCAGCGTCTCAGCTCATCGCACTCAGCGTCTCAGCGCCTCACACTCAGCGTCTCAGCACCTCAGCGACTGGCACTCAGTGCCTCGCACTCAGCGTCTCGGCAACTCGCACTCAGCGTCTCAGCGCCTTGCACTCAGCGTCTCAGCACCTCGCACTCAGCGTCTCAGCGCCTCGCACTCAGAGTCTCAGCGCCTCGCACTCAGAGACTCAGCGTCTCGCACTCAGAGACTCAGCGTCTCGCACTCAGCTTCTGAGCGACTCACACTCAGCGCCTCGCACTCAGCGTCTCAGCGCCTCGCACTCAGCGTCTCAGCGTCTTGCACTCAGCGTCTCAGCACCACACACTCAGCATCTCGGCGCCTCGCGCTCAGTGCCTCGAACTCAGCATCTCAGCGCCTCGCACTCAGCGTCTCAGCGCCTCGCACTCAGCGTCTCAGCGCCTCGCACTCAGCGTCTCAGCGCCTCGCACTCAGCGCCTTGAACTCAGCGTCTCAGATCC
Source organism: Carcharodon carcharias (assembly GCF_017639515.1). Lineage (NCBI taxonomy): Eukaryota > Metazoa > Chordata > Chondrichthyes > Lamniformes > Lamnidae > Carcharodon > Carcharodon carcharias. The sequence goes on along the minus strand of NC_054470.1, from coordinate 117,368,750 downwards.
TCACAATCAGCGTCTCAGCGCCTCGCACTCAGCTCCTCGCACTCAGCGTCTCAGATGCTCGCAATCAGCGTCTCAGCGCCTCGCACTCAGCGCCTCGAACTCAGCGTCTCAGCGCCTCGCACTCAGCGTCTCAGCGCCTCGCACTCAGCGTCTCAGCGCCTCGCACTCAGTGTCTCAGCGCCTCGCACTCAGCGCCTCGAACTCAGCGTCTCAGCGCCTCGCACTCAGCGTCTCAGCGCCTCGCACTCAGCGCCTCGAACTCAGCGTCTCAGCGCTTCGCACTCAGCGGTTCAGCAACCCGCACTCAGCGTCTCAGCGACCAGCACTCAGCGTCTCAGAGCCTCGCACTCAGCGCCTCGAACTCAGCGTCTCAGCGCTTCGCACTCAGCGTGTCAGCGACCCGCACTCAGCAACTCGAGCTCAGCGTCTCAGCGCCTCGCCCTCAGCGACTCGCACTCAGCGTCGCAGCGCCTCGCACTCAGCAACTCGAGCTCAGCATCTCAGCGCCTCGCCCTCAGCGACTCGCACTCAGCGTCGCAGCGCCTCGCACTCAGCGCCTCGCAGTCAGCGTCTCAACTAATCGCACTCAGCGTCTCAGCTCCTCGCACTCAGCGTCTCAGCTCCTCGCACTCAGCGTCTCAGCGCCTCGCACTCAGCGTCTCAGCGCCTCGCACTCAGCGTCTCAGCGCTTTGCACTCAGCATCTCAGCGCTTTGCACTCAGTATCTCAGCGCCTCGCGCTCAGATTCTCAGCAACTCGAGCTCAGTGTCTCAGCACCTCGCCCTCAGCGCCTCGCCCTCTGCGACTCGCACTCAGCGTCGCAGCGCCTCGCACTCAGCGTCTCAGCGCCTCGCACTCAGCAACTTGAGCTCAGCGTCTCAGCGCCTCGCCCTCAGCGACTCGCACTCAGCGTCGCAACGCCTCGCACTCAGCGCCTCGCAGTCAGCTTCTCAGCTCATCGCACTCAGCGTCTCAGCTCCTCGCACTCGGCGTCTCAGCGCCTCGCACTCAGCGTCTCAGCGCCTCGCACTCAGCGTCTCAGCGCTTTGCACTCAGCATCTCAGCGCTTTGCACTCAGTATCTCAGCGCCTCGCGCTCAGATTCTCAGCGACTCGAGCTCAGTGTCTCAGCACCTCGCCCTCAGTGCCTCGCCCTCTGCGACTCACACTCAGCGTCGCAGCGCCTCGCACTCAGCGTCTCAGCGCCTCGCACTCAGCAACTCGAGCCCAGCGTCTCAGCGCCTCGCCCTCAGCGACTCACACTCAGCGTCGCAGCGCCTCGCACTCAGCGCCTCGCAGTCAGCGTCTCAGCTCCTCGCAGTCAGCGTCTCAGCTCCTCGCACTCAGCGTCTCAGCTCCTCGCACTCAGCGTCTCAGCACCTCGCACTCAGCGTCTCAGCGTCTCGCACTCAGCGTCTCAGCGACTCGCAAACAGCGACTCAGCGCCTCGCACTCAGCGTCTCAGCGTCTCGCACTCAGCGTCTCAGCGCCTCGAACTCAGCGTCTCAGCGCCTCGCACTCAGCGTCTCAGCGCCTCGCACTCAGCGTCTCAGCGCCTCGCCCACAGCGTCTCAAACTCAGCATCTCGGCGCCTCGCACTCAGCGCCTCGAACTCAGTTTCTCAGCTCCTCGCACTCAGGGGCTCAGATCCTCGCACTCAGCGTCTCAGTGCCTCGCACTCAGCATCTCAGCGCCTTGCACTCAGTGTCTCAGGACCTCACACTCAGCATCTCAGCGCCTCACACACAGCGTCTCAGCGCCTCGCACTCAGCGTCTCAGCGCCTCGCACTCAGCGCCTAGAACTCAGCGTCTCAGATCCTCGCAATCAGCGTCTCAGCGCCTCGCACTCAGCTCCTCACACTCAGCGTCTCAGATCCTCGCAATCAGCGTCTCAGCGCCTCGCACTCAGCGCCTCGAACTCAGCGTCTCAGCGCCTCGCACTCAGCGTCTCAGCGCCTCGCACTCAGCGTCTCGAACTCAGCGTCTCAGCGCCTCGCACTCAGCGTCTCAGCGCCTCGCACTCAGCGCCTCGAACTCAGCGTCTCAGCGCCTCGCACTCAGCGTCTCAGCGCCTCGCACTCAGTGTCTCAGCGCCTCTCACTCAGCGCCTCAGCGACCAGCACTCAGCGTCTCAGCGACCCGCACTCAGCGTCTCAGCGCCTCGGACTCAGCGCCTCGAACTCAGCGTCTCAGCGCTTCGCACTCAGCGTCTCAGCGACCCGCACTCAGTGTCTCAGCGCCTCGCACTCAGCGCCTCGAACTCAGCGTCTCAGCGCCTCGCACTCAGCGTCTCAGCGCCTCGCACTCAGCGCCTCGAACTCAGCGTCTCAGCGCTTCGCACTCAGCGGTTCAGCAACCCGCACTCAGCGTCTCAGCGACCAGCACTCAGCGTCTCAGAGCCTCGCACTCAGCGCCTCGAACTCAGCGTCTCAGCGCTTCGCACTCAGCGTGTCAGCGACCCGCACTCAGCAACTCGAGCTCAGCGTCTCAGCGCCTCGCCCTCAGCGACTCGCACTCAGCGTCGCAGCGCCTCGCACTCAGCAACTCGAGCTCAGCATCTCAGCGCCTCGCCCTCAGCGACTCGCACTCAGCGTCGCAGCGCCTCGCACTCAGCGCCTCGCAGTCAGCGTCTCAACTAATCGCACTCAGCGTCTCAGCTCCTCGCACTCAGCGTCTCAGCTCCTCGCACTCAGCGTCTCAGCGCCTCGCACTCAGCGTCTCAGCGCCTCGCACTCAGCGTCTCAGCGCTTTGCACTCAGCATCTCAGCGCTTTGCACTCAGTATCTCAGCGCCTCGCGCTCAGATTCTCAGCAACTCGAGCTCAGTGTCTCAGCACCTCGCCCTCAGCGCCTCGCCCTCTGCGACTCGCACTCAGCGTCGCAGCGCCTCGCACTCAGCGTCTCAGCGCCTCGCACTCAGCAACTTGAGCTCAGCGTCTCAGCGCCTCGCCCTCAGCGACTCGCACTCAGCGTCGCAACGCCTCGCACTCAGCGCCTCGCAGTCAGCTTCTCAGCTCATCGCACTCAGCGTCTCAGCTCCTCGCACTCGGCGTCTCAGCGCCTCGCACTCAGCGTCTCAGCGCCTCGCACTCAGCGTCTCAGCGCTTTGCACTCAGCATCTCAGCGCTTTGCACTCAGTATCTCAGCGCCTCGCGCTCAGATTCTCAGCGACTCGAGCTCAGTGTCTCAGCACCTCGCCCTCAGTGCCTCGCCCTCTGCGACTCACACTCAGCGTCGCAGCGCCTCGCACTCAGCGTCTCAGCGCCTCGCACTCAGCAACTCGAGCCCAGCGTCTCAGCGCCTCGCCCTCAGCGACTCACACTCAGCGTCGCAGCGCCTCGCACTCAGCGCCTCGCAGTCAGCGTCTCAGCTCCTCGCAGTCAGCGTCTCAGCTCCTCGCACTCAGCGTCTCAGCTCCTCGCACTCAGCGTCTCAGCACCTCGCACTCAGCGTCTCAGCTCCTCGCACTCAGCGTCTCAGCACATCGCACTCAGCTTCTCGCACTCAGCGTCTCAGCGCCTCGCACTCAGCGTCTCAGCACCTCAGCGACTGGCACTCAGTGCCTCGCACTCAGCGTCTCGGCGACTCGCACTCAGCGTCTCAGCGCCTCGCACGCAGCGTCTCAGCGCCTCGCTCTCAGAGTCTCAGCGCCTCGCACTCAGAGACTCAACGTCTCGCACTCAGCTTCTGAGCGACTCACACTCAGCGCCTCGCACTCAGCGTCTCAGCGCCTCGCACTCAGCGTCCCAGCGCCTCGCCCACAGCGTCTCAAACTCAGCATCTCGGCGCCTCGCACTCAGCGCCTCGAACTCAGCGTCTCAGCTCCTCGCACTCAGCGTCTCAGATCCTCGCACTCAGCGTCTCAGTGCCTCGCACTCAGCATCTCAGCGCCTTGCACTCAGCGTCTCAGCACCTCACACTCAGCATCTCAGCGCCTCACACACAGCGTCTCAGCGCCTCGCACTCAGCGTCTCAGCGCCTCGCACTCAGCGCCTCGAACTCAGCGTCTCAGATCCTCGCAATCAGCATCTCAGCGCCTCACACACAGCGTCTCAGCGCCTCGCACTCAGCGTCTCAGCGCCTCGCACTCAGCGCCTCGAACTCAGCGTCTCAGATCCTCGCAATCAGCGTCTCAGCGCCTCGCACTCAGCTCCTCGCACTCAGCGTCTCAGATCCTCGCAATCAGCGTCTCAGCGCCTCGCACTCAGCGCCTCGAACTCAGCGTCTCAGCGCCTCGCACTCAGCGTCTCAGCGCCTCGCACTCAGCGTCTCGAACTCAGCGTCTCAGCGCCTCGCACTCAGCGTCTCAGCGCCTCGCACTCAGCGCCTCGAACTCAGCGTCTCAGCGCCTCGCACTCAGCGTCTCAGCGCCTCGCACTCAGTGTCTCAGCGCCTCTCACTCAGCGCCTCAGCGACCCGCACTCAGCGTCTCAACGACCCGAACTCAGCGTCTCAGCGCTTCGCACTCAGCGTCTCAGCAACCCGCACTCAGCGTCTCAGCGCTTCGCACTCAGCGTCTCAGCGACCCGCACTCAGCGTCTCAGCGCCTCACACTCAGCGCCTCGAACTCAGCGTCTCAGCGACCCTCACTCAGCGCCTCAGCGACCCGCACTCAGCGTCTCAGCGCCTCGCGCTCAGCGTCTCAGGGCCTCGCGCTCAGCATCTCAGCGCCTTGCGCTCAGAGTCTCAGCGACTCGAGCTCAGCGTCTCAGCGCCTCGCCCTCAGCGCCTCGCACTCAGCGACTCGCCCTCAGCGACTCGCCCTCAGCGTCGCAGCGCCCCGCACTCAGCGTCTCAGCGCCTCGCACTCAGCGTCTCAGCGCCTCGCCCTCAGCGTCTCGCACTCAGCATCTCAGCACCTCACACTCAGCATCTCGGCGCCTTGCACTCAGCGCCTCGAACTCAGCGTCTCAGCTCCTCGCAATCAGCGTCTCAGTGCCTCGCACTCAGCGTCTCAGCGCTTCGCACTCAGCGTCTCAACGCCTCGCACTCAGCGTCTCAGCGTCTCGCACTCAGCGTCTCAGCGCCTTGCGCTCAGCGTCTCAGCGCCTCGCCCTCAGCGACTCGCCCTCAGCGTCGCAGCGCCCCGCACTCAGCGTCTCAGCGCCTCGCACTCAGCGTCTCAGCGCCTCGCCCTCAGCGTCTCGCACTCAGCATCTCAGCACCTCACACTCAGCATCTCGGCGCCTTGCACTCAGCGCCTCGAACTCAGCGTCTCAGCTCCTCGCAATCAGCGTCTCAGTGCCTCGCACTCAGCGTCTCAGCGCTTCGCACTCAGCGTCTCAACGCCTCGCACTCAGCGTCTCAGCGTCTCGCACTCAGCGTCTCAGCGCCTTGCGCTCAGCGTCTCAGCGCCTCGCACTCAGCGTCTCGCACTCAGCGTCTCAGCGCTTTGCACTCAGCGTCTCAGCGCCTCGCACTCAGCGTCTCAGCGCCTCGCGCTCAGAGTCTCAGCGACTCGAGCTCAGCGTCTCAGCACCTCGCCCTCAGCGCCTCGCCCTCTGCGCCTCGCACTCAGCGGCTCAGCGCCTCGCACTCAGCGTCTCAGCACCTCGCACTCAGCGTCTCAGCGCATCGCCCTCAGCGTCTCGCACTCAGCATCTCAACACCTCACACTCAGCATCTCGGCACCTTGCACTCAGCGCCTCGCACTCAGCGTCTCGCACTCAGCGTCTCAGCGCTTTGCACTCAGCGTCTCAGCGCCTCGCGCTCAGCGTCTCAGCGCCTCGCGCTCAGCGTCTCAGTGCCTCGCACTCAGCGTCTCAGCGCCTCGCGCTCAGAGTCTCAGCGACCCGAGCTCAGCGTCTCAGCGCCTCGCCCTCAGCGCCTCGCACTCAGCGACACGCCCTCAGCGACTCGCCCTCAGCGTCGCAGCGCCTCGCACTCAGCGTCTCAGCGCCTCGCACTCAGCATCTCAGCGCCTCGCCCTCAGCGTCTCGCACTCAGCATCTCAGCACCTCACACTCAGCATCTCGGCGCCTTGCACTCAGCGCCTCGAACTCAGCATCTCAGCTCCTCGCAATCAGCGTATCAGTGCCTCGCACTCAGCTTCTCAGCGCTTCGCACTCAGCGTCTCAGTGCCTCGCACTCAGCGTCTCAGCGTCTCGCACTCAGCGTCTCAGCGCCTTGCACTCAGCGTCTCAGCGCATCGCACTCAGCGTCTCGCACTCAGCGTCTCAGCGCTTCGCACTCAGCGTCTCAGCGCCTCGCGCTCAGAGTCTCAGCGACTCGAGCTCAGCGTCTCAGCACCTCGCCCTCAGCGCCTCGCCCTCTGCGACTCGCACTCAGCGTCTCAGCGCTTCGCACTCAGCGTCTCAGCGCCTCGCACTCAGCGTCTCAGCGACTCGCCCTCAGCGTCTCGCACTCAGCATCTCAGCACCTCACACTCAGCATCTCGGCGCCTTGCTCTCAGCGTCTCGAACTCAGTGTCTCAGCTCCTCGCAATCAGCGTCTCAGTGCCTCGCACTCAGCATCTCAGCGCTTCGCACTCAGCGTCTCAGTGCCTCGCACTCAGCGTTTCAGCGTCTCGCACTCAGCATCTCAGCGCCTTGCACTCAGCGTCACAGCGCCTCGCACTCAGCGTCTCAGCGCATCGCACTCAGCGTCTCGCACTCAGCGTCTCAGCGCTTCGCACTCAGCGTCTCAGCGCCTTGCGCTCAGAGTCTCAGCGACTCGAGCTCAGCGTCTCAGCACCTCGCCCTCAGCGCCTCGCCCTCTGCGACTCGCACTCAGCGTCTCAGCGCTTCGCACTCAGCGTCTCAGCGCCTCGCACTCAGCGTCTCAGCGACTCGCCCTCAGCGTCTCGCACTCAGCATCTCAGCACCTCACACTCAGCATCTCGGCGCCTTGCTCTCAGCGTCTCGAACTCAGTGTCTCAGCTCCTCGCAATCAGCGTCTCAGTGCCTCGCACTCAGCATCTCAGCGCTTCGCACTCAGCGTCTCAGTGCCTCGCACTCAGCGTTTCAGCGTCTCGCACTCAGCATCTCAGCGCCTTGCACTCAGCGTCACAGCGCCTCGCACTCAGCGTCTCGCACTCAGCGTCTCAGCGCTTTGCACTCAGCGTTTCAGCGCCTTGCCCTCCGTCTCAGCGCCTCGCGCTCAGAGTCTCAGCGACTCGAGCTCAGCGTCTCAGCACCTCGCCCTCAGCGCCGCACCCTCTGCGACTCGCACTCAGCGTCTCAGCGTCTCGCACTCAGCATCTCAGCGCTTTGCACTCAGCGTCTCAGCGCCTCGCACTCAGCGTCTCAGCGTCTCGCACTCAGCGTCTCAGCGCCTTGCACTCAGCGTCTCAGCGCCTCGCACTCAGCGTCTCGCACTCAGCGTCTCAGCGCTTTGCACTCAGCGTCTCAGCGCCTCACGCTCAGAGTCTCAACGACTTGAGCTCACCATCTCAGCGCCTCGCACTCAGCGTCTCAGGACCTCAGCGCCTCGCACTCAGCGTCTCAGCTCCTCGCACTCAGCGTCTCAGCTCCTCGCACTCAGCGTCTTAGCGCCTCGCACTCAGCGACTCGCACTCAGCGTCGCAGCGCCTCGCACTCAGCGCCTCGCACTCAGCGTCTCAGCACCTCGCACTCAGTGCCTCGAACTCAGCGTCTCAGCGCCACGCACTCAGCGTCTCAGCGCCTCGAACTCAGCGTCTCAGCGCCTCGCACTCAGCGCCTCCGCGCCTCGCAAACAGCGCCTCAGCGACCCGCTCTCAGCGTCTCAGTGCCTCGCACTCAGCGTCTCAGCGTCTCGAACTCAGCATCTTGGCGCTTTGCACTCAGCGTCTCAGCGCCTCGCCCTCAGCGCCTTGCCCTCTGCGACTCGCACTCAGCGTCGCAGCGCCTCGCAATCAGCGTCTCACCTCCTCGCACTCAGCGTCTCAGCTCCTCGCACTCAGCGTCTCAGTGCAACGCATTCAGCGCCTCGCACTCAGCACCTCGCACTCAGCGCCTTGAACTCAGCATCTCAGCACCTCAGCGCCTCGCACTCAGCGTCTCGGCGCCTCGCACTCAGCGTCTCAGCTCCTCGCAGTCAACGTCTCAGCTCCTCGCACTCAGCGTCTCAGCGCCTCGCACTCAGCGTCTCAGCGCCTCGCACTCAGCGTCTCAGCGTCTCGCACTCAGCGTCTCAGCGTCTCGCACTCAGCGTCACAGCGCCTTGCACTCAGCGTCTCAGCGCCTCGCACTCAGCGTCTCGCACTCAGCGTCTCAGCGCTTTGCACTCAGCGTCTCAGCGCCTCGCACTCAGCCTCTCAGCGCCTCGCACTCTGAGTCTCACAGCCTTGCACTCTGCGTCTCAGGACCTCAGCGCCTCGCACTCAGCATCTCAGCGCCTCGCACTCAGCCTCTCAGCACCTCGCACTCTGAGTCTCAGAGCCTTGCACTCAGCGTCTCAGGACCTCAGCGCCTCGCACTCAGCATCTCAGTGCCTCGAACTCAGTGCCTCGCACTCAGCGTCTCAGTGCCTCGCACTCAGCGTCTCAGCGCCTCGCACTCAGTGCCTTGCAATCAGCGTCTTGGCGCCTCGCACTCAGCGTCTCAGATCCTCGCACTCAGCGTCTCAGAGCCTCGCACTCAGCGCCTCGCACTCAGCCACTCACCCTCAGCGTCTCGCCCTCAGCGTCGCAGCGCCTCGCACTCAGCGTCTCAGTGCCTCGCACTCAGCGTCTCTGCGCCTCGCCCTCAGCGTCTCGCACTCAGCATCTCAGCACCTCAAACTCAGCATCTCGGCGCCTTGCACTCAGCGCCTCAAACTCAGCGTCTCAGCTCCTCGCAATCAGCGTCTCAGTGCCTCGCACTCAGCGTCTCAGCGCTTCGCACTCAGCGTCTCAGCGCCTCGCACTCAGCGTCTCAGCGTCTCGCACTCAGCCTCTCAGCGTCTCGCACTCAGCGTCTCAGCGCCTTGCACTCAGCGTCTCAGCGCCTCGCACTCAGCGTCTCGCACTCAGCGTCTCAGCGCTTTGCACTCAGCGTCTCAGCGCCTCGCACTCAGCATCTCAGCGCCTCGCGCTCTGAGTCTCAGCGGCTCGAGCTCAGCGTCTCAGCACCTCGCCCTCAGCGCCTCGCCCTCTGCAACTCGCACTCAGCGTCTCAGCGTCTCGCACTCAGCGTCTCAGCGCCTTGCACTCAGCGTCTCAGCGCCTCGCACTCAGCGTCTCGCACTCAGCGTCTCAGCACTTTGCACTCAGTGTCTCAGCGCCTCACGCTCAGAGTCTCAGTGACTCGAGCTCAGCGTCTCAGCGCCTCGCACTCAGCGTCTCAGGACCTCAGCTCCTCGCACTCAGCATCTCAGCTCCTCGCACTCAGCGTCTCAGCGCCTCGCACTCAGCGTCTCAGCGCCTCGCACTCAGCGACTCGAGCTCAGCGTCTCAGCGCCTCGCCCTCAGCGACTCGCACTCAGCGTCGCAGCGCCTCGCACTCAGCGCCTCGCACTCAGCGTCTCAGCTCATCGCACTCAGCCTCTCAGCGCCTCACACTCAGCGTCTCAGCGCCTCGCACTCAGTGCCTCGAACTGAGCGTCTCAGCGCCACGCACTCAGCGTCTCAGCGCCTCGAACTCAGCGTCTCAGCGCCTCGCACTCAGCGTCTCAGCGCCTCGCACTCAGCGTCTCAGCGACTCGCAAACAGCGACTCAGCGCCTCGCACTCAGCGTCTCAGCGTCTCGCACTCAGCGTCTCAGCGCCTCGAACTCAGCGTCTCAGCGCCTCGCACTCAGCGTCTCAGCGCCTCGCACTCAGCGTCTCAGCGCCTCGCACTCAGTGTCTCAGCGCCTCGCACTCAGCGCCTCGAACTCAGCGTCTCAGCGCCTCGCACTCAGCGTCTCAGCGCCTCGCACTCAGCGCCTCGAACTCAGCGTCTCAGCGCTTCGCACTCAGCGGTTCAGCAACCCGCACTCAGCGTCTCAGCGACCAGCACTCAGCGTCTCAGAGCCTCGCACTCAGCGCCTCGAACTCAGCGTCTCAGCGCTTCGCACTCAGCGTGTCAGCGACCCGCACTCAGCAACTCGAGCTCAGCGTCTCAGCGCCTCGCCCTCAGCGACTCGCACTCAGCGTCGCAGCGCCTCGCACTCAGCAACTCGAGCTCAGCATCTCAGCGCCTCGCCCTCAGCGACTCGCACTCAGCGTCGCAGCGCCTCGCACTCAGCGCCTCGCAGTCAGCGTCTCAACTAATCGCACTCAGCGTCTCAGCTCCTCGCACTCAGCGTCTCAGCTCCTCGCACTCAGCGTCTCAGCGCCTCGCACTCAGCGTCTCAGCGCCTCGCACTCAGCGTCTCAGCGCTTTGCACTCAGCATCTCAGCGCTTTGCACTCAGTATCTCAGCGCCTCGCGCTCAGATTCTCAGCAACTCGAGCTCAGTGTCTCAGCACCTCGCCCTCAGCGCCTCGCCCTCTGCGACTCGCACTCAGCGTCGCAGCGCCTCGCACTCAGCGTCTCAGCGCCTCGCACTCAGCAACTTGAGCTCAGCGTCTCAGCGCCTCGCCCTCAGCGACTCGCACTCAGCGTCGCAACGCCTCGCACTCAGCGCCTCGCAGTCAGCTTCTCAGCTCATCGCACTCAGCGTCTCAGCTCCTCGCACTCGGCGTCTCAGCGCCTCGCACTCAGCGTCTCAGCGCCTCGCACTCAGCGTCTCAGCGCTTTGCACTCAGCATCTCAGCGCTTTGCACTCAGTATCTCAGCGCCTCGCGCTCAGATTCTCAGCGACTCGAGCTCAGTGTCTCAGCACCTCGCCCTCAGTGCCTCGCCCTCTGCGACTCACACTCAGCGTCGCAGCGCCTCGCACTCAGCGTCTCAGCGCCTCGCACTCAGCAACTCGAGCCCAGCGTCTCAGCGCCTCGCCCTCAGCGACTCACACTCAGCGTCGCAGCGCCTCGCACTCAGCGCCTCGCAGTCAGCGTCTCAGCTCCTCGCAGTCAGCGTCTCAGCTCCTCGCACTCAGCGTCTCAGCTCCTCGCACTCAGCGTCTCAGCACCTCGCACTCAGCGTCTCAGCTCCTCGCACTCAGCGTCTCAGCACATCGCACTCAGCTTCTCGCACTCAGCGTCTCAGCGCCTCGCACTCAGCGTCTCAGCACCTCAGCGACTGGCACTCAGTGCCTCGCACTCAGCGTCTCGGCGACTCGCACTCAGCGTCTCAGCGCCTCGCACGCAGCGTCTCAGCGCCTCGCTCTCAGAGTCTCAGCGCCTCGCACTCAGAGACTCAACGTCTCGCACTCAGCTTCTGAGCGACTCACACTCAGCGCCTCGCACTCAGCGTCTCAGCGCCTCGCACTCAGCGTCCCAGCGCCTCGCCCACAGCGTCTCAAACTCAGCATCTCGGCGCCTCGCACTCAGCGCCTCGAACTCAGCGTCTCAGCTCCTCGCACTCAGCGTCTCAGATCCTCGCACTCAGCGTCTCAGTGCCTCGCACTCAGCATCTCAGCGCCTTGCACTCAGCGTCTCAGCACCTCACACTCAGCATCTCAGCGCCTCACACACAGCGTCTCAGCGCCTCGCACTCAGCGTCTCAGCGCCTCGCACTCAGCGCCTCGAACTCAGCGTCTCAGATCCTCGCAATCAGCATCTCAGCGCCTCACACACAGCGTCTCAGCGCCTCGCACTCAGCGTCTCAGCGCCTCGCACTCAGCGCCTCGAACTCAGCGTCTCAGATCCTCGCAATCAGCGTCTCAGCGCCTCGCACTCAGCTCCTCGCACTCAGCGTCTCAGATCCTCGCAATCAGCGTCTCAGCGCCTCGCACTCAGCGCCTCGAACTCAGCGTCTCAGCGCCTCGCACTCAGCGTCTCAGCGCCTCGCACTCAGCGTCTCGAACTCAGCGTCTCAGCGCCTCGCACTCAGCGTCTCAGCGCCTCGCACTCAGCGCCTCGAACTCAGCGTCTCAGCGCCTCGCACTCAGCGTCTCAGCGCCTCGCACTCAGTGTCTCAGCGCCTCTCACTCAGCGCCTCAGCGACCCGCACTCAGCGTCTCAGCGACCCGAACTCAGCGTCTCAGCGCTTCGCACTCAGCGTCTCAGCAACCCGCACTCAGCGTCTCAGCGCTTCGCACTCAGCGTCTCAGCGACCCGCACTCAGCGTCTCAGCGCCTCACACTCAGCGCCTCGAACTCAGCGTCTCAGCGACCCTCACTCAGCGCCTCAGTGACCCGCACTCAGCGTCTCAGCGCCTCGCGCTCAGCGTCTCAGCGCCTCGCGCTCAGCATCTCAGCGCCTTGCGCTCAGAGTCTCAGCGACTCGAGCTCAGCGTCTCAGCGCCTCGCCCTCAGCGCCTCGCACTCAGCGACTCGCCCTCAGCGACTCGCCCTCAGCGTCGCAGCGCCCCGCACTCAGCGTCTCAGCGCCTCGCACTCAGCGTCTCAGCGCCTCGCCCTCAGCGTCTCGCACTCAGCATCTCAGCACCTCACACTCAGCATCTCGGCGCCTTGCACTCAGCGCCGCGAACTCAGCGTCTCAGCTCTCGCAATCAGCGTCTCAGTGCCTCGCACTCAGCGTCTCAGCGCTTCGCACTCAGCGTCTCAACGCCTCGCACTCAGCGTCTCAGCGTCTCGCACTCAGCGTCTCAGCGCCTTGCGCTCAGCGTCTCAGCGCCTCGCCCTCAGCGACTCGCCCTCAGCGTCGCAGCGCCCCGCACTCAGCGTCTCAGCGCCTCGCACTCAGCGTCTCAGCGCCTCGCCCTCAGCGTCTCGCACTCAGCATCTCAGCACCTCACACTCAGCATCTCGGCGCCTTGCACTCAGCGCCTCGAACTCAGCGTCTCAGCTCCTCGCAATCAGCGTCTCAGTGCCTCGCACTCAGCGTCTCAGCGCTTCGCACTCAGCGTCTCAACGCCTCGCACTCAGCGTCTCAGCGTCTCGCACTCAGCGTCTCAGCGCCTTGCGCTCAGCGTCTCAGCGCCTCGCACTCAGCGTCTCGCACTCAGCGTCTCAGCGCTTTGCACTCAGCGTCTCAGCGCCTCGCACTCAGCGTCTCAGCGCCTCGCGCTCAGAGTCTCAGCGACTCGAGCTCAGCGTCTCAGCACCTCGCCCTCAGCGCCTCGCCCTCTGCGCCTCGCACTCAGCGGCTCAGCGCCTCGCACTCAGCGTCTCAGCACCTCGCACTCAGCGTCTCAGCGCATCGCCCTCAGCGTCTCGCACTCAGCATCTCAACACCTCACACTCAGCATCTCGGCACCTTGCACTCAGCGCCTCGCACTCAGCGTCTCGCACTCAGCGTCTCAGCGCTTTGCACTCAGCGTCTCAGCGCCTCGCGCTCAGCGTCTCAGCGCCTCGCGCTCAGCGTCTCAGTGCCTCGCACTCAGCGTCTCAGCGCCTCGCGCTCAGAGTCTCAGCGACTCGAGCTCAGCGTCTCAGCGCCTCGCCCTCAGCGCCTCGCAGTCAGCGACACGCCCTCAGCGACTCGCCCTCAGCGTCGCAGCGCCTCGCACTCAGCGTCTCAGCGCCTCGCACTCAGCATCTCAGCGCCTCGCCCTCAGCGTCTCGCACTCAGCATCTCAGCACCTCACACTCAGCATCTCGGCGCCTTGCACTCAGCGCCTCGAACTCAGCATCTCAGCTCCTCGCAATCAGCGTATCAGTGCCTCGCACTCAGCGTCTCAGCGCTTCGCACTCAGCGTCTCAGTGCCTCGCACTCAGCGTCTCAGCGTCTCGCACTCAGCGTCTCAGCGCCTTGCACTCAGCGTCTCAGCGCATCGCACTCAGCGTCTCGCACTCAGCGTCTCAGCGCTTCGCACTCAGCGTCTCAGCGCCTCGCGCTCAGAGTCTCAGCGACTCGAGCTCAGCGTCTCAGCACCTCGCCCTCAGCGCCTCGCCCTCTGCGACTCGCACTCAGCGTCTCAGCGCTTCGCACTCAGCGTCTCAGCGCCTCGCACTCAGCGTCTCAGCGACTCGCCCTCAGCGTCTCGCACTCAGCATCTCAGCACCTCACACTCAGCATCTCGGCGCCTTGCTCTCAGCGTCTCGAACTCAGTGTCTCAGCTCCTCGCAATCAGCGTCTCAGTGCCTCGCACTCAGCATCTCAGCGCTTCGCACTCAGCGTCTCAGTGCCTCGCACTCAGCGTCTCAGCGTCTCGCACTCAGCATCTCAGCGCCTTGCACTCAGCGTCACAGCGCCTCGCACTCAGCGCCTTGCACTCAGCGTCTCAGCGCCTCGCACTCAGCGTCTCGCACTCAGCGTCTCAGCGCTTTGCACTCAGCGTCTCAGCGCCTCGCACTCAGCGTCTCAGCGCCTCGCGCTCAGAGTCTCAGCGACTCGAGCTCAGCGTCTCAGCACCTCGCCCTCAGCGCCTCGCCCTCTGCGCCTCGCACTCAGCGGCTCAGCGCCTCGCACTCAGCGTCTCAGCACCTCGCACTCAGCGTCTCAGCGCATCGCCCTCAGCGTCTCGCACTCAGCATCTCAACACCTCACACTCAGCATCTCGGCACCTTGCACTCAGCGCCTCGCACTCAGCGTCTCGCACTCAGCGTCTCAGCGCTTTGCACTCAGCGTCTCAGCGCCTCGCGCTCAGCGTCTCAGCGCCTCGCGCTCAGCGTCTCAGTGCCTCGCACTCAGCGTCTCAGCGCCTCGCGCTCAGAGTCTCAGCGACTCGAGCTCAGCGTCTCAGCGCCTCGCCCTCAGCGCCTCGCAGTCAGCGACACGCCCTCAGCGACTCGCCCTCAGCGTCGCAGCGCCTCGCACTCAGCGTCTCAGCGCCTCGCACTCAGCATCTCAGCGCCTCGCCCTCAGCGTCTCGCACTCAGCATCTCAGCACCTCACACTCAGCATCTCGGCGCCTTGCACTCAGCGCCTCGAACTCAGCATCTCAGCTCCTCGCAATCAGCGTATCAGTGCCTCGCACTCAGCGTCTCAGCGCTTCGCACTCAGCGTCTCAGTGCCTCGCACTCAGCGTCTCAGCGTCTCGCACTCAGCGTCTCAGCGCCTTGCACTCAGCGTCTCAGCGCATCGCACTCAGCGTCTCGCACTCAGCGTCTCAGCGCTTCGCACTCAGCGTCTCAGCGCCTCGCGCTCAGAGTCTCAGCGACTCGAGCTCAGCGTCTCAGCACCTCGCCCTCAGCGCCTCGCCCTCTGCGACTCGCACTCAGCGTCTCAGCGCTTCGCACTCAGCGTCTCAGCGCCTCGCACTCAGCGTCTCAGCGACTCGCCCTCAGCGTCTCGCACTCAGCATCTCAGCACCTCACACTCAGCATCTCGGCGCCTTGCTCTCAGCGTCTCGAACTCAGTGTCTCAGCTCCTCGCAATCAGCGTCTCAGTGCCTCGCACTCAGCATCTCAGCGCTTCGCACTCAGCGTCTCAGTGCCTCGCACTCAGCGTCTCAGCGTCTCGCACTCAGCATCTCAGCGCCTTGCACTCAGCGTCACAGCGCCTCGCACTCAGCGTCTCGCACTCAGCGTCTCAGCGCTTTGCACTCAGCGTTTCAGCGCCTCGCCCTCCGTCTCAGCGCCTCGCGCTCAGAGTCTCAGCGACTCGAGCTCAGCGTCTCAGCACCTCGCCCTCAGTGCCGCACCCTCTGCGACTCGCACTCAGCGTCTCAGCGTCTCGCACTCAGCATCTCAGCGCTTTGCACTCAGCGTCTCAGCGCCTCGCACTCAGCGTCTCAGCGTCTCGCACTCAGCGTCTCAGCGCCTTGCACTCAGCGTCTCAGCGCCTCGCACTCAGCGTCTCGCACTCAGCGTCTCAGCGCTTTGCACTCAGCGTCTCAGCGCCTCACGCTCAGAGTCTCAACGACTTGAGCTCACCATCTCAGCGCCTCGCACTCAGCGTCTCAGGACCTCAGCGCCTCGCACTCAGCGTCTCAGCTCCTCGCACTCAGCGTCTCAGCTCCTCGCACTCAGCGTCTTAGCGCCTCGCACTCAGCGACTCGCACTCAGCGTCGCAGCGCCTCGCACTCAGCGCCTCGCACTCAGCGTCTCAGCACCTCGCACTCAGTGCCTCGAACTCAGCGTCTCAGCGCCACGCACTCAGCGTCTCAGCGCCTCGAACTCAGCGTCTCAGCGCCTCGCACTCAGCGCCTCCGCGCCTCGCAAACACCGCCTCAGCGACCCGCTCTCAGCGTCTCAGTGCCTCGCACTCAGCGTCTCAGCGTCTCGAACTCAGCATCTTGGCGCTTTGCACTCAGCGTCTCAGCGCCTCGCCCTCAGCGCCTTGCCCTCTGCGACTCGCACTCAGCGTCGCAGCGCCTCGCAATCAGCGTCTCACCTCCTCGCACTCAGCGTCTCAGCTCCTCGCACTCAGCGTCTCAGTGCAACGCATTCAGCGCCTCGCACTCAGCACCTCGCACTCAGCGCCTTGAACTCAGCATCTCAGCACCTCAGCGCCTCGCACTCAGCGTCTCGGCGCCTCGCACTCAGCGTCTCGGCGCCTCGCACTCAGCGTCTCAGCTCCTCGCAGTCAACGTCTCAGCTCCTCGCACTCAGCGTCTCAGCGCCTCGCACTCAGCGTCTCAGCGCCTCGCACTCAGCGTCTCAGCGTCTCGCACTCAGCGTCTCAGCGTCTCGCACTCAGCGTCACAGCGCCTTGCACTCAGCGTCTCAGCGCCTCGCACTCAGCGTCTCGCACTCAGCGTCTCAGCGCTTTGCACTCAGCGTCTCAGCGCCTCGCACTCAGCCTCTCAGCGCCTCGCACTCTGAGTCTCACAGCCTTGCACTCAGCGTCTCAGGACCTCAGCGCCTCGCACTCAGCATCTCAGCGCCTCGCACTCAGCCTCTCAGCACCTCGCACTCTGAGTCTCAGAGCCTTGCACTCAGCGTCTCAGGACCTCAGCGCCTCGCACTCAGCATCTCAGTGCCTCGAACTCAGTGCCTCGCACTCAGCGTCTCAGTGCCTCGCACTCAGCGTCTCAGCGCCTCGCACTCAGTGCCTTGCAATCAGCGTCTTGGCGCCTCGCACTCAGCGTCTCAGATCCTCGCACTCAGCGTCTCAGAGCCTCGCACTCAGCGCCTCGCACTCAGCCACTCACCCTCAGCGTCTCGCCCTCAGCGTCGCAGCGCCTCGCACTCAGCGTCTCAGTGCCTCGCACTCAGCGTCTCTGCGCCTCGCCCTCAGCGTCTCGCACTCAGCATCTCAGCACCTCAAACTCAGCATCTCGGCGCCTTGCACTCAGCGCCTCAAACTCAGCGTCTCAGCTCCTCGCAATCAGCGTCTCAGTGCCTCGCACTCAGCGTCTCAGCGCTTCGCACTCAGCGTCTCAGCGCCTCGCACTCAGCATCTCAGCGCCTCGCACTCAGCGTCTTGCACTCAGCGTCTCAGCGCTTTGCACTCAGCGTCTCAGCGCCTCGCACTCAGCATCTCAGCGCCTCGCGCTCTGAGTCTCAGCGGCTCGAGCTCAGCGTCTCAGCACCTCGCCCTCAGCGCCTCGCCCTCTGCAACTCGCACTCAGCTTCTCAGCGTCTCGCACTCAGCGTCTCAGCGCCTTGCACTCAGCGTCTCAGCGCCTCGCACTCAGCGTCTCGCACTCAGCGTCTCAGCACTTTGCACTCAGTGTCTCAGCGCCTCACGCTCAGAGTCTCAGTGACTCGAGCTCAGCGTCTCAGCGCCTCGCACTCAGCGTCTCAGGACCTCAGCTCCTCGCACTCAGCATCTCAGCTCCTCGCACTCAGCGTCTCAGCGCCTCGCACTCAGCGTCTCAGCGCCTCGCACTCAGCGACTCGAGCTCAGCGTCTCAGCGCCTCGCCCTCAGCGACTCGCACTCAGCGTCGCAGCGCCTCGCACTCAGCGCCTCGCACTCAGCGTCTCAGCTCATCGCACTCAGCCTCTCAGCGCCCCACACTCAGCGTCTCAGCGCCTCGCACTCAGTGCCTCGAACTGAGCGTCTCAGCGCCACGCACTCAGCGTCTCAGCGCCTCGAACTCAGCGTCTCAGCGCCTCGCACTCAGCGTCTCAGCGCCTCGCACTCAGCGTCTCAGCGACTCGCAAACAGCGACTCAGCGCCTCGCACTCAGCGTCTCAGCGTCTCGCACTCAGCGTCTCAGCGCCTCGAACTCAGCGTCTCAGCGCCTCGCACTCAGCGTCTCAGCGCCTCGCACTCAGCGTCTCAGCGCCTCGCCCACAGCGTCTCAAACTCAGCATCTCGGCGCCTCGCACTCAGCGCCTCGAACTCAGCGTCTCAGCTCCTCGCACTCAGGGGCTCAGATCCTCGCACTCAGCGTCTCAGTGCCTCGCACTCAGCATCTCAGCGCCTTGCACTCAGTGTCTCAGGACCTCACACACAGCATCTCAGCGCCTCACACACAGCGTCTCAGCGCCTCGCACTCAGCGTCTCAGCGCCTCGCACTCAGCGCCTAGAACTCAGCGTCTCAGATCCTCGCAATCAGCGTCTCAGCGCCTCGCACTCAGCTCCTCACACTCAGCGTCTCAGATCCTCGCAATCAGCGTCTCAGCGCCTCGCACTCAGCGCCTCGAACTCAGCGTCTCAGCGCCTCGCACTCAGCGTCTCAGCGCCTCGCACTCAGCGTCTCGAACTCAGCGTCTCAGCGCCTCGCACTCAGCGTCTCAGCGCCTCGCACTCAGCGCCTCGAACTCAGCGTCTCAGCGCCTCGCACTCAGCGTCTCAGCGCCTCGCACTCAGTGTCTCAGCGCCTCTCACTCAGCGCCTCAGCGACCAGCACTCAGCGTCTCAGCGACCCGCACTCAGCGTCTCAGCGCCTCGGACTCAGCGCCTCGAACTCAGCGTCTCAGCGCTTCGCACTCAGCGTCTCAGCGACCCGCACTCAGTGTCTCAGCGCCTCGCACTCAGCGCCTCGAACTCAGCGTCTCAGCGCCTCGCACTCAGCGTCTCAGCGCCTCGCACTCAGCGCCTCGAACTCAGCGTCTCAGCGCTTCGCACTCAGCGGTTCAGCAACCCGCACTCAGCGTCTCAGCGACCAGCACTCAGCGTCTCAGAGCCTCGCACTCAGCGCCTCGAACTCAGCGTCTCAGCGCTTCGCACTCAGCGTGTCAGCGACCCGCACTCAGCAACTCGAGCTCAGCGTCTCAGCGCCTCGCCCTCAGCGACTCGCACTCAGCGTCGCAGCGCCTTGCACTCAGCAACTCGAGCTCAGCATCTCAGCGCCTCGCCCTCAGCGACACGCACTCAGCGTCGCAGCGCCTCGCACTCAGCGCCTCGCAGTCAGCGTCTCAACTAATCGCACTCAGCGTCTCAGCTCCTCGCACTCAGCGTCTCAGCTCCTCGCACTCAGCGTCTCAGCGCCTCGCACTCAGCGTCTCAGCGCCTCGCACTCAGCGTCTCAGCGCTTTGCACTCAGCATCTCAGCGCTTTGCACTCAGTATCTCAGCGCCTCGCGCTCAGATTCTCAGCAACTCGAGCTCAGTGTCTCAGCACCTCGCCCTCAGCGCCTCGCCCTCTGCGACTCGCACTCAGCGTCGCAGCGCCTCGCACTCAGCGTCTCAGCGCCTCGCACTCAGCAACTTGAGCTCAGCGTCTCAGCGCCTCGCCCTCAGCGACTCGCACTCAGCGTCGCAACGCCTCGCACTCAGCGCCTCGCAGTCAGCTTCTCAGCTCATCGCACTCAGCGTCTCAGCTCCTCGCACTCGGCGTCTCAGCGCCTCGCACTCAGCGTCTCAGCGCCTCGCACTCAGCGTCTCAGCGCTTTGCACTCAGCATCTCAGCGCTTTGCACTCAGTATCTCAGCGCCTCGCGCTCAGATTCTCAGCGACTCGAGCTCAGTGTCTCAGCACCTCGCCCTCAGTGCCTCGCCCTCTGCGACTCACACTCAGCGTCGCAGCGCCTCGCACTCAGCGTCTCAGCGCCTCGCACTCAGCAACTCGAGCCCAGCGTCTCAGCGCCTCGCCCTCAGCGACTCACACTCAGCGTCGCAGCGCCTCGCACTCAGCGCCTCGCAGTCAGCGTCTCAGCTCCTCGCAGTCAGCGTCTCAGCTCCTCGCACTCAGCGTCTCAGCTCCTCGCACTCAGCGTCTCAGCACCTCGCACTCAGCGTCTCAGCTCCTCGCACTCAGCGTCTCAGCACATCGCACTCAGCTTCTCGCACTCAGCGTCTCAGCGCCTCGCACTCAGCGTCTCAGCACCTCAGCGACTGGCACTCAGTGCCTCGCACTCAGCGTCTCGGCGACTCGCACTCAGCGTCTCAGCGCCTCGCACGCAGCGTCTCAGCGCCTCGCTCTCAGAGTCTCAGCGCCTCGCACTCAGAGACTCAACGTCTCGCACTCAGCTTCTGAGCGACTCACACTCAGCGCCTCGCACTCAGCGTCTCAGCGCCTCGCACTCAGCGTCCCAGCGCCTCGCCCACAGCGTCTCAAACTCAGCATCTCGGCGCCTCGCACTCAGCGCCTCGAACTCAGCGTCTCAGCTCCTCGCACTCAGCGTCTCAGATCCTCGCACTCAGCGTCTCAGTGCCTCGCACTCAGCATCTCAGCGCCTTGCACTCAGCGTCTCAGCACCTCACACTCAGCATCTCAGCGCCTCACACACAGCGTCTCAGCGCCTCGCACTCAGCGTCTCTGCGCCTCGCACTCAGCGCCTCGAACTCAGCGTCTCAGATCCTCGCAATCAGCATCTCAGCGCCTCACACACAGCGTCTCAGCGCCTCGCACTCAGCGTCTCAGCGCCTCGCACTCAGCGCCTCGAACTCAGCGTCTCAGATCCTCGCAATCAGCGTCTCAGCGCCTCGCACTCAGCTCCTCGCACTCAGCGTCTCAGATCCTCGCAATCAGCGTCTCAGCGCCTCGCACTCAGCGCCTCGAACTCAGCGTCTCAGCGCCTCGCACTCAGCGTCTCGAACTCAGCGTCTCAGCGCCTCGCACTCAGCGTCTCAGCGCCTCGCACTCAGCGCCTCGAACTCAGCGTCTCAGCGCCTCTCACTCAGCGTCTCAGCGCCTCGCACTCAGTGTCTCAGCGCCTCTCACTCAGCGCCTCAGCGACCCGCACTCAGCGTCTCAGCGACCCGAACTCAGCGTCTCAGCGCTTCGCACTCAGCGTCTCAGCAACCCGCACTCAGCGTCTCAGCGCTTCGCACTCAGCGTCTCAGCGACCCGCACTCAGCGTCTCAGCGCCTCACACTCAGCGCCTCGAACTCAGCGTCTCAGCGACCCTCACTCAGCGCCTCAGCGACCCGCACTCAGCGTCTCAGCGCCTCGCGCTCAGCGTCTCAGCGCCTCGCGCTCAGCATCTCAGCGCCTTGCGCTCAGAGTCTCAGCGACTCGAGCTCAGCATCTCAGCGCCTCGCCCTCAGCGCCTCGCACTCAGCGACTCGCCCTCAGCGACTCGCCCTCAGCGTCGCAGCGCCCCGCACTCAGCGTCTCAGCGCCTCGCACTCAGCGTCTCAGCGCCTCGCCCTCAGCGTCTCGCACTCAGCATCTCAGCACCTCACACTCAGCATCTCGGCGCCTTGCACTCAGCGCCGCGAACTCAGCGTCTCAGCTCCTCGCAATCAGCGTCTCAGTGCCTCGCACTCAGCGTCTCAGCGCTTCGCACTCAGCGTCTCAACGCCTCGCACTCAGCGTCTCAGCGTCTCGCACTCAGCGTCTCAGCGCCTTGCGCTCAGCGTCTCAGCGCCTCGCCCTCAGCGACTCGCCCTCAGCGTCGCAGCGCCCCGCACTCAGCGTCTCAGCGCCTCGCACTCAGCGTCTCAGCGCCTCGCCCTCAGCGTCTCGCACTCAGCATCTCAGCACCTCACACTCAGCATCTCGGCGCCTTGCACTCAGCGCCTCGAACTCAGCGTCTCAGCTCCTCGCAATCAGCGTCTCAGTGCCTCGCACTCAGCGTCTCAGCGCTTCGCACTCAGCGTCTCAACGCCTCGCACTCAGCGTCTCAGCGTCTCGCACTCAGCGTCTCAGCGCCTTGCGCTCAGCGTCTCAGCGCCTCGCACTCAGCGTCTCGCACTCAGCGTCTCAGCGCTTTGCACTCAGCGTCTCAGCGCCTCGCACTCAGCGTCTCAGCGCCTCGCGCTCAGAGTCTCAGCGACTCGAGCTCAGCGTCTCAGCACCTCGCCCTCAGCGCCTCGCCCTCTGCGCCTCGCACTCAGCGGCTCAGCGCCTCGCACTCAGCGTCTCAGCACCTCGCACTCAGCGTCTCAGCGCATCGCCCTCAGCGTCTCGCACTCAGCATCTCAACACCTCACACTCAGCATCTCGGCACCTTGCACTCAGCGCCTCGCACTCAGCGTCTCGCACTCAGCGTCTCAGCGCTTTGCACTCAGCGTCTCAGCGCCTCGCGCTCAGCGTCTCAGCGCCTCGCGCTCAGCGTCGCAACGCCTCGCACTCAGCGCCTCGCAGTCAGCTTCTCAGCTCATCGCACTCAGCGTCTCAGCTCCTCGCACTCGGCGTCTCAGCGCCTCGCACTCAGCGTCTCAGCGCCTCGCACTCAGCGTCTCAGCGCTTTGCACTCAGCATCTCAGCGCTTTGCACTCAGTATCTCAGCGCCTCGCGCTCAGATTCTCAGCAACTCGAGCTCAGTGTCTCAGCACCTCGCCCTCAGCGCCTCGCCCTCTGCGACTCGCACTCAGCGTCGCAGCGCCTCGCACTCAGCGTCTCAGCGCCTCGCACTCAGCAACTTGAGCTCAGCGTCTCAGCGCCTCGCCCTCAGCGACTCGCACTCAGCGTCGCAACGCCTCGCACTCAGCGCCTCGCAGTCAGCTTCTCAGCTCATCGCACTCAGCGTCTCAGCTCCTCGCACTCGGCGTCTCAGCGCCTCGCACTCAGCGTCTCAGCGCCTCGCACTCAGCGTCTCAGCGCTTTGCACTCAGCATCTCAGCGCTTTGCACTCAGTATCTCAGCGCCTCGCGCTCAGATTCTCAGCGACTCGAGCTCAGTGTCTCAGCACCTCGCCCTCAGTGCCTCGCCCTCTGCGACTCACACTCAGCGTCGCAGCGCCTCGCACTCAGCGTCTCAGCGCCTCGCACTCAGCAACTCGAGCCCAGCGTCTCAGCGCCTCGCCCTCAGCGACTCACACTCAGCGTCGCAGCGCCTCGCACTCAGCGCCTCGCAGTCAGCGTCTCAGCTCCTCGCAGTCAGCGTCTCAGCTCCTCGCACTCAGCGTCTCAGCTCCTCGCACTCAGCGTCTCAGCACCTCGCACTCAGCGTCTCAGCTCCTCGCACTCAGCGTCTCAGCACATCGCACTCAGCTTCTCGCACTCAGCGTCTCAGCGCCTCGCACTCAGCGTCTCAGCACCTCAGCGACTGGCACTCAGTGCCTCGCACTCAGCGTCTCGGCGACTCGCACTCAGCGTCTCAGCGCCTCGCACGCAGCGTCTCAGCGCCTCGCTCTCAGAGTCTCAGCGCCTCGCACTCAGAGACTCAACGTCTCGCACTCAGCTTCTGAGCGACTCACACTCAGCGCCTCGCACTCAGCGTCTCAGCGCCTCGCACTCAGCGTCCCAGCGCCTCGCCCACAGCGTCTCAAACTCAGCATCTCGGCGCCTCGCACTCAGCGCCTCGAACTCAGCGTCTCAGCTCCTCGCACTCAGCGTCTCAGATCCTCGCACTCAGCGTCTCAGTGCCTCGCACTCAGCATCTCAGCGCCTTGCACTCAGCGTCTCAGCACCTCACACTCAGCATCTCAGCGCCTCACACACAGCGTCTCAGCGCCTCGCACTCAGCGTCTCAGCGCCTCGCACTCAGCGCCTCGAACTCAGCGTCTCAGATCCTCGCAATCAGCATCTCAGCGCCTCACACACAGCGTCTCAGCGCCTCGCACTCAGCGTCTCAGCGCCTCGCACTCAGCGCCTCGAACTCAGCGTCTCAGATCCTCGCAATCAGCGTCTCAGCGCCTCGCACTCAGCTCCTCGCACTCAGCGTCTCAGATCCTCGCAATCAGCGTCTCAGCGCCTCGCACTCAGCGCCTCGAACTCAGCGTCTCAGCGCCTCGCACTCAGCGTCTCAGCGCCTCGCACTCAGCGTCTCGAACTCAGCGTCTCAGCGCCTCGCACTCAGCGTCTCAGCGCCTCGCACTCAGCGCCTCGAACTCAGCGTCTCAGCGCCTCTCACTCAGCGTCTCAGCGCCTCGCACTCAGTGTCTCAGCGCCTCTCACTCAGCGCCTCAGCGACCCGCACTCAGCGTCTCAGCGACCCGAACTCAGCGTCTCAGCGCTTCGCACTCAGCGTCTCAGCAACCCGCACTCAGCGTCTCAGCGCTTCGCACTCAGCGTCTCAGCGACCCGCACTCAGCGTCTCAGCGCCTCACACTCAGCGCCTCGAACTCAGCGTCTCAGCGACCCTCACTCAGCGCCTCAGCGACCCGCACTCAGCGTCTCAGCGCCTCGCGCTCAGCGTCTCAGCGCCTCGCGCTCAGCATCTCAGCGCCTTGCGCTCAGAGTCTCAGCGACTCGAGCTCAGCGTCTCAGCGCCTCGCCCTCAGCGCCTCGCACTCAGCGACTCGCCCTCAGCGACTCGCCCTCAGCGTCGCAGCGCCCCGCACTCAGCGTCTCAGCGCCTCGCACTCAGCGTCTCAGCGCCTCGCCCTCAGCGTCTCGCACTCAGCATCTCAGCACCTCACACTCAGCATCTCGGCGCCTTGCACTCAGCGCCGCGAACTCAGCGTCTCAGCTCCTCGCAATCAGCGTCTCAGTGCCTCGCACTCAGCGTCTCAGCGCTTCGCACTCAGCGTCTCAACGCCTCGCACTCAGCGTCTCAGCGTCTCGCACTCAGCGTCTCAGCGCCTTGCGCTCAGCGTCTCAGCGCCTCGCCCTCAGCGACTCGCCCTCAGCGTCGCAGCGCCCCGCACTCAGCGTCTCAGCGCCTCGCACTCAGCGTCTCAGCGCCTCGCCCTCAGCGTCTCGCACTCAGCATCTCAGCACCTCACACTCAGCATCTCGGCGCCTTGCACTCAGCGCCTCGAACTCAGCGTCTCAGCTCCTCGCAATCAGCGTCTCAGTGCCTCGCACTCAGCGTCTCAGCGCTTCGCACTCAGCGTCTCAACGCCTCGCACTCAGCGTCTCAGCGTCTCGCACTCAGCGTCTCAGCGCCTTGCGCTCAGCGTCTCAGCGCCTCGCACTCAGCGTCTCGCACTCAGCGTCTCAGCGCTTTGCACTCAGCGTCTCAGCGCCTCGCACTCAGCGTCTCAGCGCCTCGCGCTCAGAGTCTCAGCGACTCGAGCTCAGCGTCTCAGCACCTCGCCCTCAGCGCCTCGCCCTCTGCGCCTCGCACTCAGCGGCTCAGCGCCTCGCACTCAGCGTCTCAGCACCTCGCACTCAGCGTCTCAGCGCATCGCCCTCAGCGTCTCGCACTCAGCATCTCAACACCTCACACTCAGCATCTCGGCACCTTGCACTCAGCGCCTCGCACTCAGCGTCTCGCACTCAGCGTCTCAGCGCTTTGCACTCAGCGTCTCAGCGCCTCGCGCTCAGCGTCTCAGCGCCTCGCGCTCAGCGTCGCAACGCCTCGCACTCAGCGCCTCGCAGTCAGCTTCTCAGCTCATCGCACTCAGCGTCTCAGCTCCTCGCACTCGGCGTCTCAGCGCCTCGCACTCAGCGTCTCAGCGCCTCGCACTCAGCGTCTCAGCGCTTTGCACTCAGCATCTCAGCGCTTTGCACTCAGTATCTCAGCGCCTCGCGCTCAGATTCTCAGCGACTCGAGCTCAGTGTCTCAGCACCTCGCCCTCAGTGCCTCGCCCTCTGCGACTCACACTCAGCGTCGCAGCGCCTCGCACTCAGCGTCTCAGCGCCTCGCACTCAGCAACTCGAGCCCAGCGTCTCAGCGCCTCGCCCTCAGCGACTCACACTCAGCGTCGCAGCGCCTCGCACTCAGCGCCTCGCAGTCAGCGTCTCAGCTCCTCGCAGTCAGCGTCTCAGCTCCTCGCACTCAGCGTCTCAGCTCCTCGCACTCAGCGTCTCAGCACCTCGCACTCAGCGTCTCAGCTCCTCGCACTCAGCGTCTCAGCACATCGCACTCAGCTTCTCGCACTCAGCGTCTCAGCGCCTCGCACTCAGCGTCTCAGCACCTCAGCGACTGGCACTCAGTGCCTCGCACTCAGCGTCTCGGCGACTCGCACTCAGCGTCTCAGCGCCTCGCACGCAGCGTCTCAGCGCCTCGCTCTCAGAGTCTCAGCGCCTCGCACTCAGAGACTCAACGTCTCGCACTCAGCTTCTGAGCGACTCACACTCAGCGCCTCAAACTCAGCGTCTCAGCGCCTCGCACTCAGCGTCCCAGCGCCTCGCCCACAGCGTCTCAAACTCAGCATCTCGGCGCCTCGCACTCAGCGCCTCGAACTCAGCGTCTCAGCTCCTCGCACTCAGCGTCTCAGATCCTCGCACTCAGCGTCTCAGTGCCTCGCACTCAGCATCTCAGCGCCTTGCACTCAGCGTCTCAGCACCTCACACTCAGCATCTCAGCGCCTCACACACAGCGTCTCAGCGCCTCGCACTCAGCGTCTCAGCGCCTCGCACTCAGCGCCTCGAACTCAGCGTCTCAGATCCTCGCAATCAGCATCTCAGCGCCTCACACACAGCGTCTCAGCGCCTCGCACTCAGCGTCTCAGCGCCTCGCACTCAGCGCCTCGAACTCAGCGTCTCAGATCCTCGCAATCAGCGTCTCAGCGCCTCGCACTCAGCTCCTCGCACTCAGCGTCTCAGATCCTCGCAATCAGCGTCTCAGCGCCTCGCACTCAGCGCCTCGAACTCAGCGTCTCAGCGCCTCGCACTCAGCGTCTCAGCGCCTCGCACTCAGCGTCTCGAACTCAGCGTCTCAGCGCCTCGCACTCAGCATCTCAGCGCCTCGCACTCAGCGCCTCGAACTCAGCGTCTCAGCGCCTCGCACTCAGCGTCTCAGCGCCTCGCACTCAGTGTCTCAGCGCCTCTCACTCAGCGCCTCAGCGACCCGCACTCAGCGTCTCAGCGACCCGAACTCAGCGTCTCAGCGCTTCGCACTCAGCGTCTCAGCAACCCGCACTCAGCGTCTCAGCGCTTCGCACTCAGCGTCTCAGCGACCCGCACTCAGCGTCTCAGCGCCTCACACTCAGCGCCTCGAACTCAGCGTCTCAGCGACCCTCACTCAGCGCCTCAGCGACCCGCACTCAGCGTCTCAGCGCCTCGCGCTCAGCGTCTCAGCGCCTCGCGCTCAGCATCTCAGCGCCTTGCGCTCAGAGTCTCAGCGACTCGAGCTCAGCGTCTCAGCGCCTCGCCCTCAGCGCCTCGCACTCAGCGACTCGCCCTCAGCGACTCGCCCTCAGCGTCGCAGCGCCCCGCACTCAGCGTCTCAGCGCCTCGCACTCAGCGTCTCAGCGCCTCGCCCTCAGCGTCTCGCACTCAGCATCTCAGCACCTCACACTCAGCATCTCGGCGCCTTGCACTCAGCGCCTCGAACTCAGCGTCTCAGCTCCTCGCAATCAGCGTCTCAGTGCCTCGCACTCAGCGTCTCAGCGCTTCGCACTCAGCGTCTCAGCGCCTTGCACTCAGCGTCACAGCGCCTCACACTCAGCGTCTCGCACTCAGCGTCTCAGCGCTTTGCACTCAGCGTCTCAGTGCCTCGCACTCAGCGTCTCAGCGCCTCGCGCTCAGAGTCTCAGCAACTCGAGCTCAGCGTCTCAGCACCTCGCCCTCAGCGCCTCGCCCTCTGCGACTCGCACTCAGCGTCTCAGCGTCTCGCACTCAGCATCTCAGCGCTTTGCACTCAGCGTCTCAGCGCCTCGCACTCAGCGTCTCAGCGACCCGCACTCAGCGCCTCAGCGACCCGCACTCAGCGTCTTAGCGCCTCGCGCTCAGAGTCTCAGCGACTCGAGCTCAGCATCTCAGCGCCTCGCCCTCAGCGCCTCGCACTCAGCGACACGCCCTCTGCGACTCGCCCTCAGCGTCGCAGCGCCTCGCACTCAGCGTCTCAGCGCCTCGCAATCAGCATCTCAGCGCCTCGCCCTCAGCGTCTCGCACTCAGCATCTCAGCACCTCACACTCAGCATCTCGGCGCCTTGCACTCAGCGCCTCGAACTCAGCGTCTCAGCTCCTCGCAATCAGCGTATCAGTGCCTCGCACTCAGCGTCTCAGCGCTTCTCACTCAGCATCTCAGCGCCTCGCACTCAGCGTCTCAGCGTCTCGCACTCAGCGTCTCAGCGCCTTGCACTCAGCGTCTCAGCGCATCGCACTCAGCGTCTCGCACTCAGCGTCTCAGCGCTTCGCACTCAGCGTCTCAGCGCCTCCCGCTCAGAGTCTCAGCGACTCGAGCTCAGCGTCTCAGCACCTCGCCCTCAGCGCCTCGCCCTCTGCGACTCGCACTCAGCGTCTCAGCGCTTCGCACTCAGCGTCTCAGCGCCTCGCACTCAGCGTCTCAGCGACTCGCCCTCAGCGTCTCGCACTCAGCATCTCAGCACCTCACACTCAGCATCTCGGCGCCTTGCACTCAGCGTCTCGAGCTCAGCGTCTCAGCTCCTCGCAATCAGCGTCTCAGTGCCTCGCACTCAGCGTCTCAGCGCTTCGCACTCAGCGTCTCAGTGCCTCGCACTCAGCGCCGCGCCCTCTGCGACTCGCACTCAGCGTCTCAGCGTCTCGCACTCAGCATCTCAGCGCTTTGCACTCAGCGTCTCAGCGCCTCGCACTCAGCGTCTCAGCGTCTCGCACTCAGCGTCACAGCGCCTCGCACTCAGCGTCTCGCACTCAGCGTCTCAGCGCTTTGCACTCAGCGTCTCAGCGCCTCGCGCTCAGAGTCTCAGCGACTCGAGCTCAGCGTCTCAGCAACTCGCCCTCAGCGCCGCGCCCTCTGCGACTCGCACTCAGCGTCTCAGCGTCTCGCACTCAGCATCTCAGCGCTTTGCACTCAGCGTCTCAGCGCCTCGCACTCAGCGTCTCAGCATCTCGCACTCAGCGTCTCAGCGCCTTGCACTCAGCGTCTCAGCGCCTCGCACTCAGCGTCTCGCACTCAGCGTCTCAGCGCTTTGCACTCAGCGTCTCAGCGCCTCACGCTCAGAGTCTCAACGACTCGAGCTCACCATCTCAGCGCCTCGCACTCAGCGTCTCAGGACCTCAGCGCCTCGCACTCAGCGTCTCAGCGCCTCGCACTCAGCGTCTCAGCGCCTCGCACTCAGCGCCTCGCACTCAGCGCCTCGCACTCAGCGTCTCAGCTCATCGCACTCAGCGTCTCAGCGCCTCACACTCTGCGTCTCAGCACCTCGCACTCAGTGCCTCGAACTCAGCGTCTCAGCGCCACGCACTCAGCGTCTCAGTGCCTCGCACTCAGCGTCTCAGCTCATCGCACTCAGCGTCTCAGCGCCTCACACTCAGCGTCTCAGCACCTCGCACTCAGTGCCTCGAACTCAGCGTCTCAGCGCCACGCACTCAGCGTCTCAGCGCCTCGAACTCAGCGTCTCAGCGCCTCGCACTCAGCGTCTCCGCGCCTCGCAAACAGCGCCTCAGCGACCCGCTCTCAGCGTCTCAGTGCCTCGCACTCAGCGTCTCAGCGTCTCGCACTCAGCATCTTGGCGCTTTGCACTCAGCGTCTCAGCGCCTCGCCCTCAGCGCCTTGCCCTCTGCGACTCGCACTCAGCGTCGCAGTGCCTCGCAATCAGCGTCTCAGCTCCTCGCACTCAGCGTCTCAGCTCCTCGCACTCAGCGTCTCAGCTCCACGCACTCAGCGTCTCAGTGCAACGCAGTCAGCGCCTCGCACTCAGCACCTCGCACTCAGCGCCTTGAACTCAGCGTCTCAGGACCTCAGCGCCTCGCACTCAGCGTCTGAGCGCCTCGCACTCAGCGTCTCGGCGCCTCGCACTCAGCGTCTCGGCGCCTCGCACTCAGCGTCTCGGCGCCTCGCACTCAGCGTCTCAGCTCCTCGCACTCAGCGTCTCAGCTCCTCGCACTCAGCGTCTCAGCGCCTCGCACTCAGCGTCTCAGCGTCTCGCACTCAGCGTCTCAGCGCCTTGCACTCAGCGTCTCAGCGCCTCACACTCAGCGTCTCGCACTCAGCGTCTCAGCGCTTTGCACTCAGCGTCTCAGCGCATCGCACTCAGCGTCTCAGCGCCTCGCGCTCAGAGTCTCAGCGACTCGAGCTCAGCGTCTCAGCACCTCGCCCTCAGCGCCTCGCCCTCTGCGACTCGCACTCAGCGTCTCAGCGTCTCGCACTCAGCGTCTCAGCGCCTCGCACTCAGCGTCTCAGCGCATCGCCCTCAGCGTCTCGCACTCAGCATCTCAACACCTCACACTCAGCATCTCGGCACCTTGCACTCAGCGTCTCGAACTCAGCGTCTCAGCTCCTCGCAATCAGCGTCTCAGTGCCTCGCAC
The DNA here is from genome assembly GCF_017639515.1 of Carcharodon carcharias. Taxonomy (NCBI): domain Eukaryota; kingdom Metazoa; phylum Chordata; class Chondrichthyes; order Lamniformes; family Lamnidae; genus Carcharodon; species Carcharodon carcharias. Next base: position 117,338,639 of record NC_054470.1, on the reverse strand, counting down.
TCAGCGTCTCTGCGCTTCGCACTCAGCGTCTCAGTGCCTCGCACTCAGCGTCTCAGCGTCTCGCACTCAGCGTCTCAGCGCCTTGCAGTCAGCGTCACAGCGCCTCGCACTCAGCGTCTCGCACTCAGCGTCTCAGCGCTTTGCACTCAGCGTCTCAGCGCCTCGCACTCCGTCTCAGCGCCTCGCGCTCAGAGTCTCAGCGCCTCGCACTCAGCGTCTTAGCGCCTCGCACTCAGCGACTCGCACTCAGCGTCGCAGCGCCTCGCACTCAGCGCCTCGCACTCAGCGTCTCAGCTCATCGCACTCAGCGTCTCAGCGCCTCACACTCAGCGTCTCAGCACCTTGCACTCAGTGCCTCGAACTCAGAGTCTCAGCGCCACGCACTCAGCGTCTCAGCGCCTCGAACTCAGCGTCTCAGCGCCTCGCACTCAGCGTCTCCGCGCCTCGCAAACAGCGCCTCAGCGACCCGCTCTCAGCGTCTCAGTGCCTCGCACTCAGCGTCTCAGCGCCTTGCCCTCAGCGCCTTGCCCTCTGCGACTCGCACTCAGCATCGCAGCGCCTCGCAATCAGCGTCTCAGCTCCTCGCACTCAGCGTCTCAGCTCCTCGCACTCAGCGTCTCAGTGCAACGCATTCAGCGCCTCGCACTCAGCACCTCGCACTCAGCGCCTTGAACTCAGCGTCTCAGGACCTCAGCGCCTCGCACTCAGCGTCTCAGCGCCTCGCACTCAGCGTCTCGGCGCCTCGCACTCAGCGTCTCAGCGCCTCGCACTCAGCGTCTCGGCGCCTCGCACTCAGCGTCTCAGCTCCTCGCACTCAGCGTCTCAGCGCCTCGCACTCAGCGTCTCGGCGCCTCGCACTCAGCGTCTCAGCTCCTCGCACTCAGCGTCTCAGCGCCTCGCACTCAGTGCCTCGCACTCAGCCTCTCAGCGCCTCGCACTCTGAGTCTCACAGCCTTGCACTCAGCGTCTCAGGACCTCAGCGCCTCGCACTCAGCATCTCAGCGCCTCGCACTCAGTGCCTCGCACTCAGCCTCTCAGCACCTCGCACTCTGAGTCTCAGAGCCTTGCACTCAGTGCCTCGCACTCAGCGTCTTGGCGCCTCGCACTCAGCGTCTCAGATCCTCGCACTCAGCGTCTCAGCGCCTTGCACTCAGCGTCTCAGCGCATCGCACTCAGCGTCTCGCACTCAGCGTCTCAGCGCTTCGCACTCAGCGTCTCAGCGCCTCGCGCTCAGAGTCTCAGCGACTCGAGCTCAGCGTCTCAGCACCTCGCCCTCAGCGCCTCGCCCTCTGCGACTCGCACTCAGCCTCTCAGCGCTTCGCACTCAGCGTCTCAGCGCCTCGCACTCAGCGTCTCAGCGACTCGCCCTCAGCGTCTCGCACTCAGCATCTCAGCACCTCACACTCAGCATCTCGGCGCCTTGCACTCAGCGTCTCGAGCTCAGCGTCTCAGCTCCTCGCAATCAGCGTCTCAGTGCCTCGCACTCAGCGTCTCAGCGCTTCGCACTCAGCGTCTCAGTGCCTCGCACTCAGCATCTCAGCGTCTCGCACTCAGCGTCTCAGCACCTTGCACTCAGCGTCACAGCGCCTCGCACTCAGCGTCTCGCACTCAGCGTCTCAGCGCTTTGCACTCAGCGTCTCAGCGCCTCGCACTCCGTCTCAGCGCCTCGCGCTCAGAGTCTCAGCGACTCGAGCTCAGCGTCTCAGCACCTCGCCCTCAGCGCCGCGCCCTCTGCGACTCGCACTCAGCGTCTCAGCGTCTCGCACTCAGCATCTCAGCGCTTTGCACTCAGCGTCTCAGCGCCTCGCACTCAGCGTCTCAGCGTCTCGCACTCAGCGTCTCAGCGCCTTGCACTCAGCGTCTCAGCGCCTCGCACTCAGCGTCTCGCACTCAGCGTCTCAGCGCTTTGCACTCAGCGTCTCAGCGCCTCACGCTCAGAGTCTCAACGACTCGAGCTCACCATCTCAGCGCCTCGCACTCAGCGTCTCAGGACCTCAGCGCCTCGCACTCAGCGTCTCAGCTCCTCGCACTCAGCGTCTCAGCGCCTCGCACTCAGCGTCTCAGCGCCTCGCACTCAGCGCCTCGCACTCAGCGCCTCGCACTCAGCGTCTCAGCTCATCGCACTCAGCGTCTCAGCGCCTCACACTCAGCGTCTCAGCACCTCGCACTCAGTGCCTCGAACTCAGCGTCTCAGCGCCACGCACTCAGCGTCTCAGCGCCTCGCACTCAGCGTCTCAGCTCATCGCACTCAGCGTCTCAGCGCCTCACACTCAGCGTCTCAGCACCTCGCACTCAGTGCCTCGAACTCAGCGTCTCAGCGCCACGCACTCAGCGTCTCCGCACCTCGCAAACAGCGCCTCAGCGACCCGCTCTCAGCGTCTCAGTGCCTCGCACTCAGCGTCTCAGCGTCTCGCACTCAGCATCTTGGCGCTTTGCACTCAGCGTCTCAGCGCCTCGCCCTCAGCGCCTTGCCCTCTGCGACTCGCACTCAGCGTCGCAGCGCCTCGCAATCAGCGTCTCAGCTCCTCGCACTCAGCGTCTCAGCTCCTCGCACTCAGCGTCTAAGCTCCACGCACTCAGCGTCTCAGTGCAACGCATTCAGCGCCTCGCACTCAGCACATCGCACTCAGCGCCTTGAACTCAGCGTCTCAGGACCTCAGCGCCTCGCACTCAGCGTCTCAGCGCCTCGCACTCAGCGTCTCGGCGCCTCGCACTCAGCGTCTCAGCGCCTCGCACTCAGCGTCTCGGCGCCTCGCACTCAGCGTCTCAGCTCCTCGCACTCAGCGTCTCAGCTCCTCGCACTCAGCGTCTCAGCGCCTCGCACTCAGCGTCTCAGCGCCTCGCACTCAGCGTCTCAGCGTCTCGCACTCAGCGTCTCAGCGCCTTGCAGTCAGCGTCTCAGCGCCTCGCACTCAGCGTCTCGCACTCAGCGTCTCAGCGCTTTGCACTCAGCGTCTCAGCGCCTCGCACTCAGCGTCTCAGCGCCTCGCGCTCAGAGTCTCAGCGACTCGAGCTCAGCGTCTCAGCACCTCGCCCTCAGCGCCTCGCCCTCTGCGACTCGCACTCAGCGTCTCAGCGTCTCGCACTCAGCGTCTCAGCGCCTCGCACTCAGCGTCTCAGCGCATCGCCCTCAGCGTCTCGCACTCAGCATCTCAACACCTCACACTCAGCATCTCGGCACCTTGCACTCAGCGTCTCGAACTCAGCGTCTCAGCTCCTCGCAATCAGCGTCTCAGTGCCTCGCACTCAGCGTCTCTGCGCTTCGCACTCAGCGTCTCAGTGCCTCGCACTCAGCATCTCAGCGTCTCGCACTCAGCGTCTCAGCGCCTTGCACTCAGCGTCACAGCGCCTCGCACTCAGCGTCTCGCACTCAGCGTCTCAGCGCTTTGCACTCAGCATCTCAGCGCCTCGCACTCCGTCTCAGCGCCTCGCGCTAAGAGTCTCAGCGACTCGAGCTCAGCGTCTCAGCACCTCGCCCTCAGCGCCGCGCCCTCTGCGACTCGCACTCAGCGTCTCAGCGTCTCGCACTCAGCATCTCAGCGCTTTGCACTCAGCGTCTCAGCGCCTCGCACTCAGCGTCTCAGCGTCTCGCACTCAGCGTCACAGCGCCTCGCACTCAGCGTCTCGCACTCAGCGTCTCAGCGCTTTGCACTCAGCGTCTCAGCGCCTCGCACTCCGTCTCAGCGCCTCGCGCTCAGAGTCTCAGCGACTCGAGCTCAGCGTCTCAGCACCTCGCCCTCAGCGCCGCGCCCTCTGCGACTCGCACTCAGCGTCTCAGCGTCTCGCACTCAGCATCTCAGCGCTTTGCACTCAGCGTCTCAGCGCCTCGCACTCAGCGTCTCAGCGTCTCGCACTCAGCGTCTCAGCGCCTTGCACTCAGCGTCGCAGCGCCTCGCACTCAGCGTCTCGCACTCAGCGTCTCAGCGCTTTGCACTCAGCGTCTCAGCGCCTCACGCTCAGAGTCTCAACGACTCGAGCTCACCATCTCAGCGCCTCGCACTCAGCGTCTCAGGACCTCAGCGCCTCGCACTCAGCGTCTCAGCTCCTCGCACTCAGCGTCTCAGCGCCTCGCACTCAGCGTCTTAGCGCCTCGCACTCAGCGACTCGCACTCAGCGTCGCAGCGCCTCGCACTCAGCGCCTCGCACTCAGCGTCTCAGCTCATCGCACTCAGCGTCTCAGCGCCTCACACTCAGCGTCTCAGCACCTTGCACTCAGTGCCTCGAACTCAGAGTCTCAGCGCCACGCACTCAGCGTCTCAGCGCCTCGAACTCAGCGTCTCAGCGCCTCACACTCAGCGTCTCCGCGCCTTGCAAACAGCGCCTCAGCGACCCGCTCTCAGCGTCTCAGTGCCTCGCACTCAGCGTCTCAGCGTCTCGCACTCAGCATCTTGGCGCTTTGCACTCAGCGTCTCAGCGCCTTGCCCTCAGTGCCTTGCCCTCTGCGACTCGCACTCAGCATCGCAGCGCCTCGCAATCAGCGTCTCAGTTCCTCGCACTCAGCGTCTCAGCTCCTCGCACTCAGCGTCTCAGCTCCTCGCACTCAGCGTCTCAGCTCCTCGCACTCAGCGTCTCAGTGCAACGCATTCAGCGCCTCGCACTCAGCACCTCGCACTCAGCGCCTTGAACTCAGCGTCTCAGGACCTCAGCGCCTCGCACTCAGCGTCTCGGCGCCTCGCACTCAGCGTCTCGGCTCCTCGCACTCAGCGTCTCAGCGCCTCGCACTCAGCGTCTCAGCGCCTCGCACTCAGTGCCTCGCACTCAGCCTCTCAGCGCCTCGCACTCTGAGTCTCACAGCCTTGCACTCAGCGTCTCAGGACCTCAGCGCCTCGCACTCAGCATCTCAGCGCCTCGCACTCAGTGCCTCGCACTCAGCCTCTCAGCACCTCGCACTCTGAGTCTCAGAGCCTTGCACTCAGTGCCTCGCACTCAGCGTCTTGGCGCCTCGCACTCAGCGTCTCAGATCCTCGCACTCAGCGTCTCAGAGCCTCGCACTCAGCGCCTCGCACTCAGCCACTCGCCCTCAGCGTCTCGCCCTCAGCGTCGCAGCGCCTCGCACTCAGCGTCTCAGTGCCTCGCACTCAGCGTCTCTGCGCCTCGCCCTCAGCGTCTCGCACTCAGCATCTCAGCACCTCAAACTCAGCATCTCGGCGCCTTGCACTCAGCGCCTCGAACTCAGCGTCTCAGCTCCTCGCAATCAGCGTCTCAGCACTTCGCACTCAGCGTCTCAGCGCCTCGCACTCAGCGTCTCAGCGTCTCGCACTCAGCGTCTCAGCGTCTCTCACTCAGCGTCTCAGCGCCTTGCACTCAGCGTCTCAGCGCCTCGCACTCAGCGTCTCAGCGCTTTGCACTCAGCATCTCAGTGCCTCGCACTCAGCGTCTCAGCGCCTCACGCTCTGAGTCTCAGCGGCTCGAGCTCAGCGTCTCAGTACCTCGCCCTCAGCGCCTCGCCCTCTGCAACTCGCACTCAGCGTCTCAGCGTCTCGCACTCAGCGTCTCAGCGCCTTGCACTCAGCGTCTCAGCGCCTCGCACTCAGCGTCTCGCAATCAGCGTCTCAGCACTTTGCACTCAGTGTCTCAGCGCCTCACGCTCAGAGTCTCAGCGACTCGAGCTCAGCGTCTCAGTGCCTCGCACTCAGCGTCTCAGGACCTCAGCTCCTCGCACTCAGCGTCTCAGCTCCTCGCACTCAGCGTCTCAGCGCCTCGCACTCAGCGTCTCAGCGCCTCGCACTCAGCGACACGAGCTCAGCGTCTCAGCGCCTCGCCCTCAGCGACTCGCACTCAGCGTCGCAGCGCCTCGCACTCAGCGCCTCGCACTCAGCGTCTCAGCTCATCGCACTCAGCCTCTCAGCGCCTCACACTCAGCGTCTCAGCGCCTCGCACTCAGTGCCTCGAACTCAGCGTCTCAGCGCCACGCACTCAGCGTCTCAGCGCCTCGAACTCAGCGTCTCAGCGCCTCGCACTCAGCGTCTCAGCGCCTCGCACTCAGCGTCTCAGCGACTCGCAAACAGCGACTCAGCGCCTCGCACTCAGCGTCTCAGCGTCTCGCACTCAGCGTCTCAGCGCCTCGAACTCAGCGTCTCAGCGCCTCGCACTCAGCGTCTCAGCGCCTCGCACTCAGCGTCTCAGCGACTCGCAAACAGCGACTCAGCGCCTCGCACTCAGCGTCTCAGCATCTCGCACTCAGTGTCTCAGCGCCTTGCACTCAGCGTCTCAGCGACTCGCACTCAGCGTCGCGCACTCAGTGTCTCAGCGCTTTGCACTGAGTGTCTCAGCGCCTCACGCTCAGAGTCTCAGCGCCTCGCACTCAGCGTCTCAGCACCTCAGCGCCTCGCACTCAGCGTCTCAGCTCCTCGCACTCAGCGTCTCAGCGCCTCGCACTCAGCGTCTCAGCGCCTCGCACTCAGCGACTCGAGCTCAGCGTCTCAGCGCCTCACCCTCAGCGACTCGCACTCAGCGTCGCAGCACCTCAGCGCCTCACACTCAGCGTCTCAGCGCCTCGCACTCAGTGCCTCGAACTCAGCGTCTCAGCGCCACGCACTCAGCGTCTCAGCGCCTCGAACTCAGCGTCTCAGCGCCTCGCACTCAACGTCTCAGCGCATCGCACTCAGCGTCTCAGCGCCTCGTAAACAGCGACTCAGCGACCCGCTCTCAGCGTCTCAGTGCCTCGCACTCAGCGTCTCAGCGTCTCGCACTCAGCATCTTGGCGCTTTGCACTCAGCGTCTCAGCGCCTCGCTCTCAGCGCCTCGCCCTCTGCGACTCACACTCAGCGTCGCAGCGCCTCGCACTCAGCGTCTCAGTTCCTCGCACTCAGCGTCTCAGTGCCACGCATTCAGCGCCTCGCACTCAGCACCTCGCACTCAGCGCCTTGAACTCAGCGTCTCAGGACCTCAGCACCTCGCACTCAGCGTCTCAGCACCTCGCACTCAGCGTCTCAGCGCCTCGCACTCAGCGTCTCAGCTCCTAGCACTCAGCGTCTCAGCGCCTCGCACTCAGCGTCTCAGCGCCTCGCACTCAGCGTCTCAGCGCCTCGCACTCAGTGCCTCGCACTCAGCCTCTCAGCGCCTCGCACTCTGAGTCTCAGAGCCTTGCACTCAGCGTCTCAGGACCTCAGCGCCTCGCACTCAGCATCTCAGCGCCTCGAACTCAGTGCCTCGCACTCAGCGTCTCAGTGCCTCACACTCAGCGTCTCAGCGCCTCGCACTCAGTGCCTCGCACTCAGCATCTCAGCGCCTCGCACTCTGAGTCTCAGAGCCTCGCACTCAGCGTCTCAGCGCCTCGCACTCAGCGTCTCAGCGCCTCGCACTCAGCGACTCGAGCTCAGCGTCTCAGCGTCTCACCCTCAGCGCCTCGCACTCAGCATCTCAGCTCCTCGCACTCAGCGTCTCAGCGCCTCGCACTCAGCGTCTCAGCGCCTCGCACTCAGCGACTCGATCTCAGCGTCTCAGCGTCTCACCCTCAGCGACTCGCACTCAGCGTCGCAGCGCCTCGCACTCAGCGCCTCGCACTCAGCGTCTCAGCTCATCGCACTCAGCCTCTCAGCGCCTCACACTCAGCGTCTCAGTGCCTCGCACTCAGCGTCTCAGCGTCTCGCACTCAGCGTCTCAGCGCCTTGCAGTCAGCGTCACAGCGCCTCGCACTCAGCGTCTCGCACTCAGCGTCTCAGCGCTTTGCACTCAGCGTCTCAGCGCCTCGCACTCCGTCTCAGCGCCTCGCGCTCAGAGTCTCAGCGCCTCGCACTCAGCGTCTTAGCGCCTCGCACTCAGCGACTCGCACTCAGCGTCGCAGCGCCTCGCACTCAGCGCCTCGCACTCAGCGTCTCAGCTCATCGCACTCAGCGTCTCAGCGCCTCACACTCAGCGTCTCAGCACCTTGCACTCAGTGCCTCGAACTCAGAGTCTCAGCGCCACGCACTCAGCGTCTCAGCGCCTCGAACTCAGCGTCTCAGCGCCTCGCACTCAGCGTCTCCGCGCCTCGCAAACAGCGCCTCAGCGACCCGCTCTCAGCGTCTCAGTGCCTCGCACTCAGCGTCTCAGCGCCTTGCCCTCAGCGCCTTGCCCTCTGCGACTCGCACTCAGCATCGCAGCGCCTCGCAATCAGCGTCTCAGCTCCTCGCACTCAGCGTCTCAGCTCCTCGCACTCAGCGTCTCAGTGCAACGCATTCAGCGCCTCGCACTCAGCACCTCGCACTCAGCGCCTTGAACTCAGCGTCTCAGGACCTCAGCGCCTCGCACTCAGCGTCTCAGCGCCTCGCACTCAGCGTCTCGGCGCCTCGCACTCAGCGTCTCAGCGCCTCGCACTCAGCGTCTCGGCGCCTCGCACTCAGCGTCTCAGCTCCTCGCACTCAGCGTCTCAGCGCCTCGCACTCAGCGTCTCGGCGCCTCGCACTCAGCGTCTCAGCTCCTCGCACTCAGCGTCTCAGCGCCTCGCACTCAGTGCCTCGCACTCAGCCTCTCAGCGCCTCGCACTCTGAGTCTCACAGCCTTGCACTCAGCGTCTCAGGACCTCAGCGCCTCGCACTCAGCATCTCAGCGCCTCGCACTCAGTGCCTCGCACTCAGCCTCTCAGCACCTCGCACTCTGAGTCTCAGAGCCTTGCACTCAGTGCCTCGCACTCAGCGTCTTGGCGCCTCGCACTCAGCGTCTCAGATCCTCGCACTCAGCGTCTCAGCGCCTTGCACTCAGCGTCTCAGCGCATCGCACTCAGCGTCTCGCACTCAGCGTCTCAGCGCTTCGCACTCAGCGTCTCAGCGCCTCGCGCTCAGAGTCTCAGCGACTCGAGCTCAGCGTCTCAGCACCTCGCCCTCAGCGCCTCGCCCTCTGCGACTCGCACTCAGCCTCTCAGCGCTTCGCACTCAGCGTCTCAGCGCCTCGCACTCAGCGTCTCAGCGACTCGCCCTCAGCGTCTCGCACTCAGCATCTCAGCACCTCACACTCAGCATCTCGGCGCCTTGCACTCAGCGTCTCGAGCTCAGCGTCTCAGCTCCTCGCAATCAGCGTCTCAGTGCCTCGCACTCAGCGTCTCAGCGCTTCGCACTCAGCGTCTCAGTGCCTCGCACTCAGCATCTCAGCGTCTCGCACTCAGCGTCTCAGCACCTTGCACTCAGCGTCACAGCGCCTCGCACTCAGCGTCTCGCACTCAGCGTCTCAGCGCTTTGCACTCAGCGTCTCAGCGCCTCGCACTCCGTCTCAGCGCCTCGCGCTCAGAGTCTCAGCGACTCGAGCTCAGCGTCTCAGCACCTCGCCCTCAGCGCCGCGCCCTCTGCGACTCGCACTCAGCGTCTCAGCGTCTCGCACTCAGCATCTCAGCGCTTTGCACTCAGCGTCTCAGCGCCTCGCACTCAGCGTCTCAGCGTCTCGCACTCAGCGTCTCAGCGCCTTGCACTCAGCGTCTCAGCGCCTCGCACTCAGCGTCTCGCACTCAGCGTCTCAGCGCTTTGCACTCAGCGTCTCAGCGCCTCACGCTCAGAGTCTCAACGACTCGAGCTCACCATCTCAGCGCCTCGCACTCAGCGTCTCAGGACCTCAGCGCCTCGCACTCAGCGTCTCAGCTCCTCGCACTCAGCGTCTCAGCGCCTCGCACTCAGCGTCTCAGCGCCTCGCACTCAGCGCCTCGCACTCAGCGCCTCGCACTCAGCGTCTCAGCTCATCGCACTCAGCGTCTCAGCGCCTCACACTCAGCGTCTCAGCACCTCGCACTCAGTGCCTCGAACTCAGCGTCTCAGCGCCACGCACTCAGCGTCTCAGCGCCTCGCACTCAGCGTCTCAGCTCATCGCACTCAGCGTCTCAGCGCCTCACACTCAGCGTCTCAGCACCTCGCACTCAGTGCCTCGAACTCAGCGTCTCAGCGCCACGCACTCAGCGTCTCCGCACCTCGCAAACAGCGCCTCAGCGACCCGCTCTCAGCGTCTCAGTGCCTCGCACTCAGCGTCTCAGCGTCTCGCACTCAGCATCTTGGCGCTTTGCACTCAGCGTCTCAGCGCCTCGCCCTCAGCGCCTTGCCCTCTGCGACTCGCACTCAGCGTCGCAGCGCCTCGCAATCAGCGTCTCAGCTCCTCGCACTCAGCGTCTCAGCTCCTCGCACTCAGCGTCTAAGCTCCACGCACTCAGCGTCTCAGTGCAACGCATTCAGCGCCTCGCACTCAGCACATCGCACTCAGCGCCTTGAACTCAGCGTCTCAGGACCTCAGCGCCTCGCACTCAGCGTCTCAGCGCCTCGCACTCAGCGTCTCGGCGCCTCGCACTCAGCGTCTCAGCGCCTCGCACTCAGCGTCTCGGCGCCTCGCACTCAGCGTCTCAGCTCCTCGCACTCAGCGTCTCAGCTCCTCGCACTCAGCGTCTCAGCGCCTCGCACTCAGCGTCTCAGCGCCTCGCACTCAGCGTCTCAGCGTCTCGCACTCAGCGTCTCAGCGCCTTGCAGTCAGCGTCTCAGCGCCTCGCACTCAGCGTCTCGCACTCAGCGTCTCAGCGCTTTGCACTCAGCGTCTCAGCGCTTTGCACTCAGCGTCTCAGCGCCTCGCACTCAGCGTCTCAGCGCCTCGCGCTCAGAGTCTCAGCGACTCGAGCTCAGCGTCTCAGCACCTCGCCCTCAGCGCCTCGCCCTCTGCGACTCGCACTCAGCGTCTCAGCGTCTCGCACTCAGCGTCTCAGCGCCTCGCACTCAGCGTCTCAGCGCATCGCCCTCAGCGTCTCGCACTCAGCATCTCAACACCTCACACTCAGCATCTCGGCACCTTGCACTCAGCGTCTCGAACTCAGCGTCTCAGCTCCTCGCAATCAGCGTCTCAGTGCCTCGCACTCAGCGTCTCTGCGCTTCGCACTCAGCGTCTCAGTGCCTCGCACTCAGCATCTCAGCGTCTCGCACTCAGCGTCTCAGCGCCTTGCACTCAGCGTCACAGCGCCTCGCACTCAGCGTCTCGCACTCAGCGTCTCAGCGCTTTGCACTCAGCATCTCAGCGCCTCGCACTCCGTCTCAGCGCCTCGCGCTAAGAGTCTCAGCGACTCGAGCTCAGCGTCTCAGCACCTCGCCCTCAGCGCCGCGCCCTCTGCGACTCGCACTCAGCGTCTCAGCGTCTCGCACTCAGCATCTCAGCGCTTTGCACTCAGCGTCTCAGCGCCTCGCACTCAGCGTCTCAGCGTCTCGCACTCAGCGTCACAGCGCCTCGCACTCAGCGTCTCGCACTCAGCGTCTCAGCGCTTTGCACTCAGCGTCTCAGCGCCTCGCACTCCGTCTCAGCGCCTCGCGCTCAGAGTCTCAGCGACTCGAGCTCAGCGTCTCAGCACCTCGCCCTCAGCGCCGCGCCCTCTGCGACTCGCACTCAGCGTCTCAGCGTCTCGCACTCAGCATCTCAGCGCTTTGCACTCAGCGTCTCAGCGCCTCGCACTCAGCGTCTCAGCGTCTCGCACTCAGCGTCTCAGCGCCTTGCACTCAGCGTCGCAGCGCCTCGCACTCAGCGTCTCGCACTCAGCGTCTCAGCGCTTTGCACTCAGCGTCTCAGCGCCTCACGCTCAGAGTCTCAACGACTCGAGCTCACCATCTCAGCGCCTCGCACTCAGCGTCTCAGGACCTCAGCGCCTCGCACTCAGCGTCTCAGCTCCTCGCACTCAGCGTCTCAGCGCCTCGCACTCAGCGTCTTAGCGCCTCGCACTCAGCGACTCGCACTCAGCGTCGCAGCGCCTCGCACTCAGCGCCTCGCACTCAGCGTCTCAGCTCATCGCACTCAGCGTCTCAGCGCCTCACACTCAGCGTCTCAGCACCTTGCACTCAGTGCCTCGAACTCAGAGTCTCAGCGCCACGCACTCAGCGTCTCAGCGCCTCGAACTCAGCGTCTCAGCGCCTCACACTCAGCGTCTCCGCGCCTCGCAAACAGCGCCTCAGCGACCCGCTCTCAGCGTCTCAGTGCCTCGCACTCAGCGTCTCAGCGTCTCGCACTCAGCATCTTGGCGCTTTGCACTCAGCGTCTCAGCGCCTTGCCCTCAGCGCCTTGCCCTCTGCGACTCGCACTCAGCATCGCAGCGCCTCGCAATCAGCGTCTCAGTTCCTCGCACTCAGCGTCTCAGCTCCTCGCACTCAGCGTCTCAGCTCCTCGCACTCAGCGTCTCAGCTCCTCGCACTCAGCGTCTCAGTGCAACGCATTCAGCGCCTCGCACTCAGCACCTCGCACTCAGCGCCTTGAACTCAGCGTCTCAGGACCTCAGCGCCTCGCACTCAGCGTCTCGGCGCCTCGCACTCAGCGTCTCGGCTCCTCGCACTCAGCGTCTCAGCGCCTCGCACTCAGCGTCTCAGCGCCTCGCACTCAGTGCCTCGCACTCAGCCTCTCAGCGCCTCGCACTCTGAGTCTCACAGCCTTGCACTCAGCGTCTCAGGACCTCAGCGCCTCGCACTCAGCATCTCAGCGCCTCGCACTCAGTGCCTCGCACTCAGCCTCTCAGCACCTCGCACTCTGAGTCTCAGAGCCTTGCACTCAGTGCCTCGCACTCAGCGTCTTGGCGCCTCGCACTCAGCGTCTCAGATCCTCGCACTCAGCGTCTCAGAGCCTCGCACTCAGCGCCTCGCACTCAGCCACTCGCCCTCAGCGTCTCGCCCTCAGCGTCGCAGCGCCTCGCACTCAGCGTCTCAGTGCCTCGCACTCAGCGTCTCTGCGCCTCGCCCTCAGCGTCTCGCACTCAGCATCTCAGCACCTCAAACTCAGCATCTCGGCGCCTTGCACTCAGCGCCTCGAACTCAGCGTCTCAGCTCCTCGCAATCAGCGTCTCAGCACTTCGCACTCAGCGTCTCAGCGCCTCGCACTCAGCGTCTCAGCGTCTCGCACTCAGCGTCTCAGCGTCTCTCACTCAGCGTCTCAGCGCCTTGCACTCAGCGTCTCAGCGCCTCGCACTCAGCGTCTCAGCGCTTTGCACTCAGCATCTCAGTGCCTCGCACTCAGCGTCTCAGCGCCTCACGCTCTGAGTCTCAGCGGCTCGAGCTCAGCGTCTCAGTACCTCGCCCTCAGCGCCTCGCCCTCTGCAACTCGCACTCAGCGTCTCAGCGTCTCGCACTCAGCGTCTCAGCGCCTTGCACTCAGCGTCTCAGCGCCTCGCACTCAGCGTCTCGCAATCAGCGTCTCAGCACTTTGCACTCAGTGTCTCAGCGCCTCACGCTCAGAGTCTCAGCGACTCGAGCTCAGCGTCTCAGTGCCTCGCACTCAGCGTCTCAGGACCTCAGCTCCTCGCACTCAGCGTCTCAGCTCCTCGCACTCAGCGTCTCAGCACCTCGCACTCAGCGTCTCAGCGCCTCGCACTCAGCGACTCGAGCTCAGCGTCTCAGCGCCTCGCCCTCAGCGACTCGCACTCAGCGTCGCAGCGCCTCGCACTCAGCGCCTCGCACTCAGCGTCTCAGCTCCTCGCACTCAGCAACTCGCACTCAGCGTCTCAGCGCCTCGCACTCAGTGCCTCGAAGTCAGCGTCTCAGCGCCTCGCACTCAGCGTCTCAGCGCCTCGCACTCAGCGTCTCAGCGCCTCGCACTCAGCGTCTCAGCGCCTCGCACTCAGCGTCTCAGCGACTCGCACACAGCGACTCAGCGCCTCGCACTCAGCGTCTCAGCGTCTCGCACTCAGCGTCTCAGCGCCTCGAACTCAGCGTCTCAGCGCCTCGCACTCAGCGTCTCAGCGCCTCGCACTCAGCGTCTCAGCGACTCGCAAACAGCGACTCAGCGCCTCGCACTCAGCGTCTCAGCATCTCGCACTCAGTGTCTCAGCGCCTTGCACTCAGCGTCTCAGCGACTCGCACTCAGCGTCGCGCACTCAGTGTCTCAGCGCTTTGCACTGAGTGTCTCAGCGCCTCACGCTCAGAGTCTCAGCGCCTCGCACTCAGCGTCTCAGCACCTCAGCGCCTCGCACTCAGCGTCTCAGCTCCTCGCACTCAGCGTCTCAGCGCCTCGCACTCAGCGTCTCAGCGCCTCGCACTCAGCGACTCGAGCTCAGCGTCTCAGCGCCTCACCCTCAGCGACTCGCACTCAGCGTCGCAGCACCTCAGCGCCTCACACTCAGCGTCTCAGCGCCTCGCACTCAGTGCCTCGAACTCAGCGTCTCAGCGCCACGCACTCAGCGTCTCAGCGCCTCGAACTCAGCGTCTCAGCGCCTCGCACTCAACGTCTCAGCGCATCGCACTCAGCGTCTCAGCGCCTCGTAAACAGCGACTCAGCGACCCGCTCTCAGCGTCTCAGTGCCTCGCACTCAGCGTCTCAGCGTCTCGCACTCAGCATCTTGGCGCTTTGCACTCAGCGTCTCAGCGCCTCGCTCTCAGCGCCTCGCCCTCTGCGACTCACACTCAGCGTCGCAGCGCCTCGCACTCAGCGTCTCAGTTCCTCGCACTCAGCGTCTCAGTGCCACGCATTCAGCGCCTCGCACTCAGCACCTCGCACTCAGCGCCTTGAACTCAGCGTCTCAGGACCTCAGCACCTCGCACTCAGCGTCTCAGCACCTCGCACTCAGCGTCTCAGCGCCTCGCACTCAGCGTCTCAGCTCCTAGCACTCAGCGTCTCAGCGCCTCGCACTCAGCGTCTCAGCGCCTCGCACTCAGCGTCTCAGCGCCTCGCACTCAGTGCCTCGCACTCAGCCTCTCAGCGCCTCGCACTCTGAGTCTCAGAGCCTTGCACTCAGCGTCTCAGGACCTCAGCGCCTCGCACTCAGCATCTCAGCGCCTCGAACTCAGTGCCTCGCACTCAGCGTCTCAGTGCCTCACACTCAGCGTCTCAGCGCCTCGCACTCAGTGCCTCGCACTCAGCATCTCAGCGCCTCGCACTCTGAGTCTCAGAGCCTCGCACTCAGCGTCTCAGCGCCTCGCACTCAGCGTCTCAGCGCCTCGCACTCAGCGACTCGAGCTCAGCGTCTCAGCGTCTCACCCTCAGCGCCTCGCACTCAGCATCTCAGCTCCTCGCACTCAGCGTCTCAGCGCCTCGCACTCAGCGTCTCAGCGCCTCGCACTCAGCGACTCGATCTCAGCGTCTCAGCGTCTCACCCTCAGCGACTCGCACTCAGCGTCGCAGCGCCTCGCACTCAGCGCCTCGCACTCAGCGTCTCAGCTCATCGCACTCAGCCTCTCAGCGCCTCACACTCAGCGTCTCAGCTCCTCGCACTCAGTGCCTCGAACTCAGTGTCTCAGCGCCACGCACTCAGCGTCTCAGCGCCTCGAACTCAGCGTCTCAGCGCCTCGCACTCAGCGTCTCAGCGCCTCGCAAACAGCGACTCAGCGACCCGCTCTCAGCGTCTCAGTGCCTCGCACTCAGCGTCTCAGCGTCTCGCACTCAGCATCTTGGCGCTTTGCACTCAGCGTCTCAGCGCCTCGCCCTCAGCGCCTCGCCCTCTGCGACTCGCACTCAGCGTCGCAGCGCCTCGCACTCAGCGTCTCAGCTCCTCGCACTCAGCGTCTCAGTGCCACGCATTCAGCACCTCGCACTCAGCATCTCGCAGTCAGCGCCTTGAACTCAGCGTGTCAGGACCTCAGCACCTCGCACTCAGCGTCTCAGTGCCTCGCACTCAGCGTCTCAGCGCCTCGCACTCAGCGTCTCAGCGCCTCGCACTCAGTGCCTCGCACTCAGCCTCTCAGCGCCTCGCAATCTGAGTCTCAGAGCCTTGCACTCAGCGTCTCAGGACCTCAGCGCCTCGCACTCAGCATCTCAGCGCCTCGAACTCAGTGCCTCGCACTCAGCGTCTCAGTGCCTCGCACTCAGCATCTCAGCGCCTCGCACTCAGTGCCTCGCACTCAGCCTCTCAGCGCCTCGCACTCTGAGTCTCAGAGCCTCGCACTCATCGTCTCAGTGCCTCGCCCTCAGCGCCTCGCACTCAGCGACTCGCCCTCAGCGACTCGCCCTCAGCGTCGCAGCGCCTCGCTCTCAGCGTCTCAGTGCCTCGAACTCAGCCTCTCAGCGCCTCGCCCTCAGCACCTCACACTCAGCATCTCGGCGCCTTGCACTCAGCGCCTCGAACTCAGCGTCTCAGCTCCTCGCAATCAGCGTCTCAGTGCCTCACACTGAGCGTCTCAGCGCTTCGCACTCAGCGTCTCAGCGCCTCGCACTCAGCGTCTCAGCTCCTCGCACTCAGCGTCTCAGCGCCTCGCACTCAGCGTCTCAGCGCCTCGCACTCAGCGTCTCAGCGCTTTGCACTCAGCATCTCAGCGCTTTGCACTCAGTATCTCAGCGCCTCGCGCTCAGATTCTCAGCAACTCGAGCTCAGTGTCTCAGCACCTCGCCCTCAGCGCCTCGCCCTCTGCGACTCGCACTCAGCGTCGCAGCGCCTCGCACTCAGCGTCTCAGCGCCTCGCACTCAGCAACTCGAGCTCAGCGTCTCAGCGCCTCGCCCTCAGCGACTCGCACTCAGCGTCGCAACGCCTCGCACTCAGCGCCTCGCAGTCAGCTTCTCAGCTCATCGCACTCAGCGTCTCAGCTCCTCGCACTCGGCGTCTCAGCGCCTCGCACTCAGCGTCTCAGCGCCTCGCACTCAGCGTCTCAGCGCTTTGCACTCAGCATCTCAGCGCTTTGCACTCAGTATCTCAGCGCCTCGCGCTCAGATTCTCAGCGACTCGAGCTCAGTGTCTCAGCACCTCGCCCTCAGTGCCTCGCCCTCTGCGACTCACACTCAGCGTCTCAGCGCCTCGCACTCAGCGTCTCAGCGCCTCGCACTCAGCAACTCGAGCCCAGCGTCTCAGCGCCTCGCCCTCAGCGACTCACACTCAGCGTCGCAGCGCCTCGCACTCAGCGCCTCGCAGTCAGCGTCTCAGCTCCTCGCAGTCAGCGTCTCAGCTCCTCGCACTCAGCGTCTCAGCTCCTCGCACTCAGCGTCTCAGCACCTCGCACTCAGCGTCTCAGCTCCTCGCACTCAGCGTCTCAGCACATCGCACTCAGCTTCTCGCACTCAGCGTCTCAGCGCCTCGCACTCAGCGTCTCAGCACCTCAGCGACTGGCACTCAGTGCCTCGCACTCAGCGTCTCGGCGACTCGCACTCAGCGTCTCAGCGCCTCGCACGCAGCGTCTCAGCGCCTCGCTCTCAGAGTCTCAGCGCCTCGCACTCAGAGACTCAACGTCTCGCACTCAGCTTCTGAGCGACTCACACTCAGCGCCTCGCACTCAGCGTCTCAGCGCCTCGCACTCAGCGTCCCAGCGCCTCGCCCACAGCGTCTCAAACTCAGCATCTCGGCGCCTCGCACTCAGCGCCTCGAACTCAGCGTCTCAGCTCCTCGCACTCAGCGTCTCAGATCCTCGCACTCAGCGTCTCAGTGCCTCGCACTCAGCATCTCAGCGCCTTGCACTCAGCGTCTCAGCACCTCACACTCAGCATCTCAGCGCCTCACACACAGCGTCTCAGCGCCTCGCACTCAGCGTCTCAGCGCCTCGCACTCAGCGCCTCGAACTCAGCGTCTCAGATCCTCGCAATCAGCGTCTCAGCGCCTCGCACTCAGCTCCTCACACTCAGCGTCTCAGATCCTCGCAATCAGCGTCTCAGCGCCTCGCACTCAGCGCCTCGAACTCAGCGTCTCAGCGCCTCGCACTCAGCGTCTCAGCGCCTCGCACTCAGCGTCTCGAACTCAGCGTCTCAGCGCCACGCACTCAGCGTCTCAGCGCCTCGCACTCAGCGCCTCGAACTCAGCGTCTCAGCGCCTCGCACTCAGCGTCTCAGCGCCTCGCACTCAGTGTCTCAGCGCCTCTCACTCAGCGCCTCAGCGACCCGCACTCAGCGTCTCAGCGACCCGAACTCAGCGTCTCAGCGCTTCGCACTCAGCGTCTCAGCAACCCGCACTCAGCGTCTCAGCGCTTCGCACTCAGCGTCTCAGCGACCCGCACTCAGCGTCTCAGCGCCTCACACTCAGCACCTCGAACTCAGCGTCTCAGCGACCCGCACTCAGCGCCTCAGCGACCCGCACTCAGCGTCTCAGCGCCTCGCGCTCAGCGTCTCAGCGCCTCGCGCTCAGCATCTCAGCGCCTTGCGCTCAGAGTCTCAGCGACTCGAGCTCAGCGTCTCAGCGCCTCGCCCTCAGCGCCTCGCACTCAGCGACTCGCCCTCAGCGACTCGCCCTCAGCATCGCAGCGCCCCGCACTCAGCGTCTCAGCGCCTCGCACTCAGCGTCTCAGCGCTTCGCACTCAGCGTCTCAACGCCTCGCACTCAGCGTCTCAGCGTCTCGCACTCAGCGTCTCAGCGCCTTGCGCTCAGCGTCTCAGCGCCTCGCCCTCAGCGACTCGCCCTCAGCGTCGCAGCGCCCCGCACTCAGCGTCTCAGCGCCTCGCACTCAGCGTCTCAGCGCCTCGCCCTCAGCGTCTCGCACTCAGCATCTCAGCACCTCACACTCAGCATCTCGGCGCCTTGCACTCAGCGCCTCGAACTCAGCGTCTCAGCTCCTCGCAATCAGCGTCTCAGTGCCTCGCACTCAGCGTCTCAGCGCTTCGCACTCAGCGTCTCAACGCCTCGCACTCAGCGTCTCAGCGTCTCGCACTCAGCGTCTCAGCGCCTTGCGCTCAGCGTCTCAGCGCCTCGCCCTCAGCGACTCGCCCTCAGCGTCGCAGCGCCCCGCACTCAGCGTCTCAGCGCCTCGCACTCAGCGTCTCAGCGCCTCGCCCTCAGCGTCTCGCACTCAGCATCTCAGCACCTCACACTCAGCATCTCGGCGCCTTGCACTCAGCGCCTCGAACTCAGCGTCTCAGCTCCTCGCAATCAGCGTCTCAGTGCCTCGCACTCAGCGTCTCAGCGCTTCGCACTCAGCGTCTCAACGCCTCGCACTCAGCGTCTCAGCGTCTCGCACTCAGCGTCTCAGCGCCTTGCGCTCAGCGTCTCAGCGCCTCGCACTCAGCGTCTCGCACTCAGCGTCTCAGCGCTTTGCACTCAGCGTCTCAGCGCCTCGCACTCAGCGTCTCAGCGCCTCGCGCTCAGAGTCTCAGCGACTCGAGCTCAGCGTCTCAGCACCTCGCCCTCAGCGCCTCGCCCTCTGCGCCTCGCACTCAGCGGCTCAGCGCCTCGCACTCAGCGTCTCAGCACCTCGCACTCAGCGTCTCAGCGCATCGCCCTCAGCGTCTCGCACTCAGCATCTCAACACCTCACACTCAGCATCTCGGCACCTTGCACTCAGCGCCTCGCACTCAGCGTCTCGCACTCAGCGTCTCAGCGCTTTGCACTCAGCGTCTCAGCGCCTCGCGCTCAGCGTCTCAGCGCCTCGCGCTCAGCGTCTCAGTGCCTCGCACTCAGCGTCTCAGCGCCTCGCGCTCAGAGTCTCAGCGACTCGAGCTCAGCGTCTCAGCGCCTCGCCCTCAGCGCCTCGCAGTCAGCGACACGCCCTCAGCGACTCGCCCTCAGCGTCGCAGCGCCTCGCACTCAGCGTCTCAGCGCCTCGCACTCAGCATCTCAGCGCCTCGCCCTCAGCGTCTCGCACTCAGCATCTCAGCACCTCACACTCAGCATCTCGGCGCCTTGCACTCAGCGCCTCGAACTCAGCATCTCAGCTCCTCGCAAACAGCGTATCAGTGCCTCGCACTCAGCGTCTCAGCGCTTCGCACTCAGCGTCTCAGTGCCTCGCACTCAGCGTCTCAGCGTCTCGCACTCAGCGTCTCAGCGCCTTGCACTCAGCGTCTCAGCGCATCGCACTCAGCGTCTCGCACTCAGCGTCTCAGCGCTTCGCACTCAGCGTCTCAGCGCCTCGCGCTCAGAGTCTCAGCGACTCGAGCTCAGCGTCTCAGCACCTCGCCCTCAGCGCCTCGCCCTCTGCGACTCGCACTCAGCGTCTCAGCGCTTCGCACTCAGCGTCTCAGCGCCTCGCACTCAGCGTCTCAGCGACTCGCCCTCAGCGTCTCGCACTCAGCAACTCAGCACCTCACACTCAGCATCTCGGCGCCTTGCTCTCAGCGTCTCGAACTCAGTGTCTCAGCTCCTCGCAATCAGCGTCTCAGTGCCTCGCACTCAGCATCTCAGCGCTTCGCACTCAGCGTCTCAGTGCCTCGCACTCAGCGTCTCAGCGTCTCGCACTCAGCATCTCAGCGCCTTGCACTCAGCGTCACAGCGCCTCGCACTCAGCGTCTCGCACTCAGCGTCTCAGCGCTTTGCACTCAGCGTTTCAGCGCCTCGCCCTCCGTCTCAGCGCCTCGCGCTCAGAGTCTCAGCGACTCGAGCTCAGCGTCTCAGCACCTCGCCCTCAGCGCCGCACCCTCTGCGACTCGCACTCAGCGTCTCAGCGTCTCGCACTCAGCATCTCAGCGCTTTGCACTCAGCGTCTCAGCGCCTCGCACTCAGCGTCTCAGCGTCTCGCACTCAGCGTCTCAGCGCCTTGCACTCAGCGTCTCAGCGCCTCGCACTCAGCGTCTCGCACTCAGCGTCTCAGCGCTTTGCACTCAGCGTCTCAGCGCCTCACGCTCAGAGTCTCAACGACTTGAGCTCACCATCTCAGCATCTCGCACTCAGCATCTCAGGACCTCAGCGCCTTGCACTCAGCATCTCGGCGCTTTGCACTCAGCATCTCGGCGTCTCAGCGCCTCGCCCTCAGCGTCTCAGTGCCTCACCCTCAGCATCTCAGTGCCTCGCCCTCAGCATCTAAGTGCCTCGCGCTCAGCGTCTCAGTGCCTCACGCTCAGCATCTCAGCACCTCGCACTCAGCATCTCGGCGCCTTGCACTCAGCATCTCGGCGCTTTGCACTCAGCTTCTCAGCGTCTCAGTGACTCGCGCTCAGCGTCTCAGTGCCTCGCCCTCAGCGTCTCAGTGCCTCACGCTCAGCGTCTCAGTGCCTCGCCCTCAGAGTCTCAGCGCATCGAGCTCAGCGTCTCAGCGACTCGAGCTCAGCGACTCAGCGTTTCAGCGCCTCGCACTCAGCGACTCGCACTCAGCATCGCAGCGCCTCGCACTCAGCGTCTCAGCGCCTCGCACTCAGCGTCTCAGCGCCTCGCACTCAGCGCTTCAGCGCCTCGCACTCAGCGTCTCAGCGCCTCGCACTCAGCGCCTCGCACTCAGCGTCTCAGCGTCTCGCACTCAGCGTCTCGGCGCTTCGCTCTCAGCATCTCGGCGCTTTGCACTCAGCGTCTCAGCGTCTCGCACTCAGCGTCTCGTACTCAGCGTCTCAGCGCCGAGACGCTGAGTCTCAGCGCCCCGCCCTCAGTGACTCGCACTCAGCGTCTCAGCGCCTCGCACTCAGCGCCTCAGCGCCATGCTTTCAGCGCCTCGCACTCAGCGTCTCAGCGCCTCGCACTCAGCGTCTCAGCGCCTCACACTCAGCGTCTCAACTCCTCGCACTCAGCGTCTCAGCACCTCGCACTCAGCTTCTCGCACTCAGCGTCTCAGCACCTCGCATTCAGCCTCTCAGAGCCTCGCACTCAGCGTCTCAGCGCCTCGCACTCAGCGCTTCAGCGCCTCGCACTCTGATTCCCAGCGCCTCGCACTCAGTGCCTCGCACTCAGCGTCTCAGCGCCTCGCACTCAGTGCCTCGCACTCAGCGTCTCAGCGCCTCCCACTCAGCATCTCAGCGCCTCGCACTCAGCGACTCAGCGCCTCGCACTCAGCATCTCAGCGCCTCGCACTCCGCGTCTCAGCGCATCGCCCTCAGCGTCTCGCACTCAGCGTCTCAGCGCTTCGCACTCAGCGTCTCATTGCCTCGCACTCAGCGTCTCAGCGCCTCGCACTCAGCGTCTCAGCGCCTCGCACTCAGTGTCTCGGCGCTTCGCGCTCAGTGTCTCGGCGCTTTGCAATCAGCGTCTCAGCGTCTCGCACTCAGCGTCTCGTACTCAGCGACTCAGCGCCTCGCACTCAGCATCTCAGCGCCTCGCACTCCGCGTCTCAGCGCATCGCCCTCAGCGTCTCGCACTCAGCGTCTCAGCGCTTCGCACTCAGCGTCTCATTGCCTCGCACTCAGCGTCTCAGCGCCTCGCACTCAGCGTCTCAGCGCCTCGCACTCAGTGTCTCGGCGCTTCGCGCTCAGTGTCTCGGCGCTTTGCAATCAGCGTCACAGCGTCTCGCACTCAGCGTCTCGTACTCAGCGTCTCAGCGCCTCACGCTCAGAGTCTCAGCGACTCGAGCTCAGCGTCTCAGCGTTTCAGCGCCTCGCACTCAGCGACTCGCACTCAGCATCGCAGCGCCTCGCACTCAGCGTCTCAGCGCCTCGCACTCAGCGTCTCAGCGACTCGCACTCAGCGCTTCAGCGCCTCGCACTCAGCGTCTCAGCACCTCGCACTCAGCGCCTCGCACTCAGCATCTCAGCGCCTTGCACTCAGAGTCTCAGCGACTCGAGCTCAGCGTCTCAGCGCCTCGCCCTCTGCGACTCGCACTCAGCGTCGCAGCGTCTCGCACTCAGCGTCTCAGCGCCACGCATTCAGCGCCTCGCACTCAGCACCTCGCACTCAGCACCTTGAACTCAGTGTCTCAGGACCTCAGCGCCTCGCACTCAGCGTCTCAGCTCCTCGCACTCAGCGTCTCAGCGCCTCGCACTCAGAGTCTCAGCGCCTCGCACTCAGCGTCTCAGCGCCATGCATTCAGCGCCTCGCACTCAGCGCCTCAGTGCCTCGCACTCAGCGTCTCAGCGCCTCGCACTCAGCGACTCAGCGCCTCGCACTCTGAGTCTCAGCGCCTCGCACTCAGTGTCTCAGCGCCTCGCACTCAGCGTCTCAGCGCCTCGCACTCAGCGTCTCAGCGCCTCGCCCTCAGCGTCTCGCACTCTGAGGCTCAGAGCCTCGCACTCAGCGTCTCAGCGCCTCGCACTCAGCGTCTCAGCGCCTCGCACTCAGTGCCTCGCACTCAGCGTCTCAGTGCCTCGCACTCAGCGTCTCAGCGCCTCGCAGTCAGCGCCTCGCACTCAGCATCTCAGCGCCTTGCTCTCAGCGTCTCAGCGCCTCGCACTCAGTTCTTCGCACTCAGCGTCTCAGCGCCTCGCACTCAGTGTCTCAGTGTCTCGCACTCAGCGTCTCAGCGCCTTGCACTCAGTGTCTCAGCGCCTCGCTCTCAGCGTCTCAGCACCTCGCCCTCAGTGCCTCGCCCTCTGCGACTTGCACTCAGCGTCGCAGCGAATCGCACTCAGCATCTCAGCGCCTCGCACTCAGCACCTCGCACTCAGCACCTCGCACTCAGCGTCTCAGCGTCTCGCACTCAGCGTCTCGGCTCTTTGCACTCAGCGTCTCGGCGCTTCGCACTCAGCGTCTCGGCGCTTCGCACTCAGTGTCTCGGCGCTTTGCACTCAGCGTCTCAGTGTCTCGCACTCAGCGTCTCGTACTCAGCGTCTCAGCGCCTCACGCTCAGAGTCTCAGCGACTCGAGCTCAACGTCTCAGCGTCACAGCGCCTCACACTCAGCGACTCGCACTCAGCATCGCAGCGCCTCGCACTCAGCGTCTCAGCGCCTCGCACTCAGCGTCTCAGCGCCTCGCACTCAGCGCCTCGCACTCAGCGTCTCAGCGTCTCGCACTCAGCTTCTCGGCGCTTCGCTCTCAGCATCTCGGCGCTTTGCACTCAGCGTCTCAGCGTCTCGCACTCAGCTTCTCGGCGCTTCGCTCTCAGCATCTCGGCGCTTTGCACTCAGCGTCTCAGCGTCTTGCACTCAGCGTCTTGTACTCAGCGTCTCCGGACCTCGCGCTGAGTCTCAGCGCCTCGCCCTCAGTGACTCACACTCAGCGTCTCAGCGCCTCGCACTCAGCATCTCAGCGCCTCGCACTCAGCACCTCGCACTCAGCGTCTCAGCGCCTCGCACTCAGCGTCTCAACTCCTCGCACTCAGCGTCTCAGCACCTCGCACTCAGCGTCTCAGCACCTCGCACTCAGCTTCTCGCACTCAGCGTCTCAGCACCTCGCATTCGGCCTCTCAGCGCCTCGCACTCAGCACCTTGAACTCAGCGTCTCAGGACCTCAGCGCCTCGCACTCAGCGTCTCAGCTCCTCGCACTCAGCGTCTCAGCGCCTCGCACTCAGCGACTCGAGCTCAGCGCCTCAGTGCCTCGCACTCAGCGACTCAGCGCCTCACACTCTGAGTCTCAGTGCCTCGCACTCAGTGTCTCAGCGCCTCGCACTCAGCGTTTCAGCGCCTCGCACTCTGTGTCTCAGCGCCTCGCCCTCAGCGTCTCGCACTCTGAGGCTCAGAGCCTCGCACTCAGCGTCTCAGCGCCTCGCACTCAGCGTCTCAGCGCCTCGCACTCAGTGCCTCGCACTCAGCGTCTCAGTGCCTCGCACTCAGCGTCTCAGTGCCTCGCAGTCAGCGCCTCGCACTCAGCGTCTCAGCGCCTCGCCCTCAGCGTCTCGCACTCTGAGTCTCAGAGCCTCGCACTCAGCGTCTCAGCGCCTCGCACTCAGCGTCTCAGCGCCTCGCACTCAGTTCCTCGCACTCAGCGTCTCAGCGCCTCGCGCTCAGCGTCTCAGCGCCTCACGCTCAGCGTCTCAGCGCCTCGCGCTCAGCGTCTCAGCGCCTCGCGCTCAGCGTCTCAGCGTCTCGCACTCAGCGTCTCAGCGCCTTGCACTCAGTGTCTCAGCGCCTCGCGCTCAGAGTCTCAGCGACTCGAGCTCAGCGTCTCAGCACCTCGCCCTCAGTTCCTCGCCCTCTGCGACTCGCACTCAGCGTCTCAGCGCCTCGCACTCAGCGTCTCAGTGCCACGCATTCAGCGCCTCGCACTCAGCGCCTTGAACTCAGCGTCTCAGGACCTCAGCGCCTCGCACTCAGTGTCTCAGCTCCTGGCACTCAGCGTCTCAGCGTCTCGCACTCAGCGTCTCGTACTCAGCGTCTCAGCGCCTCGCGCTGAGTCTCAGCGCCTCGCCCTCAGTGACTCGCACTCAGCGTCTCAGCGCCTCGCACTCAGCGTCTCAGCGCCTCGCACTCAGCACCTCGCACTCAGCGTCTCAGCGCCTCGCACTCAGCGTCTCGTACTCAGCGTCTCAGCGCCTCGCGCTGAGTCTCAGCGCCTCGCCCTCAGTGACTCGCACTCAGCGTCTCAGCGCCTCGCACTCAGCGTCTCAGCGCCTCGCACTCAGCACCTCGCACTCAGCGTCTCAGCGCCTCGCACTCAGCGTCTCAACTCCTCGCACTCAGCGTCTCAGCACCTCGCACTCAGCTTCTCGCACTCAGCTTCTCAGCACCTCGCATTCAGCCTCTCAGCGCCTCGCACTCAGCACATTGAACTCAGCGTCTCAGGACCTCAGCGCCTCGCACTCAGCGTCTCAGCTCCTCGCACTCAGCGTCTCAGCGCCTCGCACTCAGCGACTCGAGCTCAGCGCCTCAGTGCCTCGCACTCAGCGTCTCAGCGCCTCGCACTCAGCGACTCAGCGCCTCGCACTCTGAGTCTCAGCGCCTCGCACTCAGTGTCTCAGCGCCTCGCACTCAGCGTTTCAGCGCCTCGCACTCAGTGTCTCAGCGCCTCGCCCTCAGCGTCTCGCACTCTGAGGCTCAGAGCCTCGCACTCAGCGTCTCAGCGCCTCGCACTCAGCGTCTCAGCGCCTCGCGCTCAGTGTCTCAGCGCCTCGCGCTCAGCGTCTCAGCGACTCGAGCTCAGCGTCTCAGCACCTCGCCCTCAGTGCCTCGCCCTCTGCGACTCGCACTCAGCGTTGCAGCGCCTCACACTCAGCGTCTCAGCGCCACGCATTCAGCGCCTCGCACTCAGCGCCTTGAACTCAGCGTCTCAGGACCTCAGCGCCTCGCACTCAGCGTCTCAGCTCCTCGCACTCAGCGTCTCAGCGTCTCGCACTCAGCGACTCGAGCTCAGCATCTCAGCGCCTCGCCCTCAGCGACTCGCACTCAAAGTCGCAGCGCCTCACACTCAGCGCCTCGCACTCAGCGTCTCGGCGCTTCGCACTCAGCATCTCGGCACATTGCTCTCAGAGTCTCAGCGACTCGCACTCAGCATCGCAGCGCCTCGCACTCAGCGTCTCAGCGCCTCGCACTCAGCGTCTCAGCGCCTCGCACTCAGCGTCTCAGCGCCTCCCAATCAGCGCCTCAGCGACCCGCACTCAGCATCTCAGCGCCTCGCTCTCAGCGTCTCAGCGCCTCGCCCTCAGAGTCTCGCCCTCAGCGTCTCAGCGCTTTGCACTCAACGTCTCAGCGCCTCGCACTCAGCATCTTGGCGCTTTGCACTCAGCATCTCAGCGACTCGCACTCAGCGTCTCAGCGCCTTGCACTCAGAGTCTCAGCGACTCGAGCTCAGCGTCTCAGCGCCTCGCCCTCTGCGACTCGCACTCAGTGTCGCAGCGCCTCGCACTCAGCGTCTCAGCGCCACGAATTCAGCGCCTCGCACTCAGCACCTCGCACTCAGCACCTTGAACTCAGCGTCTCAGGACCTCAGCGCCTCGCACTCAGCGGCTCAGCTCCTCGCACTCAGCGTCTCAGCGCCTCGCACTCAGCGACTCGAGCTCAGCGTCTCAGTGCCTCGCCCTCAGCGACTCGCACTCAGCATCGCAGCGCCTCGCACTCAGCGCCTCGCACTCAGCGTCTCAGCTCCTCGCACTCAGCGTCTCAGCGCCTCGCACTCAGCGCCTCGCCCTCAGCGACTCGCACTCAGCGTCGCAGCGCCTCGCACTCAGCGCCTCGCACTCAGCGTCTCAGATCCTCGCACTCAGCGCTTCAGCGCCTCGCACTCTGAGTCTCAGCGCCTCGCACTCAGCGTATCAGCGCCTCGCACTCAGCGCCTCGCACTCAGCGTCTCGGCGTCTCGCACTCAGCGTCTCGGCGCTTTGCACTCAGCGTCTCGGCGCTTTGCAGTCAGCGTATCAGCGTCTCGCACTCAGCAACTCACACTCAGCGTCGCAGCGCCTCGCACTCAGCGCCTCGCACTCAGCGTCTCAGCTCCTCGCACTCAGCACTTCAACGCCTCGCAATCTGAGTCTCAGCGCCTCGCACTCAGCGTCTCAGCGCCTCGCACTCAGCACCTCGCACTCAGCGTCTCAGCGTCTCGCACTCAGCGTCTCGGCTCTTTGCACTCAGCGTCTCGGCGCTTCGTACTCAGCGTCTCGGCGCTTCGCACTCAGTGTCTCGGCGCTTTGCACTCAGCGTCTCAGCGTCTCGCACTCAGCGTCTCGTACTCATCGTCTCAGCGCCTCACGCTCAGAGTCTCAGCGACTCGAGCTCAGCGTCTCAGCGTCTCAGCGCCTCGCACTCAGCGACTCGCACTCAGCATCACAGCGCCTCGCACTCAGCGTCTCAGCGCCTCGCATTCAGCGTCTCAGCGCCTCGCACTCAGCGCTTCAGCGCCTCGCACTCAGCGTCTCAGCGCCTCGCACTCAGCGCCTTGCACTCAGCGTCTCAGCGTCTCGCACTCAGCGTCTCGGCGCTTCGCTCTCAGCATCTCGGCGCTTTGCACTCAGCGTCTCAGCGTCTCGCACTCAGCGTCTCGTACTCAGCGTCTCAGCGCCTCGCACTGAGTCTCAGCGCCTCGCCCTCAGTGACTCACACTCAGCGTCTCAGCGCCTCGCACTCAACATCTCAGCGCCTCGCACTCAGCGCCTCAGCGCCACGCTTTCAGCGCCTCGCACTCAGCGTCTCAGCGCCTCGCAATCAGCACCTCGCACTTAGCGTCTCAGCGCCTCGCACTCAGCGTCTCAGCTCCTCGTACTCAGCGTCTCAGCACCTCGCACTCAGCGTCTCAGCACCTCGCACTCAGCTTCTCGCACTCAGCGTCTCAGCACCTCGCATTCAGCCTCTCAGCGCCTCGCACTCAGCGTCTCAGCGCCTCGCACTCAGCGTCTCAGGGCCTCGCACTCAGAGTCTCAGCGCCTCGCACTCAGAGTCTCAGCGCCTCACACTCAGAGTCTCAGCGTCTCGCACTCAGCGCCTCGCACTCAGAGTCTCAGCGACTCGCACTCAGCTTCTGACCGACTCGCACTCAGCGCCTCACACTCACCGCCTCGCACTCTGAGTCTCAGCGCCTTGCATTCTGCATCTCGGTGCCTCGCACTCAGCATCTCAGCACCTTGCACTCAGCGTCTCAGCGCCTCGCACTCCGTGCCTCGCACTCAGCGACTCGAGCTCAGCGCCTCAGTGCCTCGCACTCAGCGTCTCAGCGCCTCGCACTCAGCGACTCAGCGCCTCGCACTCAGCGACTCAGCGCCTCGCACTCTGAGTCTCAGCGCCTCGCACTCAGTGTCTCAGCGACTCGCACTCAGCGTTTCAGCGCCTCGCACTCAGTGTCTCAGCGCCTCGCCCTCAGCGTCTCGCACTCTGAGGCTCAGAGCCTCGCACTCAGCGTCTCAGCGACTCGCACTCAGCGTCTCAGCGCCTCGCACTCAGTGCCTCGCACTCAGTGTCTCAGTGCCTCGCACTCAGAGTCTCAGCGCCTCGCAGTCAGCGCCTCGCACTCAGCGTCTCAGCGCCTCGCCCTCAGCGTCTCGCACTCTGAGTCTCAGAGCCTCGCACTCAGCGTCTCAGCGCCTCGCACTCAGCGTCTCAGCGCCTCGCACTCAGTTCCTCGCACTCAGCGTCTCAGTGCCTCGCGCTCAGTGTCTCAGCGCCTCGCGCTCAGCGTCTCAGCGCCTCGCGCTGAGCGTCACAGCGCCTCGCGCTCAGCGTCTCAGCGCTTTGCACTCAGCGTCTCAGCGTCTCGCACTCAGCGTCTCAGCGCCTTGCACTCAGAGTCTCAACGCCTCGCGCTCAGAGTCTCAGCGACTCGAGCTCAGCGTCTCAGCACCTCGCC
The DNA here is from genome assembly GCF_017639515.1 of Carcharodon carcharias. Classification (NCBI taxonomy): domain Eukaryota; kingdom Metazoa; phylum Chordata; class Chondrichthyes; order Lamniformes; family Lamnidae; genus Carcharodon; species Carcharodon carcharias. The sequence continues at coordinate 117,310,051 of NC_054470.1, read as the reverse complement.
CTCAGTGCCTCGCCCTCTGCGACTCGCACTCAGCGTCGCAGCGCCTCGCACTCAGCGTCTCAGCGCCACGCATTCAGCGCCTCGCACTCAGCGCCTTGAACTCAGCGTCTCAGGACCTCAGCGCCTCGCACTCAGTGTCTCAGCTCCTCGCACTCAGCGTCGCAGCGCCTCACACTCAGCGCCTCGCACTCAGCGTCTCGGCGCTTCGCAATCAGCATCTCGGAACATTGCTCTCAGAGTCTCAGCGACTCACACTCAGCATCGCAGCGCCTCGCACTCAGCGTCTCAGCACCTCGCACTCAGCGTCTCAGCGTCTCGCACTCAGTGTCTCAGCGCCTCCCAATCAGCGCCTCAGCGACCCGCACTCAGCACCTCAGCGCCTCGCACTCAGCGTCTCAGCGCCTCGCCCTCAGAGTCTCGCCCTCAGCGTCTCAGCGCTTTGCACTCAGCATCTCAGCACCTCGCATTCAGCCTCTCAGCGCCTCGCACTCAGCGTCTCAGCGCCTCGCACTCAGCGTCTCAGCGCCTCGCACTCAGAGTCTCAGCGACTCGCACTCAGAGTCTCAGCGACTCGCACTCAGAGTCTCAGCGTCTCGCACTCAGCGCCTCGCACTCAGAGTCTCAGCGACTCGCACTCAGCTTCTGACCGACTCGCACTCAGCGCCTCACACTCACCGCCTCGCACTCAGCATCTCAGCACCTTGCACTCAGCGTCTCAGCGCCTCGCACTCCGTGCCTCGCACTCAGCGCTTCAGTGCCCCGCACTCTGAGTCTCAGCACCTAGCACTCAGCGTCTCAGCGCCTCGCACTCAGCGTCTCAGCACCTCAGCGACTTGCACTCAGTGCCTCGCACTCAGAGTCTCAGCGCCTCGTACTCAGAGTCTCAGCGTCTCGCACTCAGCTTCTGAGCGACTCGCTCTCAGCTTCTGAGCGACTCGCACTCAGCGTCTCAGCGCCTCGCACTCAGCGTCTCAGCGCCTCGCACTCAGAGTCTCAGCGTCTCGCACTCAGAGTCTCAGCGCCTCGCACTCAGCTTCTGAGCGACTCGTACTCAGAGTCTCGCCCTTAGCGTCTCAGCGCTTTGCACTCAACGTCTCAGCGCCTCGCACTCAGCATCTTGGCGCTTTGCACTCAGCATCTCAGTGACTCGCACTCAGCGTCTCAGCGCCTTGCACTCTGCGACTCGCACTCAGCGTCGCAGCGCCTCGCACTCAGCGTCTCAGCGCCACGCATTCAGCGCCTCGCACTCAGCACCTCGCACTCAGCACCTTGAACTCAGCGTCTCAGGACCTCAGCGCCTCGCACTCAGCGTCTCAGCTCCTCGCACTCAGCGTCTCAGCGCCTCGCACTCAGCGACTCGAGCTCAGCGTCTCAGCGCCTCGCCCTCAGCGACTCGCACTCAGCGTCGCAGCGCCTCGCACTCAGTGCCTCGCACTCAGCGTCTCAGCTCCTCGCACTCAGCGTCTCAGCGTCTCAGCGCCTCGCACTCAGCGCCTCGCCCTCAGCGACTCGCACTCAGCGTCGCAGCGCCTCGCACTAAGCGCCTCGCACTGAGCGTCTCAGCTCCTCGCACTCAGCACTTCAGCGCCTCACACTCTGAGGCTCAGCGCCTCGCACTCAGTGTCTCTGCGCCTCGCACTCAGCATCTCGGCGCTTTGCACTCAGCGTCTCGGCGCTTTGCACTCAGCATATCAGCGTCTCGCACTCAGCAACTCACACTCAGCATCGCAGCGCCTCGCACTCAGCGCCTCGCACTCAGCGGCTCAGCTCCTCGCACTCAGCACTTCAACGCCTCGCAATCTGAGTCTCAGCGCCTCGCACTCAGCGTCTCAGCGCCTCGCACTCAGCACCTCGCACTCAGCGTCTCAGCGTCTCGCACTCAGCGTCTCGGCTCTTTGCACTCAGCGTCTCGGCGCTTCGCACTCAGCGTCTCGGCGCTTTGCACTCAGCGTCTCAGCGTCTCGCACTCAGCGTCTCGTACTCAGCGTCTCAGCGCCTCACGCTCAGAGTCTCAGCGACTCGAGCTCAGCGTCTCAGCGTCTCAGCGCTTCGCACTCAGCGACTCGCACTCAGCATCTCAGCACCTTGCACTCAGCGTCTCAGCGCCTCGCACTCCGTGCCTCGCACTCAGCGCTTCAGTGCCCCGCACTCTGAGTCTCAGCACCTAGCACTCAGCGACTCAGCGCCTCGCACTCAGCGTCTCAGCACCTCAGCGACTTGCACTCAGTGCCTCGCACTCAGAGTCTCAGCGCCTCGTACTCAGAGTCTCAGCGTCTCGCACTCAGCTTCTGAGCGACTCGCTCTCAGCTTCTGAGCGACTCGCACTCAGCGTCTCAGCGCCTCGCACTCAGCGTCTCAGCGCCTCGCACTCAGAGTCTCAGCGTCTCGCACTCAGAGTCTCAGCGCCTCGCACTCAGCGTCTCAGCGACTCGTACTCAGAGTCTCGCCCTTAGCGTCTCAGCGCTTTGCACTCAACGTCTCAGCGCCTCGCACTCAGCATCTTGGCGCTTTGCACTCAGCATCTCAGTGACTCGCACTCAGCGTCTCAGCGCCTTGCACTCTGCGCCTCGCACTCAGCGTCTCAGCGCCACGCATTCAGCGCCTCGCACTCAGCACCTCGCACTCAGCACCTTGAACTCAGCGTCTCAGGACCTCAGCGCCTCACACTCAGCGTCTCAGCTCCTCGCACTCAGCGTCTCAGCGCCTCGCACTCAGCGACTCGAGCTCAGCGTCTCAGCGCCTCGCCCTCAGCGACTCGCACTCGGCGTCGCAGCGCCTCGCACTCAGCGCCTCGCACTCAGCGTCTCAGCTCCTCGCACTCAGCGTCTCAGCGTCTCAGCGCCTCGCACTCAGCGCCTCGCCCTCAGCGACTCGCACTCAGCGTCGCAGCGCCTCGCACTAAGCGCCTCGCACTGAGCGTCTCAGCTCCTCGCACTCAGCGCTTCAGCGCCTCACACTCTGAGGCTCAGCGCCTCGCACTCAGTGTCTCTGCGCCTCGCACTCAGCGTCTCGGCGCTTTGCACTCAGCGTCTCGGCGCTTTGCACTCAGCATATCAGCGTCTCGCACTCAGCAACTCACACTCAGCATCGCAGCGCCTCGCACTCAGCGCCTCGCACTCAGCGGCTCAGCTCCTCGCACTCAGCACTTCAACGCCTCGCAATCTGAGTCTCAGCGCCTCGCACTCAGCACCTCGCACTCAGCGTCTCAGCGTCTCGCACTCAGCGTCTCGGCTCTTTGCACTCAGCGTCTCGGCGCTTCGCACTCAGCGTCTCGGCGCTTCGCACTCAGCGTCTCGGCGCTTTGCACTCAGCGTCTCAGCGTCTCGCACTCAGCGTCTCGTACTCAGCGTCTCAGCGCCTCACGCTCAGAGTCTCAGCGACTCGAGCTCAGCGTCTCAGCGTCTCAGCGCCTCGCACTCAGCGACTCGCACTCAGCATCGCAGCGCCTCGCACTCAGCGTCTCAGCGCCTCGCACTCAGCGTCTCAGCGCCTCACACTCAGCGCTTCAGCGCCTCGCACTCAGCGTCTCAGCGCCTCGCACTCAGCGCCTCGCACTCAGCGTCTCAGCGTCTCGCACTCAGCGTCTCAGCGTCTCGCTCTCAGCATCTCGGCGCTTTGCACTCAGCGTCTCAGTGTCTCGCACTCAGCGTCTCGTACTCAGCGTCTCAGCGCCTCGCACTCAGCGCCTCGCACTCAGCGTCTCAGCGTCTCGCACTCAGCGTCTCGGCGCTTCGCTCTCAGCATCTCGGCGCTTTGCACTCAGCGTCTCAGCGCTTCGCACTCAGCGTCTCAGCGCCTCCCAATCAGCGCCTCAGCGACCCGCACTCAGCACCTCAGCGCCTCGCACTCAGCGTCTCAGCGCCTCGCCCTCAGAGTCTCGCCCTCAGCGTCTCAGCGCTTTGCACTCAACGTCTCAGCGCCTCGCACTCAGCATCTTGGCGCTTTGCACTCAGCATCTCAGCGACTCGCACTCAGCGTCTCAGCGCCTTGCACTCAGAGTCTCAGCGACTCGAGCTCAGCGTCTCAGCGCCTCGCCCTCTGCGACTCGCACTCAGCGTCGCAGCGCCTCGCACTCAGCATCTCAGTGCCACGCATTCAGCGCCTCGCACTCAGCACCTCGCACTCAGCACCTTGAACTCAGCGTCTCAGGACCTCAGCGCCTCGCACTCAGCGGCTCAGCACCTCGCACTCAGCGTCTCAGCGCCTCGCACTCAGCGACTCGAGCTCATCATCTCAGCGCCTCGCCCTCAGCGACTCGCACTCAGGGTCGCAGCGCCTCGCACTCAGCGCCTCGCACTCAGCGTCTCAGCTCCTCGCACTCAGCGTCTCAGCGTCTCAGCGCCTCGCACTCAGCGCCTCGCCCTCAGCGACTCGCACTCAGCGTCGGAGCGCCTCGCGCTCAGCGCCTCGCACTCAGCGTCTCAGCTCCTCGCACTCAGCGCTTCAGCGCCTCGCACTCTGAGTCTCAGCGCCTCGCACTCAGCATCTCAGCGCCTCGCACTCAGCGTCTCAGCGCCTCGCACTCAGCGCCTCGCACTCAGCGTCTCGGCGTCTCGCACTCAGCGTCTCGGCGCTTTGCACTCAGCGTCTCGGCGCTTTGCAGTCAGCGTATCAGCGTCTCGCACTCAGCAACTCACACTCAGCGTCGCAGCGCCTCGCACTCAGCGCCTCGCACTCAGCGTCTCAGCTCCTCGCCCTCAACACTTCAGCGCCTCGCAATCTGAGTCTCAGCGCCTCGCACTCAGCACCTCGCACTCAGCGTCTCAGCGTCTCGCACTCAGCATCTCGGCTCGTTGCACTCAGCGTCTCGGCGCTTCGCACTCAGCGTCTCGGCGCTTCGCACTCAGTGTCTCGGCGCTTTGCACTCAGCGTCTCAGCGTCTTGCACTCAGCGTCTCGTACTCAGCGTCTCAGCGCCTCACGCTCAGAGTCTCAGCGACTCGAGCTCAGCGTCTCAGCGTCTCAGCGCCTCGCACTCAGCGACTCGCACTCAGCATCGCAGCGCCTCGCACTCAGCGTCTCAGCGCCTCGCACTCAGCGTCTCAGCGCCTCGCACTCAGCGACTCGCACTCAGCACCTCAGCGCCTCGCACTCAGCGTCTCAGCGCCTCGCCCTCAGAGTCTCGCCCTCAGCGTCTCAGCGCTTTGCACTCAACGTCTCAGCGCCTCGCACTCAGCATCTTGGCGCTTTGCACTCAGCATCTCAGCGACTCGCACTCAGCGTCTCAGCGCCTTGCACTCAGAGTCTCAGCGACTCGAGCTCAGCGTCTCAGCGCCTCGCCCTCTGCGACTCGCACTCAGCGTCGCAGCGCCTCGCACTCAGCGTCTCAGCGCCACGCATTCAGCGCCTCGCACTCAGCACCTCGCACTCAGCACCTTGAACTCAGCGTCTCAGGACCTCAGCGCCTCGCACTCAGCGCCTCGCACTCAGCGTCTCAGCTCCTCGCACTCAGCGTCTCAGCGTCTCAGCTCCTCGCACTCAGCGCCTCGCCCTCAGCGACTCGCACTCAGCGTCGCAGCACCTCGCACTAAGCGCCTCGCACTCAGCGTCTCAGCTCCTCGCACTCAGCGCTTCAGCGCCTCGCACTCTGAGGCTCAGCGCCTCGCACTCAGCGTCTCTGCGCCTCGCACTCAGCGTCTCAGCGCCTCGCACTCAGTGCCTCGCACTCAGCGTCTCGGCGTCTCGCACTCAGCGTCTCGGCGCTTTGCACTCAGCTTCTCGGCGCTTTGCACTCAGCATATCAGCGTCTCGCACTCAGCAACTCACACTCAGCGTCGCAGCGCCTCGCACTCAGCGCCTCGCACTCAGCGTCTCAGCTCCTCGCACTCAGTACTTCAACGCCTCGCAATCTGAGTCTCAGCGCCTCGCACTCAGCGTCTCAGCGCCTCGCACTCAGCACCTCGCACTCAGCGTCTCAGCGTCTCGCGCTCAGCGTCTCGGCTCTTTGCACTCAGAGTCTCGGCGCTTCGCACTCAGCGTCTCGGCGCTTCGCACTCAGCGTCTCGGCGCTTTGCACTCAGCGTCCCAGCGTCTCGCACTCAGCGTCTCGTACTCAGCGTCTCAGCACCTCACGCTCAGAGTCTCAGCGACTCGAGCTCAGCGTCTCAGCGTCTCAGCGCCTCGCACTCAGCGACTCGCACTCAGCATCGCAGCGCCTCGCACTCAGCGTCTCAGCGCCTCGCACTCAGCGTCTCAGCACCTCACACTCAGCGCTTCAGCGCCTCGCACTCAGCGTCTCGGCGCTTCGCTCTCAGAATCTCGGCGCTTTGCACTCAGCGTCTCAGCGTCTCGCACTCAGCGTCTCGTACTCAGCGTCTCAGCGCCTCGCACTCAGCGCCTCGCACTCAGCGTCTCAGCGTCTCACACTCAGCGTCTCGGCGCTTCGCTCTCAGCATCTCGGCGCTTTGCACTCAGCGTCTCAGCGCCTCCCAATCAGCGCCTCAGCGACCCGCACTCAGCACCTCAGCGCCTCGCACTCAGCGTCTCAGCGCCTCGCCCTCAGAGTCTCGCCCTCAGCGTCTCAGCGCTTTGCACTCAACGTCTCAGCGCCTCGCACTCAGCATCTTGGCGCTTTGCACTCAGCATCTCAGCGACTCGCACTCAGCGTCTCAGCGCCTTGCACTCAGAGTCTCAGCGACTCGAGCTCAGCGTCTCAGCGCCTCGCCCTCTGCGACTCGCACTCAGCGTCGCAGCGCCTCGCACTCAGCGTCTCAGCGCCACGCATCCAGCGCCTCGCACTCAGCACCTCGCACTCAGCACCTTGAACTCAGCGTCTCAGGACCTCAGCGCCTCGCACTCAGCGGCTAAGCTCCACGCACTCAGCGTCTCAGCGCCTCGCACTCAGCGACTCGAGCTCAGCGTCTCAGCGCCTCGCCCTCAGCGACTCGCACTCAGCGTCGCAGCGCCTCGCACTCAGCGCCTCGCACTCAGCGTCTCAGCTCCTCGCACTCAGCGTCTCAGCGTCTCAGCGCCTCGCACTCAGCGCCTCGCCCTCAGCGACTCGCACTCAGCGTCGGAGCGCCTCGCATTCAGCGCCTCGCACTCAGCGTCTCAGCTCCTCGCACTCAGCGCTTCAGCGCCTCGCACTCTGAGTCTCAGCGCCTCGCACTCAGCGTCTCAGCGCCTCGCACTCAGCGTCTCAGCGCCTCGCACTCAGCGCCTCGCACTCAGCGTCTCGGCATCTCGCACTCAGCATCTCGGCGCTTTGCACTCAGCGTCTCGGCGCTTTGCAGTCAGCGTATCAGCGTCTCGCACTCAGCAACTCACACTCAGCGTTGCAGCGCCTCGCACTCAGCGCCTCGCACTCAGCGTCTCAGCTCCTCGCACTCAGCACTTCAGCGCCTCGCAATCTGAGTCTCAGCGCCTCGCACTCAGCGTCTCAGCGCCTCGCACTCAGCACCTCGCACTCAGCGTCTCAGCGTCTCGCACTCAGCATCTCGGCTCGTTGCACTCAGCGTCTCGGCGCTTCGCACTCAGCGTCTCGGCGCTTCGCACTCAGTGTCTCGGCGCTTTGCACTCAGCGTCTCAGCCTCTCGCACTCAGCGTCTCGTACTCAGCGTCTCAGCGCCTCACGCTCAGAGTCTCAGCGACTCGAGCTCAGCGTCTCAGCGTCTCAGCGCCTCGCACTCAGCGACTCGCACTCAGCATCGCAGCGCCTCGCACTCAGCGTCTCAGCGCCTCGCACTCAGCGTCTCAGCGCCTCGCACTCAGCGTCTCAGCGCCTCCCAATCAGCGCCTCAGCGACCCGCACTCAGTTCCTCAGCTACGCGCACTCAGCGTCTCAGCGCCTCGCCCTCAGAGTCTCGCCCTCAGCGTCTCAGCGCTTTGCACTCAACGTCTCAGCGCCTCGCACTCAGCATCTTGGCGCTTTGCACTCAGCATCTCAGCGACTCGCACTCAGCGTCTCAGCGCCTTGCACTCAGCGTCTCAGCGACTCGAGCTCAGCGTCTCAGCGCCTCGCCCTCTGCGACTCGCACTCAGTGTCGCAGCGCCTTGCACTCAGCGTCTCAGCGCCACGAATTCAGCGCCTCGCACTCAGCGTCTCAGCGTCTCGCACACAGCGTCTCGGCGCTTCGCTCTCAGCATCTTGGCGCTTTGCACTCAGCGTCTCAGCGTCTCGCACTCAGCGTCTCGTACTCAGCGTCTCAGCGCCTCGCGCTGAGTCTCAGCGCCTCGCCCTCAGTGATTCGCACTCAGCGTCTCAGCGCCTCGCACTCAGCGTCTCAGCGCCTCGCACTCAGCGCCACAGCGCCACGCTTTCAGCGCCTCGCACTCAGCGTCTCAGCGCCTCGCACTCAGCACCTCGCACTCAGCGTCTCAGCGTCTCGCACTCAGCGTCTCGGCACTTCGCTCTCAGCATCTCGGCGCTTTGCACTCAGCGTCTCAGCGTCTCGCACTCAGCGTCTCGTACTCAGCGTCTCAGCGCCTCGCGCTGAGTCTCAGCGCCTCGCCCTCAGTGATTCGCACTCAGCGTCTCAGCGCCTCGCACTCAGCGTCTCAGCGCCTCGCACTCAGCGCCACAGCGCCACGCTTTCAGCGCCTCGCACTCAGCGTCTCAGCGCCTCGCACTCAGCACCTCGCACTCAGCGTCTCAGCGCCTCGCACTCAGCGTCTCAGCGCCTCGCACTCAGCGTCTCAGCGCCTCGCACTCAGCGCCTCGCACTCAACGTCTCAGCGTCTCGCACTCAGCGTCTCGGCGCTTCGCTCTCAGCATCTCGGCGCTTTGCACTCAGCATCTCAGCGTCTCGCACTCAGCGTCTCGTACTCAGCGTCTCAGCGCCTCGCACTCAGCGTCTCAGCGCCTCGCACTCAGCGTCTCAGCGCCTCGCACTCAGCGTCTCAGCGCCTCGCACTCAGCGTCTCAGCGCCCTGCCCTCAGCATCTCGCACTCTGAGGCTCAGAGCCTTGCACTCAGCGTCTCAGCACCTCGCACTCAGCGTCTCAGCGCCTCGCACTCAGTGCCTCGCACTCCTCGTCTCAGTGCCTCGCACTAAGCGTCTCAGCGCCTCGCAGTCAGCGCCTCGCACTCAGCGTCTCAGCGCCTTGCCCTCAGCATCTCGCACTCTGAGTCTCAGAGCCTCACACTCAGCGTCTCAGCGCCTCGCACTCAGCGTCTCAGCGCCTCGCACTCAGTTCCTCGCACTCAGCGTCTCAGCGCCTCGCGCTCAGTGTCTCAGCGCCTCGCGCTCAGTGTCTCAGTGCCTCGCGCTCAGCGTCTCAGCGCCTTTCCGCTCAGCATCTCAGCGCTTTGCACTCAGCGTCTCAGCGTCTCGCACTCAGCTTCTCAGCGCCTTGCACTCAGTGTCTCAGCGACTCGCGCTCAGAGTTTCAGCGACTCGAGCTCAGCGTCTCAGCACCTCGCCCTCAGTGCCTCGCCCTCTGCGACTCGCACTCAGCATTGCAGCGCCTCGCACTCAGCGTCTCAGTGCCACGCATTCAGCGCCTCGCACTCAGCGCCTTGAACTCATCGTCTCAGCGCCTCGCACTCAGCGCCTCGCCCTCAGCGACTCGCACTCAGCGTCGCAGCGCCTCGCACTCAGCGCCTCGCACTCAGCGTCTCAGCTCCTCGCACTCAGCTTCTCAGCGCCTCGCACTCAGCGTCTCAGCGCCTCGCACTCAGCGTCTCAGCGCCTCGCACTCAGCGCTTCGCACTCAGCGCCTCGCCCTCAGCGACTCACACTCAGCGTCGCAGCGCCTCACACTCAGCGCCTCGCACTCAGCGTCTCAGCGCCTCGCACTCAGCGCCTCGCACTCAGCGACTCGGCGCTTCGCACTCAGCGTCTCAGCACCTCCCATTCAGCGCACATCTCGGCACATTGCTCTCAGAGTCTCAGCGACTCGCACTCAGCATCGCAGCGCCTCGCAATCAGCGTCTCAGCGCCTCGCACTCAGCGTTTCAGCGCCTCGCACTCAGCGTTTCAGCGCCTCGCACTCAGCATCTCAGCGCCTCCCAATCAGCGCCTCAGCGACCCGCACTCAGCATCTCAGCGCCTCGCACTCAGCGTCTCAGCGCCTCGCCCTCAGAGTCTCGCCCTCAGTGTCTCAGCGCTTTGCACTCAACGTCTCAGCGCCTCGCACTCAGCATCTTGGCGCTTTGCACTCAGCATCTCAGCGACTCGGACTCAGCGTCTCAGCGCCTTGCACTCAGAGTCTCAGCGACTCGAGCTCAGCGTCTCAGCGCCTCGCCCTCTGCGACTCGCACTCAACTTCGCAGCGCCTCGCACTCAGCGTCTCAGCGCCACGAATTCAGCGCCTCGCACTCAGCACCTCGCACTCAGCACCTTGAACTCAGCGTCTCAGGACCTCAGCGCCTCGCACTCAGCGCCTCAGCTCCTCGCACTCAGCGTCTCAGCGCCTCGCACTCAGCGACTCGAGCTCAGCGTCTCAGCGCCTCGCCCTCAGCGCCTCGCACTCAGCGTCTCAGCTCCTCACACTCAGCGTCTCAGCGTCTCAGCGCCTCGCACTCAGCGTCTCAGCTCCTCGCATTCAGCGTCTCAGCGCCTCGCACTCAGCGTCTCAGCGCCTCGCACTCAGCGACTCAGCGCCTCGCACTCTGAGTCTCAGCGCTTCGCACTCAGTGTCTCAGCGCCTCGCACTCAGCGTTTCAGCGCCTCGCACTCAGCGTCTCAGCGCCTCGCACTCAGTGCCTCGCACTCAGCGTCTCAGGGCCTCGCACTCAGCGTCTCAGCGCCTCGCAGTCAGCGCCTCGCACTCAGCGTCTCAGCGCCTCGCCCTCAGCGTCTCGCACTCTGAGTCTCAGAGCCTCGCACTCAGCGTCTCAGCGCCTCGCACTCAGCGTCTCAGCGCCTCGCACTCAGTTCCTCGCACTCAGCGTCTCAGCGCCTCGCGCTCAGTGTCTCAGCGCCTCGCGCTCAGCGTCTCAGCGCCTCGCGCTCAGCGTCTCAACGCCTCGCGCTCAGCGTCTCAGCGCTTTGCACTCAGCGTCTCAGCGCTTTGCACTCAGCGTCTCAGCGTCTCGCACTCAGCATCTCAGAGCCTTGCACTCAGTGTCTCAGCGCCTCGCGCTCAGAGTCTCAGCGACTCGAGCTCAGCATCTCAGCACCTCGCCCTCAGTGCCTCGCCCTCTGCGACTCGCACTCAGCGTCGCAGCGCCTCGCACTCAGCGTCTCAGCGCCACGCATTCAGCGCCTCGCACTCAGCGCCTTCAACTCAGCGTCTCAGGACCTCAGCGCCTCGCACTCAGCGTCTCAGCTCCTCGCACTCAGCGTCTCAGCGCCTCGCACTCAGCGACTCGAACTCAGCGTCTCAGCGCCTCGCCCTCAGCGACTCGCACTCAGCGTCGCAGCGCCTCGCACTCAGCGCCTCGCACTCAGCGTCTCAGCTCCTCGCACTCAGCGTCTCAGCACCTCGCACTCAGCTTCTCGCACTCAGCGTCTCAGCACCTCGCATTCAGCCTCTCAGAGCCTCGCACTGAGCGTCTCAGCGCCTCTCACTCAGCGTCTCAGCGCCTCGCACTCAGCGCTTCGCACTCAGCGCCTCGCCCTCAGCAACTCACACTCAGCGTCGCAGCGCCTCACACTCAGCGCCTCGCACTCAGCGTCTCAGCGCCTCGTACTCAGCGCCTCGCACTCAGCGTCTCAGCGCTTCGCACTCAGCATCTCGGCACATTGCTCTCAGAGTCTCAGCGACTCGCACTCAGCATCGCAGCGCCTCGCACTCAGCGTCTCAGCGCCTCACACTCAGCGTCTCAGCGCCTCGCACTAAGCGTCTCAGCGCCTCGCACTCAGCGTCTCAGCGCCTCCCAATCAGCGCCTCAGCGACCCGCACTCAGTTCCTCAGCTACGCGCACTCAGCGTCTCAGCGCCTCGCCCTCAGAGTCTCGCCCTCAGCGTCTCAGCGCTTTGCACTCAACGTCTCAGCGCCTCGCACTCAGCATCTTGGCGCTTTGCACTCAGCATCTCAGCGACTCGCACTCAGCGTCTCAGCGTCTTGCACTCAGAGTCTCAGCGACTCGAGCTCAGCGTCTCAGCGCCTCGCCCTCTGCGACTCGCACTCAGCGTCGCAGCGCCTCGCACTCAGCGTCTCAGCGCCACGCATTCAGCGCCTCGCACTCAGCGCCTCGCCCTCAGCGACTCACACTCAGCGTCGCAGCGCCTCACACTCAGCGCCTCGCACTCAGCGTCTCAGCGCCTCGCACTCAGCGCTTCGCACTCAGCGCCTCGCCCTCAGCGACTCACACTCAGCGTCGCAGCGCCTCACACTCAGCGCCTCGCACTCAGCGTCTCAGCGCCTCGCACTCAGCGCCTCGCACTCAGCGACTCGGCGCTTCGCACTCAGCGTCTCAGCACCTCCCATTCAGCGCACATCTCGGCACATTGCTCTCAGAGTCTCAGCGACTCGCACTCAGCATCGCAGCGCCTCGCAATCAGCGTCTCAGCGCCTCGCACTCAGCGTTTCAGCGCCTCGCACTCAGCGTTTCAGCGCCTCGCACTCAGCGTCTCAGCGCCTCCCAATCAGCGCCTCAGCGACCCGCACTCAGCATCTCAGCGCCTCGCACTCAGCGTCTCAGCGCCTCACCCTCAGAGTCTCGCCCTCAGCGTCTCAGCGCTTTGCACTCAACGTCTCAGCGCCTCGCACTCAGCATCTTGGCGCTTTGCACTCAGCATCTCAGCGACTCGCACTCAGCGTCTCAGCGCCTTGCACTCAGAGTCTCAGCGAATCGAGCTCAGCGTCTCAGCGCCTCGCCCTCTGCGACTCGCACTCAGCTTCGCAGCGCCTCGCACTCAGCGTCTCAGCGCCACGAATTCAGCGCCTCGCACTCAGCACCTCGCACTCAGCACCTTGAACTCAGCGTCTCAGGACCTCAGCGCCTCGCACTCAGCGCCTCAGCTCCTCGCACTCAGCGTCTCAGCGCCTCGCACTCAGCGACTCGAGCTCAGCGTCTCAGCGCCTCGCCCTCAGCGACTCGCACTCAGCGTCGCAGCGCCTCGCACTCAGCGCCTCGCACTCAGCGTCTCAGCTCCTCACACTCAGCGTCTCAGCGTCTCAGCGCCTCGCACTCAGCGTCTCAGCTCCTCGCATTCAGCGTCTCAGCGCCTCGCACTCAGCGACTCGAGCTCAGCGCCTCAGTGCCTCGCACTCAGCGTCTCAGCGCCTCGCACTCAGCGTCTCAGCGCCTCGCACTCAGCGACTCAGCGCCTCGCACTCTGAGTCTCAGCGCTTCGCACTCAGTGTCTCAGCGCCTCGCACTCAGCGTTTCAGCGCCTCGCACTCAGCGTCTCAGCGCCTCACACTCAGTGCCTCGCACTCAGCGTCTCAGTGCCTCGCACTCAACGTCTCAGCACCTCGCAGTCAGCGCCTCGCACTCAGCGTCTCAGCGCCTCGCCCTCAGCGTCTCGCACTCTGAGTCTCAGAGCCTCGCACTCAGCGTCTCAGCGCCTCGCACTCAGCGTCTCAGCGCCTCGCACTCAGTTCCTCGCACTCAGCGTCTCAGCGCCTCGCGCTCAGTGTCTCAGCGCCTCGCACTCAGTTCCTCGCACTCAGCGTCTCAGCGCCTCGCGCTCAGTGTCTCAGCGCCTCGCACTCAGTTCCTCGCACTCAGCGTCTCAGCGCCTCGCGCTCAGTGTCTCAGCGCCTCGCGCTCAGTGTCTCAGTGCCTCACGCTCAGCGTCTCAGCGCCTTTCCGCTCAGCATCTCAGCGTTTTGCACTCAGCGTCTCAGCGTCTCACACTCAGCGTCTCAGCGCCTTGCACTCAGTGTCTCAGCGACTCGCGCTCAGAGTTTCAGCGACTCGAGCTCAGCGTCTCAGCACCTCGCCCTCAGTGCCTCGCCCTCTGCGACTCGCACTCAGCATTGCAGCGCCTCGCACTCAGCGTCTCAGTGCCACGCATTCAGCGCCTCGCACTCAGCGCCTTGAACTCATCGTCTCAGCGCCTCGCACTCAGCGCCTCGCCCTCAGCGACTCGCACTCAGCGTCGCAGCGCCTCGCACTCAGCGCCTCGCACTCAGCGTCTCAGCTCCTCGCACTCAGCTTCTCAGCGCCTCGCACTCAGCGTCTCAGCACCTCGCACTCAGCGTCTCAGCGCCTCGCACTCAGCGCTTCGCATTCAGCGCCTCGCCCTCAGCGACTCACACTCAGCGTCGCAGCGCCTCACACTCAGCGCCTCGCACTCAGCGTCTCAGCGCCTCGCACTCAGCGCCTCGCACTCAGCGACTCGGCGCTTCGCACTCAGCGTCTCAGCACCTCCCATTCAGCGCACATCTCGGCACATTGCTCTCAGAGTCTCAGCGACTCGCACTCAGCATCGCAGCGCCTCGCAATCAGCGTCTCAGCGCCTCGCACTCAGCGTTTCAGCGCCTCGCACTCAGCGTTTCAGCGCCTCGCACTCAGCGTCTCAGCGCCTCCCAATCAGCGCCTCAGCGACCCGCACTCAGCATCTCAGCGCCTCGCACTCAGCGTCTCAGCGCCTCGCCCTCAGAGTCTCGCCCTCAGCGTCTCAGCGCTTTGCACTCAACGTCTCAGCGACTCAGACTCAGCGTCTCAGCGCCTTGCACTCAGAGTCTCAGCGACTCGAGCTCAGCGTCTCAGCGCCTCGCCCTCTGCGACTCGCACTCAACTTCGCAGCGCCTCGCATTCAGCGTCTTAGCGCCACGAATTCAGCGCCTCGCACTCAGCACCTCGCACTCAGCACCTTGAACTCAGCGTCTCAGGACCTCAGCGCCTCGCACTCAGCGCCTCAGCTCCTCGCACTCAGCGTCTCAGCGCCTCGCACTCAGCGACTCGAGCTCAGCGTCTCAGCGCCTCGCCCTCAGCGACTCGCACTCAGCGTCTCAGCTCCTCACACTCAGCGTCTCAGCGTCTCAGCGCCTCGCACTCAGCGTCTCAGCTCCTCGCATTCAGCGTCTCAGCGCCTCGCACTCAGCGACTCGAGCTCAGCGCCTCAGTGCCTCGCACTCAGCGTCTCAGCGCCTCGCACTCAGCGTCTCAGCGCCTCGCACTCAGCGACTCAGCGCCTCGCACTCTGAGTCTCAGCGCTTCGCACTCAGTGTCTCAGCGCCTCGCACTCAGCGTTTCAGCGCCTCGCACTCAGCGTCTCAGCGCCTCGCACTCAGTGCCTCGCACTCAGCGTCTCAGTGCCTCGCACTCAGCGTCTCAGCGCCTCGCAGTCAGCGCCTCGCACTCAGCGTCTCAGCGCCTCGCCCTCAGCGTCTCGCACTCTGAGTCTCAGAGCCTCGCACTCAGCGTCTCAGCGCCTCGCACTCAGCGTCTCAGCGCCTCGCACTCAGTTCCTCACACTCAGCGTCTCAGCGCCTCGCGCTCAGTGTCTCAGCGCCTCGCGCTCAGCGTCTCAGCGCCTCGCGCTCAGCGTCTCAACGCCTCGCGCTCAGCGTCTCAGCGCTTTGCACTCAGCGTCTCAGCGTCTCGCACTCAGCGTCTCAGAGCCTTGCACTCAGTGTCTCAGCGCCTCGCGCTCAGAGTCTCAGCGACTCGAGCTCAGCATCTCAGCACCTCGCCCTCAGTGCCTCGCCCTCTGCGACTCGCACTCAGCGTCGCAGCGCCTCGCACTCAGCGTCTCAGCGCCACGCATTCAGCGCCTCGCACTCAGCGCCTTCAACTCAGCGTCTCAGGACCTCAGCGCCTCGCACTCAGCGTCTCAGCTCCTCGCACTCAGCGTCTCAGCGCCTCGCACTCAGCGACTCGAACTCAGCGTCTCAGCGCCTCGCCCTCAGCGACTCGCACTCAGCGTCGCAGCGCCTCGCACTCAGCGCCTCGCACTCAGCGTCTCAGCTCCTCGCACTCAGCGTCTCAGCACCTCGCACTCAGCTTCTCGCACTCAGCGTCTCAGCACCTCGCATTCAGCCTCTCAGCGCCTCGCACTCAGCGTCTCAGCGCCTCTCACTCAGCGTCTCAGCGCCTCGCACTCAGCGCTTCGTACTCAGCGCCTCACACTCAGCGTCTCAGCGCTTCGCACTCAGCATCTCGGCACATTGCTCTCAGAGTCTCAGCGACTCGCACTCAGCATCGCAGCGCCTCGCACTCAGCGTCTCAGCACCTCACACTCAGCGTCTCAGCGCCTCGCACTCAGCGTCTCATCGCCTCGCACTCAGCGTCTTAGCGCCTCCCAATCAGCGCCTCAGCGACCCGCACTCAGTTCCTCAGCTACGCGCACTCAGCGTCTCAGCGCCTCGCCCTCAGAGTCTCGCCCTCAGCGTCTCAGCGCTTTGCACTCAACGTCTCAGCGCCTCGCACTCAGCATCTTGGCGCTTTGCACTCAGCATCTCAGCGACTCGCACTCAGCGTCTCAGCGTCTTGCACTCAGAGTCTCAGCGACTCGAGCTCAGCGTCTCAGCGCCTCGCCCTCTGCGACTCGCACTCAGCGTCGCAGCGCCTCGCACTCAGCGTCTCAGCGCCACGCATTCAGCGCCTCGCACTCAGCGCCTCGCCCTCAGCGACTCACACTCAGCGTCGCAGCGCCTCACACTCAGCGCCTCGCACTCAGCGTCTCAGCGCCTCGCACTCAGCTTCTCAGCGCCTCGCACTCAGTGTCTCAGTGCCTCGCACTCAGCGTCTCAGTGCCTCGCACTCAGCGCTTCGCACTCAGCGCCTCGCCCTCAGCGACTCCCACTCGCGCTCAGCATCTCAACGCCTCGCGGTCAGCGTCTCAGCGCTTTGCACTCAGCGTCTCAGCGTCTCGCACTCAGCGTCTCAGAGCCTTGCACTCAGTGTCTCAGCGCCTCGCGCTCAGAGTCTCAGCGACTCGAGCTCAGCATCTCAGCACCTCGCCCTCAGTGCCTCGCCCTCTGCGACTCGCACTCAGCGTCGCAGCGCCTCGCACTCAGCGTCTCAGCGCCACGCATTCAGCGCCTCGCACTCAGCGCCTTCAACTCAGCGTCTCAGGACCTCAGCGCCTCGCACTCAGCGTCTCAGCTCCTCGCACTCAGCGTCTCAGCGCCTCGCACTCAGCGACTCGAACTCAGCGTCTCAGCGCCTCGCCCTCAGCGACTCGCACTCAGCGTCGCAGCGCCTCGCACTCAGCGCCTCGCACTCAGCGTCTCAGCTCCTCACACTCAGCGTCTCAGCACCTCGCACTCAGCTTCTCGCACTCAGCGTCTCAGCACCTCGCATTCAGCCTCTCAGAGCCTCGCACTCAGCGTCTCAGCGCCTCTCACTCAGCGTCTCAGCGCCTCGCACTCAGCGCTTCGCACTCAGCGCCTCGCCCTCAGCAACTCACACTCAGCGTCGCAGCGCCTCACACTCAGCGCCTCGCACTCAGCGTCTCAGCGCCTCGTACTCAGCGCCTCGCACTCAGCGTCTCAGCGCTTCGCACTCAGCATCTCGGCACATTGCTCTCAGAGTCTCAGCGACACGCACTCAGCATCGCAGCGCCTCGCACTCAGCGTCTCAGCGCCTCACACTCAGCGTCTCAGCGCCTCGCACTCAGCGTCTCAGTGCCTCGCACTCAGCGTCTCAGCGCCTCGCACTCAGCGTCTCAGCGCCTCCCAATCAGCGCCTCAGCGACCCGCACTCAGTTCCTCAGCTACGCGCACTCAGCGTCTCAGCGCCTCGCCCTCAGAGTCTCGCCCTCAGCGTCTCAGCGCTTTGCACTCAACGTCTCAGCGCCTCGCACTCAGCATCTTGGCGCTTTGCACTCAGCATCTCAGCGACTCGCACTCAGCGTCTCAGCGTCTTGCACTCAGAGTCTCAGCGACTCGAGCTCAGCGTCTCAGCGCCTCGCCCTCTGCGACTCGCACTCAGCGTCGCAGCGCCTCGCACTCAGCGTCTCAGCGCCTCGCACTCAGCACCTCGCACTCAGCACCTTGAACTCAGCGTCTCAGGACCTCAGCGCCTTGCACTCAGAGTCTCAGCGTCTCGCACTCAGAGTCTCAGCTCCTCGCACTCAGCGTCTCAGCGCCTCGCCCTCTGCGACTCGCACTCAGCGTCGCAGCGCCTCGCACTCAGCGTCTCAGCGCCTCGCACTCAGCACCTCGCACTCAGCACCTTGAACTCAGCGTCTCAGGACCTCAGCGCCTTGCACTCAGAGTCTCAGCTCCTCGCACTCAGAGTCTCAGCTCCTCGCACTCAGTGTCTCAGCGCCTCGCACTCAGCGACTCGAGCTCAGCGTCTCAGCGCCTCGCCCTCAGCGACTCGCACTCAGTGTTTCAGCGCCTCGCACTCAGCGTCTCAGCGCCTCGCCCTCAGCGTCTCGCACTCTGAGGCTCAGAGCCTCGCACTCAGCGTCTCAGCGCCTCGCACTCAGCGTCTCAGCACCTCGCACTCAGTGCCTCGCACTCAGCGTCTCAGTGCCTCGCACTCAGCGTCTCAGCGCCTCGCACTCAGTTCCTCGCACTCAGCGTCTCAGCGCCTCGCGCTCAGTGTCTCAGCGCCTCGCACTCAGTTCCTCGCACTCAGCGTCTCAGCGCCTCGCGCTCAGTGTCTCAGCGCCTCGCGCTCAGTGTCTCAGTGCCTCGCGCTCAGCGTCTCAGCGCCTTTCCGCTCAGCATCTCAGCGCTTTGCACTCAGCGTCTCAGCGTCTCGCACTCAGTGTCTCAGCGCCTTGCACTCAGTGTCTCAGCGACTCGCGCTCAGAGTTTCAGCGACTCGAGCTCAGCGTCTCAGCACCTCGCCCTCAGTGCCTCGCCCTCTGCGACTCGCACTCAGCATTGCAGCGCCTCGCACTCAGCATCTCAGTGCCACGCATTCAGCGCCTCGCACTCAGCGCCTTGAACTCATCGTCTCAGCGCCTCGCACTCAGTGCCTCGCCCTCAGCGACTCGCACTCAGCGTCGCAGCGCCTCGCACTCAGCGCCTCGCACTCAGCGTCTCAGCTCCTCGCACTCAGCTTCTCAGCGCCTCGCACTCAGCGTCTCAGTGCCTCGCACTCAGCGTCTCAGTGCCTCGCACTCAGCGCTTCGCACTCAGCGCCTCGCCCTCAGCGACTCCCACTCGCGCTCAGCATCTCAACGCCTCGCGGTCAGCGTCTCAGCGATTTGCACTCAGCGTCTCAGCGTCTCGCACTCAGCGTCTCAGAGCCTTGCACTCAGTGTCTCAGCGCCTCGCGCTCAGAGTCTCAGCGACTCGAGCTCAGCATCTCAGCACCTCGCCCTCAGTGCCTCGCCCTCTGCGACTCGCACTCAGCGTCTCAGCGCCTCGCACTCAGCGTCTCAGCGCCACGCATTCAGCGCCTCGCACTCAGCGCCTTCAACTCAGCGTCTCAGGACCTCAGCGCCTCGCACTCAGCGTCTCAGCTCCTCGCACTCAGCGTCTCAGCGCCTCGCACTCAGCGACTCGAACTCAGCGTCTCAGCGCCTCGCCCTCAGCGACTCGCACTCAGCGTCGCAGCGCCTCGCACTCAGCGCCTCGCACTCAGCGTCTCAGCTCCTCACACTCAGCGTCTCAGCACCTCGCACTCAGCTTCTCGCACTCAGCGTCTCAGCACCTCGCATTCAGCCTCTCAGAGCCTCGCACTCAGCGTCTCAGCGCCTCTCACTCAGCGTCTCAGCGCCTCGCACTCAGCGCTTCGCACTCAGCGCCTCGCCCTCAGCAACTCACACTCAGCGTCGCAGCGCCTCACACTCAGCGCCTCGCACTCAGCGTCTCAGCGCCTCGTACTCAGCGCCTCGCACTCAGCGTCTCAGCGCTTCGCACTCAGCATCTCGGCACATTGCTCTCAGAGTCTCAGCGACACGCACTCAGCATCGCAGCGCCTCGCACTCAGCGTCTCAGCGCCTCACACTCAGCGTCTCAGCGCCTCGCACTCAGCGTTTCAGTGCCTCGCACTCAGCGTCTCAGCGCCTCGCACTCAGCGTCTCAGCGCCTCCCAATCAGCGCCTCAGCGACCCGCACTCAGTTCCTCAGCTACGCGCACTCAGCGTCTCAGCGCCTCGCCCTCAGAGTCTCGCCCTCAGCGTCTCAGCGCTTTGCACTCAACGTCTCAGCGCCTCGCACTCAGCATCTTGGCGCTTTGCACTCAGCATCTCAGCGACTCGCACTCAGCGTCTCAGCGTCTTGCACTCAGAGTCTCAGCGACTCGAGCTCAGCGTCTCAGCGCCTCGCCCTCTGCGACTCGCACTCAGCGTCGCAGCGCCTCGCACTCAGCGTCTCAGCGCCTCGCACTCAGCACCTCGCACTCAGCACCTTGAACTCAGCGTCTCAGGACCTCAGCGCCTTGCACTCAGAGTCTCAGCTCCTCGCACTCAGAGTCTCAGCTCCTCGCACTCAGCGTCTCAGCGCCTCGCACTCAGCGACTCGAGCTCAGCGTCTCAGCGCCTCGCCCTCAGCGACTCGCACTCAGTGTTTCAGCGCCTCGCACTCAGCGTCTCAGCGCCTCGCCCTCAGCGTCTCGCACTCTGAGGCTCAGAGCCTCGCACTCAGCGTCTCAGCGCCTCGCACTCAGCGTCTCAGCACCTCGCACTCAGTGCCTCGCACTCAGCGTCTCAGTGCCTCGCACTCAGCGTCTCAGTGCCTCGCACTCAGTTCCTCGCACTCAGCGTCTCAGCGCCTCGCGCTCAGTGTCTCAGCGCCTCGCACTCAGTTCCTCGCACTCAGCGTCTCAGCGCCTCGCGCTCAGTGTCTCAGCGCCTCGCGCTCAGTGTCTCAGTGCCTCGCGCTCAGCGTCTCAGCGCCTTTCCGCTCAGCATCTCAGCGCTTTGCACTCAGCGTCTCAGCGTCTCGCACTCAGCGTCTCAGCGCCTTGCACTCAGTGTCTCAGCGACTCGCGCTCAGAGTTTCAGCGACTCGAGCTCAGCGTCTCAGCACCTCGCCCTCAGTGCCTCGCCCTCTGCGACTCGCACTCAGCATTGCAGCGCCTCGCACTCAGCATCTCAGTGCCACGCATTCAGCGCCTCGCACTCAGCGCCTTGAACTCATCGTCTCAGCGCCTCGCACTCAGCGCCTCGCCCTCAGCGACTCGCACTCAGCGTCGCAGCGCCTCGCACTCAGCGCCTCGCACTCAGCGTCTCAGCTCCTCGCACTCAGCTTCTCAGCGCCTCGCACTCAGCGTCTCAGTGCCTCGCACTCAGCGTCTCAGTGCCTCGCACTCAGCGCTTCGCACTCAGCGCCTCGCCCTCAGCGACTCCCACTCGCGCTCAGCATCTCAACGCCTCGCGGTCAGCGTCTCAGCGCTTTGCACTCAGCGTCTCAGCGTCTCGCACTCAGCGTCTCAGAGCCTTGCACTCAGTGTCTCAGCGCCTCGCGCTCAGAGTCTCAGCGACTCGAGCTCAGCATCTCAGCACCTCGCCCTCAGTGCCTCGCCCTCTGCGACTCGCACTCAGCGTCGCAGCGCCTCGCACTCAGCGTCTCAGCGCCACGCATTCAGCGCCTCGCACTCAGCGACTACAACTCAGCGTCTCAGGACCTCAGCGCCTCGCACTCAGCGTCTCAGCTCCTCGCACTCAGCGTCTCAGCGCCTCGCACTCAGCGACTCGAACTCAGCGTCTCAGCGCCTCGCCCTCAGCGACTCGCACTCAGCGTCGCAGCGCCTCGCACTCAGCGCCTCGCACTCAGCGTCTCAGCTCCTCACACTCAGCGTCTCAGCACCTCGCACTCAGCTTCTCGCACTCAGCGTCTCAGCACCTCGCATTCAGCCTCTCAGAGCCTCGCACTCAGCGTCTCAGTGCCTCTCACTCAGCGTCTCAGCGCCTCGCACTCAGCGCTTCGCACTCAGCGCCTCGCCCTCAGCAACTCACACTCAGCGTCGCAGCGCCTCACACTCAGCGCCTCGCACTCAGCGTCTCAGCGCCTCGTACTCAGCGCCTCGCACTCAGCGTCTCAGCGCTTCGCACTCAGCATCTCGGCACATTGCTCTCAGAGTCTCAGCGACACGCACTCAGCATCGCAGCGCCTCGCACTCAGCGTCTCAGCGCCTCACACTCAGCGTCTCAGCGCCTCGCACTCAGCGTCTCAGTGCCTCGCACTCAGCGTCTCAGCGCCTCGCACTCAGCGTCTCAGCTCCTCCCAATCAGCGCCTCAGCGACCCGCACTCAGTTCCTCAGCTACGCGCACTCAGCGTCTCAGCGCCTCGCCCTCAGAGTCTCGCCCTCAGCGTCTCAGCGCTTTGCACTCAACGTCTCAGCGCCTCGCACTCAGCATCTTGGCGCTTTGCACTCAGCATCTCAGCGACTCGCACTCAGCGTCTCAGCGTCTTGCACTCAGAGTCTCAGCGACTCGAGCTCAGCGTCTCAGCGCCTCGCCCTCTGCGACTCGCACTCAGCGTCGCAGCGCCTCGCACTCAGCGTCTCAGCGCCTCGCACTCAGCACCTCGCACTCAGCACCTTGAACTCAGCGTCTCAGGACCTCAGCGCCTTGCACTCAGAGTCTCAGCGTCTCGCACTCAGAGTCTCAGCTCCTCGCACTCAGCGTCTCAGCGCCTCGCACTCAGCGACTCGAGCTCAGCGTCTCAGCGCCTCGCCCTCAGTGACTCGCACTCAGTGTTTCAGCGCCTCGCACTCAGCGTCTCAGCGCCTCGCCCTCAGCGTCTCGCACTCTGAGGCTCAGAGCCTCGCACTCAGCGTCTCAGCGCCTCGCACTCAGCGTCTCAGCACCTCGCACTCAGTGCCTCGCACTCAGCGTCTCAGTGCCTCGCACTCAGCGTCTCAGCGCCTCGCAGTCAGCGCCTCGCACTCAGCGTCTCAGCGCCTCGCCCTCAGCGTCTCAGCGCCTTGCACTCAGTGTCTCAGGGCCTCGCGCTCAGAGTCTCAGCGACTCGAGCTCAGCATCTCAGCACCTCGCCCTCAGTGCCTCGCCCTCTGCGACTCGCACTCAGCGTCGCAGCGCCTCGCACTCAGCGTCTCAGCGCCACGCATTCAGCGCCTCGCACTCAGCGCCTTCAACTCAGCGTCTCAGGACCTCAGCGCCTCGCACTCAGCGTCTCAGCTCCTCGCACTCAGCGTCTCAGCGCCTCGCACTCAGCGACTCGAGCTCAGCGTCTCAGCGCCTCGCCCTCAGCGACTCACACTCAGCGTCGCAGCGCCTCGCACTCAGCGCCTCGCACTCAGCGTCTCAGCTCCTCGCACTCAGCGTCTCAGCGCCTCGCACTCAGCGCCTCGCACTCAGCGTCTCGGCGCTTCGCACTCAGCATCTCGGCACATTGCTCTCAGAGTCTCAGCGACTCGCACTCAGCATCGCAGCGCCTCGCACTCAGCGTCTCAGCGCCTCGCACTCATCATCTCAGCGCCTCGCACTCAGCGTCTCAGCGCCTCCCAATCACGCCTCAGCGACCCGCACTCTGCACCTCAGCGCCTCGCACTCAGCGTCTCAGCGCCTCGCTCTCAGAGTCTCGCCCTCAGCGTCTCAGCGCTTTGCACTCAACGTCTCAGCGCCTCGCACTCAGCATCTTGGCGCTTTGCACTCAGCATCTCAGCGACTCGCACTCAGCGTCTCAGCGCCTTGCACTCAGAGTCTCAGCGACTCGAGCTCAGCGTCTCAGCGCCTCGCCCTCTGCAACTCGCACTCAGCTTCGCAGCGCCTCACACTCAGCGTCTCAGCGCCACGCATTCAGCGCCTCGCACTCAGCACCTCGCACTCAGCACCTTGAACTCAGCGTCTCAGGACCTCAGCGCCTCGCACTCAGCGTCTCAGCTCCTCGCACTCAGCGTCTCAGCGCCTCGCACTCAGCGACTCGAGCTCAGCGTCTCAGCGCCTCGCCCTCAGCGACTCGCACTCAGCGTCGCAGCGCCTCGCACTCAGCGCCTCGCACTCAGCGTCTCAGCTCCTCACACTCAGCGTCTCAGCGTCTCAGCGCCTCGCACTCAGCGCCTCGCCGTCAGCGACTCGCACTCAGCGTCGGAGCGCCTCGCACTCAGCGTCTCAGCTCCTCGCACTCAGCGCTTCAGCGCCTCGCACTCTGAGTCTCAGCGCCTCGCACTCAGCGTCTCTGCGCCTCGCACTCAGCGTCTCGGCGTCTCGCACTCAGCGTCTCGGCGCTTTGCACTCAGCGTCTCGGCGCTTTGCACTCAGCATATCAGCGTCTCGCACTCAGCAACTCACACTCAGCGTCTCAGCGCCTCGCACTCAGCGCCTCGCACTCAGCGTCTCAGCTCCTCGCACTCAGCATCTCGCACTCAGCGTCTCGGCGCTTCGCACTCAGCGTCTCGGCGCTTTGCACTCAGCATATCAGCGTCTCGCACTCAGCAACTCACACTCAGCGTCTCAGCGCCTCGCACTCAGCGCCTCGCACTCAGCGTCTCAGCTCCTCGCACTCAGCATCTCGCACTCAGCGTCTCGGCGCTTCGCACTCAGTGTCTCGGCGCTTTGCACTCAGCGTCTCAGCGTCTCGCACTCAGCGTCTCGTACTCAGCGTCTCAGCGCCTCACGCTCAGAGTCTCAGCGACTCGAGCTCAGCGTCTCAGCGTCTCAGCGCCTCGCACTCAGCGACTCGCACTCAGCATCGCAGCGCCTCGCACTCAGCGTCTCAGCGCCTCGCACTCAGCGTCTCAGCGCCTCGCACTCAGCGTCTCAGTGCCTCCCAATCAGCGCCTCAGCGACCCGCACTCAGTTCCTCAGCTACGCGCACTCAGCGTCTCAGCGCCTCGCCCTCAGAGTCTCGCCCTCAGCGTCTCAGCGCTTTGCACTCAACGTCTCAGCGCCTCGCACTCAACGTCTCAGCGCCTCGCACTCAGCATCTTGGCGCTTTGCACTCAGCATCTCAGCGACTCGCACTCAGCGTCTCAGCGTCTTGCACTCAGAGTCTCAGCGACTCGAGCTCAGCGTCTCAGCGCCTCGCCCTCTGCGACTCGCACTCAGCGTCACAGCGCCTCGCACTCAGCGTCTCAGCGCCACGCATTCAGCGCCTCGCACTCAGCACCTCGCACTCAGCACCTTGAACTCAGCGTCTCAGGACCTCAGCGCCTCGCACTCAGAGTCTCAGCTCCTCGCACTCAGCGTCTCAGCGCCTCGCACTCAGCGACTCGAGCTCAGCGTCTCTGCGCCTCGCCCTCAGCGACTCGCACTCAGTGTTTCAGCGCCTTGCACTCAGCGTCTCAGCGCCTCGCCCTCAGTGTCTCGCACTCAGCGTCTCAGCGCCTCGCACTCAGCGTCTCAGCACCTCGCACTCAGCGTCTCAGCACCTCGCACTCAGCGTCTCAGCACCTCGCACTCAGT
The DNA here is from genome assembly GCF_017639515.1 of Carcharodon carcharias. Lineage (NCBI taxonomy): Eukaryota > Metazoa > Chordata > Chondrichthyes > Lamniformes > Lamnidae > Carcharodon > Carcharodon carcharias. The sequence goes on along the minus strand of NC_054470.1, from coordinate 117,284,996 downwards.
GCCTCGCACTCAGCGTCTCAGTGCCTCGCACTCAGCGTCTCAGCGCCTCGCAGTCAGCGCCTCGCACTCAGCGTCTCAGCGCCTCGCCCTCAGTGTCTCGCACTCTGAGTCTCAGAGCCTCGCACTCAGCGTCTCAGCGCCTCGCACTCAGTTCCTCGCACTCAGCGCCTCGCACTCAGCGTCTCGGCGTCTCGCACTCAGCGTCTCGGCGCTTTGCACTCAGCGTCTCGGCGCTTTGCACTCAGCATATCAGCGTCTCGCACTCAGCAACTCACACTCAGCGTCTCAGCGCCTCGCACTCAGCGCCTCGCACTCAGCGTCTCAGCTCCTCGCACTCAGCATCTCGCACTCAGCGTCTCGGCGCTTCGCACTCAGCGTCTCGGCGCTTTGCACTCAGCATATCAGCGTCTCGCACTCAGCAACTCACACTCAGCGTCTCAGCGCCTCGCACTCAGCGCCTCGCACTCAGCGTCTCAGCTCCTCGCACTCAGCATCTCGCACTCAGCGTCTCGGCGCTTCGCACTCAGTGTCTCGGCGCTTTGCACTCAGCGTCTCAGCGTCTCGCACTCAGCGTCTCGTACTCAGCGTCTCAGCGCCTCACGCTCAGAGTCTCAGCGACTCGAGCTCAGCGTCTCAGCGTCTCAGCGCCTCGCACTCAGCGACTCGCACTCAGCATCGCAGCGCCTCGCACTCAGCGTCTCAGCGCCTCGCACTCAGCGTCTCAGCGCCTCGCACTCAGCGTCTCAGCGCCTCCCAATCAGCGCCTCAGCGACCCGCACTCAGTTCCTCAGCTACGCGCACTCAGCGTCTCAGCGCCTCGCCCTCAGAGTCTCGCCCTCAGCGTCTCAGCGCTTTGCACTCAACGTCTCAGCGCCTCGCACTCAGCATCTTGGCGCTTTGCACTCAGCATCTCAGCGACTCGCACTCAGCGTCTCAGCGTCTTGCACTCAGAGTCTCAGCGACTCGAGCTCAGCGTCTCAGCGCCTCGCCCTCTGCGACTCGCACTCAGCGTCGCAGCGCCTCGCACTCAGCGTCTCAGCGCCACGCATTCAGCGCCTCGCACTCAGCACCTCGCACTCAGCACCTTGATCTCAGCGTCTCAGGACCTCAGCGCCTCGCACTCAGAGTCTCAGCTCCTCGCACTCAGCGTCTCAGCGCCTCGCACTCAGCGACTCGAGCTCAGCGTCTCTGCGCCTCGCCCTCAGCGACTCGCACTCAGTGTTTCAGCGCCTTGCACTCAGCGTCTCAGCGCCTCGCCCTCAGTGTCTCGCACTCTGAGGCTCAGAGCCTCGCACTCAGCGTCTCAGCGCCTCGCACTCAGCGTCTCAGCACCTCGCACTCAGCGTCTCAGCACCTCGCACTCAGTGCCTCGCACTCAGCGTCTCAGTGCCTCGCACTCAGCGTCTCAGCGCCTCGCAGTCAGCGCCTCGCACTCAGCGTCTCAGCGCCTCGCCCTCAGTGTCTCGCACTCTGAGTCTCAGAGCCTCGCACTCAGCGTCTCAGCGCCTCGCACTCAGTTCCTCGCACTCAGCGTCTCAGCGCCTCGCGCTCAGTGTCTCAGCGCCTCGCGCTCAGCGTCTCAGCGCCTCGCGCTCAGCGTCTCAACGCCTCGCGCTCAGCGTCTCAGCGCTTTGCACTCAACGTCTCAGCGTCTCGCACTCAGCGTCTCAGCTCCTCGCACTCAGCGTCTCAGCGCCTCGCACTCAGCGACTCGAGCTCAGCGTCTCAGCGCCTCGCCCTCAGCGACTCGCACTCAGCGTCGCAGCGCCTCGCACTCAGCGCCTCGCACTCAGCGTCTCAGCTCCTCGCACTCAGCGTCTCAGCGTCTCAGCGCCTCGCACTCAGCGCCTCGCCGTCAGTGACTCGCACTCAGCGTCAGAGCGCCTCGCACTCAGCGTCTCAGCTCCTCGCACTCAGCGCTTCAGCGCCTCGCACTCTGAGTCTCAGCGCCTCGCACTCAGCGTCTCTGCGCCTCGCACTCAGCGTCTCAGCGCCTCGCACCCAGCGCCTCGCACTCAGCGTCTCGGCGTCTCGCACTCAGCGTCTCGGCGCTTTGCACTCAGCGTCTCGGCGCTTTGCACTCAGCATATCAGCGTCTCGCACTCAGCAACTCACACTCAGCGTCTCAGCGCCTCGCACTCAGCGCCTCGCACTCAGCGTCTCAGCTCCTCGCACTCAGCATCTCGCACTCAGCGTCTCGGCGCTTCGCACTCAGTGTCTCGGCGCTTTGCACTCAGCGTCTCAGCGTCTCGCACTCAGCGTCTCGTACTCAGCGTCTCAGCGCCTCACGCTCAGAGTCTCAGCGACTCGAGCTCAGCGTCTCAGCGTCTCAGCGCCTCGCACTCAGCGACTCGCACTCAGCATCGCAGCGCCTCGCACTCAGCGTCTCAGCGCCTCGCACTCAGCGTCTCAAGGCCTCGCACTCAGCGTCTCAGCGCCTCCCAATCAGCGCCTCAGCGACCCGCACTCAGTTCCTCAGCTACGCGCACTCAGCGTCTCAGCGCCTCGCCCTCAGAGTCTCGCCCTCAGCGTCTCAGCGCTTTGCACTCAACGTCTCAGCGCCTCGCACTCAGCATCTTGGCGCTTTGCACTCAGCATCTCAGCGACTCGCACTCAGCATCTCAGCGTCTTGCACTCAGAGTCTCAGCGACTCGAGCTCAGCGTCTCAGCGCCTCGCCCTCTGCGACTCGCACTCAGCGTCGCAGCGCCTCGCACTCAGCGTCTCAGCGCCTCGCACTCAGCGTCTCAGCGCCTCGCACTCAGCGTCTCAGCGCCTCCCAATCAGCGCCTCAGCGACCCGCACTCAGTTCCTCAGCTACGCGCACTCAGCGTCTCAGCGCCTCGCCCTCAGAGTCTCGCCCTCAGCGTCTCAACGCTTTGCACTCAACGTCTCAGCGCCTCGCACTCAGCATCTTGGCGCTTTGCACTCAGCATCTCAGCGACTCGCACTCAGCATCTCAGCGTCTTGCACTCAGAGTCTCAGCGACTCGAGCTCAGCGTCTCAGCGCCTCGCCCTCTGCGACTCGCACTCAGCGTCGCAGCGCCTCGCACTCAGCGTCTCAGCGCCTCGCACTCAGCACCTCGCACTCAGCACCTTGAACTCAGCGTCTCAGGACCTCAGCGCCTCGCACTCAGAGTCTCAGCTCCTCGCACTCAGAGTCTCAGCTCCTCGCACTCAGCGTCTCAGCGCCTCGCACTCAGCGACTCGAGCTCAGCGTCTCAGCGCCTCGCCCTCAGCGACTCGCACTCAGTGTTTCAGCGCCTCGCACTCAGCGTCTCAGCGCCTCGCACTCAGCGTCTCGCACTCTGAGGCCCAGAGCCTCGCACTCAGCGTCTCAGCGCCTCACACTCAGCGTCTCAGCACCTCGCACTCAGTGCCTCGCACTCAGCGTCTCAGTGCCTCGCACTCAGCGTCTCAGCGCCTCGCAGTCAGCGCCTCGCACTCAGCGTCTCAGCGCCTCGCCCTCAGCGTCTCGCACTCTGAGTCTCAGAGCCTCGCACTCAGCGTCTCAGCGCCTCGCACTCAGTTCCTCGCACTCAGCGTCTCAGCGCCTCGCGCTCAGTGTCTCAGCGCCTCGCGCTCAGCGTCTCAGCGCCTCGCGCTCAGCGTCTCAACGCCTCGCGCTCAGCGTCTCAGCGCTTTGCACTCAGCGTCTCAGCATCTCGCACTCAGCGTCTCAGCGCCTTGCACTCAGTGTCTCAGGGCCACGCGCTCAGAGTCTCAGCGACTCGAGCTCAGCATCTCAGCACCTCGCCCTCAGTGCCTCGCCCTCTGCGACTCGCACTCAGCGTCGCAGCGCCTCGCACTCAGCGTCTCAGCGCCACGCATTCAGCGCCTCGCACTCAGCGCCTTCAACTCAGCGTCTCAGGACCTCAGCGCCTCGCACTCAGCGTCTCAGCTCCTCGCACTCAGCGTCTCAGCGTCTCGCACTCAGCGACTCGAGCTCAGCGTCTCAGCGCCTCGCCCTCAGCGACTCACACTCAGCGTCGCAGCGCCTCGCACTCAGCGCCTCGCACTCAGCGTCTCAGCTCCTCGCACTCAGCGTCTCAGCGCCTCGCACTCAGCGTCTCAGCGCCTCGCACTCAGCGTCTCAACTCCTCGCACTCAGCGTCTCAGCACCTCGCACTCAGCTTCTCGCACTCAGCGTCTCAGCACCTCGCATTCAGCCTCTCAGAGCCTCGCACTCAGCGTCTCAGCGCCTCGCACTCAGCGTCTCAGCGCCTCGCACTCAGCGCTTCGCACTCAGCGCCTCGCCCTCAGCTCCTCACACTCAGCGTCGCAGCGCCTCACACTCAGCGCCTCGCACTCAGCGTCTCAGCGCTTTGCACTCAACGTCTCAGCGCCTCGCACTCAGCATCTTGGCGCTTTGCACTCAGCATCTCAGCGACTCGCACTCAGCGTCTCAGCGCCTTGCACTCAGAGTCTCAGCGACTCGAGCTCAGCGTCTCAGCGCCTCGCCCTCTGCGACTCGCACTCAGCTTCGCAGCGCCTCACACTCAGCGTCTCAGCGCCACGCATTCAGCGCCTCGCACTCAGCACCTCGCACTCAGCACCTTGAACTCAGCGTCTCAGGACCTCAGCGCCTCGCACTCAGCGTCTCAGCTCCTCGCACTCAGCGTCTCAGCGCCTCGCACTCAGAGTCTCAGCTCCTCGCACTCAGAGTCTCAGCTCCTCGCACTCAGCGTCTCAGCGCCTCGCACTCAGCGACTCGAGCTCAGCGTCTCAGCGCCTCGCCCTCAGCGACTCACACTCAGTGTTTCAGCGCCTCGCACTCAGCGTCTCAGCGCCTCGCCCTCAGCGTCTCGCACTCTGAGGCTCAGAGCCTCGCACTCAGCGTCTCAGCGCCTCACACTCAGCGTCTCAGCACCTCGCACTCAGTGCCTCGCACTCAGCGTCTCAGTGCCTCGCACTCAGCGTCTCAGCGCCTCGCAGTCAGCGCCTCGCACTCAGCGTCTCAGCGCCTCGCCCTCAGCGTCTCGCACTCTGAGTCTCAGAGCCTCGCACTCAGCGTCTCAGCGCCTCGCACTCAGTTCCTCGCACTCAGCGTCTCAGCGCCTCGCGCTCAGTGTCTCAGCGCCTCGCGCTCAGCGTCTCAGCGCCTCGCGCTCAGCGTCTCAACGCCTCGCGCTCAGCGTCTCAGCGCTTTGCACTCAGCGTCTCAGCATCTCGCACTCAGCGTCTCAGCGCCTTGCACTCAGTGTCTCAGGGCCTCGCGCTCAGAGTCTCAGCGACTCGAGCTCAGCATCTCAGCACCTCGCCCTCAGTGCCTCGCCCTCTGCGACTCGCACTCAGCGTCGCAGCGCCTCGCACTCAGCGTCTCAGCGCCACGCATTAAGCGCCTCGCACTCAGCGCCTTCAACTCAGCGTCTCAGGACCTCAGCGCCTCGCACTCAGCGTCTCAGCTCCTCGCACTCAGCGTCTCAGCGTCTCGCACTCAGCGACTCGAGCTCAGCGTCTCAGCGCCTCGCCCTCAGCGACTCACACTCAGCGTCGCAGCGCCTCGCACTCAGCGCCTCGCACTCAGCGTCTCAGCGCCTCGCACTCAGCGTCTCAGCGCCTCGCACTCAGCGTCTCAACTCCTCGCACTCAGCGTCTCAGCACCTCGCACTCAGCTTCTCGCACTCAGCGTCTCAGCACCTCGCATTCAGCCTCTCAGAGCCTCGCACTCAGCGTCTCAGCGCCTCGCACTCAGCGTCTCAGCGCCTCGCACTCAGCGCTTCGCACTCAGCGCCTCGCCCTCAGCTCCTCACACTCAGCGTCGCAGCGCCTCACACTCAGCGCCTCGCACTCAGCGTCTCAGCGCCTCGCACTCAGCGCCTCGCACTCAGCGTCTCGGCGCTTCGCACTCAACATCTCGGCACATTGCTCTCAGAGTCTCAGCGACTCGCACTCAGCATCGCAGCGCCTCGCACTCAGCGTCTCAGCGCCTCGCACTCAGCGTCTCAGTGCCTCCCAATCACGCCTCAGCGACCCGCACTCTGCACCTCAGCGCCTCGCACTCAGCGTCTCAGCGCCTCGCCCTCAGAGTCTCGCCCTCAGCGTCTCAGCGCTTTGCACTCAACGTCTCAGCGCCTCGCACTCAGCATCTTGGCGCTTTGCACTCAGCATCTCAGCGACTCGCACTCAGCGTCTCAGCGCCTTGCACTCAGAGTCTCAGCGACTCGAGCTCAGCGTCTCAGCGCCTCGCCCTCTGCGACTCGCACTCAGCTTCGCAGCGCCTCACACTCAGCGTCTCAGCGCCACGCATTCAGCGCCTCGCACTCAGCACCTCGCACTCAGCACCTTGAACTCAGCGTCTCAGGACCTCAGCGCCTCGCACTCAGCGTCTCAGCTCCTCGCACTCAGCGTCTCAGCGCCTCACACTCAGCGACTCGAGCTCAGCATCTCAGCGCCTCGCCCTCAGCGACTCGCACTCAGCGTCGCAGCGCCTCGCACTCAGCGCCTCGCACTCAGCGTCTCAGCTCCTCGCACTCAGCGTCTCAGCGTCTCAGCGCCTCGCACTCAGCGCCTCGCCGTCAGCGACTCGCACTCAGCGTCGGAGCGCCTCGCACTCAGCGTCTCAGCTCCTCGCACTCAGCGCTTCAGCACCTCGCACTCTGAGTCTCAGCGCCTCGCACTCAGCGTCTCTGCGCCTCGCACTCAGCGTCTCAGCGCCTCGCACTCAGCGCCTCGCACTCAGCGTCTCGGCGCTTCGCACTTAGCATCTCGGCACATTGCTCTCAGAGTCTCAGCGACTCGCACTCAGCATCGCAGCGCCTCGCACTCAGCGTCTCAGCGCCTCGCACTCAGCGTCTCAGCGCCTCGCACTCAGCATCTCAGCGCCTCCCAATCACGCCTCAGCGACCCGCACTCTGCACCTCAGCGCCTCGCACTCAGCGTCTCAGCGCCTCGCCCTCAGAGTCTCGCCCTCAGCGTCTCAGCGCTTTGCACTCAACGTCTCAGCGCCTCGCACTCAGCATCTTGGCGCTTTGCACTCAGCATCTCAGCGACTCGCACTCAGCGTCTCAGCGCCTTGCACTCAGAGTCTCAGCGACTCGAGCTCAGCGTCTCAGCGCCTCGCCCTCTGCGACTCGCACTCAGCGTCGCAGCGCCTCACACTCAGCGTCTCAGCGCCACGCATTCAGCGCCTCGCACTCAGCACCTCGCACTCAGCACCTTGAACTCAGCATCTCAGGACCTCAGCGCCTCGCACTCAGCGTCTCAGCTCCTCGCACTCAGCGTCTCAGCGCCTCGCACTCAGCGACTCGAGCTCAGCGTCTCAGCGCCTCGCCCTCAGCGACTCGCACTCAGCGTCGCAGCGCCTCGCACTCAGCGCCTCGCACTCAGCGTCTCAGCTCCTCGCACTCAGCGTCTCAGCGTCTCAGCGCCTCGCACTCAGCGCCTCGCCGTCAGCGACTCGCACTCAGCGTCTCAGCGCCTCGCACTCAACGTCTCAGCTCCTCGCACTCAGCGCTTCAGCGCCTCGCACTCTGAGTCTCAGCGCCTCGCACTCAGCGTCTCTGCGCCTCGCACTCAGCGTCTCAGCGCCTCGCACTCAGCGCCTCGCACTCAGCGTCTCGGCGTCTCGCACTCAGCGCTTCGGCGCTTTGCACTCAGCGTCTCGGCGCTTTGCACTCAGCATATCAGCGTCTCGCACTCAGCAACTCACACTCAGCGTCTCAGCGCCTCGCACTCAGCGCCTCGCACTCAGCGTCTCAGCTCCTCGCACTCAGCATCTCGCACTCAGCGTCTCGGCGCTTCGCACTCAGTGTCTCGGCGCTTTGCACTCAGCGTCTCGGCGCTTTGCACTCAGCATATCAGCGTCTCGCACTCAGCAACTCACACTCAGCGTCTCAGCGCCTCGCACTCAGCGCCTCGCACTCAGCGTCTCAGCTCCTCGCACTCAGCATCTCGCACTCAGCGTCTCGGCGCTTCGCACTCAGTGTCTCGGCGCTTTGCACTCAGCGTCTCAGCGTCTCGCACTCAGCGTCTCGTACTCAGCGTCTCAGCGCCTCACGCTCAGAGTCTCAGCGACTCGAGCTCAGCGTCTCAGCGTTTCAGCGCCTCGCACTCAGCGACTCGCACTCAGCATCGCAGCGCCTCGCACTCAGCGTCTCAGCGCCTCGCACTCAGCGTCTCAGCGCCTCGCACTCAGCGTCTCAGCGCCTCCCAATCAGCGCCTCAGCGACCCGCACTCAGTTCCTCAGCTACGCGCACTCAGCGTCTCAGCGCCTCGCCCTCAGAGTCTCGCCCTCAGCGTCTCAGCGCTTTGCACTCAACGTCTCAGCGCCTCGCACTCAGCATCTTGGCGCTTTGCACTCAGCATCTCAGCGACTCGCACTCAGCGTCTCAGCGTCTTGCACTCAGAGTCATAGCGACTCGAGCTCAGCGTCTCAGCGCCTCGCCCTCTGCGACTCGCACTCAGCGTCGCAGCGCCTCGCACTCAGCGTCTCAGCGCCACGCATTCAGCGCCTCGCACTCAGCACTTCGCACTCAGCACCTTGAACTCAGCGTCTCAGGACCTCAGCGCCTCGCACTCAGAGTCTCAGCTCCTCGCACTCAGCGTCTCAGCGCCTCGCACTCAGCGACTCGAGCTCAGCGTCTCAGCGCCTCGCCCTCAGCGACTCGCACTCAGTGTTTCAGCGCCTCGCACTCAGCGTCTCAGCGCCTCGCACTCAGCGTCTCAGCACCTCGCACTCAGTGCCTCGCACTCAGCGTCTCAGTGCCTCGCACTCAGCGTCTCAGCGCCTCGCACTCAGTTCCTCGCACTCAGCGTCTCAGCGCCTCGCGCTCAGTGTCTCAGCGCCTCGCGCTCAGCGTCTCAGCGCCTCGCGCTCAGCGTCTCAACGCCTCGCGCTCAGCGTCTCAGCGCTTTGCACTCAGCGTCTCAGCGTCTCGCACTCAGCGTCTCAGCGCCTTGCACTCAGTGTCTCAGTGCCTCGCGCTCAGAGTCTCAGCGGCTCGAGCTCAGCATCTCAGCACCTCGCCCTCAGTGCCTCGCCCTCTGCGACTCGCACTCAGCGTCGCAGCGCCTCGCACTCAGCGTCTCAGCGCCACGCATTCAGCGCCTCGCACTCAGCGCCTTCAACTCAGCGTCTCAGGACCTCAGCGCCTCGCACTCAGCATCTCAGCTCCTCGCACTCAGCGTCTCAGCGTTTCGCACTCAGCGACTCGAGCTCAGCGTCTCAGCGCCTCGCCCTCAGCGACTCGCACTCAGCGTCGCAGCGCCTCGCACTCAGCGCCTCGCACTCAGCGTCTCAGCTCCTCGCACTCAGCGTCTCAGCACCTCGCACTCAGCGTCTCAGCGCCTCGCACTCAGCGTCTCAACTCCTCGCACTCAGCGTCTCAGCACCTCGCACTCAGCTTCTCACACTCAGCGTCTCAGCACCTCGCATTCAGCCTCTCATAGCCTCGCACTCAGCGTCTCAGCGACTCGCACTCAGTATCTCAGCGCCTCGCACTCAGCGCTTCGCACTCAGCGCCTCGCCCTCAGCGACTCACACTCAGCGTCGCAGCGCCTCACACTCAGCGCCTCGCACTCAGCGTCTCAGCGCCTCGCACTCAGCGCCTCGCACTCAGCGTCTCGGCGCTTCGCACTCAGCATCTCGGCACATTGCTCTCAGAGTCTCAGCGACTCGCACTCAGCATCGCAGCGCCTCGCACTCAGCGTCTCAGCGCCTCGCACTCAGCGTCTCAGCGCCTCCCAATCACGCCTCAGCGACCCGCACTCTGCACCTCAGCGCCTCGCACTCAGCGTCTCAGCGCCTCGCCCTCAGAGTCTCGCCCTCAGCGTCTCAGCGCTTTGCACTCAACGTCTCAGCGCCTCGCACTCAGCATCTTGGCGCTTTGCACTCAGCATCTCAGCGACTCGCACTCAGCGTCTCAGCGCCTTGCACTCAGAGTCTCAGCGACTCGAGCTCAGCGTCTCAGCACCTCGCCCTCTGCGACTCGCACTCAGCTTCGCAGCGCCTCACACTCAGCGTCTCAGCGCCACGCATTCAGCGCCTCGCACTCAGCACCTCGCACTCAGCACCTTGAACTCAGCGTCTCAGGACCTCAGCGCCTCGCACTCAGCGTCTCAGCTCCTCGCACTCAGCGTCTCAGCGCCTCGCACTCAGCGACTCGAGCTCAGCGTCTCAGCGCCTCGACCTCAGCGACTCGCACTCAGCGTCGCAGCGCCTCGCACTCAGCGCCTCGCACTCAGCGTCTCAGCTCCTCGCACTCAGCGTCTCAGCGTCTCAGCGCCTCGCACTCAGCGCCTCGCCGTCAGCGACTCGCACTCAGCGTCGGAGCGCCTCGCACTCAGCGTCTCAGCTCCTCGCACTCAGCGCTTCAGCGCCTCGCACACTGAGTCTCAGCGCCTCGCACTCAGCGTCTCAACTCCTCGCACTCAGCGTCTCAGCACCTCGCACTCAGCTTCTCGCACTCAGCGTCTCAGCACCTCGCATTCAGCCTCTCAGCGCCTCGCACTCAGCGTCTCAGCGCCTCGCACTCAGCGTCTCAGCGCCTCACACTCAGAGTCTCAGCGCCTCGCACTCAGAGTCTCAGCGCCTCACACTCAGAGTCTCAGCGTCTCGCACTCAGCGCCTCGCACTCAGAGTCGCAGCGACTCGCACTCAGCTTCTGACCGACTCGCACTCAGCGCCTCACACTCACCGCCTCACATTCTGAGTCTCAGCGCCTTGCATTCTGCATCTCGGTGCCTCGCACTCAGATTCTCAGCACCTTGCACTCAGCGTCTCAGCGCCTCGCACTCCATGGCTCGCACTCAGCGCTTCAGTGCCCCGCACTCTGAGTCTCAGCACCTAGCACTCAGCGTCTCAGCGCCTCGCACTCAGCGTCTCAGCACCTCAGCGACTGGCACTCAGTGCCTCGCACTCAGAGTCTCAGCGCCTCACGCTCAGAGTCTCAGCGTCTCGCACTCAGCGCCTCGCACTCAGAGTCTCAGCGACTCGCACTCAGCTTCTGACCGACTCGCACTCAGCGCCTCACACTCACCGCCTCGCATTCTGAGTCTCAGCGCCTTGCATTCTGCATCTCGGTGCCTCGCACTCAGCATCTCAGCACCTTGCACTCAGCGTCTCAGCGCCTCGCACTCCATGCCTCGCACTCAGCGCTTCAGTGCCCCGCACTCTGAGTCTCAGCACCTAGCACTCAGCGTCTCAGCACCTCGCACTCAGCGTCTCAGCACCTCAGCGACTGGCACTCAGTGCCTCGCACTCAGAGTCTCAGCGCCTCGTACTCAGAGTCTCAGCGTCTCGCACTCAGCTTCTGAGCGACTCGCACTCAGCTTCTGAGCGACTCGCACTCAGCGTCTCAGTGCCTCGCACTCTGAGTCTCAGCGTCTCGCACTCAGAGTCTCAGCGCCTCGCACTCAGAGTCTCAGCGCCTCGCACTCAGAGTCTCAGCGCCTCGCACTCAGCTTCTGAGCTACTCGTACTCAGCGCCTCACACTCACCGCCTCGCACTCTGAGTCTCAGCGCCTTGCATTCTGCATCTCGGTGCCTCGCACTCAGCGTCTCAGCACCTCGCACTCCGCGCCTCGCACTCAGTGCTTCAGTGCCCCGCACTCTGATTCTCAGCGCCTCGCACTCAGCGTCTCAGCGCCACACACTCAGCATCTCGGCGCTTTGCACACAGCGTCTCAGCGCCTCGCACTCAGCGTTTCAGCGCCTCGCCCTCAGCGCCTCACCCACAGCGTCGCAGCGCCTCGCCCTCAGCGTCTCGCACTCAGCGTCTCAGAGCCTCGCACTCAGCGTCTCAGCGCCTCGCACTCAGTGCCTCGCACTCAGTGTCTCAGTGCCTCGCACTCAGCGTCTCAGCGCCTCGCAGTCAGCGCCTCGCACTCAGCGTCTCAGCGCCTCGCCCTCAGCGTCTCAGCGCCTCGCACTCAGCGTCTCAGCGCCTCGCACTCAGTTCCTCGCACTCAGCGTCTCAGCGCCTCGCGCTCAGTGTCTCAGCGCCTCGCGCTCAGCGTCTCAGCGCCTCGGGCTCAGCGTCTCAGCACCTCGCGCTCAGCGTCTCAGCGCTTTGCACTCAGCGTCTCAGCATCTCGCACTCAGCATCTCAGCGCCTTGCACTCAGTGTCTCAGCGCCTCGCGCTCAGAGTCTCAGCGATTCGAGCTCAGCGTCTCAGCACCTCGCTCTCAGTGCCTCGCCCTCTGCGACTCGCACTCAGCGTCGCAGCGCCTCGCACTCAGTGTCTCAGCGCCACGCATTCAGCGCCTCGCACTCAGCGCCTTGAACTCAGCGTCTCAGGACCTCAGCGCCTCGCACTCAGCGTCTCAGCTCCTCGCACTCAGCATCTCGCACTCAGCGTCTCGGCGCTTCGCACTCAGCGTCTCGGCGCTTCGCACTCAGTGTCTCGGCGCTTTGCACTCAGCGTCTCAGCGTCTCGCACTCAGCGTCTCGTACTCAGCGTCTCAGCGCCTAACGCTCAGAGTCTCAGCGACTCGAGCTCAGCGTCTCAGCGTCTCAGTGCCTCGCACTCAGCGACTCGCACTCAGCATCGCAGCGCCTCGCACTCAGCGTCTCAGCGCCTCGCACTCAGCGTCCCAGCGCCTCGCACTCAGCGCTTCAGCGCCTCGCACTCAGCATCTCAGCGCCTCGCACTCAGCGCCTCGCACTCAGCGTCACAGCGTCTCGCACTCAGCGTCTCGGCGCTTCGCTCTCAGCATCTCGGCGCTTTGCACTCAGCGTCTCAGCGTCTCGCCCTCAGTGACTCGCACTCAGCGTCTCAGCGCCTCGCACTCAACGTCTCAGCGCCTCGCACTCAGCGTCTCAGCGCCTCGCACTCAGCACCTCGCACTCAGCGTCTCAGCGCCTCGCACTCAGCGTCTCAGCTCCTCGCACTCAGCGTCTCAGCATCTCACACTCAGCTTCTCGCACTCAGCGTCTCAGCACCTCGCATTCAGCCTCTCAGCGCCTCGCACTCAGCGTCTCAGCGCCTCGCACTCAGCGTCTCAGCGCCTCACACTCAGAGTCTCAGCGTCTCGCACTCAGCGCCTCGAACTCAGCGTCTCAGATCCTCGCAATCAGCGTCTCAGCGCCTCGCACTCGGCGCCTTGAGCTCAGCGTCTCAGGACCTCAGCGCCTCGCACTCAGCGTCTCAGCGCCTCGCACTCAGCGTCTCGCACTCTGAGTCTCAGAGCCTCGCACTCAGCGCCTCGCACTCAGCGTCTCAGAGCCTCGCACTCAGAGTCTCAGCGCCTCGCACTCAGCGTCTCAGCGCCTCGCCCACAGCGTCTCGCACTCTGAGTCTCAGCGCCTCGCACTCAGCGTCTCAGCGCCGCGCACTTAGCGTCTCAGCGCCTCGCACTCAGCGTCTCAGCGCCTCACACTCCGCGTCTCAGCGCCTCGCACTCAGCGTCTCAGCGTCTCTCACTCTGAGTCTCAGAGCCTCGCACTCAGCGCCTCGCACTCAGCGTCTCAGAGCCTCGCACTCAGAGTCTCAGCGCCTCGCACTCAGCGTCTCAGCGCCTCGCCCACAGCGTCTCGGACTCTGAGTCTCAGCGCCTCGCACTCAGCGTCTCAGCGCCTCGCACTCAGCGTCTCAGATCCTCGCACTCCGCGTCTCAGCGCCTCGCACTCCGCGTCTCAGCGCCTCGCACTCAGCGACTCAGCGCCTCGCACTCAGCGTCTCAGCGCCTCGCACTCAGCGTCTCAGCGCCTCGCACTCAGCATCTCAGCGCCTCGTCCTCAGCGTCTCGCACTCTGAGTCTCAGCGCATCGCACTCAGCGTCTCAGCGCTTCGCACCCAGCGTCTCAGCGCCTCGCGCTCAGCGTCTCAGCGCTTCGCACTCAGCGTCTCAGCGCCTCGCACTCAGCGTCTCAGCGCCTCGCACTCAGCTTCTCAGCGCCTCGCACTCAACGTCTCAGCGCCTCGCCCACATCGTCTCGCACTCAGCATCTCAGCGCTTTGCACTCAGTGTCTCAGCACCTCGCACTCAGCATCTCGCACTCAGCATCTCGGCGCCTTGCACTCTGCATCTCGGCGCTTTGCACTAAGCGTCTCAACGTCTCAGCGCCTCGCCCTCAGCGTCTCAGTGCCTCGCCCTCAGCGTCTAAGTGCCTCGCACTCAGCGTCTCGGCGCCTCGCGCTCAGCGTCTCAGCGCCTCGCACTCAGCATCTCGGCGCCTTGCACTCAGCATCTCGGCGCTTTGCACTCAGCGTCTCAGCGTCTCAGCGTCTCAGTGCCTCGCGCTCAGCATCTCAGTGCCTCGCCCTCAGCGTCTCAGTGCCTCGCCCTCAGAGTCTCAGCGCATCGAGCTCAGCGTCTCAGCGCCTGGAGCTCAGCGTCTCAGCGTCTCGCCCTCAGCAAATCGCACTCAGCGTCGCAGCGCCTCGCACTCTGCGTCTCAGCGCCATGCATTCAGCGCCTCGAACTCAGCGCCTCAGTGCCTCGCACTCAGCGTCTCAGCGCTTCGCACTCAGCGCCAAAGCGACCCGCACTCAGCGTCTCAGCGTCTCGCACTCAGTGTCGCAGCGCCTCGCACTCAGCGTCGCAGCGCCTCGCACTCAGCGTCTCAGCGGCTCGCACTCAGCGCCTCGAACTCAGCGTCTCAGATCCTCGCAATCAGCGTCTCAGTGCCTCGCACTCAGCGTCTCAGATCCTCGCAATCAGCGTCTCAGCGCCTCGAACTCGGCGCCTTGAACTCAGCGTCTCAGGACCTCAGCGCCTCGCACTCAGCATCTCAGCGCCTCGCACTCAGCGTCTCAGCGCCTCGCACTCAGCGACTCAGCGCCTCACACTCAGCGTCTCAGCGCCTCGCACTCCGCGTCTCAGCGCCTCGCACTCCGCGTCTCAGCGCCTCGCACTCAGCGTCTCAGCGCCTCGCAGTCCGCGACTCAGCGCCTCGCACTCAGCGTCTCAGCGCCTCGCACTCCGCGTATCAGCGCCTCGCACTCAGCCTCTCAGCGCCTCGCACTCAGCTGCTCAGCGCCTCGCACTCAGCGTCTCAGCGCTTTGCACTCAGCGTCTCAGGAGTTCAGCGCCTCGCACTCAGCGTCTCAGCGCCTCGCACTCAGCGTCTCAGCTCCTCGCACTCAGCATCTCAGCTCCTCGCACAGCGCCAAAGCGACCCGCACTCAGCGTCTCAGCGTCTCGCACTCAGTGTCGCAGCGCCTCGCACTCAGCGTCGCAGCGCCTCGCACTCAGCGTCTCAGCGCCTCGCACTCAGCGTCTCAGCGCCTCGCACTCAGCGCCTCGAACTCAGCGTCTCAGATCCTCGCAATCAGCGTCTCAGTGCCTCGCACTCAGCGTCTCAGATCCTCGCAATCAGCGTCTCAGCGCCTCGAACTCGGCGCCTTGAACTCAGCGTCTCAGGACCTCAGCGCCTCGCACTCAGCATCTCAGCGCCTCGCACTCAGCGTCTCAGCGCCTCGCCCTCAGCGTCTCGCACTCTGAGTCTCAGAGCCTCGCACTCAGCGCCTCGCACTCAGCGTCTCAGCGCCTCGCACTCAGCGTCTCAGCGCCTCGCCCACAGCGTCTCGCAGGCTGAGTCTCAGCGCCTCGCACTCAGCATCTCAGCGCCTCGCACTCAGCATCTCAGCGCCTCGCACTCAGCGTCTCAGCGCCTCGGTGCCTCGCACTCAGCGTCTCAGCGCCTCGCACTCAGCGTCTCAGTGCCTCGCACTCCGCGTCTCAGCGCCTCGCACTCAGCGCCTCGCACTCAGCGACTCAGCGCCTCGCACTCAGCGTCTTAGCGCCTCGCACTCAGCATCACAGCGCCTCGCCCTCAGCGTCTCGCACTCTGAGTCTCAGCACCTCGCACTCAGCGTCTCAGCGCCTCGCACTCAGCGTCTCAGCGCCTCGCACTCAGCGTCTCAGTGCCTCGCACTCAGCGTCTCAGCGGCTCGCACTCAGCGACTCGAGCTCAGTTTCTCAGCGACTCGCCCTCAGCGACTCGCACTCAGCATCGCAGCGCCTCGCACTCAGCGCCACGCACTCAGCGTCTCAGCGCCTCACACTCAGCGTCTCAGCGCCTCGCACTCAGCGTCTCAGCGCCTCGCACTCAGCGTCTCAGCGCCTCGCACTCAGCGCCTCACCCTCAGCGACTCGCACTCAGCGTTTCAGCGCCTCGCACTCAGCGTCTCGCACTCAGCGTCTCAGCACCTCGCACTCAGCGCTTCAGCGCCTCGCACTCTGAGTCTCAGCGCCTCGCACTCAGCGTCTCAGCGCCTCGCACTCAGCGCCTCGCACTCAGCGTCTCGACGCTTTGCACTCAGCGTCTCGTCGCTTTGCTCTCAGCGTATCAGCGTCTCGCACTCAGAGTCTCGTACTCAGCGTCTCAGCGCCTCGCGCTCAGAGTCTCAGCGACTCGACCTCAGCGTCTCAGCACCTCGACCTCAGCGCCTCGCCCTCTGCGACTCGCACTCAGCGTCGCAGCGCCTCGCAATCAGCGTCTCAGCGCCACGCATTCAGCGCCTCGCACTCAGCACCTCGCACTCAGCACCTTGAAGTCAGCGTCTCTGGACCTCAGCTCCTCGCACTCAGCGACTCGCACTCAGCGTCGCAGCGCCTCGCACTCAGCGCCTCGCACTCAGCGTCTCAGCTCCTCGCACTCAGCGTCTCAGCGCCTCGCCCTCAGCGCCTCGCACTCAGCGCCTCGCACTCAGCGTCTCAGCTCCTCGCACTCAGCGCATCAGCGCCTCGCAATCTGAGTCTTAGCGCCTCGCACTCAGCGCCTCGCAATCAGCGTCTCAGCGTCTCGCACTCAACGTCTCGGCGCTTTGCACTCAGCGTCTCGGCGCTTCGCACTCAGCGTCTCGGCGCTTCGCACTCAGCGTCTCAGTGTCTCGCACTCAGCGTCTCGTACTCAGAGTCTCAGCGACACGAGCTCAGCGTCTCAGCGTCTCAGCACCTCGCCCTCAGCGACTCGCACTCAGCATCGCAGCGCCTCGCACTCAGCGACTCAGCGCCTCGCACTCAGCGTCTCAGCGCCTCGCACTCAGCGTCTCAGCGGCTCGCACTCAGCGACTCGAGCTCAGTGTCTCAGTGACTCGCCCTCAGCGCCTCGCACTCAGCGTCTCAGCGCCTCGCCCTCAGCGTCTCGCACTCTGAGTCTCAGCGCCTCGCACTCAGCGTCTCAGCGCCTCGCACTCAGCGTGTCGGCGCTTCGCACTCAGCGTCTCGGCGCTTCGCACTCAGCGTCTCAGCACCTCGCACTCAGCATCTCAGCGCCTCGCACTCAGCATCTCAGCGCCTCGCACTCAGCGTCTCAACGCCTCGGTGCCTCGCACTCTGAGTCTCAGCGCCTCGCACTCATCGTCTCAGCGCCTCGCACTCAGCGTCTCGCACTCAGCGTCTCGTACTCAGCGTCTCAGCGCCTCGCGCTCAGAGTATCAGCGACTCGAGCTCAGCGTCTCAGCACCTCGACCTCAGCGCCTCGCCCTCTGCGACTCGCACTCAGCGTCGCAGCGCCTCGCACTCAGCGTCGCAGCGCCTCGCAATCAGCGTCTCAGCGCCACGCATTCAGCGCCTCGCACTCAGCACCTCGCACTCAGCACCTTGAACTCAGCGTCTCAGGACCTCAGCACCTCGCACTCAGCGTCTCAGCTCCTCGCACTCAGCGTCTCAGCGCCTCGCCCTCAGCGACTCGCACTCAGCGTCGCAGCGCCTCGCACTCAGCGCCTCGCACTCAGCGTCTCAGCTCCTCGCACTCAGCGTCTCAGCGCCTCGCCCTCAGCGACTCGCACTCAGCGTCGCAGCACCTCGCACTCAGCGCCTCGCACTCAGCGTCTCAGCTCCTCGCACTCAGCGCATCAGCGCCTCGCACTCTGAGTCTCAGCGCCTCGCACTCAGCGCCTCGCACTCAGCGTCTCAGCGTCTCGCACTCAGCGTCTCGGCGCCTCGCACTCAGCATCTCAGCGCCGCGCACTCAGCGTCTCAGCGCCTCGCCCTAAGCGTCTCGCACTCTGAGTCTCGGAGCCTCGCACTCAGCGCCTCGCACTCAGCGTCTCAGCGCCTCGCACTCAGCAAATCGCACTCAGCGTCGCAGCGCCTCGCACTCTGCGTCTCAGCGCCATGCATTCAGCGCCTCGAACTCAGCGCCTCAGTGCCTCGCACTCAGCGTCTCAGCGCCTCGCACTCAGCGACTCAGCGCCTCGCACTCAGCGTCTCAGCGCCTCGCACTCCGCGTCTCAGCGTCTCGCACTCCGCGTCTCAGCGCCTCGCACTCAGCGTCTCAGCGCCTCGCACTCAGCGTCTCAGCGCCTCGCAGTCCGCGACTCAGCGCCTCGCACTCAGCGTCTCAGCGCCTCGCACTCTGCGTATCAGCGCCTCGCACTCAGCCTCTCAGTGCCTCGCACTCAGCTGCTCAGCGCCTCGCACTCAGCGTCTCAGCGCTTTGCACTCAGCGTCTCAGGAGTTCAGCGCCTCGCACTCAGCGTCTCAGCGCCTCGCACTCAGCGTCTCAGCTCCTCGCACTCAGCGTCTCAGCTCCTCGCACTCAGCATCTCAGATCCTCGCAATCAGCGTCTCAGTGACTCGCACTCAGCGTCTCAGCGCTTCGCACTCAGCGCCACAGCGACCCGCACTCAGCGTCTCAGCGTCTCGCACTCAGTGTCGCAGCGCCTCGCACTCAGCGTCGCAGCGCCTCGCACGCAGCGTCTCAGCGCCTCGCACTCAGCGCCTCGAACTCAGCGTCTCAGATCCTCGCAATCAGCGTCTCAGTGCCTCGCACTCAGCGTCTCAGATCCTCGCAATCAGCGTCTCAGCGCCTCGAACTCGGCGCCTTGAATTCAGCGTCTCAGGACCTCAGCGCCTCGCACTCAGCATCTCAGCGCCGCGCACTCAGCGTCTCAGCGCCTCGCCCTAAGCGTCTCGCACTCTGAGTCTCAGAGCCTCGCACTCAGCGCCTCGCACTCAGCGTCTCAGCGCCTCGCACTCAGCGTCTCAGCGCCTCGCCCACAGCGTCTCGCAGGCTGAGTCTCAGCGCCTCGCACTCAGCATCTCAGCGCCTCGCACTCACCATCTCAGCGCCTCGCACTCAGCGTCTCAGCGCCTCGGTGCCTTGCACTCAGTGTCTCAGCGCCTCGCACTCAGCGTCTCAGCGCCTCGCACTCAGCGTCTCAGCGCCTCGCACTCCGAGTCTCAGCGCCTCGCACTCCGCGTCTCAGCGCCTCGCCCTCAGCGTCTCGCACTCTGAGTCTCAGCGCCTCGCACTCAGCGTCTCAGCGCCTCGCACTCAGCGTCTCAGCGCCTCGCACTCAGCGTCTCAGCGGCTCGCACTCAGCGACTCGAGCTCAGTGTCTCAGCGACTCGCCCTCAGCGACTCGCACTCAGCGTCGCAGCGTCTCGCACTCAGCGCCACGCACTCAGCGTCTCAGCGCCTCGCACTCAGCGTCTCAGCGCCTTGCACTCAGCGTCTCGCACTCAGCGTCTCAGCACCTCGCACTCAGCGCTTCAGCGCCTCGCACTCTGAGTCTCAGCGCCTCGCACTCAGCGTCTCAGCGCCTCGCACTCAGCGCCTCGCACTCAGCGTCTCGGCGTCTCGCACTCAGCATCTCGACGCTTTGCACTCAGCCTCTCGTCGCTTTGCTCTCAGCGTATCAGCGTCTCGCACTCAGCGTCTCGTACTCAGCGTCTCAGCGCCTCGCGCTCAGAGTCTCAGCGACTCGAGCTCAGCGTCTCAGCACCTCGACCTCAGCGCCTCGCCCTCTGCGACTCGCACTCAGCGTCGCAGCGCCTCGCAATCAGCGTCTCAGCGCCACGCATTCAGCGCCTCGCACTCAGCACCTCGCACTCAGCACCTTGAACTCAGCGTCTCAGGACCTCAACGCCTCGCACTCAGCGTCTCAGCTCCTCGCACTCAGCGTCTCAGCGCCTCGCCCTCAGCGACTCGCACTCAGCGCCTCGCACTCAGCGTCTCAGCTCCTCGCACTCAGCGTCTCAGCGCCTCGCCCTCAGCGACTCGCACTCAGCGTCGCAGCGCCTCGCACTCAGCGCCTCGCACTCAGCGTCTCAGCTCCTCGCACTCAGCGTCTCAGCGCCTCGCCCTCAGCGTCTCAGCGCCTCGCACTCAGCGTCTCAGCGCCTCGCACTCAGCGCTTCAGCGCCTCGCACTCTGAGTCTCAGCGCCTCGCACTCAGCGCCTGGCACTCAGCGTCTCAGCGTCTCGCACTCAGCGTCTCGGCGCTTTGCACTCAGCGTCTCGGCGCTTCGCACTCAGCGTCTCAGCGTCTCGCACTCAGCGTCTCGTACTCAGAGTCTCAGCGACATGAGCTCAGCGTCTCAGCGTCTCAGCACTTCGCCCTCAGCGACTCGCACTCAGCATCGCAGCGCCTCGCACTCAGCGCTTCAGCGCCTCACACTCAGCGTCTCAGCGCCTCGCACTCAGCGCTTCAGCGCCTCGCACTCTGAGTCTCAGCGCCTCGCACTCAGCGTCTCAGCGCCTCGCACTCAGCGCTTCAGCGCCTCGCACTCTGAGTCTCAGCGCCTCGCACTCAGCGTCTCAGCGCCTCGCACTCAGCGCCTCGCACTCAGCGTCTCAGCTTCTCGCACTCAGCGTCTCAGCGTCTCGCACTCTGCGATTCGAGCTCAGCGTCTCAGCGCCTTGCCCTCAGTGACTCGCACTCAGCGTCTCAGCGCCTCGCACTCAGCGTCTCAGCGCCTCGCACTCAGCGTCTCAGCGCCTCGCACTCAGCGCCTCGCACTCAGCGTCTCAGCGTCTCGCACTCAGCGTCTCGCACTCAGCGTCTCAGCTCCTCGCACTCAGCGCTTCAGCGCCTCGCACTCTGAGTCTCAGCGCCTCGCACTCATCGTCTCAGCGCCTCGCACTCAGCGTCTCGCACTCAGCGTCTCGTACTCAGCGTCTCAGCGCCTCGCGCTCAGAGTCTCAGCGACTCGAGCTCAGCGTCTCAGCACCTCGACCTCAGCGCCTCGCCCTCTGCGACTCGCACTCAGCGTCGCAGCGCCTCGCAAGCAGCGTCTCAGCGCCACGCATTCAGCGCCTCGCACTCAGCACCTCGCACTCAGCACCTTGAATTCAGCGTCTCAGGACCTCAGCGCCTCGCACTCAGCGTCTCAGCTCCTCGCACTCAGCGTCTCAGCGCGTCGCCCTCAGCGACTCGCACTCAGCGTCGCAGCGCCTCGCACTCAGCGCCTCGCACTCAGCGTCTCAGCTCCTCGCACTCAGCGTCTCAGCGCCTCGCCCTCAGCGACTCGCACTCAGCGTCGCAGCGCCTCGCACTCAGCGCCTCGCACTCAGCGTCTCAGCTCCTCGCACTCTGAGTCTCAGCGCCACGCACTCAGCGCCTCTCACTCAGCGTCTCAGCGTCTCGCACTCAGCGTCTCGGCGCTTTGCACTCAGCGTCTCGGCGCTTCGCACTCAGCGTCTCGGCGCTTCGCACTCAGCGTCTCAGCGTCTCGCACTCAGCGTCTCGTACTCAGAGTCTCAGCGACACGAGCTCAGCGTCTCAGCGTCTCAGCACCTCGCCCTCAGCGACTCGCACTCAGCATCGCAGCGCCTCGCACTCAGCAACTCAGCGCCTCGCACTCAGCGTCTCAGCGCCTCGCACTCAGCGTCTCAGCGCCTCGCACTCCGCGTCTCAGCGCCTCGCCCTCAGCGTCTCGCACTCTGAGTCTCAGTGCCTCGCACTCAGCGTCTCAGCGCCTCGAACTCAGCGTCTCAGATCCTCGCAATCAGCGTCTCAGTGCCTCGCACTCAGCGTCTCAGATCCTCGCAATCAGCGTCTCAGCGCCTCGAACTCGGCGCCTTGAACTCAGCGTCTCAGGACCTCAGCGCCTCGAACTCAGCATCTCAGCGCCTCGCACTCAGCGTCTCAGCGTCTCGCACTCAGCGTCTCGTACTCAGAGTCTCAGCGACACGAGCTCAGTGTCTCAGCGTCTCAGCACCTCGCCCTCAGCGACTCACACTCAGCATCGCAGCGCCTCGCACTCAGCGACTCAGCGCCTCGCACTCAGCGTCTCAGCGCCTCGCACTCAGCGTCTCAGCGCCTCGCACTCCGCGTCTCAGCGCCTCGCCCTCAGCGTCTCGCACTCTGAGTCTCAGTGCCTCGCACTCAGCGTCTCAGCGCCTCGAACTCAGCGTCTCAGATCCTCGCAACCAGCGTCTGAGTGCCTCGCACTCAGCGTCTCAGATCCTCGCAATCAGCGTCTCAGCGCCTCGAACTCGGCGCCTTGAACTCAGCGTCTCAGGACCTCAGCGCCTCGCACTCAGCATCTCAGCGCCTCGCACTCAGCATCTCAGCGCCTCGCCCTCAGCGACTCGCACTCAGCGTCGCAACGCCTCGCACTCAGCGCCTCGCACTCAGCGTCTCAGCTCCTCGCACTCAGCGCATCAGCGCCTCGCACTCTGAGCCTCAGCGCCACGCACTCAGCGCCTCTCACTCAGCGTCTCAGCGTCTCGCACTCAGCGTCTCGGCGCTTTGCACTCAGCGTCTCGGCGCTTCGCACTCAGCGTCTCGGCGCTTCGCACTCAGAGTCTCAGCGCCTCGCACTCAGCGTCTCAGCGCCTCGCACTCAGCGCTTCAGCGCCTCGCACTCTGAGTCTCAGCGCCTCGCACTCAGCGTCTCAGCGCCTCGCACTCAGCGCCTCGCACTCAGCGTCTCAGCTTCTCGCACTCAGCGTCTCAGCGTCTCGCACTCTGCGATTCGAGCTCAGCGTCTCAGCGCCTTGCCCTCAGTGACTCGCACTCAGCGTCTCAGCGCCTCGCACTCAGCGTCTCAGCGCCTCGCACTCAGCGTCTCAGCGCCTCGCACTCAGCGCCTCGCACTCAGCGTCTCAGCGTCTCGCACTCAGCGTCTCGCACTCAGCGTCTCAGCTCCTCGCACTCAGCGCTTCAGCGCCTCGCACTCTGAGTCTCAGCGCCTCGCACTCATCGTCTCAGCGCCTCGCACTCAGCGTCTCGCACTCAGCGTCTCGTACTCAGCGTCTCAGCGCCTCGCGCTCAGAGTCTCAGCGACTCGAGCTCAGCGTCTCAGCACCTCGACCTCAGCGCCTCGCCCTCTGCGACTCGCACTCAGCGTCGCAGCGCCTCGCAAGCAGCGTCTCAGCGCCACGCATTCAGCGCCTCGCACTCAGCACCTCGCACTCAGCACCTTGAATTCAGCGTCTCAGGACCTCAGCGCCTCGCACTCAGCGTCTCAGCTCCTCGCACTCAGCGTCTCAGCGCGTCGCCCTCAGCGACTCGCACTCAGCGTCGCAGCGCCTCGCACTCAGCGCCTCGCACTCAGCGTCTCAGCTCCTCGCACTCAGCGTCTCAGCGCCTCGCCCTCAGCGACTCGCACTCAGCGTCGCAGCGCCTCGCACTCAGCGCCTCGCACTCAGCGTCTCAGCTCCTCGCACTCTGAGTCTCAGCGCCACGCACTCAGCGCCTCTCACTCAGCGTCTCAGCGTCTCGCACTCAGCGTCTCGGCGCTTTGCACTCAGCGTCTCGGCGCTTCGCACTCAGCGTCTCGGCGCTTCGCACTCAGCGTCTCAGCGTCTCGCACTCAGCGTCTCGTACTCAGAGTCTCAGCGACACGAGCTCAGCGTCTCAGCGTCTCAGCACCTCGCCCTCAGCGACTCGCACTCAGCATCGCAGCGCCTCGCACTCAGCAACTCAGCGCCTCGCACTCAGCGTCTCAGCGCCTCGCACTCAGCGTCTCAGCGCCTCGCACTCCGCGTCTCAGCGCCTCGCCCTCAGCGTCTCGCACTCTGAGTCTCAGTGCCTCGCACTCAGCGTCTCAGCGCCTCGAACTCAGCGTCTCAGATCCTCGCAATCAGCGTCTGAGTGCCTCGCACTCAGCGTCTCAGATCCTCGCAATCAGCGTCTCAGCGCCTCGAACTCGGCGCCTTGAACTCAGCGTCTCAGGACCTCAGCGCCTCGCACTCAGCATCTCAGCGCCTCGCACTCAGCATCTCAGCGCCTCGCCCTCAGCGACTCGCACTCAGCGTCGCAACGCCTCGCACTCAGCGCCTCGCACTCAGCGTCTCAGCTCCTCGCACTCAGCGCATCAGCGCCTCGCACTCTGAGTCTCAGCGCCACGCACTCAGCGCCTCTCACTCAGCGTCTCAGCGTCTCGCACTCAGCGTCTCGGCGCTTTGCACTCAGCGTCTCGGCGCTTCGCACTCAGCGTCTCGGCGCTTCGCACTCAGCGTCTCAGCGTCTCGCACTCAGCGTCTCGGCGCTTTGCACTCAGCGTCTCGGCGCTTCGCACTCAGCGTCTCGGCGCCTCGCCCTCAGCGACTCGCACTCAGCGTCGCAGCGCCTCGCACTCAGCGCCTCGCACTCAGCGTCTCAGCTCCTCGCACTCTGAGTCTCAGCGCCACGCACTCAGCGCCTCTCACTCAGCGTCTCAGCGTCTCGCACTCAGCGTCTCGGCGCTTTGCACTCAGCGTCTCGGCGCTTCGCACTCAGCGTCTCGGCGCTTCGCACTCAGCGTCTCGGCGCTTCGCACTCAGCGTCTCAGCGTCTCGCACTCAGCGTCTCGTACTCAGAGTCTCAGCGACACGAGCTCAGCGTCTCACCGTCTCAGCACCTCGCCCTCAGCGACTCACACTCAGCATCGCAGCGCCTCGCACTCAGCGACTCAGCGCCTCGCACTCAGCGTCTCAGCGCCTCGCACTCAGCGTCTCAGCGCCTCGCACTCCGCGTCTCAGCGCCTCGCCCTCAGCGTCTCGCACTCTGAGTCTCAGTGCCTCGCACTCAGCGTCTCAGCGCCTCGAACTCAGCGTCTCAGATCCTCTCAATCAGCGTCTCAGTGCCTCGCACTCAGCGTCTCAGATCCTCGCAATCAGCGTCTCAGCGCCTCGAACTCGGCGCCTTGAACTCAGCGTCTCAGGACCTCAGCGCCTCGCACTCAGCATCCCAGCGCCTCGCACTCAGCGTCTCAGCGCCTCGCCCTCAGCGTCTCGCACTCTGAGTCTCAGAGCCTCGCACTCAGCGCCTCGCACTCAGCGTCTCAGCGCCTCGCACTCAGCGTCTCAGCGCCTCGCCCACAGCGTCTCGCAGGCTGAGTCTCAGCGCCTCGCACTCAGCGTCTCAGCGCCTCGCACTCCGCGTCTCAGCGCCTCGCCCTCAGCGTCTCGCACTCTGAGTCTCAGAGCCTCGCACTCAGCGTCTCAGCGCCTCGCACTCAGCGTCTCAGCGCCTCGCACTCCGCGTCTCAGCGCCTCGCACTCAGCGCCTCGCACTCAGCGACTCAGCGCCTCGCACTCAGCGTCTCAGCGCCTCGCACTCAGCGTCTCAGCGCCTCGCACTCAGCGCCTCGCCCTCAGCGACTCGCACTCAGCGTTTCAGCGCCTCGCACTCAGCGTCTCGCACTCAGCGTCTCAGCTCCTCGCACTCAGCGCTTCAGCGCCTCGCACTCTGAGTCTCAGCGCCTCGCACTCATCGTCTCAGCGCCTCGCACTCAGCGTCTCGCACTCAGCGTCTCGTACTCAGCGTCTCAGCGCCTCGCGCTCAGAGTCTCAGCGACTCGAGCTCAGCGTCTCAGCACCTCGACCTCAGCGCCTCGCCCTCTGCGACTCGCACTCAGCGTCGCAGCGCCTCGCAATCAGCGTCTCAGCGCCACGCATTCAGCGCCTCGCACTCAGCACCTCGCACTCAGCACCTTGAACTCAGCGTCTCAGGACCTCAGCGCCTCGCACTCAGCGTCTCAGCGCCTCGCCCTCAGCGACTCGCACTCAGCGTCGCAGCGCCTCGCACTCAGCGCCTCGCACTCAGCGGCTCAGCTCCTCGCACTCAGCGTCTCAGCGCCTCGCCCTCAGCGACTCGCACTCAGCGTCGCAGCGCCTCGCACTCAGCGCCTCGCACTCAGCGTCTCAGCTCCTCGCACTCAGCGCATCAGCGCCTCGCACTCTGAGTCTCAGCGCCACGCACTCAGCGCCTCTCACTCAGCGTCTCAGCGTCTCGCACTCAGCGTCTCGGCGCTTTGCACTCAGCGTCTCGGCGCTTCGCACTCAGCGTCTCGGCGTTTGCACTCAGCGTCTCAGCGTCTCGCACTCAGCGTCTCGTACTCAGAGTCTCAGCGACACGAGCTCAGTGTCTCAGCGTCTCAGCACCTCGCCCTCAGCGACTCGCACTCAGCATCGCAGCGCCTCACACTCAGCGACTCAGCGCCTCGCACTCAGCGTCTCAGCGCCTCGCACTCAGCGTCTCAGCGCCTCGCACTCCGCGTCTCAGCGCCTCGCCCTCAGCGTCTCGCACTCTGAGTCTCAGTGCCTCGCACTCAGCGTCTCAGCGCCTCGAACTCAGCGTCTCAGATCCTCGCAATCAGCGTCTCAGTGCCTCGCACTCAGCGTCTCAGATCCTCGCAATCAGCGTCTCAGCGCCTCGAACTCGGCGCCTTGAACTCAGCGTCTCAGGACCTCAGCGCCTCGCACTCAGCATCTCAGCGCCTCGCACTCAGCGTCTCAGCGCCTCGCCCTCAGCGTCTCGCACTCTGAGTCTCAGAGCCTCGCACTCAGCGCCTCGCACTCAGCGTCTCAGCGCCTCGCCCACAGCGTCTCGCAGGCTGAGTCTCAGCGCCTCGCACTCAGCGTCTCAGCGCCTCGCACTCAGCGTCTCAGCGCCTCGCACTCCGCGTCTCAGCGCCTCGCACTCAGCGCCTCGCACTCAGCGACTCAGCGCCTCGCACTCAGCGTCTCAGCACCTCGCACTCAGCGACTCGCACTCTGAGTCTCAGCGCCTCGCACTCAGCGTCTCAGCGCCTCGCACTCAGCGTCTCAGCGCTTCGCACTCAGCGTCTCAGCGGCTCGCACTCAGCGACTCGAGCTCAGTGTCTCAGCGACTCGCCCTCAGCGACTCGCACTCAGCGTCGCAGCGCCTCACACTCAGCGTCACGCACTCAGCGTCTCAGCGCCTCGCACTCAGCGCCTCGCACTCAGCATCTCGGCGCCTTGCACTCAGCATCTCGGCGCTTTGCACTCAGCGTCTCAGCGTCTCAGCGTCTCAGTGCCTCGCGCTCAGCATCTCAGTGCCTCGCCCTCAGCGTCTCAGTGCCTCGCCCTCAGAGTCTCAGCGCATCGAGCTCAGCGTCTCAGCGCCTGGAGGTCAGCGTCTCAGCGTCTCGCCCTCAGCAAATCGCACTCAGCGTCGCAGCGCCTCGCACTCTGCGTCTCAGCGCCATGCATTCAGCGCCTCGAACTCAGCGCCTCAGTGCCTCGCACTCAGCGTCTCAGCGCCTCGCACTCAGCGACTCAGCGCCTCGCACTCAGCGTCTCAGCGCCTCGCACTCCGCGTCTCAGCGTCTCGCACTCCGCGTCTCAGCGCCTCGCACTCAGCGTCTCAGCGCCTCGCACTCAGCGTCTCAGCGCCTCGCAGTCCGCGACTCAGCGCCTCGCACTCAGCGTCTCAGCGCCTCGCACTCTGCGTATCAACGCCTCGCACGCAGCCTCTCAGTGCCTCGCACTCAGCTGCTCAGCGCCTCGCACTCAGCGTCTCAGCGCTTTGCACTCAGCGTCTCAGGAGTTCAGCGCCTCGCACTCAGCGTCTCAGCGCCTCGCACTCAGCGTCTCAGCTCCTCGCACTCAGCGTCTCAGCTCCTCGCACTCAGCATCTCAGATCCTCGCAATCAGCGTCTCAGTGACTCGCACTCAGCGTCTCAGCGCTTCGCACTCAGCGCCACAGCGACCCGCACTCAGCGTCTCAGCGTCTCGCACTCAGTGTCGCAGCGCCTCGCACTCAGCGTCGCAGCGCCTCGCACTCAGCGTCTCAGCGCCTCGCACTCAGCGCCTCGAACTCAGCGTCTCAGATCCTCGCAATCAGCGTCTCAGTGCCTCGCACTCAGCGTCTCAGATCCTCACAATCAGCGTCTCAGCGCCTCGAACTCGGCGCCTTGAACTCAGCGTCTCAGGACCTCAGCGCCTCGCACTCAGCATCTCAGCGCCTCGCACTCAGCGTCTCAGCGCCTCGCCCTCAGCGTCTCGCACTCTGAGTCTCAGAGCCTCGCACTCAGCGCCTCGCACTCAGCGTCTCAGCGCCTCGCACTCAGCGTCTCAGCGCCTCGCCCACAGCGTCTCGCAGGCTGAGTCTCAGCGCCTCGCACTCAGCATCTCAGCGCCTCGCACTCAGCGTCTCAGTGCCTCGCACTCAGCGTCTCAGCGCCTCGCACTCCACGTCTCAGCGCCTCGCACTCCGCGTCTCAGCGCCTCGCACTCAGCGCCTCGCACTCAGCGACTCAGCGCCTCGCACTCAGCGTCTCAGCGCCTCGCACTCAGCGTCTCAGCGCTTCGCACTCAGCGTCTCAGCGGCTCGCACTCAGCGACTCGAGCTCAGTGTCTCAGCGACTCGCCCTCAGCGACTCGCACTCAGCGTCGCAGCGCCTCACACTCAGCGCCACTCACTCAGCGTCTCAGCGCCTCGCACTCAGCGCCTCGCACTCAGCATCTCGGCGCCTTGCACTCAGCATCTCAGCGCTTTGCACTCAGCGTCTCAGCGTCTCAGCGTCTCAGTGCCTCGCGCTCAGCATCTCAGTGCCTCACCCTCAGCGTCTCAGTGCCTCGCCCTCAGAGTCTCAGCGCATCGAGCTCAGCGTCTCAGCGTCTCGCCCTCAGCAAATCGCACTCAGCGTCGCAGCGCCTCGCACTCTGCGTCTCAGCGCCATGCATTCAGCGCCTCGAACTCAGCGCCTCAGTGCCTCGCACTCAGCGTCTCAGCGCCTCGCACTCAGCGACTCAGCGCCTCGCACTCAGCGTCTCAGCGCCTCGCACTCCGCGTCTCAGCGTATCGCACTCCGCGTCTCAGCGCCTCGCACTCCGCGTCTCAGCGCCTCGCACTCAGCGTCTCAGCGCCTCGCAGTCCGCGACTCAGCGCCTCGCACTCAGCGTCTCAGCGCCTCGCACTCTGCGTATCAGCGCCTCGCACTCAGCGTCTCAGCGCTTCGCACTCAGCGTCTCAGCGGCTCGCACTCAGCGACTCGAGCTCAGTGTCTCAGCGACTCGCCCTCAGCGACTCGCACTCAGCGTCGCAGCGCCTCACACTCAGCGCCACGCACTCAGCGTCTCAGCGCCTCGCACTCAGCGCCTCGCACTCAGCATCTCGGCGCCTTGCACTCAGCATCTCAGCGCTTTGCACTCAGCGTCTCAGCGTCTCAGCGTCTCAGTGCCTCGCGCTCAGCATCTCAGTGCCTCGCCCTCAGCGTCTCAGTGCCTCGCCCTCAGAGTCTCGGCGCATCGAGCTCAGCGTCTCAGCGCCTGGAGCTCAGCGTCTCAGCGTCTCGCCCTCAGCAAATCGCACTCAGCGTCGCAGCGCCTCGCACTCTGCGTCTCAGCGCCATGCATTCAGCGCCTCGAACTCAGCGCCTCAGTGCCTCGCACTCAGCGTCTCAGCGCCTCGCACTCAGCGACTCAGCGCCTCGCACTCAGCGTCTCAGCGCCTCGCACTCCGCGTCTCAGCGTCTCGCACTCCGCGTCTCAGCGCCTCGCACTCAGCGTCTCAGCGCCTCGCACTCAGCGTCTCAGCGCCTCGCAGTCCGCGACTCAGCGCCTCGCACTCAGCGTCTCAGCGCCTCGCACTCTGCGTATCAGCGCCTCGCACTCAGCCTCTCAGCGCCTCGCCCTCAGCGTCTCGCACTCTGAGTCTCAGTGCCTCGCACTCAGCGTCTCAGCGCCTCGAACTCAGCGTCTCAGATCCTCGCAATCAGCGTCTCAGTGCCTCGCACTCAGCGTCTCAGATCCTCGCAATCAGCGTCTCAGCGCCTCGAACTTGGCGCCTTGAACTCAGCGTCTCAGGACCTCAGCGCCTCGCACTCAGCATCTCAGCGCCTCGCACTCAGCGTCTCAGCGCCTCGCCCTCAGCGTCTCGCACTCTGAGTCTCAGAGCCTCGCACTCAGCGCCTCGCACTCAGCGTCTCAGCGCCTCGCACTCAGCGTCTCAGCGCCTCGCCCACAGCGTCTCGCAGGCTGAGTCTCAGCGCCTCGCACTCAGCATCTCAGCGCCTCGCACTCAGCGTCTCAGCGCCTCGCACTCCGCGTCTCAGCGCCTCGCACTCAGCGCCTCGCACTCAGCGACTCAGCGCCTCGCACTCAGCGTCTCAGCACCTCGCACTCAGCGACTCGCACTCTGAGTCTCAGCGCCTCGCACTCAGCGTCTCAGCGCCTCGCACTCAGCGTCTCAGCGCTTCGCACTCAGCGTCTCAGCGGCTCGCACTCAGCGACTCGAGCTCAGTGTCTCAGCGACTCGCCCTCAGCGACTCGCACTCAGCGTCGCAGCGCCTCACACTCAGCGCCACGCACTCAGCGTCTCAGCGCCTCGCACTCAGCGCCTCGCACTCAGCATCTCGGCGCCTTGCACTCAGCATCTCAGCGCTTTGCACTCAGCGTCTCAGCGTCTCAGCGTCTCAGTGCCTCGCGCTCAGCATCTCAGTGCCTCACCCTCAGCGTCTCAGTGCCTCGCCCTCAGAGTCTCAGCGCATCGAGCTCAGCGTCTCAGCGTCTCGCCCTCAGCAAATCGCACTCAGCGTCGCAGCGCCTCGCACTCTGCGTCTCAGCGCCATGCATTCAGCGCCTCGAACTCAGCGCCTCAGTGCCTCGCACTCAGCGTCTCAGCGCCTCGCACTCAGCGACTCAGCGCCTCGCACTCAGCGTCTCAGCGCCTCGCACTCCGCGTCTCAGCGTTTCGCACTCCGCGTCTCAGCGCCTCGCACTCCGCGTCTCAGCGCCTCGCACTCAGCGTCTCAGCGCCTCGCAGTCCGCGACTCAGCGCCTCGCACTCAGCGTCTCAGCGCCTCGCACTCTGCGTATCAGCGCCTCGCACTCAGCCTCTCAGTGCCTCGCACTCAGCTGCTCAGCGCCTCGCACTCAGCGTCTCAGCGCTTTGCACTCAGCGTCTCAGGAGTTCAGCGCCTCGCACTCAGCGTCTCAGCGCCTCGCACTCAGCGTCTCAGCTCCTCGCACTCAGCGTCTCAGCTCCTCGCACTCAGCATCTCAGATCCTCGCAATCAGCGTCTCAGTGACTCGCACTCAGCGTCTCAGCGCTTCGCACTCAGCGCCACAGCGACCCGCACTCAGCGTCTCAGCGTCTCGCACTCAGTGTCGCAGCGCCTCGCACTCAGCGTCGCAGCGCCTCGCACTCAGCGTCTCAGCGCCTCGCACTCAGCGCCTCGAACTCAGCGTCTCAGATCCTCGCAATCAGCGTCTCAGTGCCTCGCACTCAGCGTCTCAGATCCTCGCAATCAGCGTCTCAGCGCCTCGAACTCGGCGCCTTGAATTCAGCGTCTCAGGACCTCAGCGCCTCGCACTCAGCATCTCAGCGCCGCGCACTCAGCGTCTCAGCGCCTCGCCCTAAGCGTCTCGCACTCTGAGTCTCAGAGCCTCGCACTCAGCGCCTCGCACTCAGCGTCTCAGCGCCTCGCACTCAGCGTCTCAGCGCCTCGCCCACAGCGTCTCGCAGGCTGAGTCTCAGCGCCTCGCACTCAGCGTCTCAGCGCCTCGGTGCCTTGCACTCAGTGTCTCAGCGCCTCGCACTCAGCGTCTCAGCGCCTCGCACTCCGCGTCTCAGCGCCTCGCACTCCGCGTCTCAGCGCCTCGCACTCCGCGTCTCAGCGCCTCGCCCTCAGCGTCTCGCACTATGAGTCTCAGCGCCTCGCACTCAGCGTCTCAGCGCCTCGCACTCAGCGTCTCAGCGCCTCGCACTCAGCGTCTCAGCAGCTCGCACTCAGCGACTCGAGCTCAGTGTCTCAGCGACTCGCCCTCAGCGACTCGCACTCAGCGTCGCAGCGCCTCGCACTCAGCGCCACGCACTCAGCGTCTCAGCGCCTCGCACTCAGCGTCTCAGCGCCTTGCACTCAGCGTCTCGCACTCAGCGTCTCAGCACCTCGCACTCAGCGCTTCAGCGCCTCGCACTCTGAGTCTCAGCGCCTCGCACTCAGCGTCTCAGCGCCTCGCACTCAGCGCCTCGCACTCAGCGTCTCGGCGTCTCGCACTCAGCGTCTCGACGCTTTGCACTCAGCCTCTCGTCGCTTTGCTCTCAGCGTATCAGCGTCTCGCACTCAGCGTCTCGTACTCAGCGTCTCAGCACCTCGCGCTCAGAGTCTCAGCGACTCGAGCTCAGCGTCTCAGCACCTCGACCTCAGCGCCTCGCCCTCTGCGACTCGCACTCAGCGTCGCAGCGCCTCGCAATCAGCGTCTCAGCGCCACGCATTCAGCGCCTCGCACTCAGCACCTCGCACTCAGCACCTTGAACTCAGCGTCTCAGGACCTCAACGCCTCGCACTCAGCGTCTCAGCTCCTCGCACTCAGCGTCTCAGCGCCTCGCCCTCAGCGACTCGCACTCAGCGTCGCAGCGCCTCGCACTCAGCGCCTCGCACTCAGCGTCTCAGCTCCTCGCACTCAGCGTCTCAGCGCCTCGCCCTCAGCGACTCGCACTCAGCGTCGCAGCGCCTCGCACTCAGCGCCTCGCACTCAGCGTCTCAGCTCCTCGCACTCAGCGTCTCAGCGCCTCGCCCTCAGCGTCTCAGCGCCTCGCACTCAGCGTCTCAGCGCCTCGCACTCAGCGCTTCAGCGCCTCGCACTCTGAGTCTCAGCGCCTCGCACTCAGCGCCTGGCACTCAGCGTCTCAGCGTCTCGCACTCAGCGTCTCGGCGCTTTGCACTCAGCGTCTCGGCGCTTCGCACTCAGTGTCTCAGCGTCTCGCACTCAGCGTCTCGTACTCAGAGTCTCAGCGACATGAGCTCAGCGTCTCAGCGTCTCAGCACCTCGCCCTCAGCGACTCGCACTCAGCATTGCAGCGCCTCGCACTCAGCGCTTCAGCGCCTCACACTCTGCGTCTCAGCGCCTCGCACTCAGCGCTTCAGCGCCTCGCACTCTGAGTCTCAGCGCCTCGCACTCAGCGTCTCAGCGCCTCGCACTCAGCGCTTCAGCGCCTCGCACTCTGAGTCTCAGCGCCTCGCACTCAGCGTCTCAGCGCCTCGCACTCAGCGCCTCGCACTCAGCGTCTCAGCTTCTCGCACTCAGCGTCTCAGCGTCTCGCACTCTGCGACTCGAGCTCAGCGTCTCAGCGCCTTGCCCTCAGTGACTCGCACTCAGCGTCTCAGCGCCTCGCACTCAGCGCTTCAGCGCCTCGCACTCAGCGTCTCAGCGCCTCGCACTCAGCGTCTCAGCGCCTCGCACTCAGCGCCTCGCACTCAGCGTCTCAGCGTCTCGCACTCAGCGTCTCGCACTCAGCGTCTCAGCTCCTCGCACTCAGCGCTTCAGCGCCTCGCACTCAGCGCTTCAGCGCCTCGCACTCATCGTCTCAGCGCCTCGCACTCAGCGTCTCGCACTCAGCGTCTCGTACTCAGCGTCTCAGCGCCTCGCGCTCAGAGTCTCAGCGACTCGAGCTCAGCGTCTCAGCACCTCGACCTCAGCGCCTCGCCCTCTGCGACTCGCACTCAGCGTCGCAGCGCCTCGCAATCAGCGTCTCAGCGCCACGCATTCAGCGCCTCGCACTCAGCACCTCGCACTCAGCACCTTGAATTCAGCGTCTCAGGACCTCAGCGCCTCGCACTCAGCGTCTCAGCTCCTCGCACTCAGCGTCTCAGCGCCTCGCCCTCAGCGACTCGCACTCAGCGTCGCAGCGCCTCGCACTCAGCGCCTCGCACTCAGCGTCTCAGCTCCTCGCACTCAGCGTCTCAGCGCCTCGCACTCAGCGACTCGCACTCAGCGTCGCAGCGCCTCGCACTCAGCGCCTCGCACTCAGTGTCTCAGCTCCTCGCACTCTGAGTCTCAGCGCCACGCACTCAGCGCCTCTCACTCAGCGTCTCAGCGTCTCGCACTCAGCGTCTCGGCGCTTTGCACTCAGCGTCTCGGCGCTTCGCACTCAGCGTCTCGGCGCTTCGCACTCAGCGTCTCAGCGTCTCGCACTCAGCGTCTCGTACTCAGCGTCTCAGCGCCTCGCGCTCAGAGTCTCAGCGACTCGAGCTCAGCGTCTCAGCACCTCGACCTCAGCGCCTCACCCTCTGCGACTCGCACTCAGCGTCGCAGTGCCTCGCAATCAGCGTCTCAGCGCCACGCATTCAGCGCCTCGCACTCAGCACCTCGCACTCAGCACCTTGAACTCAGCGTCTCAGGACCTCAGCGCCTCGCACTCAGCGTCTCAGCTCCTCGCACTCAGCGTCTCAGCGCCTCGCCCTCAGCGACTCGCACTCAGCGTCGCAGCGCCTCGCACTCAGCGCCTCGCACTCAGCGTCTCAGCTCCTCGCACTCAGCGCATCAGCGCCTCGCACTCTGAGTCTCAGCGCCACGCACTCAGCGCCTCTCACTCAGCGTCTCAGCGTCTCGCACTCAGCGTCTCGTACTCAGGGTCTCAGCGACACGAGCTCAGTGTCTCAGCGTCTCAGCACCTCGCCCTCAGCGACTCGCACTCAGCATCGCAGCGCCTCGCACTCAGCGACTCAGCGCCTCGCACTCAGCGTCTCAGCGCCTCGCACTCAGCGTCTCAGCGCCTCGCACTCCGCGTCTCAGCGCCTCGCCCTCAGCGTCTCGCACTCTGAGTCTCAGTGCCTCGCACTCAGCGTCTCAGCGCCTCGAACTCAGCGTCTCAGATCCTCGCAATCAGCGTCTCAGTGCCTCGCACTCAGCGTCTCAGATCCTCGCAATCAGCGTCTCAGCGCCTCGAACTCGGCGCCTTGAACTCAGCGTCTCAGGACCTCAGCGCCTCGCACTCAGCATCTCAGCGCCTCGCACTCAGCGTCTCAGCGCCTCGCCCTCAGCGTCTTGCACTCTGAGTCTCAGAGCCTCGCACTCAGCGCCTCGCACTCAGCGTCTCAGCGCCTCGCACTCAGCGTCTCAGCGCCTCGCCCACAGCGTGTCGCAGGCTGAGTCTCAGCGCCTCGCACTCAGCGTCTCAGCGCCTCGCACTCAGCGTCTCAGCGCCTCGCACTCCGCGTCTCAGCGCCTCGCACTCAGCGCCTCGCACTCAGCGACTCAGCGCCTCGCACTCAGCGTCTCAGCGCCTCGCACTCAGCGACTCGCACTCTGAGTCTCAGCGCCTCGCACTCAGCGTCTCAGCGCCTCGCACTCAGCGTCTCAGCGCTTCGCACTCAGCGTCTCAGCGGCTCGCACTCAGCGACTCGAGCTCAGTGTCTCAGCGACTCGCCCTCAGCGACTCGCACTCAGCGTCGCAGCGCCTCACACTCAGCGCCACGCACTCAGCGTCTCAGCGCCTCGCACTCAGCGCCTCGCACTCAGCATCTCGGCGCCTTGCACTCAGCATCTCGGCGCTTTGCACTCAGCGTCTCAGCGTCTCAGCGTCTCAGTGCCTCGCGCTCAGCATCTCAGTGCCTCGCCCTCAGCGTCTCAGTGCCTCGCCCTCAGAGTCTCAGCGCATCGAGCTCAGCGTCTCAGCGCCTGGAGCTCAGCGTCTCAGCGTCTCGCCCTCAGCAAATCGCACTCAGCGTCGCAGCGCCTCGCACTCTGCGTCTCAGCGCCATGCATTCAGCGCCTCGAACTCAGCGCCTCAGTGCCTCGCACTCAGCGTCTCAGCGCCTCGCACTCAGCGACTCAGCGCCTCGCACTCAGCGTCTCAGCGCCTCGCACTCCGCGTCTCAGCG
The DNA here is from genome assembly GCF_017639515.1 of Carcharodon carcharias. NCBI lineage: Eukaryota > Metazoa > Chordata > Chondrichthyes > Lamniformes > Lamnidae > Carcharodon > Carcharodon carcharias. The sequence continues at coordinate 117,249,539 of NC_054470.1, read as the reverse complement.
TCTCGCACTCCGCGTCTCAGCGCCTCGCACTCAGCGTCTCAGCGCCTCGCACTCAGCGTCTCAGCGCCTCGCAGTCCGCGACTCAGCGCCTCGCACTCAGCGTCTCAGCGCCTCGCACTCTGCGTATCAACGCCTCGCACGCAGCGCCTCGAACTCAGCGTCTCAGATCCTCGCAATCAGCGTCTCAGTGCCTCGCACTCAGCGTCTCAGATCCTCGCAATCAGCGTCTCAGCGCCTCGAACTCGGCGCCTTGAATTCAGCGTCTCAGGACCTCAGCGCCTCGCACTCAGCATCTCAGCGCCGCGCACTCAGCGTCTCAGCGCCTCGCCCTAAGCGTCTCGCACTCTGAGTCTCAGAGCCTCGCACTCAGCGCCTCGCACTCAGCGTCTCAGCGCCTCGCACTCAGCGTCTCAGCGCCTCGCCCACAGCGTCTCGCAGGCTGAGTCTCAGCGCCTCGCACTCAGCATCTCAGCGCCTCGCACTCACCATCTCAGCGCCTCGCACTCAGCGTCTCAGCGCCTCGGTGCCTTGCACTCAGTGTCTCAGCGCCTCGCACACAGCGTCTCAGCGCCTCGCACTCCGCGTCTCAGCGCCTCGCACTCCGCGTCTCAGCGCCTCGCCCTCAGCGTCTCGCACTCTGAGTCTCAGCGCCTCGCACTCAGCGTCTCAGCGCCTCGCACTCAGCGTCTCAGCGCCTCGCACTCAGCGTCTCAGCAGCTCGCCCTCAGCGACTCGCATTCAGCGTCGCAGCGCCTTGCACTCAGCGCCACGCACTCAGCGTCTCAGCGCCTCGCACTCAGCGTCTCAGCGCCTTGCACTCAGCGTCTCGCACTCAGCGTCTCAGCACCTCGCACTCAGCGCTTCAGCGCCTCGCACTCTGAGTCTCAGCGCCTCGCACTCAGCGTCTCAGCGCCTCGCACTCAGCGCCTCGCACTCAGCGTCTCGGCGTCTCGCACTCAGCGTCTCGACGCTTTGCACTCAGCCTCTCGTCGCTTTGCTCTCAGCGTATCAGCGTCTCGCACTCAGCGTCTCGTACTCAGCGTCTCAGCGCCTCGCGCTCAGAGTCTCAGCGACTCGAGCTCAGCGTCTCAGCACCTCGACCTCAGCGCCTCGCCCTCTGCGACTCGCACTCAGCGTCGCAGCGCCTCGCAATCAGCGTCTCAGCGCCACGCATTCAGCGCCTCGCACTCAGCACCTCGCACTCAGCACCTTGAACTCAGCGTCTCAGGACCTCAACGCCTCGCACTCAGCGTCTCAGCTCCTCGCACTCAGCGTCTCAGCACCTCGCCCTCAGCGACTCGCACTCAGCGTCGCAGCGCCTCGCACTCAGCGCCTCGCACTCAGCGTCTCAGCTCCTCGCACTCAGCGTCTCAGCGCCTCGCCCTCAGCGACTCCCACTCAGCGTCGCAGCGCCTCGCACTCAGCGCCTCGCACTCAGCGTCTCAGCTCCTCGCACTCAGCGTCTCAGCGCCTCGCCCTCAGCATCTCAGCGCCTCGCACTCAGCGTCTCAGCGCCTCGCACTCAGCGCTTCAGCGCCTCGCACTCTGACTCTCAGCGCCTCGCACTCAGCGCCTGGCACTCAGCGTCTCAGCGTCTCGCACTCAGCGTCTCGGCGTTTGCACTCAGCGTCTCGGCGCTTCGCACTCAGCGTCTCGGCGCTTCGCACTCAGCGTCTCGGCGCTTCGCACTCAGCGTCTCAGCGTCTCGCACTCAGCGTCTCGTACTCAGAGTCTCAGCGACATGAGCTCAGCGTCTCAGCGTCTCAGCACCTCGCCCTCAGCGACTCGCACTCAGCATCGCAGCGCCTCGCACTCAGCGCTTCAGCGCCTCGCACTCAGCGTCTCAGCGCCTCGCACTCAGCGCTTCAGCGCCTCGCACTCTGAGTCTCAGCGCCTCGCACTCAGCGTCTCAGCGCCTCGCACTCAGCGCCTCGCACTCAGCGTCTCAGCTTCTCGCACTCAGCGTCTCAGCGTCTCGCACTCTGCGACTCGAGCTCAGCGTCTCAGCGCCTTGCCCTCAGTGACTCGCACTCAGTGTGTCAGCGCCTCGCACTCAGCGCTTCAGCGCCTCGCACTCAGCGTCTCAGCGCCTCGCACTCAGCGTCTCAGCGCCTCGCACTCAGCGCCTCGCACTCAGCGTCTCAGCGTCTCGCACTCAGCGTCTCAGCGTCTCGCACTCAGCGACTCGAGCTCAGCGTCTCATCGCCTTGCCCTCAGTGACTCGCACTCAGCGTCGCAGCGCCTCGCACTCAGCGTCTCAGCGCCTCGCACTCAGTGCCTCGAAGTCTGCGTCTCAGCGCCTCGCACTCAGCGTCTCACCGCCTCGCACTCAGCGCCTCGCACTCAGCATCTCGGCGCTTTGCACTCAGTGTCTCAGCGTCTCGTACTCAGCGTCTCAGCGCCTCCCACTCAGCGTCTCAGCGCCTCGCACTCAGCGTCTCAGCGCCTCGCACTCAGCGTCTCAGCGCCTCGCACTCAGTGCCTCGAAGTCAGCGTCTCAGCGCCTCGCACTCAGCGTCTCAGCGCCTCGCACTCAGCGCCTCGCACTCAGCGTCTCGGCGCTTCGCACTCAGCATCTCGGCGCTTTGCACTCAGAGTCTCAGCGACTCGAGCTCAGCGTCTCAGCGTCTCAGCGCCTCGCCCTCAGCGACTCGCACTCAGCGTCGCAGCGCCTCGCACTCAGCGTCTCAGCGCCTCGCACTCAGCGTCTCAGCGCCTCGCACTCAGTGCCTCGAACTCAGCGTCTCAGCGCCACGCACTCAGCGTCTCAGCGCCTCGCACTCAGCGTCTCAGCGCCTCGCACTTAGCGTCTCATCGCCTCGCACTCAGCGTCTCAGCGCCTCGCACTCAGCGTCTCAGCACCTCGCACTCAGCGTCTCGCCCTCAGCGTCTCAGCGCTTTGCACTGAACGTCTCAGCGCTTTGCACTCAGCATCTCAGCGACTCGCACTCAGCGTCTCAGCGCCTCGCCCTCAGCGACTCGCACTCAGCGTCGCTGCGCCTCGCACTCAGCGCCTCGCACTCAGCGTCTCAGCTCCTCGCACTCAACGTCTCAGCTCCTCGCACTCAGCGTCTCAGCGCCTCGCACTCAGCGCTTCGCACTCAGTGCCTCGCCC